>NC_088171.1:145870332-146511374 GCF_028769735.1 Zonotrichia leucophrys gambelii
AGATTATAAAAATTACCATATAGTGACTTTGTTGCAGACAAATAATAATAACTCAGAAAATTAATTACTTGCAAATTAATAACAATTTCTTATCACTCATTCATGTATGGAGTAAAAAAAATCAATATTAAAAAAAAATTCAGCAAACATAATTTCTTCTCTCCAATCTCATTTTAAGCCCAAATCATTTTAATTACAGGTTCCACTTGGTCTGTCCTAATTCCTTTGGCGAGATAAAGGGGCACAGGAGGTTGGGGTCTTGTCCATAAGGTATTCTTTCTGTCTTTATGTCCTTATCAGTGACTGTTTGCCACCCTTTGCTTTTTACTGGTTTCTTTCTGACAAACTTTGCTTCCTACTGGTTTTGCCTCACTGGTGCCTGCCTCTTACTGTTTCTTACTATTTCCACTGCAATACTTTGTGTCACTGCTCTGGGGAGTGTCATGCACAGGCTGTGTTCCCTCAGGAGTGTCCCTGCCTCTTTGCTCTGGCAGGGACCCCTCTGAGGAAGGGCTAGTTGTGATAGCACAGGTGAGACAGACATTTCAGTTCTGAAATAAAAGCACCACTGGGAAGACAATGAACCTCTATCCCAGGCCACGTTAGGCAGCAGGATTTCTCATCCTGACACTTGAGTTTCCCTCTGGAATGAGCTGGCCTTCCCTAGCTGGGCTTTGCTGGTCTGAAAATTACCTAAATATGCATCAGCTGTTACACTGTGCTTCCTGATGACCCTCATCCCCTCTGGAATTCTGTGCTTTTCTGTCCAAAGCTTTTGTCTTCCTTCCTTCCTTCCTTCCTTCCTTCCTTCCTTCCTTCCTTCCTTCCTTCCTTCCTTCCTTCCTTCCCTTCCTTCCTTCCTTCCTTCCGCACTTCCTTCCCCTTCCTTCCTTGCCACTTCCTTCCTCTTCCTGCCATTCTCCTCCTTCCTTCCTTCCGCCACTTCCTCCTTCCTTCGCCTCCTTCCGCACTTCTTCTCTTCCCACTTCCTTCCGCCACTTCTTCTTCGCCCCTTCCTTCCTTCCGCATCCTCTTCTTCCGCCAATACTCTCTGCATCTTCGCCACTCTTCGCATTCCTCCGCCCTTCCGCCACCTCGCATCTTCCTTGTGCAAATCAGCTTGGCAAGATTAAAGAGGTTAACAAGTATTAAACAGAAAGACAGAAAATGGTTTCAGAGTTCCTCATCTGAGACCCCAGCTCCAGTGTTTTGGAAGGAATTTCCAGCAGCACTAAATAATTAGCTGTTGTACCAGCTACAACAGAGCTCATCTTCACAGCTGTAATTACTGCATGCTTGTGACACCACAGATATTACCATTAACCCTGCATGTGAATCCTCATCTAATTTATTGTCTTAGTGGAGAGCAATTCTGTCTTTCCAGCTGAAAATTTGCAGCAGTGTTTTATCATGTTAATCTTCAGGTTATGATCTCTCCTCCATATGCACGGATTGCCTTCCCAGATGGAGCCTCAATTCAGCAGCTCCCGCTCTCAGGGTTCATGTGCAGTCTCTGACAATTTAGGACTTTTTCC
The DNA here is from genome assembly GCF_028769735.1 of Zonotrichia leucophrys gambelii. Classification (NCBI taxonomy): domain Eukaryota; kingdom Metazoa; phylum Chordata; class Aves; order Passeriformes; family Passerellidae; genus Zonotrichia; species Zonotrichia leucophrys. The sequence continues at coordinate 145,871,868 of NC_088171.1, forward strand.
AGAAAGCACAGCCAATCTCTGTTTCCATGCATAATGAAGTTCATTTAGCAAGAGCTGGTGTTTAGCGCACAGAAGGAAGAATATTCTGAGAGATGCAAGATGCTGAAAAGGCTAATTTATATAATTTATTTTAAAAAAATCTCTGTGTAATATCCTGACCACACAGTGGACGAGTGTCCATGATGCCCACCTTCTGCTGGTGAATCTGCAAGAGAAGCCCCTGACCCCATGTCAGGTTATGAGACTCTCCAAAAAGTGTGGGCCTTTGTCATGTGAAAATAACACTGAAAAATCACAGCATAAGATGAGCGTAAACACTGTTACTTGATAAAACATTTCTATGGGAAATTTGTATAAAACTAATTTTTTTTTGGTTAAAAAAAATCCTATCTTCTAAATTGTAGGGGTGTTAATGGAAAGTGCTGGTTAACATTTGAAGTTAGTTTCAACTGAAGTTAGAAATTTAGTGCCAATTTCTTCTGATATAAATTAATTAGTCTAATTGGTATTGTCTAATCAATATCAATTTGATACAAGGAATTAAAAATGTAAATTTTTTTTCTCCTTTCTTTGCAGGTCTGTCTGAGTAAATTATATTTTCCCGCAAGTGAGCAAAGTATGTTATCCTGAATGTTAAAATACTTAAAAATATAGATGAGGCTGAAAATGAGAGCATAAAGGGCAATGAATATGAGTTTCAAATTAAAATCTGTCAGTGACTGATAGAAGAGACAAATGAGTCAATGATAATATGGTTAAAGAAAATAGCAAGGTATTATAAAAAGCCCATCTTGAGCAAAATTAATGGATGGGATTTAGAATTGTAAATGAATTACAGATGAAATGACATATAGTGAAGAAGTATCCATGATCTGAAGTAGTAAATGTGGAATCATAAAAAACCCCATAGGATTGTAATAGTAATAAAACAAAGCATAGGCTCTTCAAAATAAACATTTTCAAAAAAGTATACTCAAGTAACTTGCCCTCATTATGTTTTCAAAGAATTAATCACATTCATAACTGAGTTTATCTGAATCCATTTTTTGAAACAGGGAAATTCCCACATTCTAGGGGATTATGTGTATAATATAATAATCATCTTTATAACATAATATTATAATGATATAATATTTCACTGAGCCAGAGATTAGGCAGTCAGATGTAAATCCCTACTAAAATTATGCCAGAAGTAATAAACTAACCCACTGTTTTTTTCTCCATCCTTATTGATAATATTCATCTCACTCACTGTCACTTCTTGTAAAACAGGCTTGATCAAAGAAACATCTCCATATTTTTCTTATTTAAAAAGAAATTATTGGTATGACTCACAAAGGTAGCTGGTGGGACTGGATTTCTTTATACCATTTGGATGAGTACCCCATAGCATTTTATCAAAACTAATTTATTTGGTGAGAATAGCAGAGGGACATACTAGGTGTTAAACACAGGGCACAGAAAGTTAAAAATCCAGGTTTTGAAAGGAAAATATTCAGGATATTTATCAATGGGTACCCTAGGAGTTAATCAATGGTCCAGTGTTATTTGACAAGGGCAGGAGGGAAGTGGAGAAGTGATGGTGGGGATCAACTAATGAATGTTGCCTGAAAAATCAGCTGACTTGCGAAGTAGCAAATTATAAGAGAACATGATGCTATTACTCTCTGACCTGGAATGCTTGAAGAAATGACTGAAAAGCCACAAAACAAGTTTTATCACAGACTGTGGTGCTGCACATTTTACACATTGTATAAAGACAATGGGGATTTTGTGGTAAGAATCACTGTAAACTGAGACAATTACAATTAATTGCACTAGTAAAGACAGTCATTTATATCACTGGTGATGGTGTGAAGGGTGGCTTATTCCTATTTTCTGTAGAAACCCCTCTCCTCTGGCTGGAGAGAGCACTACGTGATCTGTTTAGACTAGATGCTAATAACTATTATAAAGAGTAATTAATCCCACCATTTTCCTTAGCAAATGGAAGAGACAGAGAGTTACAGGTTACAAATCTAAGGATGGGATGAAACTGCTTAAGCATTGACACTGGCATTACATAACCATCTTCCTCAGGCCTCAGGTAAATGGATCCCCAAAAGTCTCAGGTTGTACCAGAAGTCAAACCAAGGACTGAAAGGATTGAATAAATTTTTCTTTTCTTAAACTTTTCTTGATCTAATCTGCAGGAAATTCTTGCAGCCAGGGCCACATCACAGAGCCCCTGAAGACCTCCCCAGTGGATATTTTTAAAAGGCTTCTGCGTCCACTCTCTAAGTATTAGATTCCTACATTATTCAGTGCTACATATTTTTATTCCTATCCCTCTTTGCATGGAAAATTTGCCTTATCATTTCTTCCAACCACTGCAGAGACTCCTGTCTCTCTAAGACATCTGTATTTTTTGGTGGTGGCATTAATTTGGGTTAAGAAATAGAAAGTTTTCCAAAAAGAGATTAACTATGCATGACCTGCAACTATGAAGGAAATATAATTTAACAGAATTATATGCAATGTTTATAATACTTTCCAGAAATATGCTAAAGAATTAAAGAAAAAGAAGGGTAAAATTCATTACCTTCCACTGGAAAAAAAGCCCAACCAAACTAACAACAAACAGATCTGGAGTCTTAAAATAAGCAGTTGTTCTTAATTTTTTCCAATAAGAACAGCATTTTTAACCTTGTTATCTGTAGCAGAATTTTATATCAGGAAAATATGGATTTTTTTTTTTCTGAGTTAATGGTTTAAGTAACAGTATAGCCCTTTGTAAAATTATTAATAGTGTAAAATTGAAAAAAATCCACATCAAGTACTTGTGGAATTTTAAAAAATTTTGTCAGATTTTTGCACATCCTGTAGACTTAGAAACTAGCCATTTGGTTAGTTTTAATTCTTTTTAGTCCTATCCCAGACCAAGTTATCCAAGAGAAAAATCTGACCTTCTGAAACAGGAAAGACTCTTTAAGATCCTCTTGTCCCTCTGGGGAAAAACCAAACCCTTCTAACAATACCTACTTACACAGATCAACAGTTCAGTACAGTAATTTTCAGATACAAGATTCCTCTCTTAGCAAGACCATCACTGAAACAAACAAGCAATGGTATTAAGGACAATAGCAGAATTTAATCATTATTTGAATTGTTAAAGAGAGCATTAAAAAAAACTCCTTAATGTATCTTACATTACTTACAATAAAGATTCTTTTCTAAATGAATATTTTAAGAACAAATGAAAAATTTGAATTTGAATCCTTTATTAAGCCAAACACACAAACATAATTTCTCATTTTTTCCTCAATTACCATGACTTTCTCTTCCAAAAGATTACTTCTAATCAACTTATAGCTTTCATGAAAATATAGTCTTGTAATCTTTGGGTCACATTATTTTCTCAGTGACACAGATACGATTCAGTATAACTCAATTGAAATCAGTGGTATTGTGCTGAATTGATTCTAATCTGGCTAAAAATGCTAGGATCTAAATGTTGTCATTCTACAAAGACAGCAGCAAGAATAACTTCACAGATTTCACTTCATAACACAAATTTTATATCTTTCAGTTGCAGGACAGAAAGCCTTTTTTTAAGCAGAGATAGACAGTCCTGATGCTCAGAAATTGAGTTTTATTTGAAGACTGTTGATTTGCCTCATTGTCCCTGGACAAGAAAATATGGAAAACTTTTTCATTATGAGAAATAGAGCACTTTTCAAAAATAAGAGTTGAATACTTGGCTCTTTTCCATCCTGATTTTTCTGCTCTGCATTAGCAACAGTCCAACATGCATCTGCTCAAGGGAGAATATGGCAAGATTTGTACATATAAGTCAGTCTTTGTAGCTTTGCTTTTATTCAGTCAGGCTCCAAGGCAGTCCATGGGGAGTAAAACTGCAGTGCTCTGAGGGTAAATAACAGCCAGCCAACTTTCTATTTGCCTGCAAAGATCTATTTCAATCCTTTGGGAGTATTTGTTTACCAAAATGTTATTCTCTTGTTTTTCAACTATACCAGTTGGTCTTATAAAACAGATTATAGTTGCCTCTAATTCTTATTTTGCCTGTGTCCTCTGACCATCATGGCTGTAATAGCCTTGACACAAGCAGGATATTAACCCTTTACAGTGGGACCCAGTAAATGGGACAGCACAGCGGGCAGTGGGAGCAAACACAGGACGTTCCTACAGGACATCAGGAAATTCTTTTTCACTTGAAGGGTAATAGAGCACTGGAACTGGCACAGAGAGCTTACAGAGTCTCCATCCTAGGAGATATTCCAAAGCTGTCTGGACAGGGTACTGGGCAACTGGCTGCAGGTGTCCCTGTTTGGGTAGGGGGGTTGGATCAGTGACCTCCAGACTTTCCTTCCAACCTCAACCACTCTGTGATTCTGTAACAACTAAATATCTAAAACTTTCCTTATCAAATCTCTGGTAGAACTAAATGCTTTAGGAAAAATGAGATTGGAGAAAAATTATCGTTTTCTCATGGTCTCATATAACATGATCTGAGTCCTCTTCCATTCTCCTGCTCTTAGCCAGTTTTGACAACTCAGGTACATACAACTTAACTAAGAATGCATTTGCCTCCGGTTTGGATATTTCTTTACTATCATTTGTATTAAGAGTCGCTATATTTTCTTACATCCAAAGTTGTCATTGTAAGTCTTTTACCAGGAATATGAAGAGGCAAAGACACCAAGTCTCTCCTTTATACTGAAATGCTCTAATACATTTTATTTTCCTCAAAACCTATATTCCAGTCTTCTTCAGTGGATAAAATCAGACACGTAGCTCCAGATATTCAAAGTCTGGAGCACTAGCAAAAGTCAGATTTAAAAAAAAAAAAAAAAAAAGAAAATCTGAACAGTTTAATGAGTTCCAAACACATGGGTTTTATTGGAAAGTTCAGGGATGTTAAGTTTTGGGCTGGATTCATCCTTCAGAAGGGAAGGCTCTGGGAAAACCTTTTAGCAAATTTTCAGTGCCTAAAGAGACTTCAAGAGAGCTGGAGAGGGGCTCGTTTTGCAAGGATATGTAGTGATGGAATATGGGTGAATGGCTTTAAAATGCAAAAGGGTAGGTTTAGGTTAGATAAAAGGAAGAAATTCTTAACTGTGGAAGACATGAGGCACTGGAAAAGTAGCTGTGGATGCCCCATTCCTGGAGGTGTTCAAGGCCAGGTTGGATGGGGTTTTGAGCAACTTGGACTACTGAAAAACATCTATGTCCATGGCAGGAGGATTGGAACTTCACGATCTTTAATGTCCCTTCCAACTTAAACCACTTGATGATTGTATGATTCTAGTATTTGGTCTATCTTTGTTTTTAATCAAGAATGAGAAAAGTCTGTATGCCAGCCTGCTTCCATCCCACTAGATAAAACAGTTCCACACACAGCTTTGACACCATTACTGCCTCCATGCCAGAATAATCCCCAGTGTGGTTTTGCTGCACATCAACAAGGACTCTCATCAGCAGTGTTACATCTCAGTGACCCATCCCATACAGAAGCACTGACAAGATTTTGCTCTTTGGAGCCTAAATGCTTCCCTAATCCTACTTCACAGGCTACACCACTTATTTAATTTGGCTGTATAGATGTAGTTTATAACAACAGGAACCTGTAAGAAGTGCAGCTGATGTTGGGGATGTCACACAAACAATGCAGGGTATAGGTGTGATGGTGACACCACCGATGCCTACCCCAAAACTCTATCTTAAGCAAAGAATTTAATCAGCAGTTTATCCAATTTTTTTTTTGTGTGTGGCTCAGCTGGTTAAAGATCTCAAGAATACATATTTCCTTGTAGTGCAGACAATTTGTCTGATGGGTATGGGAATACATCTTTGCTGCACAGGGACACTGAGAGGATTGATTAGGTAATAACTTGAAAGCACTATACAAGTGAACAGTGCTGTGCTATATAAATGCTAAGTATTGTTATTTTTCCTTACAAAAACAGTTCAGAAGTACCTGACAGGTTCACAACTAAGCCCTAAAACATAAATACTAAGAAATGTCCATCTCTGATTTTGTAATACTGCACATGGCACTTAGGAGAATATTATGATGCTATCACCTGAGAAGGCTTGTTATTTTTGGTGAGGTAGCAAACTACTGGCAGCAAATAAGATTTGATATTATCAGTTGTTCATTTTTAAAGAGTAACTTCCCCTTGATTTTTTAACTCCTCCTTGTTTTTTTTTTTATTTTCTCTTGTACAGAAAGGCTGTGTGGAAGAATGCAGCTTCAGGGTGCCCTGATTTCAGCTGGGATAGAGATAATTTTCTTCCTAGAGTAGCTGGTACAGTGCTGTGTTTTAGATTTGGTATGTGAATAAGCTTGGCAACAGTCTAATGTTTTATTTGTTGCTAAGTAATGTTTACCCTCAGTGAAGGAATTTTCAGCTTCTGGAGGGCTACAAAGATGGGGAAGAGCCTGGAAGGGAAGCCATACATGGGGCAGCTCAAGTCACTTGGTCTGCTCAGGCTGAAGAAGAGTCTGAGGGGAGACCTCACTGTGGTCTTCAGCTTCCTCAGGACTGGAGACAGAGGGGCAGGTATGGGTCTCCTCTCTGGTGACCAGTGACAGAACCCAGGTGAATGGCCTGAAGATGACTCAGGGGATGTTTAGGCTGGGTATCAGGAGGAGGTTTTTCACCCACAGGGTGGTTGGGCACTAGAACAGCGTCCCCATGGGAGTGGCCACAGGATCAAACCTGACAGACTTCAAGAAGCATTTGGAAAATGCTCTCAGGCAAATGGTGGGATTGTCTTGTGCAGATCCAGGAGCTGGACTTTGATTATTCTTGTGGTTCCCTTCCAAATCAGGACATTCTGTGATGGTTTAAAAGGCATCTGGACCTGGCACTGGATAATGTGGTTTAGGGGTTTAGGAGTTACACTGGTAGCACTTAGTTGCTGGTTGGAATTGATGAATACCTTTTCCAACCTTGACAATTCTATGTCATTGATAGAAAAAATAGAAAAAAAAAAGGAAGCACCTACAAAAGACTGACATCAGTTAGAAGCCTGAAATGGACATTTTGAACACATCTTTCTCACCAAGATTTCAGATCTCTTCCAGCACTCTGGACTCTGCTGTGCAACCCCACGTGCCCAAGGGTTGAGCATCGTCCTGGAGCAGGTGTACACAGAGGCTTGGGGATCTGGAGGCACACAGCCATGTTTCTGTAACAAATGCCTATGCATGCAGGGAGAGGTGAAGAGACCTGGATTCAGCTTATTCCATAGGCTCACTTAGTGGAGGGAACAAAAGATTTTGGACTCCAGTAAAGTATTAGGAGGGATACCTGTACATTTGCAAGACAGATGTACATTCCCTCAAAAAAGAAAGCTGAACAGCTCCTGAACTGACAGAGGAAATGCTGCACACTGCAACCCAAAATATTAAAGAGAACATGGTTGTGGGATTTTTCTTACTTTTCTATAAAATGTGTAACTCAGTAACTTCTTAACTAGTACTAAAATTGTTGCCAATCATGAGCCTGTAAATCTCTGCCAGAAGGGCACAGGAGCCATCTGTAAGCTGCAGCCACTCTTGTTCTAACTCTTGGTGTATCTAGAAAAATTAACATGGTATTTAAGTTAAAGAGACTAATGAGAAGAACCCAAAGTATGTAATAGTCTGTCTTTGTGTCATAACCAAGAACAAGACTCCCAGACTAAAGACAGTGACTACTTCTGCAATTTGTATGCTGTAATGAGGAACTAGCTCTAATTATCCTCATTCTTATCTTCTGTATTTTTATACGCTTCAGCTATAGAAAGTTCTCTTTCCTAACACTTGTTTTAACAGTTTTGTTTTCCTATCTTGTTTCTCAGATATTACATGGAATACTTTATTTTTCCTGAAAAGTTATGTTTCCCGTGTGTGCTATTGAATAATCATGTTTTAATCAATGCTACTAAATCTGAACTATCTCTTGTGCTTCCAGGTATTGATTATACTCTCTTCACTTATTTTATTTCTGTAAAACACTGCAATATTTTCTGCATATGGGATCAATCTTTAGGCTCAGATCTCTCTCCAATCACCATCATTAAGGTCATCTAGATGATCAGAAAAGACCTAAGCTCATGAAATATTATGACGTCTTTTCCCATGCTGACAAAACTACTTCTATGGTTGTAAAAAGTCAATTAAGTCTTTCCCATATACAAAATAAAGTATTTTATGTTCCATATTTATTTATATTGTTGCTTTTTCAGGTATTATTGAGACTGGAATTCAGCCTACATTATGCAAATCAGTCAATTGTTTCAGCCATGGAGTTAATTGCTCAGTTGCTCATTATTTCCAGTACAATGTCAAACTTCAGAGAAATTCTTATTACTGGGATCTATGCTGGCCTCAGCAGCAACTTTGTTTTCATTGCTGAGCCACGAAATCTAAAGCTGGACTCTATGACAAACACTCCAGTACAAATTTACAGATATATTTGAGTTATCTGAAAACTCAGCTGAGTCCAAGCTTTGAATGGGGATGATCACAGCTGTTGGGAAAAGCAGAATTGTGGGACTGTACCTGCAAAATCAATTGTACCACTGTGGCTGTTAGAGTGCATGTCCCTCTCAACCATGGCAGTGTGACCAGGGTAAGAGTAATTAGAAAGGTAAAGAGTTTATTAATTTAAACCCAGTGAAGATATCAGCACAGTGATGAGAAACTCTGAGCTTGGTGGAAGTGGACTTGTGGAGTGGGATACCACTGAGCAACAGAAACTTTTTAAAATATCAAAACTATTTGGTGCAGAATCACAGAATCATCAAAGCTGGAAGGGATCTTCTTGCAATCACCTTATCCAAACCCCTGTTCAGGCAGGGTCAGGCAGACCAGGGAGCCCAGGACCATGTCAGAGGAAATGCAAAGCAAAGGCTTGCTCATGGTGCGATGTGAAAGATGGAGAAGGGACCTTAATACAAAAAAAAAAAAAAACAAACAAAAAAAACCCAAAAAACAAACAACAACAACAAAAACCTCTGGCCTCTGGACAAGATCACTGAAATATGTTTTAATTAAAAACTCTCTGGTAATTTAGGCTGAGACAACTGTTGAAGCTTCTCACTGAGACCGAGTAGAAATGATACATAACAAGATAATTTAATAATAGCACACATGCAACAGACAGATGACTTTCAGCAGAAAGAGGTTGTGATTCAGTCCATATGTACTCAGAGTTAGATTAACAAAGTACGTAAATATTAGACAGTTTCACGCTTGCTTAGTATGCTAGAACTAACTGTAATTCCTCTGGTAGGAGAAAAGATATTCATGAATTCAGGAGAGCTTATTGCTCAGGCTGCAAAACACTGTAAGGCCTGAGTCCAATAATGTCATTACAGCCAAGAACACAATGTTTGGCTCAAATATATGTCATGTGGATCTTTAAGGTACTATGAACCATGATCCCATCCTTAACCTACATATATGGTCATTTATATGCTTGAAATTTCTAAAACAAGTGAAGATTTGGTTATATTGTAGGGAAAGCTGTTATAATATAACACTGATGAAATGTTTTGCCTTGGTTAGCAACGAGTTTCTTGGGAAATTCAAAATATGCTTCCTCAAAAGAATGTGGATTTTAAAATGTGTTGCAGTTTTCTGTAACTAAATCTCAAGTTTAAATTTAATTAAATATATTTAGAGGAAATCTATTAATGCTGAAATTCAGGATTTATTAAGTACTTTCCTGTGGTAGTAATTTGCAGCTGCACTCTGTTTTGACTCAAAGAGTGATTACTACTCAAAGACAAACAGTTTTTAATATGAAACTGCGACATGTAATTTATTAAGCTAATTCTTAAAATAATTTAATCACGAGGATGCATTCCCTGTGGAAAGTTTTATGAAGCACATGAAATACTTTGTTTTAAACTAACATTTTAAACTAACTATTAAAAAAAGTCTCAGTCTCTTAATCTGATATTCATTAATGGTACTTGATGGAGAGTTTAAATTGTCTCTCTGGAACTTGGAAGGGAAGGTGTGAAAGCCAAACTGACTCCACCTCAACCTCCAGAGACCTGCTAGCAGGAGATGCACACATTAATTAGCACCTGGGTGCTCAGCTCTTGGTGCCCTTCCTGACTGCAGGACTCTGACATATTCTAGACTTTGATAATGGCTTTTTGGGGATTAGTGGAAGCATCAAAAGGTAGTATTTGGCAAACCCTTTTGATATACTAAGCTGCAGCATTTATCTCAGAGGCTTTCCCTAGATGGTGTGGTCAAAGGCTGCAGGAATACAAATTTCTCTGTTCACTCTGCATCCGCTCATCTGAGGAGAGGAGAGGAGAGGAGAGGAGAGGGGAGGAGAGGAGAGGAGAGGAGAGGAGAGGAGAGGGAGAGGAGAGGAGAGGAGAGGAGAGGAGAGGAGAGGAGAGGAGAGGAGAGGAGAGGAGAGGAGAGGAGAGGAGAGGAGAGGAGAGGGGTCAAGGTTTTCATTACACTTCTTATTTCAACCACCTCTGAGAAGTTTCCACCCACTTTTTTTAGTTTTTGCATGATTCTCTTTGTCCGTTTGCTCTTCTTCACTAGATCACCAGCCATTAATATTTTCATCCAGAAAATAGTAGATTTTGTTGTTTCCTCAAAATTGCAGCTCCAGCTTCAAGCAAAATGGCTGATTTTACTTCCAGCAAAATTAAGAGTAGCTCTACAGCTGCCCTCAGTGAGAGTGGAACAAAGCCCTCAGTTGCTGAAAATCTGTATCTGTTTAATCCAGTTGGGTTTTGATTCAAATTCCATATAAGCATGTATTTCCAACAGGTATGTTTATAGCTGTATATTAAAATGTGAGAAAGTTGTATTCCAGTGTGGATGTCTTGAAATTTATGGCATTCCTGTGATTTTTATTTGTTCTCTAAATTTTTCTGCACTTGGAAAAGTTAGTAATAGTAATAAATGTTTTCCCTGGGAAAAGCTTACAAAACCAATATATAATTTCAGTGTTTCCCAATTAAATGTGTTTTAAAGCTTCTGACTACAATGCCCTCTTATTCCCATTTGCAGATCTATTACCCCATGAAACGAAATAGCACTGCATTAAAAATGTACGCAGTTCTATTATCCAGCTCATAACTTCTTAACACTTTTTTCTTCCAGGAACAACTCTGGTAACTATCAACAATAAATGTTGTTTGCCACTTCATTTTTCTTCCCCAAAAGCAAAACTGCTGGGGAAAAAAAAAATCCCTTAGACAATGACATCTGCAGCACAATCTGTCAAGCAATTCCTTTGGAATCAACAAACAACAAATAATTTGTCCAGACTGAATTGTGAGGCTGCATAAAGAGCAGATTGCACCCAAGCACTTCCTTCTGTACTTAGCTCATGGAACTGTAGAATCATTAAATAATCAAGATTGGAAAGCATCTACAAGATCATTGAGTCCCACTGTACATCACTGAGTCAAAACACTCAGCTGCTGATCCTCTTCCTTTGGCTTCCCTTAATTTTTGTCTGTTTTGGGAAGGTCTTCAGCCTTGGGCTGGCCTTTTGCCTGTTAACTTCTGATAATTCCTGGCACAATATTTCTTTTGTGCTGAGCCATGGCTAGAATGGTTGAAGCTGTCCTGAAACCCTTTGGGATGGGCTTGGAGGGGATCTCTTCAAGTGTTATCTGGCATAAGAAAAGGATATTTCTGTGGAAGCGAACAATGAGTATCTGCTGCCAGCTCAGGGAGCACAGTGAAGATGTTTTGGACAAAGGGAGGTAATGCTGGGTCTGTGGGACGCAGTCCTGCCCCTCAGGGAGACCCATGGTGAGGTTGCTTCTGATAGAGTAGTCATGGAACCACAGAATGATGGTCTGTGACCAAAACATCTCTCAAACAGCACAGTTCAAACCACCATCACCTTCTGAGCAGAGCTCTCATCACAGACTGGAGAAGTGAGCTGAGGGTTTCTCTGAGGATGCAATAGGATGTCCAGAGCTGGCATTTTAGCAAACCCTTCTTGTCTTGACACAACTTCATAAAGAGCTCTCTGAAGGATAGGAACAAAGTGTTGTGGCTCAGACATGCATGAACAAGAAAATTACTGAGTGTGAGGTTAAAAAGCTCACCTGCACCCCACACAGATCTGTGTTGTCCATGTCGGTTGGCCACTGGCTGGGAGCAGACTGGCACTGTGTGTGTGAGTGCTTGCACTCTCAGAAAACTCCCTGACACTTTAATGACCAGAAATGCTGACCTTTCCTCTTATGTTTTGTGGGGTGTTTTGTGCCTCATTCATATTACAGTGCCCCAGAAATTCCCTCCAAAATGGTGTATCATGAATCTCAAGAACACCTCAGGATCTACAGAGGTTTTGCAAGACATTTGCTGATTTTTCTGGCCTGGTGTCAGACCCTAAATCCTTCACACCTTCTTTTAGCACCCAAAGCTTTCCCATGGCAGCAGCATCTCTGTGCATTAGTCAGGTTTAACACTGACCTTACAAAACCAGAAATTCACTTTCCTCCATGTGACACCTGTGCCCCCTGCTTGAGCACACTCAGTGAATCAGTTACTCCAAGATCTGATAGCACTGACCCACTTTATTTATATTCAATTGCTCACAGCAATTAAGACTTATAGCTATCAAAATTGTCTGGATGGCCAAAGACCTAAGTTTTTCTGAAATTATTATGAAGATCCAACAGCCAATATAATTTATGCAGCCACCTCTGTTTGAATTAACAGGAAAGTTAGGCTCCTAAATACCTTTTAAGCAGGTGAAATATTTGAGAATATGTATCTTGGTGTGCCAGGATTCAGATTTTATAGAAATTTAGGCTGACAGATGTTCATGCCTCTTCCCTGCAGGTAACACTAACAAATTTATCTTAAACTAATATAAAGTTAATGTTGTAGACTGAAAGTGAAATAGAAATTGGGTTTATCAGTTACACTTTCACTTAAATGTGATCAGCTTCAAAACAGTTCTTATTTTACTGACAAATAAATGATCAGGTTTCTGTTCATGCACTTTAAACTCCTAATGTTTATATACCAATTGCAATCAAATAAAATTGTTATTTTCAATTATAATTAGAAAATAATGACTGTTTTATGGCCATCTTGAGTGTCTATATAAATTATAGTTGCTTATTAGAGTTTAGCTCATGCTTTCCTGGAGTTCTAAATTAACTGTCCTATAACTTACCAAAGGGAAAAAATCTAGAAGTATTTATAAACCATTTCTTCTCATTTGTCTGAAGCTTCTTCTATTTGTGATCTAGCTTTTGCAGTGTGGTTGTGCTTTGGACAGTGGCCACTAATTGTAGAGAAGATAATGAATCAGAATCAAATAGAAATTGCAATTTTTAGCATCAGTCTGAGTGAGATCTTGACAAAACAGATTTCTTGCCTTTTTTGACAGTAATTAGTATATTGACTTTCAGCACCAGTAAAATAAGTAGTTATGCAACAGCACTATATCCTGAAAAAAATTCATTTATGAAAACTAGAGTATTTACCTGAAAATTTAAAGAGTGTCAAATTACTTCAGCAAGATTCAAATCACCTCTGACCCCAGTGAGGTGCCCAGGAACAATGTGTGCGCCTCTTAAACCTGAAAACAAGTCCTGTATGCATCTGGAGTGATCCATGGAATATGCTGGCCCTCTGAGGGTAGGATAAACATCAACAAATTAAGAACATTAAGACCTCAGTGTTTTTCCAAATTTTTGAAATGTACTCATTTTCTCAAATTAATGAGTATAGAAGCAAACAGAATGAAAAAAGGAAAGTTGTCACATTTCTGATGCTCATTTATTTTGACAATTGTTAGTCAGCAATTAGAAGAAATATACTCAGTTATAACAGTTCTTCAAAGGTCATTTGTAATCACACATGTGTTTGCCGATCGAAATGGAGAAAATGACCTCATGACTGATACAAGAACACACATTCTTTTGGGAGCTTTCTAAAATCTATAGTTCAGTGATGGGGAGATCAGTCTGGCCATGCTGTTGTGCTGTATTTATCTCTGACACTATGTTTTGGATTCTTTTGTGAGGATGAAAACCTATTTTCCAAAACTGATGAAAACCTGTTAAATATAACTTATATTTGCTTTAGATGTCTATATAATTATTGTATATCAATCATTGCTTCTTTCTTGCCTTCTCCCTGCCTTTTCTTCACCCCCCTAGCTCTGATTGCTGAGGAACTGGATAAAGTGAGAAAACAATATTAGATTACTAAAAGTTGTCACAGAGAAGATGATCTACCCACCACCAAGGACTGAGGGTTTAAAAAGGAGAGAGAAAAGGGGGGGGGTTGATGACTGTGGAGATACAGAAGCTTCTGGGAGCTGTAAATAAAGCTGGTGAAATATTGAAGTAAAAGCAGGGCATTTTTGTCTAATATATGAAACAGAGAGGGGGATCTTGGATGAGGATGATTTCGTGCTTTAGAAGATATGTGAGATAATGAGTTTGAGGATTATGTGGGATTGTGGTTACCTGGAATTTAGAGGACATGGAGTCAGGTAAAGGAAATGAAAAATAAGTATTTCAACCGCATTTGAGTCAAAGTAGTGCTAGCTTTTTCCAAGTTTAGAAAAGAACATTTGAAATCTGAAACATAAAAAAGGTTTCTGGAGGAGGGAATTTGTATTATATTACTCTGATATCATAAATAATGAGGATCAGAGTTAGCCTGGATACACAGAAACAGATGGCAAAAGCCATTTGCCCCAGAAATGAGCTTGCCAATGCAAAAAGGAAGGATAAAGGAAGGACAAGCAGTAATCAAATGTATTTTGAGTCTGGTTGTGAATGCTGTATGTCTGTCTGTCCTGCTACCCCTGTTGACTGATCCATGGAAATGGTGGCACACTGGGACAAAGCACGTGTTTCCATGGCAAAGGCTGTATAGTGAGGACTTAGGCATGGTTTTTCCAGGCTTAAGGAGATATCAACATTTTTGAACCCTATCTGTCCATAAAAGGGGTAGTTATGGCCTAGGAGCACATATAAACTCCTGTGCTTTAAAGAGAAGTTTTCTCTTAATCTCCTCTGGGCTCTGAACTGCTCAAAATGAAAAACTGACATCTAAACTGAAGGCAAACAAAGCACACAAAACTGCCTATACTTCCACAGTGAAATAACATGCACTTGAATTATATTCACTGTTCTGAATTTATCTAGAGAATAAGCCTTCCCCATTTATAAAGAATACTTAGTGACTAAAAGAAGCTCCTAAAGTAAATAAAAGCCATAGACTTAAGTGCTTAAAGGTCCTAAAAATTGTTCTTTTGTAGAGCAGATAGCAGCTTGGAGAGCCTTCTCTCTCTCATTGTGTTTTGTGAGGAGTTTGAAGCAATCCTCCACACTCCTAAGACTTTCTCTTCATTCTCTAGCATTTTCCAGATGCAGCAGATGCTTATCCACCATGATTTACTCACTTTCTGTTGCCAAGTATGCAGGGAGATCTTTGTTGTTCAGTTCTTACTGAAGCCCCCATAGTTGGCTTGTCTCTTTATTTAGGAAACTCTGTGGTGACTGGGTGACCTGTACCCCAAAGCCACTCTGTCACTGCCCTCCTCAGCTGGACAGGGCAGGGAGAAAATGCCCTGAAAGGTTCACATGCAGTGCTAAAGACAAGGAGAAATCCCTCACCAGTTACTGTCATGGGCAAAACAGACTTTTCCTGGGGAAATAACTCCTGGCTGGATTCTCCCATTAATCCCTTTAGAAGACATCATGATGAATTTTCTATCTTAAGAAGACAGAAAACAAGAAGAAAGCTTTTAATTTAAAATACATTAATTTTCAGAACATTCCCTGTGAATTCCAAGCAACTGCATCTTATGCAACTGAAAGTGAAATTGAGATTTCTGTGTGGATGTTGAGCAATATAACAAAAAATATATTGATAACCTTGAGAAGGCTCCTGTGGGAAATCTTCCCATGTGGATTAGCTGGGTGCTGGGCTTCAGGGAAAACCTGAATTTTATCTCCCACTCGCTGAAGCTCCTTGAAATCCTCTGGTGCATCAGCTGTCGGCTGCACCATTTTAGTCTTCTTTGATCATGAAAAATTTAATTCAGTTTTGGATAATGAAGACAATCAGACCAGCATCTCTCTTGGACCAGACTGCTGTGTGCAAAACTGAACAACATCCCCCAGATATGGGGGGCACTTTCAATCACCTTTTTTGTTCCTCAGGACACGAGGGGCAGAAGGGAGAACATGCCAGTGCCAACAGGCATCAGCTATGACAGAAAAACCCAAAATGTTTAGATTTGGCTATTTTTAGGCTTTAAGTACAGTGTCAGCTGGAGCTGTTGGTGCCCCTAGAGAATGAAGATCCTGCACACAGTGCCATTAACACCATTCAGCCATTGTGCAGTTTCCTTGTTTTCTTCAAGGCTACCTCATACTCAGAAAGTGGGCAGGCAGCACAGTGCTCTCTGTTGGTTTCCGGTTGTTCATATAGGACAGCAGAGTCCTTGGGCTGACAAGTTTAACAGATTTAATTGCAATGGATCATCATAAGTCTCAGTCTTACATGAGAAATCTGGTATCCATGAAAACACAGAGACTCATATTCAGGTCTTGTCTGAAAGGAGAAATCTCACTTTAAGGAGAAAACAACAGATAAAGTTTATTTTGTTGACTGTTCAAAGCCCAACACTTCAACACTTCATTAAACTGGTGAAATTAGCCCTACTTTTCTTGAGAAGGCTTTTCATGGAGTAGGGTCACCTTTATGTGTCTTTACAAGAGCAAGGGTGTGGCATGTACAAGGACAGGAATCTTTCAGGTCCTCAAAAGTCTCCCTTTAAGTGGCTGGCCCTTTTTGAACTCTGAAAGATCAAAGAATGTGATCACGGAATTACAGTTTGCTCCTCCTTAGACCAGCTTTTACAGGAAGTATTGTTAGATTTCACATCTGTTAAATTGGGTTCTAAATAACTGTTCTAACAAAACTTCTAAATTGAATTTTCAAGCTTTTTTTAAGGAGTCCCTGTGCCTTCAGTTCCTGCACAAACATTCACAATTCTTAATGATACTCATTCCCTAGATATAATTAGTAAATGTTGCTTCATTAATTATCACAGTCTAAACCTTAGAAGCTTTCATGATTCCAGTTCTCAGTTCATAAGAATCTTGCAGCAAGGGACGGAGCTCTCCTATGAGCAAAGGCTGAGGGAATTGGGGATGCTCAAACTGGATAAGAAAAATCTCCAGGGAGATTTTATGGCAGCCTTTCAATGCCTGAAGGGGCTACAAAGAGCTGGAGAAGGACATGTAGTGAGAAGACAAGGGGCAATAGCTTTAAACTGAATGATTCCAGGTTTAGATTGGATATTAGGAAGGAATTCTTTACCGTGAGGATGGTGAGAGCCTGGCACAGGCTGCCCAGAGAAGCTGTGGATCCCACCCCATCCCTGGGAGTGTTCAAGGACAGGCTGGATGGGGCATTGAGAAATCTGGGATAGTGGAAGGTCTGAGATGATCTTTAAGGTCTCCCTTCCAATCCAAACAATCTTATGATTCTATGATTCTAAGTTTTTGTAAATAGCTATCAGGTTGCCACTTAAATGTTGGTCATTCCAACTTAGTGCCATTTCTTAAATGTTAGCACAGAATTTTCATATTTGATTTCCAGCAGAAAGGGAGACAAATATTTAATCTAAGTCATACTGGTCACACATATTTAAGGAGTAGTCCTGGATTCTACATTGCAATTCAGTTGCTATTAAAATATATATATTATGCAATGACCATGAAATTGAACTGTGGATTTTTCCAGTAAGGGCAATATATCTAGGTTTATTTAATATATACTTTCATCACACATTGGCTTCAGATTACAGCCAAATCTGATAGACACAATGAAAAACAGTTCATCTAGAATCAAAATTATCATTTAAACCCAGTAATTTCAGTTTATTCAGTGGTGTATGTGTTTGAACGCTCCATCATTATGTAACTTGGATCACTGTGTTTGGTCCAAAAGACCCAAAATCTTCAAACCCATCACTGGTAGTCTAACTCCACCATTTCTATTTGTTAAATAAGGCCAGAACAATGAAGTCCCACCAATTCAAAACCACCAGCTGTTCTTAATTTAATAGCTTTCCTTCAAATCCTACAGTTTCTCTGAGGCCTGTGTTCATATACACTGAATTCCTTTTCTTGATCAGGGTTTTATTACTCAATCTTAAATCATGTCAAGGGTAAGAAAACCTTCCTTCCACCTTCATGCTAAACTACTTGCTTCCTATTTCAATGGCTTTTCATTTGTCTCCCCTTTAAGATTTTCTGACTGTCTAAAAGTTATCACAGGTTCCTATAGCTTTCCAGGAAAGGAGCCAACGTATTAGTGCTGGCGCATTACTGTAAATATGTATTTAAAGAGTTTCTCAGCATTTTTATTACAAGCTTTCAAAGTTGCAGTCAAAGTTGCAGTCTTCTCTTCAAAGAGGAGAGGAGAGGAGAGGAGAGGAGAGGAGAGGAGAGGAGAAGAAGAGAGGAGGAGAGGAGAGGAGAGGAGAGGAGGAGGAGGGAGAGGAGAGGAGAGAGGAGAGGAGAGGAGAGGAGAGGAGGAGAGAGAGGAGAGGAGAGGAGAGGAGAGGAGGGGGAGAGGGGAGAGGAGAGGAGAGGAGAGGAGAGGAGAGGAGAGGAGAGGAGAGGAGAGGAGAGGAGAGGAGAGGAGAGAGGAGAGGAGAGGAGAGGAGAGGAGAGGAGAGGAGAGGAGAGGAGAGGAGAGAGAGAGGAAGAGAGAGGAGAGAGAGAAGAGGAGAGGAAGAGGAGAGGAAGAGGAGAGAGAGAAGAGAGAGAGAGAAGAGAAGAGAAGAAGAGAAGAGAAGAGAAGAGAAGAGAAGAGAAGAGAAGAGAAGAGAAGAGAAGAGAAGAGAAGAGAAGAGAAGAGAAGAGAAGAGAAGAGAAGAGAAGAGAAGAGAAGAGAAGAGAAGAGAAGAGAAGAGAAGAGAAGAGAAGAGAAGAGAAGAGAAGAGATTGATGTCTTGAATTAGGACTGTTGTCTAAAATAGACAGAAGGGGCTAGTCCCTGATGCAGACCTAATAATCCATGGATAGTCAGTATGGTCTGACATATTCGCCCTGCTCAGCAGGAGGAAAAAATCCCCAGCCTGTAGCTCCAGGAAGCACTGGTGGGAGATCATGACTGGAAAAGTTTCCATCATCAGGTGTTTGTCTGCTATCCATGATAGGCAGGTATGTCATTGCCTCAAAGCAAGATGAAACGTCTATGAGTATTTATTTTTTAAAGACAAAACTCCTTTAAGTAAGTGAAGTCAGGAGCATCCAAACCTTGGGCTAGGCCATGGTGTGACTCCTGGGATCTGCAGCTGTCCATATCCCATCAATTTTCAATAAAACAGTAGAAATGTCACTTTGGGCTACCTTCACTGTTTCTTGAATTTCTTTAACAAGGGAGTTATCTCACTCAGGGCAAACATGAAGGTTTTTGACCTCCTCCTTGTTTCTAATCTCTTCCCATAGAGTGGAAACATGGGGCTTCTTACACCGTGCTCCTTTATGATCCTCTCAAGACTTGAACCTAGGCGATAAAAAAATGCTGAACACAGCAAGGTATCCACCAGTTGCCCACTCAAACAAACCACTTTGCAGGGCCCAGTTTGCAGCAGCACTGCAGGCTGATGCCTGGACAGATCCTACTGTAGGAGACCAGAAGATCCCTTCCAGAGTTTCTGAGGACAGTCATTGCCATACAGCCCTGCTGGGCCCCTGGCAGAGGCAGGTTCTTCCTCCAGGATTTTCTCTTGTTCCACAGCCTCCATCTCCTGGCTGGAGTACCCCACACAGTTCTGCCTCTGCTTCCAGTGTGAGTCTGGGGGTCACTCTGCTTTTCTTGTGGACTGGGGAGTTTATGGAGTTGAGAATCTACCCAGATTTCTGTATGCCCTGTGGTTCTGATGGGCTGACTCAGAGAGCTCCTTTAGCTCTTCATACTTTATTTCACAAACTATGGTATTTAACAGCGAGCTATAACAAGAAGACAATACAAGTAAAATATAAATCTGGAAAACTATTGGGAAGGCACCACAGTGTAGCTCTAAATCAATCCTGGCACATAGAGTGTAACAAAGGCAAAACCCCAGGAAGCTCTGCATGTCTCTGGCTTTGCAGAGACTGCTCCACTTTGAAGAATTAAGGCTGGTATGGGCACACAGCCGTGCATCACTCATGCCCCATTACTCATGATCTGAGTTGGAGGTGACAAGTGAAGACAATAGCCAGGCCTGATTTTCTTTTCAGACATACAATGGAAACCTCAGTTGCACTCCAAATAATGCTCACTTCAGCTTTAACATAGTAATTGCTCATCATAACTTTGCAGCTCTTTAGCAGAAGCATTTTGTTTCAAACTTCATTGTATTGTTCTTTTGCCATGGAACTGTAATATATAATGTCATTAAGAAAATGGAAAGAGAGACATGATGTAGCTATATAGAGCTGTCCAACATAGAAAGGGGATTTTTTTTGTGAATCTTACATCTATAATTAAGCTATCAACCCACCTAAGAGAAACAAAACTGAGTCTTTTAATTAGCTTCTTGAATAGGAATAAATGCCTCATTATTCTTAACCATATCAAGCTGAGAACATTATTAAAGTCTGAAGGAATAATGAACAACATGACAGGAAGCACATTAGAGCACATACAAGAATACATTTGCCTACTAAGAGATCTGCATAAATATCCTTATCACTGCTATTTAGGAAGACAAAAATGCCAAAGGAAAGAATGGAAACAAAAGGACTTTAAAGGTAGAGACATGAAGACATAAAGAAAATGATATGAAGCCAGAGGTAGGGGATATATTTTTTGGTATTTTGTGCTATTGAACACTCAAAAGTTCAGCTGCTCTGCCAAAACTTCTCAGAGCCAGCTGAGTGGATTGGCCTGTGCTGCACTCAGTACAGTTTTATAAAACTTCTTTGTGTCTGCTTTGGCTCCTGGGCTTTGTTTCTCTGAGGTATTTAGAGGGAGAACATGCCCCTCCAGAAGCTGTAGAACAAAAGAGTTCAGAGAGGACTTTTGGACAAATTTCTCTCCCCTAAGTCTGTAGGGAGCATGAATAAACTTTACAGGCCTTCAGAAATCCCTTGGCTGAAGGGAGGTATTATTCTCTCTCTTTAGAAATAATGCCAAGAGTACAGAACCCTTTCGCAGCAGGGAAAAAACTGAAGGTACATATCTGATCATTCATAGCTGAGTATGTTATCCCACAATCCCAAAGAATGTTCTGAAATTCAGACCCAGAGGAGCCTCAGTTACTGTCTGTGAATTAAAGCTTGTCCATAAGCTATTTTGGCCTACCAAATCTCAAAATCCCATTAATTTCAACTGTGTTTAACTTGTGTGTAGAGAGTTGCACAGCTGTGGGCTGAAGCACCTTCTAGATGGACTTCACTCATCACAGGATTACCATGAGATCCACACTCCAAGGTCTTGATTGTGCTGCTAGAGTAGGCAGACAGTGGGAATTTCACACAACTTCACTTCCTGCCATTGCCTCTCAGCTGCCAGATCCAAGAGATGGATCTGCTGTCCAAGAGGAGAGCAGAGGAGAGAAGGAGAGCTGCCTTCTCCTCACCACTCTCCTCTCCCTCCTGTTCTCCTTCAAAGTCCTGCTCAGCAGTGTCTGTGCCATCAGGGTGGACCTGGATTTGTGCCCTGGACATGGAGCTCCCCTTCAGTGCCACAATGTCACATCTGAGCCAGCAGCAAGGCACTGTGCTCTGACACAGGCAGGAGCAGAGGCAGAGAGGTGTTTAATTTGTGTCTCAGAGCACTGTCCTTGGCTCTTTGCAAACTCCTTCTTTTAATTGAGCTGCTGTGATATTTAGAAATTGAAAGGACAAAGAGCTAGAACATTTAAAGATGCAGAGAAAGGAGAGGTGTCTTATTTTCCATTCACAGAGGCATCAAATTCTGATAAAAACATCTTCCAGAAAAAACCTGATCAAAAATTTACTCCCAAAAGTAATATTTCTCAACTTTTGCTGTGGATTTCATGCTGCTCCTAATAAAAACAATAACAAACCCTATTTTGTAACTACAGGAAATTATATGTGCTCTTTCAAGTTGAAAAGAGGAGCATTTTGATATTTACCTTTGGCATTTTTGCCTATGAGATAGGCACAATCTGAGACAACAATTTTAGAGTAATTATGTGTCCTCCCATCATGTCTGTTTGATTTCTAGATTTTCTGCTTTTCCCATGTCTTTATTTTTAATTTTTTTTAATATAAGAAGATCTGCAATTATATATATTTAAAAGTCAATGATTTCAATAAATGCTTCATAAAGTTCAAGAAATTTGTCAAAACATGATCTTCATTCCTAATTAATGTACAGGGATAGAACATCTAATGTATCAAATTTTATGCTTTTGATCCCAAAGGAGATCAGGAGATGAGGAGCTCTTGAAACAAAGATGTGATTCATGATGTAAAGCACAAAATGGAAATAATCAGATTCGTGGAAATGAATTTTGAAGACAGTATATGCTGAAAAACAAATAAAATGGGATGAAACCTTGAAATGTTTCTGTAGTTAGCAGAAAGGAGAGGATGCTGCCTGGAAAAATATACTGTCTGGTTTTATTTACTGCTCTTCAGCAACTAGGAAACATTAGTGTTACATTTGTCTAATTTATTTTCTACCTTGAACATGAAGCGTGCTGTCTTGCTCTTCTTCCTATCCTAAAATGAAACAAGCAGCCACATCCTTATGTTTTTCAAAAGAAAGTTACCATAGAGGATTTAATCTCTTGTGCATTCTTGGACTTTTACATTCCTTTTAGCAATCATTTTGTTGCATTTTTTCTTCTGCCGTATGCTGGACCACCCTTAATATCCCTAGTTGAATGACTACACTTAGAAAATCTTCATTTTCTAAGCCAAGGAGGCGTGCATAAGTGTCTCAACACTTTTCCCTCACTGTTATTCAGAATGAGAGTAACAAAATTTTCCTCTAAGACCAACTAGCTAAGCTTTTAAGATAATTAATGATTTTCAATTATTTTGGAGAAAGAAACCGAATACCAGACCAGTTGGTCTTCCTAGCAAGACCAACTAGCTAAGCTTTTAAGATAATTATTGATTTTCAGTGATTTTGGAGGAAGAAACCAAATACCTTCAAGACAAGAAGAGACCATGTGATCTCTAAAATGATGTAACATTTGCCTTACTCAGTCAGAGGCAATGCAAGCCACTAAAACTGGGCACTGGAGATGCTCAACCTTAACTCTTCGGACCCTTGAACTGGTAAGAGCCAGGCTTTTTACACAGCTCTGATGGGCTGCTGAGGTCAATGGGATTCTTACACAGCACAGCATTTTCCTGCTGCAATCTTTTTTTTTGGCCAAAGAATTTCTGGACAGGGCACTAATAAAGGGTTTGTGGTTGGACTCCTATGTCTTGTTTTTTCTTGTTTCCTCTCTCCCTTTTAGTGAGGGAAGACTCCAGATTACTCCTTGGCACCAAATTAATAAACACCTACTTAAAAATGCTTTTTTTTTTTTTTTTTTTTTTTTTTTGTTGTTGTACAGTTACTTTAGGATTTTTTTTTTCAGAACTCTGTTCTGATGAGTGAAAATGTCCCATTCACAAAGTATTTATGTGAGCATTTGTTACAGTACAGCATTTGTGGCACTGGCCTTTAGCTTAAACAGCTCATCTCCTTCCCTGGTGTTTGGGTTCTGGTGCATTTGTACTCAGCAATCAGATCTCCTCACAATCCCTGTTTTTGAAATGCTCAGGTTCATCAGTCTCCTGCCCTTAGGTAGTTTTTCCATCTCCCTGATGACCCAGGGATCTGAATGTGGCACAATGTTGCAGACAAGGTTTCATCAGTGCCTTGGACTGTTGAATTAATTATTCCCTAACTCTAGTAGAAGTATCTCACCTGGCATCATCTATTCTTTTTCTGTGGCATCTTCAGAAAATGGTCACTCAGATCATGTTCCACAGTTAATTTCCATTAAAAGACTTTCTGTAACATTTCTGCAATGTGTCAAAAGTGAATCTGAGTCACAGAATGGGTAAGGCTGGAAGAGGGAAAAAACCTCACAAAATATAAAACCAAAAACCTCATTACTAAAAAGTTCTCTAACACAGCCCAAGAAAAACTAATTTTGTGAGAATCAATGGGCTGTAGTAGAATTAACACTGCTAAGAAACAGAAGTTGAAAGATCAGGCAGCAAGACAGAAACATTATGTTCAAACACTTTTTGAATTAGAATTGCACATTATCTGTCTGCATGTGCCTCTGCAGCAGAGCAGGATGCATTATCTGTTAGAGAGCTATCACAGACTGCCTGAGTCAGCACCGCAGCCACCGGCTGCTCTTTGCTTCTGTCATTGATTTTTAAAAAAACTCAACACATTATGAAAAATGATGGGAAAAGAATTCTGATGCTTGGATTGTGAAAGGAAATGTAGAAGTCAGTGTGCATTTGAAATATGTAAACTGTTTATAGCTTCAATTGCTATACAGGGCTCAGAGATTTAGATTTCTAGAGATGTTTAATAGAAAAAATCCCTACATATATTCCTGGATGGATTTGTTTTTCAGGTTGTTAAAATTTGACATGTGCATCTTTTCAAGCCCCTAATCTAATGAGCTTAAAAACAACAAAATGGACTTATCTTCAAAACAAAAGTACTGTACTTACAGAATTTCAGTACTAGAGCAAATCTCAAGGAAAATGTGAATTAATTAATTATTAGGACAATTCCTAGATCCCACCTTGCTTCCTTTTGATTTAGTGAGCCTGGACGTTTTCCTTTATTGGGAGATGTTACAAAGGCTTTGCAGATTTGCAGTGACAGAAATCTTTAATGTTTTTATTGCTCTCATCCCAACAGGTGTTGGGTTCACCTACAGATAAAATCAGAGCATAAGGAGAACATCCATATTTTGTGTTTTATCTCTAAAAGTATAATATTACATTCTTGTTATTCAGCTTCAAGCAAGAAATTTGTCCTCATAATTGTGGACTCAGTGAAACTATGTCATATTTTCACCAAAAATAATGAAACCTATTCTCAGTGGTAATGAGGTAAATCTGAGAAATTTCACAGACTTGTCAGGTTCTATGGATAGATAATAGATAGAATCTTGTACTTTTCTATAGAGAGGAAATATCTGAAAAATAATTTTAAAAAAAGTTTGAAGAAAAATATTGTCTCTTACATAACTAAAAACAGATGAAAAAGAAAACCTCCTCAGGAAGAAAAATATATTTGAGTGGGTCTACATTTTACTGCCATATAGATATGATTTATTCTATAACAATCTCTGTGTGCTATCTTTGCATTCATCTCACTGATCAAGGAATTAAATTAGATTCCAGAATCTTTAGGCCCATGATAATGGCTTAACAGAAGGAGTCATTATTGATATAAATTATACTCACAGCTGTTAGCAACATGTAAGTATCTTGTTTACCCTCTTTTGGTTTAGATGAAAGTCAATTAGCTCAGTGATATTTACACTAATATTTTATTTATTTGGTGCAATTGTCCATCTGTTTCAGTAGTGATGGACGTTATAATGATTCTCCTGGATGTACAGAAATTAGATTTATTTACTGCTTCCCTTTCCCAGGAGGTAAAAGAAGCCATGCTCATAATTTTCCTACATACAGGAAACCCTTCAGACACAGATGTTGTCTTCCCTCTCTATTTTCCAAACTCCTGGTGAAATCATCAGCGAGATCTCCAAGCCATGCATTTCTTGACTCCAGGTGAGCAGTTAAGGGAACAGAGTTAATTTCAAGTTAAAGATGTATGGATTAGCCCCACGTTGCTTTATATTCTGAGGCTCCTACATTTAGAATCTTTATACCTAGAGGGGAACAATACATATCAAAGGAAGACTCAAATGGGTCCCACCAGCATTTTGCAAAACATGCAAGTTCCCTTTAACAGCTGTCTTTAAGGCTTCTAGCCTTAGGGGTTGTGTAAAATGTGAATTGCCCTGCAGTATTACAGGGGTTTGTACACAGTTGTTGTCTGGTAATGGTCTCTAGTAAAAAGGGGATTAAAGCATGTGAACCTTCTGAATGTTTTACTGTTGATTAACTGAAATTAATGAGGCGTTCATGTCTGGCTCTTTCCTCAGGGCTATAAATTAACTGAATGGCAATTAATTATGAGTAAATAATTTTAAATGCATATTTCTAAAATTGTACAATACAGACAATCCTGAATTAATACTTGACTTCTTTATGAAACTTTATGAAGTCCAAGCACATTTGATTTACACCTTCCTATGGATATGTCATTTACCAGGCTAACATAATGTATTTTCTTTTAATGTAACTGCATTGATCAAGAAAATAAATTGAGTCCAAGAGTTACAAGTTTTTTTCTCCCTTAGGAAAATGGTTCACTATAAGACATCATTAATGTAGTAAATCATGGTCAGAAATGTTGACACCAGGAAAGCATCTTCTGTGCTTCTTTTTGATGTAACTGAGCATCAATTAGTTCAGTGATATTTGCATAAATACCTCTATTTTGTGGGTAGGATTGTCCATCTGTTTCATTAAGAACTTAATTATTATGTTTTTTCTGGAAAACAAGAAATTAATTTTTCCAATGGTTTATAATTTCTATAACACAAGGAACCATGTTCACTAGAAAACAGCAAATAAATATAATCTGATTAAATATTTTGTCTTGGAAAATAAGATGATAATTAACAAAAACAAAAAACAGCTTTAAATTAAAACAAAGGATTAGTTCTAGATTTTAAGGCCATAATTCTCATTATGCTAACTATCACAGCTCAGTATTGATGCCTTCTTTTTTAAGAATCATGACAAAACCTCTGGGTTTTATTTTTTTATTTAAAGCATAGTTAGGGAGGGGAATCTCAGCCCTTCCCACTCCTCCCAGCTTGACACATGGGCCAGCAAGAGATGCCCAGAACCTGGAGAGGATCCAAAGGTCAGCAGGAGAGCACCTGGAGGGCAGCCCAGAGGAATTCCAGGCACTCCAGCCAGTGAGTCACTGCCATTGGGGGCCCAAATTAAGTGTCTTTATCACATGCATGGAGCATGGGAACAAACAAGGAAAGTTAGAGCTATGCAGATACCTGCCGGGCTGTGATTTTATGGATATCATGGAGATGTGATGCAAAGGCTGCTGTGGCTGGGCTGTGGAATGCTATGGAGGGCAGAAATATGGGCTCCAGGAAGGATAGGGAGGAAGATGAGGAGGGAATGACACCCTCAATGTCAGTGACCAGCTGGAGCGCACAGAGCTTCACCTGGGGATGTTTGAGGAGCTCATGGATCGGATGGAATTGTGGGCAGGGACAGGTGATATTAAATGGGGATCTGCTACAGATTGCCCAGCCAGAAATTCTGAATGGCTGAGGACGTTTCCATGGGGCAGCAGCCCTGCAGTCACAAGACCTGGTCAGGGGTCTTGAAACAGGGAGTTTCAAGCATGCTGGTGCCTGTGGGAGGGATAAGACTGCAGGTTGCAGGCAGCCCAGGAGGTGCCAGCTCTAGCAGGGCACTCAACAAGCTTTGGACTTCAGGATGGCAGACTTTGGCCTCTTCAAGGATCTCCTTGTGCCATGGGATAGAGCCCTGGAGCAACACATCCCAACAAAGAGCAAGTTGGGCAAAGAGAGTTGGGCAAAGACACTAGGAGGTCTGTGTGGATAAACAAGTAGGACATGGAAAAATTCAAACACAAAAAGGAAGCCCAAAAACCAGGTTGGATGGGACCTTGGGAAAGCTGGTCTAGCAGGTCTGCAAAGAAGGGTTCTGTGATTCTGGGATTCTGGGATTCTCTGATTCTGTAATAGTGTAAGGTATCCCTGCCTCAGGCAGGAGACATGGAATTAGATGAACTTTAAGATCCCTTCCAACCTCAAACATTCTGTTTTTCTGAGAGTCTCAGGCAAGACCAAGGGCAACAGTCAGCTGCAGGAGCAACTTCACCATCTCATCAGAGCTGAGCCACATTGATATGGTGGCATTAATCATGTTCTGCCCTTGTCTTATCTGGATTCTACTGAAAGCTCACAGAAAGCTGTTTGCACACTTTTCACACGGTATTTATTGCAAGGTCATTCTTTTCTCTTGAGCTTTCTGTCCTCCCTCTGATGCTCATAATCACACACCATTCCTCTCTTCCATATGAAAGTGACTCATGAGCAGATGAGGAAACTTTGCAATTTTTCAAACTGATCCCTAGCTGAATTAATTGCTGTAAATTAGTAGCTCTAGAGGTATGAATGTCCACCTTCCAGTGCTTCACCTGTAATATGAGAAGAGACCAGCTGCCAAGAATACTTGACAAGTAGCTCCTTTCATGCAGAAGATAAAGGCCCTTGTTCCTGGAACTGACAAGTCAGAGTTACAGTTTCATTTCCTTATGTGTTATTCAGTCTGTAATTGTTAAGCTTTTGGCTTTAACATGTAGATTTATTCCATCTCCAACAAAGCTTTGATCTATAATTTAGCCCAAGAGTTTGACTTGCCCCTCATGTCCAGGAGTATTAAATCAAAAGTAATTTTGTTAAAGTTGGTGTACAGCCACTGCAGTTTTTCCAGTGAGGAATTGGTGTATGTGAATAAGAAAGTGAGACATCTAGTTGGGACCCTATTCTGAAAGCCTCTTCCTTGAGTTTTCCAGCTAAATTTTTGCTTAGCTGATAATGTGCAGGCTTCTTGAAAATTCAGTCTTTTTACAGATGCCCTTTTCCATGTTTTACGCAGATTAAAATTTTGCCATGGATAGGGTAAGTGAACAAATTCATCTAAATTGAGCAATCTTTCCCCTTTTTCTCTGCCTCAGTTCAATGAGTTATTTTACACAATTTTTTGATGGTCCTGTCTGGTAAAAATCATCACCACCAAAGTCTGCTTACCCTGGAAAGTTAATTTAACTACATTGCACATACCAGACTGAAGGAAGTTTCCCCATAGCAGAGTACTGGGACGGGAAACAGCAATACAAAAGAGCACAGAAACAGAATACTTGTGGACAATATAACAAAAAAGTCTCTGAGTTCCTTTAATGCAATATCTGATACCAAGAACAAATGTATTGAGGAAAAATAAACTAATAAACCCTTACCACATTTTCTCTTTGCAAATTCCCATATCTATATGCAAGTAAAACCAAGGGAGATTTAATGGAGGAGGAGATTACTGCACTAATGAAGGGATAGGATGAAATATTAGAGAATAACAAAAGCTCATAAAGAACAAAATTTATTTTTCAGTGTAACAAAATGACATGACTGCAGATAAAGAGTTTGTTTTCATTTCCATTACAATCTGTTTTCTAATATAATTCAGTTGTTAAACAGAGAAAAAACATTTCTCAAATCTTGCCAGAAGACCCAACTCGTAATACCACCTAAGAAAATCCAAGTTTCACCAGGTTAAACCTGTCCCTAGGGGTCTCCTGGACTCTTCTTGTTCCACACCAGATTAATTCAAAGCATAATTCCTTCCTCTGATTAAAAATCAATATGGCAGCATAGATGCCTATGCCATTTTTTTTTTTCTGAAATGTGTATATATAACCAATTCTAAATTAGTCTCTAGGTATTAAATACCACAAGGACTGGACCATTTTCAGTTTCTGGACTCCCTGACCCCAAGAAAACACAATATGTGTAACAGTGTCTCGTATAACACCTTCTGTAACACCTTCACCTACTGCTTAGAGAAATGTTTCTGAAGATTTTATAATTATAACATTGCTTTACTCACTCTTCCTGATGTTTCAGTGCTTCTCTCCTCTCCTAATGCATTTATCTCCTCATGTGCTAACCACATGCACACTTAGCAATCAAAAAAGTGCTTCAGAAACAATCCAAAATGTGTTTCGTATGTCTGATTTTCATCGTCCTTAAATTCCTGGAAGTGTTAGCACTTACCAGATTCTCCACATTCTTGCAATGCCTTTATTTCTGCAGTCTTTGGCCTTTAGAATACCTTGAAATTTTGCCCTGGGATGGGCACAGCCTGCCTTTTTTGCCAGCAGTACAATAAGAGGCTGTGAGCATTCAGGTACTTTCATACATGTTGTTGCAGAAAGGTTTCTTTGAATTGGGTGAAGATTTAGCAGCATTTTCTCCCAGCCTTATGCAAAAGACATTGAAATTACTAATAATCTCAGTTAGCCATTGGGAGCTGAATTGATAAAATGGCTAGTGAAGGCAAAGCACTATGGAAATGTGGAGTGCTTTACATTTGGTGCTATTGTGATAATTAAGAGCAATTCTTTTCAAATTCTTTTCTCAAGGCTTAGACCCACTGTTAAATTAGTTCAATTTAAGGAGTTACCAAGCATTATTAGAGCTGCAATAGCTGCCCTTATTTGTACTCTTATCCCATAGCAACAGTCTGATAATTTCATTTCATGTAGCTTCTAGTAAAATTATGTTCACTACATTATAGCTGGCTTGTTATTGCAGAGCAACATCAATTGACATTGAAGGAAACCCACTTCCACTCTTCCCATTGCTGTGTGCTCCTTACACTCCCTTCTCCTTTATGAAACATCTATATGGCTGTGTACTAAAATAAATTAATTGATCCAACTGAAAAACAAATTTTTCATTATTATTATTGTTGCTGTTGCTATCCTGCATACTGGTTAGCTTTCAGGTCTATTTTGTTCTAAGCTCATGTGAGATTTGAATGTGACCAGCTTCAGAAAAGAGGATGGGGTAGCATTTCTTCTTTTTGTACTGTGGCAG
This sequence comes from Zonotrichia leucophrys gambelii, assembly GCF_028769735.1. NCBI lineage: Eukaryota > Metazoa > Chordata > Aves > Passeriformes > Passerellidae > Zonotrichia > Zonotrichia leucophrys. The sequence goes on from NC_088171.1 coordinate 145,902,632, forward strand.
CTTAAAACCTGTGTTGAACTACAGTTTGTCTCACCTGAACCTGAGTTTGATGTAGGGGAGGAGAGCATAAAGCACAGAGTAGATAATTCTGTGAAGGTTGCTAGCCTTAGTAACTTAGCACTGTTGAGCCCTCACCATTCATATGTTTTGGAAGGAGCTGAATATTTTATCATAGTTTCTTAATTGTCAACTGAGAACTTATGAACTTGAAATTTTACTGACTTTGCTTGAAAATTCCAACATCCATGTGTATTCTATTTGTCTTATGGCAACTGAAAAGTGAAGTCAAAAAAGTATTTTCACAAAACAAGTGCAGCTTTTCATTGGAGGTCAATTGCTTATCTGAAATTATTTATCATCTTTTAAAAGCCAATTTTAAGTAACAATAAAGTAACATGGCTTGCTTTATATATGTAAAAATAAATGTTTTCTTTTAATTAATTAATTTTGTCTTCACAGAATCACAGACTGGGTAAGGCTGGAAGGGACCACAGTGGATCACCTGCTCCAAACTCCCTGTTCAAACAGGGTCATCTCAGAGCACACGGAACAGGATTTTATCCAGGTGATTTTTCAATATTTCCAGTGGAGGTGACAGCCTGTCTGGGCAATCTGTTCCAGTGCATGGTCACTTGCAAAATAAAGAACTTCTTTCTCATATTTAGGCAGAACTTTCTGTGCATGTTTGTGCCCATTGCCTCTTCTGCTGCTGCTCAGCATCACCAAGAGCAGCCTGGTTCCACCCTCCTGACACTCACCCTTCAGACACCCACAGGCATTGATGAGATCCCCTCTCTGTCCTCTCCTCTTGAGGCTGAACAGGCCCAGCTCCCTTCCATCCAAACTGTTTTAAAATCAAAATGTAGCTTCTCATGCAGCAAAGCCTGGAGTCATGGACTTTATGGCTTAAATGAGCTACCCCACAAAAAAAACCCCAAAAAACAAAAAACCAACTCAAAAAACCAACCCCCCCCCCCCCCAAAAAAAAGGGGGAAAAAAAGGGGGAAAAAAGCGCGAGAATTGTATTTGTGGTTTGCTTGAGAAATTGCCAATGAATTTTTTTAAACATTTTTAAAAATGTTAAGACACATTTTGTGGCTTTCTTCATTGATTTTAAGGAGAGACTGCCTGAAAGCTTTGAGCACTCATAAGTGTCAGACATAAAACCAATTGGCAAAGACCAAAGTAAGGGTAGATATATGTACTTAAAAAATACTTACCTACAGTATATTTGGGTATTAGTCCCAATCTCCAGATTAATAATTATGCTCATTCGACATAAAAGTCTGACTTTCATCCTGATCCCAGGGTACTGAAGTTAACATATCCAGGTAAGCCACAAAGCAAACAGAATCTATAGGGTTTTGATGTCACCACCATGGTTGTTTCCTCTGAATACAGAAATGAAGTAAATACAAAAAGATTTAGAAAGGTGTTTTAAAACCACAGAGTGAGAGCATACAAGAAAATGTGTGGTTTAGACTGGAGTCTGCTTTACAGCAGCTTTGGAAAAGGAGGTTCAAATCCAGCTTTCCTGTAGGAACAGTACTGACAGAAATCCAAAAATCAGGAGATCATTCCTGTAACAAGGTTTCAAAAAGCTTCTGAGTAGATTATTGGTGTCACCAGGACCTGACCATGAGCACAAAATTATATGATTAGATAACTTTTACTGTCAGACACTTAAGTCATGGCAGATTGACATTCCTCAGCAAATGCAAACATTTTCTGAGTATTTCAATTACGGGCATATTGCCCAAATCAGCAGAAATAAATACCTTGATGAAAAAACCCACTTTGTGCATTCATTTTCTGCTACATTAAAGCAATTTTAAAAAGATATCTGGTTACATGTTCTTGGTTTTTTTTCTGCAAGATTATTAAACCTTGTAACGATTCCTTACCAAGTTTCTCTGCACAATGTTTTTTTTATCTTGAGATCACTAGTTTGTCTTTTTATTTTTCTGTGATCTATTGACAACTGAGGTGGCTTCACACTTTAGAAAAGACTGTGAATTACTATGTGTGAGCAGCATACTGTAATTCTGCAGTGCTGAAATGTATAATGTCTTCACTGCCTAGACCTTGTGGGAGGAGAAAAACCCCACACTTTCCCATTCAAGGCTAAATGTGCTGAAGTTTTGAATGCCATATCTTCCCATAAAGTGGAACAATTTGCAGAAGTTAACAGGTCTGCGCTGACTTGCAGTAACTGGGGATCTTGGTATGGAGAATTACTTAATACACCATTATAACCTCTTTGTGTCACAGCCTTCATTTTGGTATTTCTTTCTTGACTGTTAGTGTTTGTTCTTTTAATTACTTGAGTGAGAATGATTTAGTCCCTTCCTGTGATATGTTTTAAGAGTAATTATTGTATTTGTGGGGTGCCCCATGGCAGGGAGGAAAGATGAATTTGACTCCATGTTCGCAGAAGGCTAATTAATTATTTTATGATACTATATTATATTAAAAAAATACTATACTAACTAAAGAATACAGAAAGGATACTTATACAATGCAAAAAAAGATAATAATGAAAACTTGTGACTCTCTCCAGAGTCCCGACACAGCTTGGCACTGATTTGCCAATGAGTGAAAACAACTCACCAGAATCCAGTTAAACAATTACCTGTGGGTAAACAATCTCCAAACACATTCCACATGAGCAAAACAGAGGAGAAGCAAATGAGATAAGAATTGTTTCCCTTTTCTCTGAGGCCTCTCAGCTCCCCAGGAGAAAAATCCTGGGCAAAGGGATTTTTCAAGAGAATGTGAATGCCACAAGTAACCCCAAAGATCTGACAACAAGAAGTATTTGGAGCAACTTCATAGGTCATGCCCATCAGCTCCTTTAGCCCTGGGCATTCTTCTTTCTTCTGTCATGAAAGTCATTTCAGCAATGGCTGAATGTGTCTGAGCAGCTTGTGCATTAAGATCCAGACTTTCCAAAAGGGCTGGATTCTGTTTTCAGAGGTGTGAACCCCCAAAGTGATGCCTTGTGAAAGCTGACCTAAAACAGAGGCTAGACAGAGCTAAAGAATAAAGTAGGAATCTATTAGAAGGCCTCAGTGGATCCACCTTGGGCAGCACAAGAGCCCAGTCAGGGCTAAACCCAAGATGAATCCAACATGGTGCAAAAATGCACGACCAGTCACGAGGTCTCACACTTTTAGTGGTTTTGGTCCATTAACGTATTTGGAATTAATTGTCCAATTATACCTGTAGCTGATGTAGTCCCATCTTTCTTGTTTTTCTCTCTTCAGTCCTTGTTGTTTATGCTTTTGGGCCTGAAACTTGGATCATTGGTCCTTGGTCCCCAGCTAGAGAAGGAATTGTTTTGTCTCCCTGCTCTGTGAAGAGAGCCCACTGTCCCCTAATATGAAGTTTATACCTACACACTAAAGCAGTACAGAATCTGAAAAATGTAAAAGCTAAAACCTGAGGCATCGAAAGCACCCACAAAAATGCTTGGCACACTCTTAAGCAGCATGTGAGCTGCACTGCAGTAAATCCAAGAAGAAATTTGGTGACCCTACTGCCCTCATATCCAAATCATCCATTCAGGGCTAATATGGAAGATGGCAGATTCCTGCCTTTCCAAAGCTGCACCTGGAGGACAGGTGGGATACATGAAGACATCTCAAAGACTGGATTCCTGTGTACAGGGAACAGAAACAAGCCTTAGGTGTGTAAGACAGTGAAGGCAGCTCCTCCTGCACTGCTTGGCCACCTGAATATCTCTGCAGTCACCATGGCCTGGGTGGATTGAGGGCTCTGTTCCTTTGCCAACATCAGACACCTGAGATGCTCCATCTCTTGCCTCCAGACACCCCTGGGAAAGGTGCAGGTCTCACATCTGTCCTGTGTCATGTCTGCCAGCCCTAGGGGATGTCGCAAACATTGTAAAGCGCCTCAGATAACACCAGACTATTGGAATATGAATCCCAATATTACCAGTTAGATTGTGCCTGGGCCAGTCTGACCCTCGCTGCTAGGCCGAAGGCGGCAGCTGTGGTGTATCACCCCAGAGACACCTTTAGATTGCTGGTGATTGCAGCTGGGCACTAGACAAGTCCAGGCTTGTTAGGAACTCTGTTTACCTCAGGAAGAAGGCTTCAAGAGATGGTGAAGAGAAAAAGGAGAGGATTCTGCTGGAGGGTTTAATCCAGTGGTTTATTCCATTATTACAGAGGTCTGAATCTTGGGAAGAGCTCCAACAGAATGTCCGACCGCATGGCCGGACTCATCTTTTAAGCTCAGGGGGAGGGGAGGGGAGGGGAGGGGAGGGGACAGGTGAGCCACCAACCAGGTGGGAGGGGCGGGGTCTCAAGGGACGAGGGACACCTAGACAGGCCAATGACCTCTGGGCTTGAGGGGCATCCTTTGAACTCGCCCAACCACATGATGCCTTTGCTGGAATGGTAAGCCTGATTGACAGGACTCACTCGGCAAGGGACGAGGCTGGGGAGGGGAAGAGGGTATTGGTACACCTGGGGAAGGGACCTGAAAGTTTGAAACACACCGCAACACCAGACCTCTGTGTTTAGTGTTATATGATGATAGTTAGAAGTTCAATGGAATTCTCATTTTATGACTTTTGACAAGTCAAGCCAAGTAAATTTTCTCATGTTCTCTAAGTTATTGGGGTTTTTTTTCAAGATTCACAACTTAATAACTTAACTTTCCAAGGAAGAACCCCATATCCAGCTCTGGGGTCATCCACTGACTTAGCCAGGAAAAGTTTATCAACGAATATTAGTATCCCTTGTCTAAACTGGACACAGGACATTATTCCCCTCATTGGAACAACAAGAGGATGACACAGCTGTACCATCGAAAATTAACAGACTGAACTCAAACCAGTTTAGTCCCCTCTTGCCTACCCCAGATGCAGAGAACTTCAAAGTTCCCAGGAGAGATGGATTCAGTCCTGCCAGACCCCCGAACTGCAGAAACATTCACCAACTGCAGCTTCTCAAAGAGAAATGTTTTTCCATGGCTGTCCTCCTTCCTCTGCTTCCTGGGATCAGACTTGAAGTTGGTAGGTTCTGCATCCTTCTCTTACTTTTGGCCATAATCTGGTGGAAGAGACCGAAAGCAGTCTCCTTGGGTTAGATTTGATTCTGCTTTTTCAGGTGGAATACTTAATTGTTTTCCTTGTGCTGCATCTGGGACACAGGTGGTGTTACTAAGCTATGATGAAGAAAATTAATGCAAAACCTGAGATGGATAAAATGCTTTTCATTCTCTACAATTTACTGTAAAATGCCACACTCCCCTTTAATTATTTTTAGGCAAGCTAAAATATTTGCAAATCTTTTGTTGCTTGGATATATTTTTTTAAAGATTCTTTGTAACTTCTAAATGACTGTGTCTCTTTACTAAATTCTCAGACTTGTGGTTGCCTATTTCCAGACACCCAGAAATGGGACGTGTGTCCTTGCAAGTCTGGTCTGTGCTGAAAGTTCTGAGGTTATCTGTACTACAAGATAAAGACTCTCCTTAAAAAGTGTCAAACAGAAGGAATCCAATGTAGTTTAACATTTCCATCTGCCTTGTTGGATATTTGCCTCTTCGTTCCTCAGTGTGAGACATTCAGGATCTGCTTAGGAAATGCTGAGTCCAGAGGTCAAGTGCTGAGCCCAAGTTTTCCTACCCTGAGGTATTCAGGAGCTCAGCCTAAATTTGCATTTGATCTTGGGACTTTGATGGGTTCAAACATCAGTCTGGACTTGATCTCTGTCTTGGAACTTGGAGTTCTAGGGGCATAATATGAGCATCTTGTACTGAGGCATTTGGCAACTCATGATCATGAAAACCCTTAAAAGACTGCTCCAATGTAGCTCTGAGCATGTATATATACATATATATATATATATATATATATGTACGCACACATATATATACCATAAAGACACATGTCCTATTTAGAACAATGCTTTGCCTAAATGAAATTTTACAGTTCTAACCTTGCAGGACTGATTCACCTGCCATTTATGCCAGAGTGGCTTGACTGATTACAGCAAACCTTACCCAAAAATGAGTGAGTCAGTCCCTCATTTTCCCACTGTAACTACTAAATTTGTTGGTTGTGAACTACTGGAAGCAAGAACAGGAACACAGGACAGTGTTAATACAAATTTATGATGAATTTGCTGTGTTGGTGCTGATAGGTTTTCATGTTTGGGGTTTGGGGTTTATTTTGATGTTACTAGCTTTACATATCCTGGCACCTAAGTCACTAAAAATGCATAATTATTAAGCTGTTATATGCATTAACCTTATCTAAAGATAGCCAGATGTGCATTTTCAAAATTACCTTTCTAGGACCTTCTTGGGGAGAATTAATATCCTAGTCCAGCAGACACTGTGAAGGGGAAAAGCAGCTATTTTGCTGCATTTTCTTATTATACCAAGGTCTGATGCTATTTGAAAGAAATCTTCCAGCTAAGAAAATGACACAAAATTGATATGATAAAGCAAGGTCTGGGACAATCAAAAATGTTTGCACTTCCATCATTTTCCTTCATCTTGACTTATTTAAAAAAAAAAATTCCAACTACTTGAAAGGACCTCAAGCACCAGGCTGTGACAAGATGCTCCTCACTGTACATTTGCTGGCTTGCAAATTCAGTAAGGAGCTGTGCATGCCCAGGGAGAGCTGGAGGGAAGAATTCTCTTCAGAAAACCCAGAACAGCATGGCAGCACCTGATTCCTTCAAAACTTCTCCAATTATCCTATTTCTTTTCCCTGCACCCACCTGGCAGAGCCTTCATGATCCAGCCTGTTGTGTATAACACTACAGAGAGACATCTGCTTTTGTGCACTGCTGTATTTATACAGCTTGTTTTCCAAAATGCCTTACTCTGACTGCACTCAGGAATGACAGGTGAAGCAAAGCCATGTCACCAGCCAGAGGAAATGTGCCACCCCTGCCTGAATCCCCATGATGGCTTTAATTTGCTCTGTGACACTTCACAGGGATGCAACTCCTATTTGCTGAATATTGCCTGAGTCTTCCTCATGTCAACATCGTATGAATGAGGTGAAATGAGGTGAAATGAGATAAGGTGACTTATTGAAATAAGGGAGGGGCTGGAAGTACTCAGGTTTGTCTGCTCTGACACATAAACCCAAGAAGAGGAGATGGTGAGAACAGGACCCCCCTTGAACAGCGCAGAACCTCAAATGAGCTGAAAGTAAGCACAGACCACTGCTAGAAACAAATGTCCAGTTCCTTCCTCTCTAAGAAATGGCAGTCTGGGACAGGGAAATTGGGAATTGGAGATGAAGGTTAGTCAGTCATTCTCCAAAAGGTTTGTCATCAATTCATTGCTGTGTTTTTCCCTGACAGTAAGTGCACGATGCAGAGCCTTGCTTTCATTTCTGCCGCACTTTTAAGATCAGGTATTTGATTAAAGTCATTTAAGGGTGCCACACTCTTTGTGTGGAAGAGCCTGAAGACATCCCAGAGGAACAAGCCTTCACTCAATTCCTCCCAGTGTCCCAGTGTAACAATTATTCCACTGTTGTGCTCTCTGTACAAGACAAATATTTAATGACTTTTGATGGACACTTCAGACTATATCTCTTTTATCCATATTTGTGATTCAGACTGTCTTCCTTCCTTTCATGCTTTATTACCAAAGGGGAAAATCTGCCTCCTGTCAGGTTTGCAGGTTCTAATAAGGCTCTCAGTCTCCTTGCACCAGATCTCATAGCAGTAGCAGCAGGAGGGATTGCTCTTCCTGATTTTTTACTTCATTTTTTTGAATACTTCTGGCCCATCTGAGGTAGGGCTCTACATGCAATTCAAGATAGTTAGAAGCCTTAGTAAGCCAGTGTATGAAAGATCAAATCAAATGAAAAAAGCAGTTTTTAATTGTATGGGTTTTTTTTACATTCCTTTCCTTTACTTTTCCCACCAGCCTCTCCACACACAGAATTTCCTTATGACCCCCAGGTGCCTCAGAGGGAAATAAACAGCCTGTTGCTAAGTGTCTGTACCTGTGGATCTGATGCCACCAGATACTGTCTCATTCCATCTTCTAAACTGGAAAACACTTAAATCCAGCCTCATTTTGTGGTGATGTCTGGTGGGAGCCAGTGGGCAGCAGAGACACCGGAGGAAGCATCAGTCCCAGCAGAGAGGATCACTGCAGAGCATCTTCTCATGGATGGGAGGCAGGGAGGCAGGGAGAAAGCAGCAGCTCCTTCTCTCAGCTCTGTGAGGGGTCAGGGATGAGAGCTGACCCCTCCATGCTGGTTCCTTGGTTTCAGTTGTGCAGCACGTTGGCTACAACTTGCCAGATTAAATCTGTAGCTTCTTTTGGCAATGAGAGGCAGGGACTGGGGCCTGAAAGGGAGAAGGCATTTGAAGCATTGAGAGAGGTGAGCCACCTCTCTGCATTGTATATTCTCTTAAGCAAGTACAAAACTTCTGTCCTTGCTACCAGAGTCAGATGTAGAAATATGATGTATATTATTTATCAGAAAAGAAATGCATTGGAGGTGTAGCTGTGTTAGTAATCACCCTAACAGCTCTAAGCTCCCTATCATTTGTCAGATAAGACTGCAGACATTTATTACTATTTTCCCCTGAGGAACCTGTTTCAATTGAATTATTCAATCCATTCTTTTCTATTTGCCATCTCCCTTCTGGCAGTTTCAAGAACCTGGAAGAATATTGCCACATGGACCATGAGGGGTTGATGTCTGAATGCCTTGACTCTTCCTTTACCCTGTGTCTGTTTCAGGGAAACAGCTCAGGCTTGGGTCCTGCTGGGGACTGGGATGATGTGACCTACAGATGTCATTTGGCACTACAAGTAAAATCCCATCAAAACTAAGAAGTGTTTGCACCCATTATTCATCATGATGATGGTTCAGATGATCACTTCCTTTAAGAATGAAAGCTGAGGTGTAAAATCCAAATCTGGATATACAAATGTGATGGTGTTTGCAGGGGTCTGAGGATGAGGGAAGAGATGACGATCTGACTCCATGTTTCAATATTCAATAATTCAATAATACAATTATTATTGTATTATATATATTATATTAAAACTATACTAAAAGAATGGAAGAAAGGATTTCATCAGAAGGCTAGCTAAGAACAGAAAAAGAAAGAATGATGACAAAAGCTTGCGTCTCGGACAGAGAGTCCAAGCCAGCTGACTGTGATTGGCCATTAATTAGAAACAACCACATGAGACCAATCACAGATCCACCTGTTGCATTCCACAGCAGCAGATAGCCATTGTTTACATTTTTTCCCCTGAGGCCTCTCAGCTTCTCAGGAGAATAAATCCTAAGGAAAGGATTTTTCAGAAAATATCATACATACAAAATGTCTTCTCTCAGATATAATTTGATGATTGGCATGCCTTCTTTGAGGAGAAGGCAGTCTTCACAGCCTAGACCCAGTACAGCTCAGATATTGAAACATTTTCACTGCCTTTTCCAGATATTCTACCAGCAATTTACCTGAATGGGCTGGAGAGGTTGGGATTAGATGTTTATTAAAATCACTGTTCCCTATCTCCAAATCAATGAGTGAGAACAATTTTTTTTTTTTTTTTTTGTGATGGCAACATTTTTCAAGGGCTTCAGATTTGGTATACTGGCCTCAGAGGATCTTCCTGGGAGAGGCAGAATGTTCCATGGGCTGTAATATTTTTTTGCAGTTTTCCAGCCCTGTTAGGGTTCACAGATGATGCCAGCCCAGCATCTCTACAGCTGACTCCAGAGACTGCACAGCAAAGGTAGCAGTAATTTAATTGCCCAAACCATGCTTGTGTGCAAGGCACAACCTCTGCACAGAAACAAATCACAGGTTCAACACAACCTGTGGAGAGCCTGACCTCAGCCTTAGGCAAGGGGACATTCTGTAGCACATTCCACAGAATCATAGGATGAACTTGGTGGGAAAAGACCTTTGAAATCATCAAGTCCAACCTATGATCCAGTGCCTCCTCATGGCACTGAGTGCCACATCCAGTCTTTTTGTTAAACATGTCCAGGTGGCTCCACCACCTCCCTGGGCAGATGATTGCAGTGCCCAAACACTCTTTCAGTAAAGAATTTTTTCCTGATGTCTAAACTAAACTTTCCCTTGCATAGCTGAAGCACAGCCCCAGCCAGAGCAAGGGGATTTTCCATTCCAGTCTGTGTCTTGCTGGATGTACCTGCTCCTCTCCATCCCTGCTCCAGCTTCCGCAAAACACCCTTTGCCCACATCCTCTGTCAGTTTCCCTGGCCTGAGTGAACTGAGACAGTGAGCCTCAAAGTCTGCCCTTTTTTAAGCCAGAAAACCAATAAAATGATGGCACCAGATTCTCCTCTGTGCTACTGCGTTCTTGTCACAGTACTCTGGTTTTCTGCTCTTCATCCTTTCAGGTTTGGGCAGCTACCATGTCATCTTTTCCCACTGCTCTGGCTGCACTTTTGGTACGTGGCTCCTCTCTCTGCATCACTTTTATGAGGTCCCTGCTTCTCTATCTCCTCTCTCTCTCCCCTCCTGTTCTGCACAGCTCTTTCCTCTCCCTTGTCCTCCCTCTCATTTCTCTGCCTTTTTTCTCTGTATGTCATTTTCCTGGCACTCCTCTTGCTGGTCCCTTGCACTGGAATAACACCATCATTTCAAACCTCTCCTTTCTCCTCTCACAAGCCTCTTCCCACCTCCTCAAGCCTTCCTCCACATCCTCCTTTCCAGCCTTACACTAGACGTTCTTCTCCTGAATTTCTCTTGGCTAAAAATGGTGTTCCTATTTGGGAAACAGCCTTCCTCTAAACAATGATCAATAATATAGAAAGCAGCTTTATTGCATTAAAAACCAAAACAAGCCAACAAAAAACCCCAAAAAACAAACCAAAACCCCCCCAACCAAATAGCTACAGTTTGGAGAGTTATGTGTTACATCTTCACTCCCAGACTTCTACTTACTCTGTCTCTTTGTTATGGAAAATTGGAAGCATTTCAGTTCATCTGGAATTTTGGGTAGACCTGATATTTACAGGGTGGAAAAATGTGATGGTAATTTTGTCATAGAAGGAAAACTACAAGAAAACATTTAAACTATATGTTTGCCATGACAATATCCTTTTGGATGAAATATACATATACAAAATGATCTATGGGTACATAAATGTGCAGATATAATTAAGAAAAAAAAAGGAATACTCAAACACCTTCTTTTGTTTAAGTGTTTGCAACTACTCATTTTGGCAGCAGTATGTCTAAGTTATTTTTATGGGGTTTATCATCCCTTCCCTTAACTCTTCATTTTTCATCATCACAGATTTGATATCTTTCTGTCGTATATTATATGTCAGAGTGTGACTCTAAAGGAGCATGGAGCATTTCTCCGTCTCCAGAAACTGACAGATTCCATCTGAATGTTGAAGAGTGTATGACAATAAATTTAAATTTATCATGTTGAATATTATATATATATATATATATATATATATATATATATATATATATATATACAAATGACAATAATAAGGATGAGTTCCTGTTTGCAAATGACTCTGCCTGTTTGTCCAAATATTCCACACCACACTGACTATGAAGTGCCCTGGTGCAATCATTCACTTGAATGTGTGCTTAGTCTTGTGAGTATTACAGTGACAGTCAGGGTACATATAGCACAGCCAAAGTTAAACATGTCCTTAATTGCTTTCCTGAAATATGACCTCCAATTTTGAAGCAACAGAACAGAGGTGAAAAGTGACACCTATTCATGTTCCTCAACCAAGTCAATTTGAAAATGGTGCCTAAGAAAGAAAAAACAATTAATCAGAGATTTGTGTTTTTTTCACGGATACTTGGTGAGAAAAATGTAAGAAATTCCCAAAAGCGTGAAGTGGGCTTGCAGGAAGTGATTACCCAAAAGTGGGCTTGCAGGAAGTGATTACCCAAAGCAGATGAGCCTTCTCCAATGGATTAGGCACAGGCAACATCTGTATTCATGTATCTGTGGTGGGTAAGATGGAAATAGTGCCTCCAAGAAATCACATCTAATGTGTTTCTGAGTTAGCAGCTAAAGCTTTTCTTTAGCCTCCGGTGATTTATTCAATAACAAGCTGTTGGGCTGAGACAAAATAAGGGATATGAAAATAAAGTTTCTCAAGAAAGGTCAGATGATCACCAGCCAGCAGATATAATATAATTCAAAGCTGTTTGTCTGGATGTGAATTCTCTGACCTATGGTTTCACTTGCTTGACTCACAGGAGGTGACCTCTCCTTCCCTCCTCTTCCTAAAGCTGTGTAGTTGGCTTAATTTGTCAGAGTTCTGCCTCATTTGATTCTCCAGGAATAAGTGCTGCATTTAGAAAACAGCTTCTCCTTCCTCAAAGTCTTGAGCCTCAGGGTCAAAATAAATGTCAGCTTTCAGTGGTTTTTTTAAACATTTTCTTTAGAGTAGGCAAAAGGGACCTGAGCAAAGACTGTGGGGAGCGTAGAAATGCAGTCAATTTATAAAGCCCTGAAAAAAACATGTTTATTTGTGCACAATTGAATTCAACCCATGGTACAAACTGTGTAAAGAAGTCAGGTGTCTCAAACAAGACTGTGTTGCCCCATCTGCAGTGTCTTTCAGAGAGATCACAGCCCAGCACAGAGCCAGGAGCTGCACTCCCTCTTGGACTCTGCAATTGCTGTTCATGGTGACACCTGGAGAAGAATTTGTAATTCTCTTATGTAGGAAAAGATACCACAACCTTGAAGAAAAGGGACTAAAATGTGGTTCTGTTGCAATGTCTGTTGGCTGGGCTGATGGTTTGACAACCCAGTTCTTATACTGAGCCTTTGGGCTGTGTTATTCCCTTTATCCCCACAGCCCAGTGCCCCTAACAGACCTACAAGGGCTCTTTTTCAAGCAGAATAACCAGGCTGGCCTCCTTGGACCTTCCCTGTCAGATACAAATTAGATTAATTAAGGAACCATAGAGGCAGAGGAAAGGGAGAAGGACTGACATTACACAGAAGATGAACAAGGATGGGAGAAAGCACAAGAATGTAAAGGACTGTAGGATCTCTGCAGCTAAAAATCTATCTAAAATTGATATAGGCATGGGACTGTGTATCAGGTGTTCAAGGGGAAGACAAAACAATTATGACATATTTTGCCAAACCCCAGACAAATTGAAACAGAAATATTAAATTGAGGAGTAATGCAAACACACACAATAAAACATCTGAATAATGTTAATTGCATCCTGTAGAGCCATGCCTTTAGGAATATGATTTAAACATTCTAGACTAAGCTGGCTTTTATCTTTAAGTACATATTTTTCCTTGTGCTTCTTTGTCATTGCATACCCTTAAGTGAAAGAAGGTAAAACTTCCCCATGGTTTTATAAAAACAATAAAATATTATTTTTGCTTGAGGATGCAAAGGAGAAGGCAAGAAGAAAAGACAGAGGTGAGTCTTGTTTCGTTTGAACCAAAAATAAACTTTTTTTTAGGTGTGGGTTTTCTCTACTAGTTGCTTTATGAACATTTACAAACAAAAAAATGAATCATAGGCTCCAGGCTGTCATGGACAACAGTTCAGGCTAATGAGAGCTACAGTAAAGCAGGTTGAGATGTCCCCTTATCAACCCAACAGCATCCACAGAACAAAGTGGAAGACCATTCACTCATATTTGTTGATATAAGAAAGTATAAAGAGGAATACTTTTGATCTTGAACTGACAAACATTTGGTCTGAGGGCAAACAGAATTTTTAACTGAAGTACATGAAAATGTACTGTGCCATGATAGCTGTGTATGTTTAACAGTTTTGATTGTGAGAATAATCATTAGGAGGGTTAAGATCAAGGCACAGTCTGTGAGGGGTGTGATTGGTGTCTAAAGCCTGTTAGGATGTGCCTACATTGTGTTTTTTTCATTTGCTGAAGCAAAACTCTGGGCTGAAACAGCCAAAGTGCAAAGTGTGTTCCTCCCAGGGTACCTGAGGGGCCTCATCATCACAAAGCTCTGAGTGATGGCCACCCCCACACCTGTGCCAGGTCCTGCTGCCCACAGCCTCTGGGCCTGCCTGGCTTGGGCTCTGACAGGCACCAGGCTCCAGGTGTCTTTTCTGCTGTAGGAAACACCACAAGGCAGAAACTCACCCAGGCCCTGCTGGCTGTTAATTAGTGAGTAGACTCATCACTTTTATTGGAAGTATTAACCCAAGCAGAAGTATGAGACCTAACAGATTTGAGCTCAGATGTATCAAACTTGGAACTACTGGGGAAAACGTTGTAAGCTGGTTTCTGGGAGATGGGGATGAGGTGCAAGGGGTCCCTGTCAGGCAGCCCTGCAGCCAAAACTGTAATTTTTGGGGTATGTGCCAATAATCCTTTTCTACAGCCAGGAGGGACTCAGAATTCCTCCTGGCACTGGTGGGGGAAGCCTGGGAGCTTTCCACCTGATACCCATTGGGACCTCCTGCAACAAAAATATCTGAATTTTCATTTTACGTTTTTGGGAGCAAATATGCACAGCACCCATTATATTACCTGGGGTGTGGGTGCTTTCCAATCTCCTTCTTGTATTGGGTGGAAATTCCACCTTATGCAGTGTGGTGCTCGGTTACATATGACAGACTTAAATGTTACTTGATTGGAACATAGTGTGCTAGAAATGGAGGTGTCCATGATGAAACTCTTCTGGAATAGCATGGTGAGATCATCATGCAGTGCCCTTGATTCCTTACAGAGAAGGAGAATTGCTTCCACTGCCCCAGTGTACAGAAGGAGAACTGTTTACTCTGCCCCAGAGTACAGCAGCCCTCTCATGTGCCGTGGGTCCCATTTGCGCTCTTCAAGAATATTTTTATTAATTCCTGGTCATGAAGTCTCTAAATCTGCATTGATGTCTCATTAAAATATTTGTCTTGTATAAGGTATAATAAATTGAGAAAATATTTCTTTGTCTTTCTCTATTAAAGTGTACTTAACCTGTGATTCTACATCAGAAAACATATTTGAGATGATTGGTATCATTCCCATCCTCCAGACAGTTACACTTTCCTTTTCTCTGATTGTTCTTGAAACTTGCAAGCCCTCTGTGGACACCCACAGTCTTTGAAGATGATGTTTTTTTCCTTGCTGATTGATAAATGTTTCTCAGGGTCTCCTGACAGCCAAATCCCCTTGTATTTGTGAGATCTGATTAACAGAGCACTAAATTTCAACTAAAATCAAATCAGCAACACTCAGTGTGAGATCTGCTTTCTCTTTACATCTGCATAAGTTAAGCTTGATTTGTTGGTCTATTTTACTCCAGGGTTTGTTCATTTGTTGCCTTTTTAATGTATTTTTGCCTTTGCTAGTAGCTTCAACATGATAGCTCAACTCCCTTGTCGCCCCATCCCCAGTTTTTTCTTATCTCCTTGTCCTTTTGGAAATATAACCACATGCACTTTCTTTATCTCTGTGTGGGGCCAAATCTCTTATCACACAACTTACATTCTTCAGGAGACAGCGTTGGCAATACTGTAATAGTTTATCACCAGACTGATAGTTAATAGCTCTGGCTTTCTTGTCATAATAAGCCTTTTTTAGTCTCCATTGTGCCTTTTCTTTGCCTTTCTCTTGTCTGTTTGCTTGCCTTATTAAATGCAGAGCACTCAATTTCTGTAATGTGTTATATTTTCTTCTGAAGAAATCTTTGCCTCCTACTGCTTTTTCTTCACTATGTGCTCAATCCTCTTCAATTGTTCTCCCAATTACCATCTCAAACACAGAAAGACCTGAAATGTCTTGGGGTGCTTCCAAACCTGAAAATACTGGGAAAGAAAAGCAGCCAGTGCAGTTACTTCATCTTTAATAAATACACACATCTCTCTGTACAAGTGTATTTGTCAGGCTAAATGCCACAGCAAATCCTGCCCTTTTGTTCTCATTGATGGAAGAGGTATTAGTCCACCCTTTAAGTGGCCTATGAATGCTGACCCTATCCTAAAAAAATCACATTTAACAAACCACATGAAGGGAGGAGAGAAGAGGAAACAGGAAAAGAAAAAATATCCCATGCTGGAAGTAGCTGAGAATTCTGTAATCCTTAGGACATTATTGGACTCCAACTGAGAAACCAGATGGAGCTGGACTGAGCCTACTCAGCCCAGAAAGAAGCAAGATTATGATTGATGTGTTTTCCCCTTTTACTGAGGTCTGTCTTCTCTCTGATTGTTTACCTTGTAGCCACCTTGGGCCAACTGACTGAGCACACTTTATAATGTCTTATTTCCTAAATGGAAAACCATGTCCAAATCCTATGCCTAATATGCCTTTCCCAAATTAGTTTGCATTGTAATTTACAACTCACGCCACATAAATCAACTGAACATAGCAGAAGACATCCATAACTTGGAATTTTACTTGTCTGAGCTCTTCTTTAATCATCACTGCATGACTTCACTGACTATAGCCAAAAATCTCATTTTATGTGATGCACCTTTAGATGTCATGCACCTTTCAGATCCTTTGCTTCATGTTAAAATAATGATGTTGCTTGAGTTAGGGTCAGAGATGATTGGGATTTTTATTTTATTTTGGTTTGATTTTTTCCCCAGAAAAGGCATCTTACTGCATGTTGTGATTGCAAATGATGCCATGTACAACAAGCCAGCCCAGGCAAGCCCCTTAGGTACAGCTTCTCAAAGTCCACAGTGAAATTTAGCATTCTATAAATACAGGGCAGTGAACTGTGTGTGTAACATCAATTTAAAATATTACAATCACAGGGATGGAAAGTATGAGTAAAAATGAGAAAACACACAATGATGAGAGTGTACACTGTAAAGAAGGAGAAATTCTTCTCTTAATATAAGTTTTACAGGATTTTAAATGTTTTTAAATAAAGCCCTCCTGCTTAAGCTGTAGAAATGCTTTTGTAGTGCTCCAAATGTGATGTTATTATATTTCAGTATGGTACCTTCATGGCCCTTTAGAATACCTGGTGTCCGAGGTTTCTTTTGGCAATGGCCAAATTGTCCAAGCTGCTCCTCAAGACTATGAGCAATCACACCCAGAAACAAAGCAATCAGACTAGGAACTCAAACAATTGCTCAGGGGAAAGCCCCTTCGAGATCATTTAAGCTCTAGTGTCCAAGAACATTCCAGGGCAAGTAAAAAAAGGAGATAAAAGTATTTTAATAAGGTACCTGTAGCTTTACCAAAAGCATGCAGCAGAAATTCCAATCTAGCATTTTATATGCTCATTGGGAGAACCAATTTTTTTAAGCCTATACAGACAAACTGCATTTCTCATAATGAAATTATGGAAGTGGCAGAGAGTGGTTTTTCAACTGACAGGGAATATGACAGCTATCGGGTGCAAAAACAGTCAGCAAAAATTATGTTTCTATATCATTTGGGATCACTTTGGGGCTACAAAATTAATATGTATTACTCTTCCTATGGTGCCTGAGTCTCATGCATCACATGCTTGGTCCTTACCATGAGAATTTCAGTGAATCTAGTAACTTTAGCCCCATTTATTAAAATGTTCTAAAAGCCTGAAGGTTATAAGTAAGATATATAAGTATATGCATAAAATTCTATATTAAAATGGCAGACAGGAGAAAATAAGATATGCCCAGAAAAGACAGAGACTGAATTTGAGCCTAATATGGAAGAGTATAAGAATAATTCATCCTTGCAGAGAGATTTTAGCTGTGTAGTACTACAAAAGACAGAGACTGCCAGGTTCAGCTACAAATGGTTACATTAATCTCCAACTGGGAATAGAGTTTAAATGAAATTCTGAAGGCAAATGGATCATCTCAACATTTTTGCTCAGACCCTGCTTTCCTGTAGTTTTCAGCAAGGTTTGGAACAGATTTTAGAGATGAAGGAAATTCCGGTTCCTCAGGTCAACCTGTTGGGCTCGAGTGTGCATCCTGTGGTCTCATATGGTACAGAAATATTGTTCTCCACATCCAGCATCTGCTAATTGCAGCAAGGTGACACTCCTGTTATGAGTAGAACAGCTGCCCATTTTTTTAAAAGGTTGCAGAATTCACAGGTTGGAGTCAGGGTGGAGTTCTAACTGTTTGTTTTTGTAATCACCTGTCGTTTTCATTAAATACCTGTCCTGATGGTTAAGAATTCCCCTTTTGTCCAGTGACACCCTGCTGCTTCCTGAGGATGGCACCCAGACTGCAAAGAGGAGGAGACCTCAGAGTTAGCATGCAAATGACCTCAGAACCAGCATGCAATGGGAGAGACCCCTCAACAAACCTAGTCAAAAACCCCTAAAAAAAACGAACCAACACAAAATTGATGAATCAAAGTGATGTCCAGACATGAGGAATAGAATCCAGTATCTGCTAAGACCCTTTTTACCCCTCACCCTAAAATGAAGATGTCAGCTGGACAGGGGCACACAAATGTTGAACCAAAAAGGAAGGGAATTTCCCGATGCTCTGGAGAGGACAGAACCCCCAGCTCTGCCCACAAACCAGTGGACAAAGCTGCATCTTCCTCTTCCTCCGAGTCACTCCTGGGAGCAACAGCACTATGAGCGCTGATCTGTCGGTTCTGCCCATCTAAAGTGATCACTTTTAATAAAGGCATTAAAAAGGAGAAAGGTCTCCTGCCCATGTTTATTTCACTCCTGCTAAAGGGAGAAATTGGTGTATTCTGAACAAAGGCATGGCTTAGGGCTTATGGCATCAGCAGCAGCAGATTTGAACCCTTGTGTTGCTTGTGGAACACAGTGTGGTGTCCACAGGAACTCTGCTGGCATTGTGCCACTGACATTCAACAGAGAGAGGGGATTGCATATTGAGGGCTTGTATATTTGGGGTTTTTTTCCTTCCACATTGTTATTTCCAAGGATTTTTAGATGCAGAAGATCCCTTTTTCCCAATTATTCCTTTAATATGCAACAGTCAGGAGCATGTCACATGCACCAATTCTGTCACTGTTCCTCATCATTTTACCTCTGGTAAAGCAAGGTTGTTTCCTGGGGTAACAGCTGGAATTCGGTTCAGTGAGTTAGACATGGATGGAGCCTTTCATGGATGAATTATTCAGCCTGGCATCTTAGTGGGTCAAAACAGCATCTACAACCGATGGGCACCCAGAGATCCCAGCTCTGTTTGCTGCTGGGACCTCCCTTGTTTCTAGGTAATCACTGCCAGCTACCTCTGCTTCTCCTGGTGCTTCTTTTGGTTGTTTTGTGAGCTCAGAGCACTGCCTAATAGACAAGGTCTGGTTTTCCAGGGCCTCAGTAAGTCTCTGTAAAAAAATCAAAAAGAACTTCAGCATTATATATACAAAGCTTATGCAACTCCTCAAAGGGCTTTAAATTAGTCAGGCTAATCTAATTATTTCACCAAGTAGTAGGCTTGTCTCTCTTTATGCAAAATACCCCAAATATTGTAAAGACTCCAAGTTATCTGGCCACCTTCCAGTTAATTAACTTAACACTGAAGGAAGTACTGAAAAACAAAATTAAAAGCAATCCAATTTCTAGCCATCCCAATTCCTCACAAAAAGTAATGCCATTACATCTGTCTTCACTCAGAGTATGTAAGCTACTTTCATATGACCCTAAACCTGCCTTTTTATTTCTCATTCTTAATCACTACTTGATAAAAAAAAAAAAAAGCACAAACATCCACACAATTGATTCCAGTTACACAGAGAAAAAATACAGGCATTTAGTTTGTCAAAATGCAAAAAGAATCATCAGGCCCAGCAGATTCTATTGAAACTCTCACACATTCGAGAACTACTGAGCAGCCAAATCAAAGGTATGATCAGAAAAACAAGAGCAACATGTTCCCAGAGGGGTTTTCCATATGCTTGGATCTCTGTTGGGTCTAGGAACACAGGGAATTCAGGAGGCCATGCAGGTAAATGGCACCTGGGAGGCATCTGGGTAGGATCTGGGCTGTTGGAATGGATTCTGCTGCCACTTTGGTCACAGTTCTCTTCATGCGTTGTTTGCAATGGATCTGGTTGTATCTGTAAAATTAAGAATGCAGGAAAACCTTTGCACAGTGATTGGCTTTGTTTCTGTACACCTGGTAAGACTGTTCAAATGTATTTCTCTACTGTCCCACAGTTTTCAGTGTCCTTCTTGGACACATTTTTTTCTATAATCTGGTTTAATAAACATGAGCTTAGTGCAGATACCATAAGAATATAATATCTGTAATATCTGAGTTACCAGCCCTGTTTCTCCCATGATGCAGATGGGAGAAATTGGCAGGTCAAAAATTAAATTAGCTCTACCTGCTAGGGCTGGTACAAGCTAAACTTGATAAAAAGCCAAGGGAACCAAAATTATACCTAGACCAAAATGAATCTGTGACTGACTGCTGAATCCTGTCCCTTCTGCCCTGGCCTCTGGGTCTTACTCTGTCCAAGAAATCCCATTGGAGAAGCAGAGCAGGATCTGAGGCTTGGTCAGAAAATCCTGTGGTTTTTACCCAGCTCTTCTGCTGGGTAAAACTCTGCCAGGTTATTGTATGTCAACCCACTCCCTTCATCCTGTGAAGTGTGCACAGACCTTCCTTCTCTCCCTGTGGCTTGGAGAGTGAAAGTGGGGCTGTGGTGCAGCCCCAGGGAGGTGTGAAAGGCTGCATGGGCACAACCTCACTTTTGAGCAGGCACAGGCTTAGTGCTGCTCCATTTCCATGCAGCTCTGTGCTCTGCACACAGAAGTGTGAGAGAAAGTCAAGTGTTAATGCCAGTCAACAAAAAATCTCAATTTTTCCATCATATTGGCTCATCTTAGGAGAGCTCACAAATAGGAAATTCACATAGGGAAAATCAATATTACATTAAATGACATATGTAAAGAGCTCTCCAAAGTCACCACCAAGTCAGGCTAATGAGATAGAGGACAGTGTTGCTGCATTGCTTGATTCAATATGAAGTGTTATTCTGTACGTTCGGGTCTCTCAAAAATATGACGTTTTTTCAGTATTTCGTCTATGTTTTTAACTTTAATCCTCCTCATTTATTCCCTTTTGCACCTGAGCCATGCTTTCTGCAGGAGGAATAAGTACATCTATGCCCTTTGCCATCCTCTCAAGCAGATGGGTGCAAAGGATCTGGTCTTGCATCACTGAAATCAGGGTGTGCTGCTGCTGAATGAATGCACAGACACATCAAACCCATGGTGCAGAAAAGTATTCACACATTTACCTCTCAATGATCTCTGAGTTCAGAACCCTGACGCCTCCAGCACCCTCCACTGCTTGTAAGCACAGCTGGAGTGGAAGGAAAATGGCTTTTCCCAGGTTGTTCCTCAACACACCGTGCAACTGCAGACACACATGCATTGCAGAGCACAATTTGTACTTTCATGCAGTGCATGACAGAAGGTAGCTGGTCCTCAGAAGGTTTTCAGGATCTAAATTCCCCCCCATTCAAAAAGATCTCTGTTTCTAAGCAGCTATTGAAAATTGGTTCACTGCTACTGAACAGGACTCAGTTTACAGCTAAAGAATGTAATTCACCAGCCCTCCCTGCCCTGTGCCTGCTAAATTCTGAGGGCTCCTGGAACCCACTAGGTGGTATGATCATTACACTAATAGACTCTAAAGATGTGTTTCAAATTTGTTAGAAAATGCCTCTTACAAAATTAAGCATACACCTCACATCTAAACCCTCCAGGCTTCCCATTGTGCTGGCACACTGCTCCCACTCCTGGAGCTCACACTGGAAAGTGCTCTCACACCAGGCTTGTTATTTCAGGTCCCATGTTAAAATAGGACAGACCCACTGCCTGTTTTGCCTGGCTGTTTGTTACTCAGAGACTTGATAACATCATGAGATATCCACATTCAAGTCCCTTTCCTTTTCCTTAAACTCTGTTCTCACATAGGTAACAAAGATGAGCATGGCTGGAAATACATGCAATATCAGAGGACAGGGCGGGGATTTATGAAGGAGGAAGATCAGCCTGTGATTTCCTGGGGGACAATGCAGCAGTCATATTTAGTGGGCATCTGGTAAAGAAGGCTCTAAGGCAAGGATTTGTGTGCATTTCTGGAGATAAGGGAAATCAGAGTGGGTTAGACCAATCTCTGGGCTTCCCACAGCACACTGGAAATTTTGTCTACTTATTCTTGGTGAAAACAGCCTGGAAAATGCAGATACCCTGAAAGTCAAGGGTCTCTGGGCAACATCCCAAAGAAAATGTGCTGGGAGATGAGAGCAAGGTAGAACAGTGCTAACTCATTTGCTCTACACTGATCCCTGTTCCATGGCATTTACCCATGGCTGAAACAGCTGCCAGGACTCTGTGCATCACTTTTGTCTCCCCAGCAGATGAGCTACTGCTACACTGTGCACCAAGCTTAAAGTGATTACGGATTGTCTGCCCCACTAAAAAAATAAAAATCAATGTTTAATGACCAGCTCAATGTTCCAGCAGAGGAAGATGGGTTCATTGTATACAGCAGCTCATACAATGACCCCAGGGTGAAATTGGTATCCTGCTTAGTCTCATTATTGTACCTCCCTGTTGCCAAGCACCTTTCAGCTTTGCTCTCATCTGCCTTTTCTCATGAAATTTCTTAATGTTGGAGCAGAAAGATGTGGTGACCCTAGAGAGCAGCATGGGGCACATGTGCATTTCAGCCAAGAGCTTTGTGGGTCCTAGAGGGACACATTTCTATTTATTCTTTCTCTGTTCATGAGAGGATCTCTCTCTAGCCACTGCCTATATTACATTTCTTTTTATTCAGTATCACAGCTGGGCAACATCAGTGTCATTTCTTTATCAGTGCTGTAGAAACATTCTCAGAGATGGGTGGTTTTGTAATGGGATCCATTTCTGCTAAAAGGACCCACAACTCTTCCCAGGGAGGCACCTCTCACAGTAAAATGAACATTAATACTAAATCCCACTCACACAATGGCAAGCTGCTAGGATTAAAACCTGCTCCTCATGGTATGCTGTAACTTCCCAGAGCTTTTAAGGGAAGATTTGCAGCTCTGACAATACTGGGAAGAGAATTTTTACAACACAACTAGCTGGTTTTTAGCTAGTACAACCATGTTTCAATTGCAGTTTTACCAGATCACATCAATTCTTTAAAAACACCAATTAACACCAATTTCTATAGAATAAAACCCTACAAATTGATAAGTGCATTTACAAGTGTGTACTATAAAACGTGGGCATGTTTTTCATATTAATTTCCTACACAAGATGCATTGTTTTTATGGGATGAGGGTCCTTTAGTGCTAACTCATAAACCTTACTGCTTGAAGACATCTAAATAACTTCATATTCTGTACCAGCTTCTTTTACTCCTTTGAGTGTCTTTTTTACCTACATGGAGATAATGTAAAGTGTTACAACAAGGGTAATATATTAGAGAGTTTGGATCTGATAGTCTTGAACAGAGTGTGCATAGATGTGACGTTATGTGTGTTATGTTGTTTCCCCTGTTTGTTACTCGGGTTCAGATTGATTGCCTGAAATGTGCAATCCATTTAGAGAAAGGAAATGTTGTGTGGGAAACCCAAAGATGAGGCTCCCTGTTCATGTCAGCCCCAGTCAGATGTCACAGTTTGTATCAGCTGAGGATGTAAACCCAAATCTTTCTGAGATGTCAGTTTATTCCCACAGTTTGCTCCCACAGAAAGGAGAAATAAGGGAGTGGAGGATGAAGGAGAAAACTGAAGAAAAATCTTACTTCAAACAAATTGACAGAGGACCTCCATATTTTGGCTTCTCTGCCATTTTAGCTGTCATGTGTTGGACACAAATTCATCACAGACACAGAAATTTGAGATCAATTGACCCAGTGAACTGTTACAAGCAAACACAAGAGGGAGGGCATGCATGATCAGAGCAGGTCAGATCAGAGGTCACAAAACCCAACAGACACCCAGAAGTCCATATGCTCCATGTAAAAGAACTGAAATGAAACAGATGTCAATATAAAAAACAAGCAATGCTGAATGATTTCACCACTGAGCTGTTCTTTCTGACCTAGATGGTTCTTTGTTCACAACAGCTATCACAAAGAAAAACAAAACAAACAAAAGCAGAAAAAAAAGACACTTGCCCAGCTGGGCTCATGAAATGTCTCTGACTTTCCCCAGTGTACGTAGAGTTGATTTTCATGTCTGCAGTGTGAAACAAAGGGCCAAGTGTGGAGAAACTATACACTTTTTACTGGAAGAAAACATTCCCTTTTGAAGGAAAAATCAACATTTCACAGCAACTGGGGAAAAACCCACTCTTCTCCTCAGCAAGATCAAAAGGAAAACTGCAGAGAGAGGAACTGAGGCTGCCACTTTGGCACTTGGCAGCCACCAGACCTTGGTCAGCTTCAGCAGTGAGGCTGCAGAGATGCTGGTGCAGGGACCCTCACAAGGCAGTGTGGAGGAGAGATCTTGAAGAGAAATTGTGGTTTGTTTGTCAGTATGGATCCTATTGGAGTAGGATTTCAGTGTAAGATTTCCAAAATGTGTAACAGGTGCAGTCAGATGCTGGGTTTTGTCTAGATTTTTGAGAGTTGTTATTAATTTGGAGTTGGGATTAATAAAAGCTAATTAAGTTGTTAACTATTGATATGAATGAATATATGTTATTGCCATTTTCTGTGTAATTGACATTCTTCATGAATTTAAAAAAAAACTGATATATGTTACTCCTTAAAATGAAGGTTCTGTTAGCTATATTCAATGAATTTTAATATAAAATAAAAATATGCCTCTTCTATCAAAATCTTCCTACACCCGCAGACTTGCAGATGGTAGAGAGACATATCACTTATACCACAATATTTCTTGCTTTTCAGGATCTTTTCTTTGTTTAATATAGCCTCCAAATTAACATGCAACTGCATATAATTTTCCCTACTATGAGTGATAAATGCCTAATATACATCCATTTAGTGAGTTCCTGTTTTTCTCCTGAACCAGGCAAATCCTAACTCTGCTAAACTGGGATAAAGCATGCCCATTTTCTTCATTTTTCTTCAGCAGCTCAGTTCACTTAAGGACTGATGGATAACAAGAGCCATGGAGAACTGTGGCTATCAAGCCTATCTTCCCTGAAAACCTGGCCATTCTTACAGGTTTTACTGTCACTATCTGTTGCTTCTAACGTAAAAGGCTCCCTCTACTAGCATGCAGAAATTCAGGTAAAGTGCTTTCTCTGTAGAAATATTTTTGATACAGTTTTGGGGGGGATTTATGCTCATATGTACTTAAAAAGTTATAAAATTAGGCAATACATTGACATACTTTATATAATAATGAGGAGAGGGGAAAAATAATTTGAAACATATTTTTACTTGCTTTCTACTCCTCATATGTTTGGCATCTCTAAAGAAAGAGGCTTTCTCGGGTGGAGTGAGAGATTTTCTTTGCCCAATGACCTATCTCCTGGCAACACTTAAAAAAATTGATTTTTTAACTAGATCACCCATGCCCTCAAAAAGCAGTGGATACATGAATTAGAGACTGCTCAATCCATTCTTTAATCTCTTACAGTGGAGTCCTATAACACATCTCAATCCATTCTCCATATTGATTTCTTGTGTGTATCAGGTATCAAAGAAAGCACCATCAGAACTGAACAGACTGATAAAATTTGTTTGTTCTCAGCACTCTTTTAATTAGTTGGATGAGATGAAGGAGAAGTAAATAACATCACAACGGGAGGGAAAGGAAAGCAAACTTCCAAACATCTGAGAGATTCAATCCAGCACAGTAGAGTCCTTCAGCTGCTCAGTGTCTCACAGGACATCCATCAGAGATGCACAGGGGCTCAACCACTGCTCCTTGGCACAGCCACTCCCTGTGGGAGCTCCCCATTGTTGGGTTTGTTGTTGTTGGAATGGCTCCCGAGGTATTAAAAAGTCTTTTTTCTAGCCCTGCGCTCAAAGAAGAAGTCAGGATTCCTCAGCTCTGGTTTTCAAGGTTGTTTATTTTCTCTTATCTAATACATTCTTTTTCTGACCCACTGAGATCTGTCCAGCAGGTTGGTTTGTAGCACACTGACAGCCCTCAGGGCAGCGTTATCTTTTTATACTAAAAACTACGTGTACTTTATTTACAATAATTTTCCAATACTTATCATCTATGTTACACAGTTTGTCTCTACTCTAAACCAATCCAAAAGTGCCACCATCATGTAACCATGATATTTTATGAAAAATCCTTTTCTTAGGATTTTTTCCAGCTGTTTCTGGAACAGAAAGTTGGTTAATTTTTTTCTCCTGAGAATCTGAGGGGCCTCAGGAAAAAATGTAAACAATGGTTATCTGCTGCTGTGGAATGCAACAGGTGGATCTGTGATTGGTCGCATGTGGTTGTTTCTAATTAATGGCCAATCACAGTCCAGCTGTCTGGACTGTCTCAGTCAGTCACAAGATTTTATCATTCCTTTTCTATTCCTAGCTAGCTTTCTGATGGAATCATTTCCTCTTTTCTTTTAGTATAGTTTTAATATAATATATATATGATAAAATAATAAACCAGCCTTCTGAAACATGGAGTCAACATTCTTATCTCTTCCCTGGTCCTGGGACCTCTGTGAACACAATCACACCATCACAGCAGAAGGTGGAGGATAAGAAAAAGAAGAAAGACAGGACACACTCAGATTCCTCCATCCTGCCTCTTGAACCCCCATTCTAAAAACCCCCAAATTCTACATTTTCACCCTGTGATAAATTCACCAACATTCTATTCAAACCCTTGTGGCTTGTAGCTCCTCACACAAAGTTGGTAGTTTTTTCCATGGGTTAAAATTGAAGGCACAGGTGTCTTTGACTCCATGCCAAGGTCCCTGAGCCCCCTGCCAAGGTCTTGAGTCCTCCAGGGCAGCCAGAGGAATGTCCTGGGTTCCAACATCCATGGCTTCTCCTCTCAGCACACAGGGATGCTCTCTGCCCTGTTGGGGCTCTGCAGTTTGGGGCTGAAGCTGTGCCTGCTGTGGGCTCACTCTCTCTGTTTGCTCAGTGCCTCCTTTGGAAAGAGCAGAAGGTGCTCAAGCTGAGTGCCAGGTCCAAGAGCCTCTCTGAGCATGAAAAGCTGCTGACGTACTTCCTACAGCACCTGTGGTCAAGGCTGAAAAGCTGTTTCTGGAAGAGAAAGTTGGTTAATGTTCCTCTATGTAAAAACATCAGCTATTATCCTCCCAGTGCTCTTCTTCTCAGCTCCCCATTTCAAACGATAACAGGAAGAAAAAAGTAACAAAAACAAGGATAAAATTAAGATTCTGCATCTTCACCTAAGGATAAGCAATAAATTGTGGAATAAAATCCGTGGTATAAATTCAGCTTTTCTAGGAGCCTTTATCAAGAAGTAAAATTGATCTAAATATTCAAAGCTACTTTGCCAACACAGATCTTTTTGACAGTTTGTTTGCCTTTAGCAAAATCAATTTGTACACTGTGTACATTTTAATTTAAAATTGTTATTGTCCTCTGATTGCTTTGAGATTAATTTTGTATCTCAGCAATGAGTGTATTACCAATGTTTTTATTATGCCTTGAAACGTAATGAATGCTTTCTGTAATATTTTCCTCCATCTTTAGGATGGTCTTCATGCAGTGGGGAAAAAAAAAAAAGAGAGAAGTGAAAAAATCTTTAAGTTGCAGAATCAACATTGTGCTTTCATTTCTCATTCAGATGCCTCCGTACTAACTTAGCCCTTAGAAAGTTTGGTTTATGGAAAAAAATTTTGGCCTGTTTCTGAGATAAATAAAGAGCCATTTCTGGCTGTGCTAGAGATATCTTATGAAATCTCAGACATATCTCCTGATATTGGTGTGACTGCCTGTCCAAGGGCAGAAGTTACCACTTCCTTTATCCCACTCCCATTCCTGTGTATTGCAGATTCCTCTAGGGATGTTCGTGAGATGCACAGAGCACATGGATGGAAGCTGTGCTACTCTCACCGGGAATTCAGTTATTACAGAGAAAATGAAGAACAAAAAGTTGTGGGTTTTCATCTGGAATAAGAGATGGCCTGTTACTGTGTCCAAATAGACACCTGATCTATGCAAGTTGTTTATGCAGCTCCATGGGATTTTATTTCTTTTTAGGGATAGTGTAATGGCAACTATTATAGCTCAAATCCACAAGTGGAGAAAGACTTGCAAGGACATTATATCAGACAGCAGGATGCAATTTGAAAAAATGTTTGTGCTTCTGAGCATTTAAAAATTCTTAGTTGTGTAATAGAAATAGTGATTTTTAAAATTACAGGCTAGGAGGAGTGATCAGGCTTTGGAACAGGCTGCCCAGAGCAGGGGTGGAATCACTGTCCCTGGAAATGTTCAAAACCATCGGATGTGGTGCTTAGGGACCTGGTTTAGTGGTAAACCTGGCAGTGTTAGATTAACAGCTGGACTTAATGACTTTAGAGGTCTTTTCCAGTCTTGGTGATTCTATGACTATTGCGACATTTTTTGTGGTTCAGATAATAATTGAAAAGGAATATTATGCATTTTACTAAAGCAATTCATCTCAGGAATATTTGCTGTACTTCCCAGCCTTTTGGAAATACTCTCCTGATGGAACTCTCCATTGTTGGGCTACAACTAATGTTTTGGTAACAAAGATACACTGCTGATTTGGCCTCCTAGCTCACAGATTTCATCCTGCTCTGTGCACTTTTCTAAGCAGTTTTCCTTATTTTAATAGTTCACTTGTCACTAACATGTCAAACTATCAAAATTTTCCTAAAAATACGTAAAAATACTAAAAATCTAGGTAGGCATCATCAGATTTTGGACTGCACCCTGATTCCTCTAATTACCAACACTTTAGGGGCCATGGTCCCCTTGCTCCAGAGAGGCCATATTGGAATCTTGCAGTGCACCATAATTGAGATACCAAAACCAAGCAAACCTTGAAAGCAGAAAACATAGATCCATGTCAGGGCAACTGTGCATCAGCAGGAAACAAGCTCAGGGAAGAACCTCAGAATCTGCTAATTATAAGTTAAGATAAAATTCCTATTGTACATTTTACTGGGCTGTGGGGAATTACTGACTGGATATGAAAGCCTTTACCCATTAGATAAGAGGACTTGCTGCTTACAGTGACATTTCTGATCTCAGGGAGAACAGATATGGGAGAAGCTTAGCTGGGGACTGCTTTCTTTTTCAAAGCTCACTCATAAGAAAACAAGTCCTTGGAGTGCTAAACAGTCATTTTCAGCCATCATCCCCATCCTTTAAGGGGTTCAAGGCAACTTTCCTAGCAAAAATATTATCATGGCAGAAAAGTAGTGATAATTTCTCCGTAAGGTTAAGGACTGCTAGATGAGTGACAATTAGATTAATTTTGTAAACATCCCCTTGAAGGTTATATCTATCATAAGACAAATCCTTAGAATGCGAAACAGTAATTTTCAGCCATTACCCCCATCCTTTAAGTGGTTCAAGGCAACTTTCTTAGCAAAAAAGTTATCATGGCAGAAAAGTAGTGATAATTTCTCAGTAAAGGACTGCTAGATGAGTGACAATTAGATTAACTTTGTAAACATCCTCTTGAAGGTTATACTTATTTTTTGTTTTTAACTTGATACTTAGCGTTATAGGATATTGCCACATGTTGTGGCCTGGAATTTTCACTTGTTTTGGCAGGCTGCTTAGAGCTGAATAACAAATTGTCTGTTAGATTCTAAGTGAATTATCTCTGCTGTTTAAATGCCAAACTCCAAAACTACAGTCAAAGTCACATGCCCAAACAATGTTGATTTGCAGACACCTAACCATCTGCCATAGAGTAGAAATCCTTTTCCAGTGTTGTTCGAGTAGGAAATTCTTGATGTACCTGAATAATACAATAATAATGCAGCAGAGTTCTACCAGCAAACTACTGAGAGATACTTAATATCAAAACTGATGAAGAACAGATAAAACCTGAATACCCATAAGGACAGGTTCTTTAGAATATCTTCCTTCCTTTTTTAATACAACTAAAGTTCACCAGAAGATTTTGGCCATGAAAGAGCAGTTTAACTTTGGTCTATACACAATGATTGAATTATTGCAAATTTCTCCTTTTTTTTTAATGTTAATATCATTATTCTTTTATAATCAGAAAAATGGCATATCTGAATATTTTTGAGAAGTACAATCAATTTATTATCATGAGTTATTCTTGGTTCATAAGGCAGAAAAAGAAGATGCCTACAGGGGTGGAGGATATCTTTTTTCCCAGCATTATATTTCATATTTACAGGAAGAGGAGTCATTACTGTAGAAGACGTGGTATTTGATGGCACTGTCAGTCAGAAGAAGCATCAGGGAAGAGAGCTGCCTCTGTTATAGCATGTCTGGGGAGGTTTGACTAGCAGAAAATTGCTCAGTAAATCAATTAATGCTGAACTTGGTTACTGATGGGCTCTGAACATCTATTTCCTACATAATGTGGGTTGTACATCACTGTCCAGTATTCCAGGCACAGAATTATGTACTAACTGGTTGATAATTGGATTGAAGTGGATATATTACTTTGGTGTATCTGAACTCAGATACACCTGAGGCTTTTCACTTTGCTTTCATTTTTCTACATCTCTACAATTTATTGCTACAGAAGGATTTCCCTAAACAGGCCATTCTGCAAAAGGATCTGAACAGAGCTGACTAATGATAGATCAGGACTCCTCACTGGGCGTGCTTCCTCTGGGTCCCACAAACAAACCTCCAGGGAGGCAGGTAGGTCCATCTCCAACAAAAACCCTTTTTTCACTGTCACAGTGATGAGCAGCAGCTCCAAGAGATGAGCCCAGCCTTACCCAAGGTGATTCACTTACTGCATCCAGAGAGGAACCAAGAGGAACCACTTGTGTGCTGTGATTTCCTTACAGTGATTTTCTGGGAAATCAGACTGGAGAACAGATTGCAGGCTTGGTTTTCATATTTTATACACATTTTTATTTTTGGGGGGTGAGGAGGGCTAGAATCTAATCATGGAATTCTGAGCCTTATGGTGGTTTTATTTCATGTTCTTAAAGCTACAGTATATAAAATACCAGGCCTTGTGTTGGTTAAGTAATGTAAAAATTAAACAGAATTTGTTTGCATGAAAAGAAGATGCTAAAGAAGAGAGAGAAACCTCAAAAAAAAAAAAAAAAGTATGGTTACTTTGAGCCTTTCCATCTCCCAAATGCATCAGATACTTTCTGGACTCAGACAGAAAAAAAATTTTTTCAAAAAGCCAAAAAAAAGAATCAAAAATATCACTTGGCTTTGTACAGCCTGCTTAACCCTCAAAGAAGTATTAAATGCATGAAGAATAGGTGGTTCAAGCTCACCTGACCTCAGATGGAAAAGAGAGTGGCAGAAAAAGCCCAAAATTTCAACAAGTGAGAATTTGGCCATTTCTTTCATACAGTCTTTTCTCAGAAATGCAGGAATCACACTTTTGTTTGAATTCAGGTCTCATCCCTTTGTCAGAAGTTGCACCAATGTCAATAAATAAAGCCACAAGGATAAGGATCTGACCTTTAACATTCTGTTTCTTTTGAAACCACTGATCAAAGATGGCTTTTTTATTCCCCTCCATTTTCTTTTCTTTTCCTTGCTTCCTCAAGAGGAATCAGAGCCTCCCCATCTCAGCCCTGTGCACTGAGGCAGGTGCCAGCAGGAAGGTCAGAGCTCTGTGTGTTCCAGCCCATACAGCTGTGAGAAAAGGACATTCTGGCCCAAGACGTGCAGGCTTCAATTCTGCATTTAAAACCATCTTCAACCACAACTTTAATGTTCCCCCCAGGACAAGAGGCACAGAGTCAAACTGGAGCAAGGTCAGTGGAAGGCCTGTAGAACAGAGCTCTTGCCCACTGAACAAAATCTGAGGAAACAGGACTCATTCACAGGAATCAAATTCTAAAATGTTTTCAGGACTGGACCACATGAAGCTCCAAGTGACCTGGTCTGAGCTGGAACTGACCCAGTTTGAGGAGGAGGTTTGACAAGAGAGCTCCTGAGGTCCTTTTCAACCTGGTTTATCCCATAACCCAGTGATCCCTTGTGCTTTGCTACACACAGGTACCCAGTCCCCATGCTGTAATTGTCATCAAGAACATCAGAGCACATTTTTCTTCTTTTTAGCCTCACTGTGAGGTGGTCTTGCAGTGTTTCCACTGCAAAAGGTCACTGCCCCTGCCCTCCCTGGCATCATGGCATCATACCCATATGCTATCATTGCCTTTTTCTGAGCCTCTTTCCTGGCTTTGAGAGGCTGCTAAGTCAGAAAACAGCACAAGGGATCTCACTGGGGAAAGTTAGAGAAACTCTGCCTTATGTTTCAAATTATAAAAAAAAAAAAAAAAAACACCAAAAAATCCACAAAAATCCCAACAAACTATTTTCTTATTGTTTTCCTACTTTTTTTTTTTTTTTTTGGAGAGGCGGGGTAAAGGATTCCTTCATTATGCACAAAATGGGGCAATATTTCATATTTATGTCTTTGATAGAAGAAATTGAGCTGAAAAGTCAAAAACTATTTGCTTCCATACAGAGTTTAATTCTCTCAGACTGCCCCTATAACTGTGTGGTCATTGTCCTGGAGGGTTGAGAGGGAGTTTAACATCATCAGGAGGACAGCAAGTGAAAACAGCCCCAGCTTTGCTCAATAAAGCACAAAGAGGTTCCCATCCAGCCTGGTGCTCCCTGTGGCTGCTGATTGCTGGTCTGAGGTTGGGTTTCCCAAGCTCTGCCTCCCTGATCATTGCAGCTTAATTGGAACCTGGAGCCTGGTGCTCCATCACACCCAAAGACACAGCAAGAGGCAGAGAAGCATGTTTAATAAACTGCACTGGAAGCTGATATACATTTATTTCTATCAGCTTCTGCTTGCAGTAAAGAATAACACAATTTAATTCTATCTAACCTAGTTGAGGTGAGGATTTATCTGATGCCAGGGTTACAAACAATTAGCAAGGCTGAAAATTACTATTCCATTGATTACAGGTTTGGGATTTTTAATTTTTTTTTTCTCCTTAATCAAACCTCAGCCATGTTCTATGTTGCCCTTGCCTGGGCATGACATAAATCACTTTATGCAGGTAGCAGCTCACTTTGCTGCTGGCCTGTTTGGTTCACTGGGGAACATTTCAGTGTGCAGATAAAGGAAGTCAGATCCTTTATAAGGTGCTGTCTTCCACTACAAATCTCTTAAATGCAGAAAATCATGTTTGTATAAATGGGCAGTTAATAAATCCCAGCCCTTGACACTTATTGACTAAAGTTCCAGAACAGGTAGATCCATTGCTGGTGGCTTATTAAAATAATAAGGTGAAAGGAAATCCCTGTCTCAGCTCTGAAGATTTGTGATCTGTCAGCCCTGAGATTTGGCAAGGAACTAGCAACAGGTTAGGCTGATGTTTCCCTTCAGAATATATTTTATTTTAAGAGGAATATGTGTGATTAAAACCAAGTACAATTCCAAACATTCCCTGTGTACTAGGTGAATAGCTCTGTTCTTCAACAACTGTTCTAGCAAAACACCTTTTTTCTTTGTTTGGGGGGTGTTTTGTGTTTTTGGGGGCTTTTTGTTTGGTTGGTTTTGGTTTTCTGTTTTATTTTGTTTTTCTGGTTTTATTGGTGGGAATAAAATCCTGTTCCAGGTGCTGGTCAGAGCTCAGGAAAGCAGCTCACAGTTCTGAACTATGCCGGCCATTCAGAGGATGATGGTGGAAAATTAATTTTCCTTTCCAATTCCCTATGCAAATAAAACCAGGAATGTTGATCTTCATTGCTTATGGGCTGTTGACTAACAGAAAACACTGCAGCAGTGATTGCCGTAAAACTGGGGAATGTGAAAACTGGACAGTTAAAACTCTTACCAGACCTCTTGGATTTGAAGGATGGCATTTGGTTTTGTTTGCAGTTCTGCTATACGAAAAAAATCCCTCAAAAAAGTGAACCAGGGTGCCTAGACCAGCACCAAAGGCTGCTCAGCACTGGGGTGTCCTGGCATTCTCAGTTTTTTCTTACCCTGTAAGAGCAGCTGCAGCTCAGATTTATTATTCCTGAGATTTTAATGCTCTTTATTTCCAAAGGAAGAGAGGCAAATCCCAGCTGCCCTGGGGAAATCTCTCTCCCAAAGAAGAGGACAGGGATTTGTTTTACAGACAGAGATGCTGGGCATTGACTTGTTCTAGAATAGGAAAAACACCTTCCCTTGCATTAAAGAACACAAAAACCCCTTTTATATTGATATTGAAGAAGAGATAAAACTTGAGTGACTACAGCAGGAGCCTTCCAATCCCAGAATCAGCAGAAAAGCCCATCTGGCTCTGAATTTAGGAATTGTTTGGGCTAGGTAGTGCAGCTCACTTGCAGACAACAATACAGAAAAGAGGGACAGCAGCTCTTTTCTATTTCTTACATTTATAAAGACACTATTTTGTTGAAACCACTCTTTCTGAGACTTTGCTTAGCACCTTATCTCCCTGCCTCTTCATTTTCAAAATATCAGGATGGGATTTTTAGCCTTTATTTTTTTGAAACAAGATTTTTCTTTGCATTTTGTTCAAAGAAGAACTTTTGTTTAAAAATAACTTCTACTTGAAAAAAAAGAAAGAAAATACTTAAATAACTTCTTAAGGTGCTTTTACAACTCCAAATTAAAATTAAGTACTTGAATTAGAATCAAATAAAATTTCACCAACTTTAAAATTTATAGGAAAATTTTATATACATAAATATCTTTTGTTTGACTTTTTTTTTTTTCTGTGGGATTTTTCTGCCCCCAGTTGACTGGAGGACAAATAATCCTCTTCCTGTGAAGAATTACAAAGCTTGAAAGGGAGGAATCACCTGGTATATGTCTCTTTTCCACTCTCACAGATGGGACCTGCTGCTCACAAATCCCTTTTGCCTTTCAGTCACATGTTGTTATGAAAATATGAACTGTGTTTAAAGCATAATGCAGCTGATGGACACTTTATGAAATGCTTTTTTAAAGCTTTGAAAAACTCCTTTTGAAACCAGTTGACTGAAATGTCAGAACTTCCTCTCATTAAAACTCTCACTTCAGCTACATCCCTCATTTTTCAGAAAAGCTTTTTTCACCACTTCCACTCAGATATCAAGAATCTGAAAAAGGTTATTTTCCCTCATGAAGATGTGGATTGTGATTTCCTCCTCTGTGACAGATAATATTTCAGATTTATGTTTGCTTTTTTTCTGAGCAGTAATATTACATTACGAACCATGAGTGTTTGTACTGTGTGCTTTTCTTCCATTTTTTCATTTTCCCAGCTGAAAATTAATTAGCTCAGTAAAACTTTTCTTTTTTTAATCTCTTTTTTTCTACTCATGGTCTTGAAGTCAGGGGCTGGTTGAAAGTTTTATCATCACTAAAAGAGCTGACTTTTGTGCTGGATGTGGCTTCTGGTGCTGGAGAGCATTGTGAAAGATCTGATTCTGCTCTACCAGGGGTTGCAGGGTGCTGCAACCTGGGAACAGCCTCCACATTCTTAAAACTGAACTGTTGTCATTAAAAAACTCCTTAAAAAAGTTCCATCACCACTGAGATTTAGGCATGATGCCTCCTAGAATCATGCTACTCCCATTCAGAAATTAGCAGTTCCAGAAAACTTTTGCTAATACAGACTTGACACAGAAGGGAATTTTATGCTCTGGGTGTGTATGGGCTGCATATGAGACAGCTGGTCTGCTACACCTTTGGAGTTGCTCTTTCCTTTGATTCTCCATCAGATTTGGGAAGAAAATGTCCCATCACTGCTTTTTCCCTTCTCATTCACCAGTTGACCTGTAAGTTCCTTTTGAAACAAACTCATCAGAGCTGACTCGTATCTCAAAGTTATTGGTTCTTGTATTTTGATTAAGACTCCAGTCAATGGCAAATAGGCCAAAACAAAACCATTTCCAGCTCCCTTGGTTGCCCACTCCCATGGTTCCTCCTTTTTTTTGGCAAATGGGACTCTGCATGTACACAGCAACAAAATATGCTGAGTAAGAAAGCCTAGCTGCTACCTACTCACTCTGAATCAATATCATTAAGTCAGAACCAAAAATTATTGAAAATACATTAGCATTAAAAACAATTGCAATGTATTTCTTCAGTTGAGTGTTTTAAAAGCAATTTACTTTTCCTGTCTTTGAAGACACTGTTAACTTTCTCTATATAAACTTCCTTTTTATTAATGCTGTAGAGAAGAAAATATTTATGAGGAGGTGAAGGAAAAAGTCCCCTGTTTCTTGAGGATTTGGTTTCCCAAACCTTTCTAGAGAAAACTTGTTTAGTTTGTCCATTTATCAACCTTTCAACACATCCTTTGTGTTCTAATTTTGCCATCTGTAGTTTGGGATTTTTACAGTTGTCAGTATTCCAAAGATGTAGTTTTACAAATAATTTGGAGCAGGCAAGCACTCTGCAATATGTAAACTTTGGACTAGAACAGCTAAAGCGGGAATAAATGATATTTGGGAATTTATTTCACAAGAAAAAACATCTTACAGGTTCTCTTGTTTTCTAAACACCATTTTGACAGGCAGTGCTTAGATTTAACTATGTCAAGATGAAATCAGCACAGTGATTGAAGCTGTGAACCATGCTCCAAATGCTCCTTTCCATTGTGTACATGCAAATTTTTGTGCTGCTACAGATTTTGAACTCCATGCAAACAGTGAATCTAGTGCTGTGCACAAATGAGCCCCAGTGCACGCAGGGGCTCATTTGTGCACAGCACTAGATTCATACCTTTCTGGCCTTTTAGACCAACTTTGATTTATACATTTCTGGCCTTTTAGACCAACTTTGGAAAACATATGAGGAACTCCTTGGGAGTATGAAAATACCATTTGGCTTTTCAAAGCTTTCAACACCTGTGTGAGCTGCAAGGAGAGAAGATGATCCTATGAAGCTGAGGATCTCTGCACTACCATGGCAAAGCTCAGTGCCCATGATCATTTGCTCTTCTCCTGGGTCCCTGGATTACCCATCAAAGGTAGGGGGTTTGGGGTCCCTTCCTGCCCCCAAATTCAGCAACAGGAGTAGGGAGGATTTGGAAACCTGCTCTGAGATAAGAGGAGGGGCTGCTGTGGTGGTAGAGCCAACTTAGGCACATCCCTAATGTGGACCACAGACCTAAATGTGATAACAACTGGTCATTTGTTCTCACTGTCTGAATCTCATGTTTTACAAACAAGGGACACTGTTCCATGTAAGTTTGCCATGTGTTCCTGTTATTTTTCTGTATTTCTAGTACTTAGGTGTCACAGACATTTTTTCATAGAAATCCTTTCTTTGGGACTTGTTCATTTTCTGGGAAGCTGAGGCCTCAAAAAGAGAATGTAAACAATAATTATCAGCTGCTGTGGAATGCAATAGGATGCACCTGGGATTGGATCATGTTCCAGGTGTACAATTAAGGGCCAATCACAGGGCAAGCTCTCTGGAACACAGGGACAGAGAACTCTCTTGTTTTTAGATTCCTTCTATTCTATTCTTAGCATAGCAGTCTCTGCAAGCTCTCTCTTTATTCTTTTTAGTATAGTTATAATGTATCATATATTATATATCAATAAATCAAGCCTTCTGATCAAGAAACAAGATTCTCGTCCTTCTCTCACCCAGTGACCTCCCAAGGTCACTGTAATACTTAGGGGTTTTGTTTGTTTGTTGGTTTTTTTTTCAGTTCTGGTGACAAATGAAAGATTGTTTGTATGTGGAATATTTCACTCCCCCTTTTCCGTCCCAAATCTACATGGGCAAACACCTTCCTGGGCAAACAAACACCCAGGAAGGAAACATAAGTGACACCTATTCCTCATTCATTTCCCCTGTGACTTCTTCTGCTCCAAGGAATACATTAAGATGAAACCTCACTGCTGTTATTTGTGTGTGAAAAAAGGCAACAAGCTGCTAATGACTGTCCCATTTAGAAGATAGGGGTCTTCTCCTGTATCCAGAATTCCTTTCACTTGAGTTATAGTAACTAGAGCTGTGCATTAAAACCTCCAACTCCTCTAATGATCTAGCTAAGGCATGCTGATATTGAATTATACATGCTGTGATTTTGTCTATATACTAATTCTTTTTTTGTAAGCTACCCTGGGGCTAATAAGGTGAAGATCTCTAAAAAACATGTTGGAATTAACATTTCATCTTCATGGTTAAAATCAGGTGCTTGGGTATTTTGCCTGCAACTCAGTTCTTTCATAGTACTTTGATATGCTTAGAAATTTGGAACTGGTTTTTGGATGAAGGCAGCTGTCAACAGAGTGCTGTTATTGAACCATTGTGGCTCAATAACAGAGATGGAAAAAACTGCTTTGGTCATCTGTTCCTTCTCATTGCCAGGCCAAGATTGGTCTCCACTATTGCACACTTGGCTAATGTTTTGTTCTGTTTTTGTTATTGCCAGACCACGAGTTTTGGATTCTTTTCCTGGGAGATGTTTATTCTGGCTAATAAAGCTGCAAAATTAAATTAAAACTGAAGCTGTTCAATTGTGAATCACTTTGTTTCCCATGGATGTTTATGTGCCTACTGGCTTAAGTGGGGAGAGCTTAGGTTTGCTTTTTTTTTATTCTTGAAGTGCATTTAAGTTTTAAGGATAGCAAGTAACCAGCTGTCCCTCAGTGTGGGAGCTGCAGATCTTGCCTCATCAATCTGGGCATTGCTTTGTGAGCAGCACCAGGATGCCACAGGCTGGTGCTGATCTGACAGAATTATCTCTGCCTGGAAGGACAAACCAATGGTTCAGAGCCAGCTCACCAGGTCACCACTACAGGCTCAGCCAGGAATTACCACCTGACAGCTTTTGGGCAAGCAGGGCTTCTGCAAAATGAGCTGATGAACTCAGAGCACTCCAAAGAGATGCTCACATTTTAGAAATTGTCCCCAGATAGCCTGAAAGAGCACAACAAACATATGCCAACATAAGGCAGTACTGAATGCATCTGGCCAGCTATGCCTGCCCAAAAAATCCTGTTTCTTTACCTGAAAACTACAGCCTAAGTCATGCTGATATCCCCTTTCCATTACAGACCAGCAGGCTTGGGGCAAGATGTTAATATCCACAAAGACAGGGCATCATCCAGGGTTAAGAGAATGAGCATGGGAGCTCTGACTCATTGCTGGAAGAGCCAGAAAAAACTGATAATTCCAGCCCAATTGTTTCAGAATCCCTGTTCCTCCTAGTAACTGGAATAGAACAGCCAAGAGTAAATCCTGCAGATGGAGAGAAACAAGTAAAAATGGTTCTACTAGAATTTTTCTACAGTCTGTATTCATACTGACAGGGACTGAGGGACAGGAAAGGGCCTTCACTTGTCATCTTCCATTTATTTCCTTTTTATAGCCTTAGGAAGAGCCTTGCACCTTCTCTGCAATCCCCTGGGGGATGCAGAGAACTGGGAGAAGATAGGAAGGAACAGCTCATGGCTGTGACATTGAACTCCTGTGCCATTGACCCATGGGGTCCCAAGGGATCCTTGTGTGGATGCTCAGCTCAGTTTCACCCCCAGGGCTGCATTAGATACATAAA
Organism: Zonotrichia leucophrys gambelii; assembly: GCF_028769735.1. Classification (NCBI taxonomy): domain Eukaryota; kingdom Metazoa; phylum Chordata; class Aves; order Passeriformes; family Passerellidae; genus Zonotrichia; species Zonotrichia leucophrys. The sequence goes on from NC_088171.1 coordinate 145,942,106, forward strand.
TCCACAACAGGAGTTTTGTAACACCACTCACTGCCTCCTCTCTGGATTGATCTGTGAGTGTTTTTGGCATTTCCAGAATTTTGAGGCTGAGTCTCAGCTCTTTAGCTCTGGGTAATGCACGTGCAGCTTTGAGGCAAGATCCCAAGGGGAAGTGGTGGCTGTGTCTGCAGCCTTTGGGGGAAATTGAGCAGGTAATATAGCTCAGTACAGCTCCTAATAAAGCAGCCTCTTCACCTTGTCCTTTGATTAAAATGCAAAAGCATCTTCCAGGAAGGGTCTGCCATGGTTTTCTATTCACAAACTCTGGCAGATGGGAGCTGGGCCACCTGTGCTGAGCTGGGGATGAACTTTCTAACACCTACCTCGACAACAAATAATATCAGATGCTGTTTCTCTAAAGCCCTCACAGGGAAGATAAAATTCATAAAAGGAGAGCTATTTGAAGCCATGTTATCTAAGCTAAAATAATCCACCTATTTAAGAGAAGGACCAAAGGATCAGAACAAAGAAACTGGATGTTCTGTTACTGTGCTGAGCACAATCAGTGCTCCACAAAATATCCCTGAGCTCACCAAACCAAGGGCACTCAGGGCTGAAGTAGAGCACTCAGCACATTGAAGGAGGAGGCTCTAAACGTGCTCTTTATTAGGATGATAAACTCCAAAGAAGGTACAGAAGGGAGCATATTTTTTAAAATGCAGAATTCTGAAAAGGTGTGAATAGCTTCATCAACTGAACACATGAATATTAATATTCATACACTCATTTCTAAAGCAATTGCTGGTGAATCAAGTTGGTATTTTAGAGCAGGATGCAAGGACATTTTGTTTAATCAAGTTTTTTTTAACTGGTTTACTAATTAATTTCCCCCAAAGCAAAGAAGCTCAAATAGTGGTATTGAGACCTGAATGAGTCAAGTTCTGAAAAGATCAAACCTTGTGCCTATTTTTTTCTTTACCTGATTTATGTGCCTTTTATGGTTGCCTAAGTTGGCTCCCTATAACTATTGAAAAGGAGATTTTAAATTCAGGGTATAAACTGTAGATCCTCCCATGAAACTTTTGAGGATTATTGACATGTCAAAATTTGCCAAAATAAGTATTAGTGCACTAGCTGCATTTTCAGCACAAAAAGATCAAGTGAATATTAAATCAAATAAGCCAGGTGCAAAAGAGAATAATACATTAAGGTGCTGCACTTGGTAGAAGTATCCAGGTACACACAGGAAGGCATCTCCATGTCTATATATAAATAAAGTAAATTCTTGTGCCAATATTTATGTTTCACAGTGTCATGACAGCAGGAACAATTCTGCTTTAAGCAATTTTCCAGGCCTTTTTCTATCTTTCCTAAATCACTGAAGTGGAAGCTATTGAACCATGTAAGCTTTAAACAAAAATTTTCAAAACTGAAGACTTAGAGAAAGATTCATGAATTTTTACACAGGTACTTAAACAGATTTGCAATTGTAAAAGTGCATGCTGAGTACATCTGGGAGCAATTTGCCCAAAGAAAGGTGTTGGATCTCATATTTGGCTATTTACAAGAGGGAATTAAATGCCCAGAGGCAGATTCTGGGCATGTGAATATCACAGATGCCTCCACCCGAGACGAATTTTAGCCTTGTTTAGCCTTGACATATAATGTCTGAGAGAGAGGGGACCTTATCAGTATCTAAAAAAACCATAAAACACTTCTCAAAGCATTAACTCAACCCATCAACTTTGCAAACTCCAAGCCTGTTTGATTTTAAGTTACTCAAAAATTCCAAGATGAAAGAATGAGAAGAAGAAAAATATGTAGAACATAAAAATATAAAAATGATTAAAAATATAAGTAGAAATATAGAAATATAGAAATATAGAAATATAGAAATATAGAAATATAGAAATATAGAAATATAGAAATATAGAAATATAGAAATATAGAAATATAGAAATATAGAAATGTAGAAATATAGAAGAGAATAAACAAAACTACCACTCCTGGTTCCAGCAGTGTGCAGCTGATAGAAATTCCAAGAGGAGGCAAGGTGAAGACATGTGTATGCCTTGTGTTTGGCCTTAAGAACCCCTTGGCCTTCCTGGGCCCTTCCCCAGGTGGGATTCCTGGTCATTTGGCCACTCCTGAGCTGGGTTAGGGGCTTCAGGAGCAGACTGTGGGGCATTGCCTTGGTGTCCCAGGGACTGGGAGCCCCTGTGGGGCTGGACACAATCCCAGGGGTTCTGGGGTGTGCAGGGCAGGGCATCCCCTCCCCAGAGCCAAAGCCCAAGCTGCCCCTTCCTTTCACCCAAAATGTTTCAAGCCAGCAACCCTTCCAGTCTCTCACACTAGGTTAGTTTGCTTTACTCTCTTTCCTACAATAGATTTGTCTTTGAATCCTGACACAGGGACTGGGGAACACTGCAAGGTGTAAATCACAGAAGAAACTCCACTGAGGATTTCTAAAGGGTCAACGACTTTAAGCCTGACCTGAATGCATCCCATTGGCTAAGCTCAAGCACAGCACATGGGCTTCTGTGATTCCTGTTCCTGGACATCTCACAATACCCGAGCCTTCTACGAATTCTGAATGCCAAGACACTCACTAAGAATGAAAGTGTAGTATATATATGTTGCAGACATCTTTTATGAAAAATCCTTTCCTTAGGATTTTCCCTCCTGAGAAGCTGAGAGGCCTCAGGAACAAAATGTGAACAATATTTTCTGCTGCTGTGGAATGCAACAGATGGATCTGTGATTGGCCCATGGTGGATGTTTCTAATTAATGGCCAATCACAGCCCAGCTGGCTCAGACATTGAGCCCAAGCCACAAACCTTTGTTATCATTCTTTTCTATTCTTAGCCAGCCTTCTGATGAAAGCTTTTCTTCTATTCTTTTAGTATAGGTTTAATGTAATATATATCATAAAATAATAAATCAAGCCTTCTAAAACATGGAGTCAGATCTCCATCTCTCCCCTCACCCAAAAACCCCTGTGAACACCATCACATATATAAATATCTAAAACTTAAGCAATGTCGTAGTCTAGTTCTTATTTTTGAACTCATCCACCTTTCACCTGCATCTTAGCCAGAGCAAAGAATTATCAATGGTTCCTTCAGAAAGTGACTTCAGTTGTGACTGACACAAGCCCCTAGGAAATGCTTCTGTTCTCTTTCCAGACAGCAATCTTCAATTAAACTCAGGCTGTGATGGTAGGTAGAAAGCTGTATTAATTTCACCACTTTTAGTTAGAAAGAGGCAGAATAATTGCCCTTGATAACAGACTGTATCTCAGGAGGTGGGATCTGGGCACATTTGCCACTCAAGAGATTGGGAAGTTCCTTCTTTCACCTGAATGATTTAGTGATATCCAGGAAGAAGAAGTGAACAAAGCCAGCTTTAATTTCTCAGCTCAGGAGAGATTTGAGGGCGTGGGCTCTGTGGTGAGGGGGAGGTTGTATTTTCACTAGGAGAAAAGCAGAGTGCTCAGGTTTTTATCTCTGACCTGCACAGTTTTAGGTTTCTCTTCCTCTCTTTTTTTCTCACTGAGAGATCTGTATTCTGTATCAGTCAGGTAAAGAGCCCAACTTTATTTTGGCCTTTGTCCATGCCTAAGCTATTGAAGAGGAGAAGAAAGAAGAGGTTTGGATCTGAGAGATTTGAGAACAACCAAGCTGAATGCATCAGGTTTAATCAAGAGGTTTAATCAAAAATCATCAAGCTTCATTCTATTGAGTTCACTAGGCATGGGATCAGACTTCCTCTGAAACAGTGAACTAGGACTCCCAGAATAAATTTTCCTGCTATTCTTTCCAGAATTTATGCAGTATTTTAAGAGCACTAAGGGAAGATGACCCAGAAAGTCTCCCAAAAAGAAGAATATAACTGCACAAGGAAAGGTAAAACTGATGTACATCCTCAGCTGAGTATGGTTTAATTAGATAAAAATCCAAGATGTATTGGCAATCATTTAAAAGACAGTCTGAACACTGGGGAATGAAGAGGTAATTTGCAAACCCATTGTCTGCAAATGCAAATGTAAGAAAAAGAAAGGCATGTAAGAAAATCCAATGCTTTGCGCTGCATTAGGAAGTTTAAACAAGGAAAGTAATCTACATCTGGCTTAAAAATTATGAGACTGAGGTAATCCTTATATTTGAAAAGTGTGCTACACCTGCAAGAAGCTGGAATTTAAAGACCTATTATTTACTAATAAGAATATAAGAGTCCTTGAATATTAAAGTGCTGAGAGAAGTTTGGGAATGAAACAGGTCTTAGCAGTAGGAGAGGAGAAATATATGTAAAAATAAATTATTATTATTATTATTATTATACTTGCTATTTCTTGTGATATGATTCAGGAATTGGGAAAATAATTTCCCTAAAGGAAGTGGCATATAATTAGTAGGATGTAGTAGGAAGTTTAATTACATAGGGCTGCAGTAAGTTTCTTCTGTGGAAAATGAAATTATTGGAGTGTTTTGTGAAAGGAGTATAGGAACTTTTCTTAATTTCCTGAACTTATTAACCAAAAAGGTTGAGGAATGATTAAAAAAAAATAGTCTTCTCAGGAATTCACATTGAAGTTTTAGGATCTGTGTGTTACCGAGAGAAGAGAAAGATGTTCAGAAAAAGTAAGGGAGACTTATTAAATAGGATTAAAGTTTATTTTTAAAACTGAGTTTGTTAATGAAAGGTCAGGGTACCAGTATGAATAATTCACTCCTCAGAGATCTGCCATTTCATCTGGCATAAAAAGCCCCATTGCACAGCCAAGCCTCTCCCAAGTGTGCTCAACATAAGGGACAGCAGTTGAAAGTGTTCATAAAAATAATTCTACTGAAGAGATGCCCTTTGGTAGAGTGATCTACCATCACAGCTGTGATAGTGGGGCTTCATCACTCATCTTGCAGAGATCAAATACCCAGGACTTGTTAAGAAAAAGAATGTTCTTCCAGACTCGTGTATCTCAGTGCAATTAACATCTGAGTTTCAGTTTCAATTCCAGAGAAATTTTATAGTGATATATGGAGGGCTTCTACCCACATCCTGGAGTGCTAGAAAGTCAGGGCTGTACAGCTAAAACAAAAATATTACAAAAACTGATGTGAAGGTTGCAGCCAAAGGCGATTAAAGTGGAGGTTGAAGCCACCCTGGGGCCATCTCCCCTTGCTTTCCTTTACAATGGAGAGTGATTTTCCATCCTTGGGTTTTCAGAGAAGAAAGGCCTCTGGTAGAGGCAGAAAAGGACTGAATGAAAATAATTGGAGCAGGGAGAAGTGGAGCTCTGCAGGAGGATGGTTCAGCTGAGGGAATTTCTGCAGCCAGTGATCCTTAGGCTCCCTGACTCTGAGGCAATGCAAGGACACAGTGCAGTGCCTCAATTCTTCCTGCTGTGCTACAACACCTGCTACCAGCACAAAACTGCTCCTCCTGGCAGAAAATGTTTTGCTCTGGTTGATTTTTGAGACTGGCAGCCTGCAAACACAGTGGATGCTCATGTTCACAGTGGTGTTAAAAGCTTCCTGCTTCCAATCCATTAAGCATGGTCTGTAACAATGTGTGCACCGTGGCTTCTTACACAAATACGTGTAGCATATCAAACAATTCAAAAAAAGTAGAGCTCTTCAAAGTTTGTAGAAACTGACTTACAAATTGTGTTTGCTTTGTGGAATATGCACAGAAGGCAAGTTAACTAAACAGTTGAAAGCACACCATAAATTACATATGAATCAAAGCAGGCATGGATGTACAAAAGCAAATCAACCCTCCCTTTCCCCAAAACAGAGATGGGGATAATGCTTGAAAGCAGTGCAGCATCCAACAGTATGTCACAGGTTATGGAACTGGATCTAAAGAGCTGGCATGTAGTTCTTTGGGATAAAGGGGATTTGACAATTTTTCATTATCATTAATCTCCCAAAAGCAGAAAGAGAAAAAAATTTCTAAGAGAAAAATAGCAGCCAGTAGCTAATTGGACATCTGCTTTAAAAAAACAATGATAATGTCAGAGTTTTTTTCTGTAGTATTAATAAATGTGAAATGTGTCAGACAGCAGGGGCTGGAGATGGAAGCTCTCTATTTGCAGAGCAAATGCAATGTGTCTGTGTGTGCCAGGCTAGACTGTTTAGCCTTCCTCAAGGATGGTCCTTGCCAAAGAAAAAGAAAATAACAGTTTTGCAGACATCTCCTACAGTGTGGTCTGAACACATTTTTCAGAAGAGCAGCCCCAAGTTGAGGTAGCACAAATGTGTCACTGTGTGTAGCACATGAGGTAGCACAAATGGGTAGCACATGTGTGCTACTATCTTTAATTGGAAATGTAGAAGTAAACTGGCAGTGACATTCTAGAGTCTGCTGTTTCCCAATCCTGCCAATTCCCATCCAAATTGTTTTCTAAAACACTGTTCTTTTTAAAGAAACAGTCTCTCCTAGATCAATGATTTCATTCATAGGTTTGAATGTGTTCCCAAAAGTTTCAAAGCAAAACATCTGAAATCTTGAAATTTCTGGCAATGTGAAAAGATCAATGTGCAAATCAGCAAGTCTTTACCTGGAGATGCTGTAAAGCCAATATTGTTTCATGGAGCAGCTTGTGGAGGTCCCACTGACCACAGCCACCACTGCTGGGAGCCACTCAGAGCCCTGATCCTTGATGGACAATTTCCAGACTCCACATTCACAAGCAACCCCTTAAACCCACCACATACCTTTAGAATGGGATACCCCCACCTTATTTCCTACCTGTTCTAGGTTTTGGAACCCTTAATCTCTCCATTCACCAACAACAACATCTGTAAATATTGCTATGAAAGATAGAAGCCTTATTTCTATTTATCTTTTATACAAACACATGTGAAAAACTGCACAAAACAGATGATAAAGTTGTTTTTTCTAATGCAGAGCAAGAGTCTGGCTTTCCTTGCCCAAGGAGTTCACTGTACAAGGGTCATAGCTTGAGGGTGACACCTCTGATACAGGGTGAGAGATAAATATCTCAGAAATATGTTTTGTTTAGACTGTACTACAGCAGCATAAGAATTATGTCTGCATTTGTGCACATAATGTATTTATATCTAAGCAAATTTGGAAATGCATCTGAAAATCGGTTTTCTTCTATTAGTTCAAGCCTGAACAATGTAAAAGAATCATTGGGTTAATTAATATGCTCTAAAATTCATTAGTGTCTTCACCAATAAATTGTGAGGTATTCATAAATCTGCATGCCAAAATTACTTGATTACTTTATTGCAAGAAACCACAATGAGAAAAAGTTAGAGAACATAATGAGATCAAAACTTGAAATAAAGGCTTCATACCCAGGAGATAACACTAATCAAAGCCTGATAAATATCAGTTTGATACTGCAAAGTCTTAATTGCACCCAAGTCCATGTCAGTTCCTCGGGATCTGCTGAACATCTTGCAGAACTGTAATCCTCTTAAAAAGCATCAGGGACAGATTTTGTCATCCTTGTTGCTGATTTCAGTGGCTCTGTTTGTGAAGAGAGGCAGTGGTGTGAATGAGCTATTTATGCTGCTTGTTTTAGATAAAGGAACATCTGAAAAGGACTTGGGCATAATTTTGTATTAAGGTTGTTTGCACTTTCCATTGCTCTAGCAGGCAATATCATCTTTAAAGAAACTGCTTAAAGGGGTCTTTCTGCAATTCACATTGTAATTTTCTTTGATCTATAATTTTTATCCCCTAGAGTGGATTGCTAAAGACAGCTATACCAGTTAAAATAATATACTAAAAAAAATGCAAAAGGAGACTCACCTCTGTGATTGAAGTGCTGGTAGGAGAACACATTGAAAACAACAAACTTCCCTATTTTCCCAGCTCTTCAAAATGGTTAAAAATATTGTCAATGGCAAGTTACAGAGTTTGACCTTAAAACTGATTGGATGAAAATAAGAAAACCTCTTACAAACCTTGTTTAACAATTTTTTAAGCAATGGGAGGCAGTTATGCCACAAGAAGCATAAATATGACTGGACAATTTGCTGTCATGGGCTCATATATAATATAAAGCTTGCTTTTAAAAGGTTGGCACCAATTATTTTTTGCTATTAACCTTGAAATAAAAATTAAAAAAAAAAAGTAAATCCAGCATTGCAACGTAAATTCAGAGGCTGCAAAAGCTTTTAGCACCAATGACTCAGATTTTCACAGATGAGGATTATTTGATCAGTTAGTTTGACTTTATCTTACTATCGGGCACTTTTTACTCTTCCACTTCTATGCTGAGCTCAGTAAGTTACCTAAGTATTAACTTCCAGGGAATTTCACATTCTTGATTTGAAGACTTCACAGATGGAACATTCAGCTGGCCTTGATGATCAGTTTGTTTTCACAATGGATTTCCTTGGCATCAGCACCCAGCTATTAGGCTACTTGTGGGGAACCAACCTAATTATCCTGAGCAGATGATGGAAGCAGAAATATTTCATCATGCCCTACTCTGGCATTAAATGTGGGGCCATGAAACCAATGTTCCTACAGTGCAGAAAAATGGGTTACCCAAACAGAAATATCCAAGGAAGGTGGTGTAATGGTCCCTATTCAGTCTGCTGTTACAGGTGCATCCATCTAAAGAAAGCACAAAAATGGATTCAATAGCATAATTTAGACCAAGCCTGCTATTTTCTAAGCCAGTAACTACTGGGCTGAGACCATGTCAGACATTCTCTCTGTCCCTTATCTACATAATCAGCTTAGAGCCACTGAGGACTGAGATGCAGAGGTGCCAAAGTGAGTCGTCATTGCTGTCCCTTGCTGGGGAGCAATCAGCAAAGCTCTCTAGGGCCACCTGTGAGCTCTGAGCATCTGCTCAAGACAGCAGCAGGTCCTTGTGTGAGCAGGAGTTTATCACTAGAAACAGTGGTGTCACTCCCTTCTGCTTGTGAACATTTTCAAGTGGCTGTGATTTGGCTGATGCTGTGGAGAACAAGTCCTCCATGGAAAATATCACTGGAAACTCCTCCCTGTGGTCACTCAACAGAGACGAGCTCAGGGGGGAAGCAGAGAGTCCCAGACATCATCTCTGCCAACAAACACAAAATGAAAGCAAACCTCTCTCAGCTCCCTGAGATTCACTGGGCTCCACTTTAAGTCCACTGATTTCAATTAGAACCCTGGAACTAATTTCACCTCTGCTCTCCAGCATCCCTCAGCTGCCTTCCTGGTTTATTGGCCCCCTCTCCTTTGACCGTAATTTTTTCTGGCTGTGGACCAGAGGGAACATTAAGCACCTGAATTTCCAAATTTAATTACAGTGTTTAAATAATGATACACAGCATTGATTCAATTTACTCACAATGGCACAAAACAGCTTTAAGTATTTAACACCTGGGGCACTTCCTGTCTCACTGCTCTCTATTTAATCACATTCTGCCAATTAGAAAAATCCCTAAGAGGCTGGTCTGCTTTCTACCATTAGAGAAACTGAATGCCTCAGGCACTACAGCAGCTTTTATTTAGTGTTTTTGTCCTGGAGAGAAAGATTTACTTGAAATTAAGTGGATGGTGTATTTGAATCTATATATCGCACATGTACAGCTCATTTTGAATTGCTTGGGCACTGGCACAGTCTGACTCGAGTTTATAACTGGTGCATTTATAAATTCTTTTTTTGGTCTGGCTGCAGGAAAGGACTCTGAGGTAGAGAGTGTCCTGGGTTGACTATATGATGCTTTTATCCCCAATCATCTCATTCTGTCTATGCTGAATAATAAATTTTGCACCTTTAAGGTTTGTTCCAGAGAGTGAAGGGCAGAGAGGAGAAGCAGTAGTTTGTTTTCAGACACTGCACTCACTCCTCCGCATTCCTGCTCCTGACTGTGGTCTGCGGATGGACAGACAGCGGGACAGAGCTCTTTTTTGTTTTTAGTTAGTTTAGCTAGCTGAGGCAGAGAAATTCCCTGCACTGTGGTTTTTTCCCCTTTCTTTGGACCTGTTTAAACCTGTTCTGGCCTGAACACCCAGCACAGCACCGGCAGCTGCACCTGGGGCCCACCAGGCCGGGTCTGGCCTGCGACATTTCCAGCACTGAGGGACGGATCAGAGACTGAGTAAGCTGAGCTGCAGCCCAGGGATGGGGTTTTCTCAGTTTGTCATCTCTTTTGGAGCAGCAAGGGGTTTTATTGTTTAATACTGTTTAGGTTTTATTGTTTAATTAACAGGTTTTTTTCCACTTTTCTCCAAGGAGGTAGTTTCTCCTAGACCAGTTGGGGGGAAGGGGCCGATTGAATCTGTTTTCCTACAGGAACCCCTTTGGGGATCCTCTGCCAAATTTGCTCTGAACCAGGACAAGAGACATGGGTCTTTGCAGAGACAATAATGTCCAGAGGGCTCAGAGCATGTCTGAGAGGACAGTTAGATGTTTCATTGTACATGAGTGCCAGTTCCCTGCACACTGCATCCTCTCAGGCCCAGAATTCTTCCTGCAAGTGTCTGCTGTGGGCACCTGGAGAGATGCTCTCAATCCTCATTTCCCCTGAGGCCACACATGTCCTGCATCTTGGGCAGCTGCTCTGAGCTGGCCTGGGATGAACTGAAAGCTGGCTATGTTCTGTTCTCTGGGTATTTCCACATAACTCCAGCAAAACCTATCCCAGAGCTACAGACAGCACCTCAGCAGACCCATGCCACAGAGCTTGGAGCACTCTGATTTGATGAAACCAGCAGGAAGATTTTCACTATGCTCACTCCTTCCCCGAGGCTCAGGCCAGGAGAAATTCCTTGTCATTTTTATTACAATATCTGCAAATCCATCCCTCCTTGTCTACTCTTCTAATCATTCTTCCTCCTTCTCTCTGCCTGGTGTTTATCTGCAGACACTTCCCAAGATCATCCACATGGAGGGACCATACAGAGAGATTTTCTCTGCTGTGCTTTTCCCCTCACTGTTCTTGGCATTTCACTTTCTGTGTTTTGCCAGTGATCATGCACCAGGCAAGCAGAAGGACCCTGACTCAGGTCTGCCCATGTGGGGAGCACACAGGGAACTTTGATTTGTCCCTTCTGCAGTAGAAACCCATGGAAAAGATCTCTTTGATACAGAGACAACAAGATTGTCCTTATATTTTCTCCATGTGCCAGTGAGGCCAATGAGGAGCTGGGAGGAAAGGAAAACATGGGAGCTAAGGGAAGAAGGTGTATACAAATGTATTTAAATTTATGGCTTTTGCTTCTTGGTATTAAAATCACAGGGTTTCTTACCCAAGTTTCCCATACTGGCTCAACCAAACAATCCCATATGTGTTCTCTGTGTCACATTTATTCAGTCACTCTCCTAAGAGAGGTTAATTTTGCAGCTTCCCTGAATTGATTAATAGCAGCTTTACATTAATAACAGTGTCCTCTTGACAGCTCTTGGGGCTGATTTGTTATGCTGCTGTGGGTGCAGCCCCAGCACCATATCCAGTTGAGAAACCTCCCACCCCCAGTGCCCTGGCTGCTCCCACCAGCCCAGCAAAACACAAATCCCTTCCCTCACCCTTTGCACTTGTAATAATGTCACAGCCAGGCTGGCATTGCCCTGAGAGCCCAGCCCATGGCTCATTGCAACCACCTGGGAGATGCCTTTCTTCCTGCTCACTATTCCATCCACCATCCATGAGCTCTTGCTGCCCCAGAGCCTCACAGTGGCTCTGATTGTTCATCTGCACCCCAGGACAGATTTACTCCCTGCAGACTCCTCTGCTCTCTGTCCTTACCTTCCCCAAGATCCATTGTTGCCTCATGTCACTCATGGAATGTGCAATCAAGCTTAAGCAGACTGCTTAAAATCTCATTTTCCTTTCCTTGCAACCATCCTCACACTTCTGTTTAATCCTTTGGAATGTTTTCAAGTTTTCTCTCAACCTTAGTGGTTCCTGATGGTTTCTGCCACAGGGAGAGTCCTGTGCTCCCTTGGACTCAGCAGCAGGAGCAGAGGGGCTGAGAACTGCTTGGATGTGCTCATGTTCCCTTGATTGGAAGTTTTGATCCCCACATGAGCACAAGGAAATTCCTATCAGATCCAGCTGCTCATTTTTCTGTTGAAAATATTTATCAGACCCCGTCTGAAATAGGTTCAGTTTTACAAATCTGGTGTAGCTTATTCAGCTGCCCCTATCCTTTTCCTTGAGCTTCTCTGTTGTCACTGGCATTACAATGCTATCTTTAAGATGACACAGATCTTCTGAGATCTGCCTGTTTTGGGCCACCTCTTCATCGCTGGAATAAGCCAGAAAGTCTCTGTGCTGAAACTATGTCTAAATTCCTTATGCCACATTATACCTTAGTCACCTTTTTGCTCATTTTGTATTTGTCTCCTCTGAATCTGAATTCTCAGCTTCTCCTCTACTAGCTTTTATGGTTTTTTAGTTTTCTGGTTTTCATACTAGATGCAGAGGCAGTAAAGTGGTTTATGAGGTGATTTTTTTTTTATGCAACTAATTGTATTTGCAATAAGACGTTTAGTTCTCAAATATAAATATTAGCAGAAAGCTGGAAAGAAGAGCTAGAATCTCTTGCTTAGTAGCTTTAATCAACTTCTTAGGCACAGCCCTTATTAAAAATAACATTTATTTATTCATCTTTTCTCAATTATAGTTTCATATTGGTGCTTTCATTCTTCTTGTGCAAATACTACCAGAACAAACAGGTGTAAAGTGTTTCCATTTCAGTAGAGGTCCTTTTATATCCCCTTACCACTCAGATGTGAATGGCCATACCAGGAGCACCATCTGAAAAATCCTGGGCAAGCATCCACTGCTCCTGTTTCCCAGGGCAGCTCTCCAACCTGAATTGATGGAAGGCTGTCAAAAGGAGCCTGAGGTGTGAACAAGCCCTTCATCTCAATGCAGCTTTGAACCTTAAGATTAATACAGGTGGAGGAAGAAACCTTTTCCCAAAAGGCTTTGGCACACTCCCATCATTTGTAAATGCAATTACGGTAATGCTCCGCGCCACTCGGTGTATTTGCATGAGCAAGTGCTCTATATTTAGTTTAAAGAGAAGCTGTTTGTTGAATGCAAGATGAGGCTCAAACTTTACAGATGAAGACTACAGACCATGGCTAGAAGTTGTAATTGTCTTTGAGCACGTTTGACATCTCTGCCGTGCATGGAGCATTTGAAGAAAATCACAGGGCTCCGGTTCCATGGGGCAGCTTGCAGTGAGGTGAGCTACAGCTGCACACTGCAATCTTTCACAAGGCTTTTGCTGAAAAAAAATCTTCTCCAGAATATAAAATAGCATAAAACATCACAGTCATCTATTAGCTTTGAAAAATAGAAGGCACAGACATAGCAAATGAAAATTGGAATATGTGCATACATTCAAGGCCTCCAGAGGAACGGGCATGGAGGACTGCTGGGAATCAGGGTCAGGAAAGAACTGATAGAAATTTGTGCTCTTGGGAGGAGGGAAGAGACACATATATTGAGGAAACTTTTATTTTATTCAGAGAAAATTATATTTTTCTTCTTCTCTCCCAGTGCCATTCATTCCCCCTGCTTATGTGTTGAGGAGGAATTGGCACAAGGGGTCAGCTCCCCAGCTCTTTTCCCTTGCAGTGCCTGCCCTACATTGAAGGGCTGGTGTTGGTTGGAGCAGTTTGAACTCTTGGTCTCTGTATGGGCTTTATCTGCTGGAGAAATTTTCTCCTTTGGCTGGTTACAGAGAGGGCTTGCAATGGAGACAAAGCTGGGATTTTATCCTCTCATTTTTAGGAATTTTTTTTCTTTTTACATTACAAAAAGGAAAAGCTGATATTTTCCCAATGCATGAAGCTTTTTATTATTGCTCATGTTTCAAATCCATTGGAGGTTCACACATTTCATATGAGGATAAATCCCCTGGGTTTTACAATGTAAGTGATGGCACAACTACCCAAAGTAGCAGTCACAGCAACATGGAAAGCCAGAAAATAAACAGGCTCTGGAGGCTGCATTCATAAACCAAAATGAGGCAATAAACAAACAAAAAAAAAAAAAAACCCAAAACATTCTCAGAAGTTGGGTATTTCATTTTTGATAGCATCAGCTCCCACACAGCCATAATATATAGAAAGATGTAATATTTTGCTACATAAGGTTTTTCAAATAATAAATATAAGCACTGCTATCCTCTCTGGAATTGTTTGCTTTATTTCAGGGATCTGGGAAAAAATGTGTCCTTCTGGAAGATATTTAAAACAGAGCCAGTTTTTTCTTGTACTGAAACTAGTAGTAATCACTTTTTTCCCTGAGTCTCTCAGGGTACTCCAGTGACCAGTGAATTTTTCTTTTAATCAGTAACAAAAAAATCCTTCATGTGGGAGGAGAAAAGACCAGAGGCCAGAGGTGAAAGGTGTTATACTACATAGGTTGGACACTGACCACTGCAGTTTGTCCAAACACAGAGTTTAAAATTAGATGCCCATTTTCAACTACTCATTTTCTTAGATGACAACCTCTGCTTACAGGAGCAATACTTCTCAAATTCTATACAGCTCAAAATATTAGTTGAACAATATCCCATTTTTGGGATGTCAGTCAGTCTGTCAAGATTGGAGACAGACATTTGCAATGAGCACAAAGTATTCTGCTGTGGTTTAGGTTTTTTTCACTTGTAGTCAAGTCACAGAAAAAATAAACTCCTTAGAGATATTGCTGCACATATAATGAAAAAATGTATTTTTTCTTTGCATTTATATTGTACCCAATGCTGCAGTACTGTATCCAGCTCAGGAGACCTCGGGGTTTTAAGCCTGAAGGGCAGAGCTATAGATCACATTTCTGGAATAGGGAGGATTTAAAACTGTAGGAGCACCTCTCAGAGGTGCTTGTGCCAGGGTGCTGTGCTCCTTGATGAGCGGAACTCCACGACAGGAGTCAGTGAAGCCACAACAGCTCTGAGGATGCCAGGGCATGCACGAGCCACTCTGGTGTCCTGCACCATCAGGAATTTCCTCATGTTGGAAAGCAGACAGGGGTCACCTGAGTGGAAAGTGATCTAAGTGCTATAAAGCTGTTTCAGGTCATCCTCTGTGACAGGGAATGGGGTCTTCTAGCAAGCCAGGGTACAATGGAAACCAAAGTCAGTGATGAATGGTCCAGGGTGCCCACCTGGGTGCTCCACCTCTGCAAGGTGTAATGTCTCCTGCAGACAGGGGTGCCTACCTTCTGCTGTTGTTTTCTATTTTCATGTGAAGTACTCAGATAAAGTACAGATTGTCATACTCCAGAAGGTTGAATACATATATATACATATACATATACATATATATATGCATATACATACACACACACACACACATATATATATGTATATATATATATGAAAAGACCATCTATAGCATTCTCTTACTAATTGGAGAGAAAGGATTTGACTGCAAATGTTTTATAGAGGAAAATCTGCAAAATATTTACTTAATCTGTGAAAGCCACTAGTTTAGACTGGAAAAGTCATCATCTCTTCCAGGGGAAAATGGGTTTGTTTGTTTGGCATTAAAAGGAAAAACAAAAATGCTTCATAAGTCACTGAAGTTCATAATTGCTGAGCTGAGAGCACAGATGTCATCTATGATTGAAACACCTTCTCTCCATTCTGATTAATGGAAATATCTTCTGATTAAACTTACTATTGGCTGGTGTCAGGAAGTTGTTATTATAAGAAGTGCATTACTATCTAGGACACCTGCATGCACCTTTTCGATAACCACAAGCAATCCAGACTTGCCTTTCAGCAGATCAAGCTATAGAAGACAGCAGGACTATTTTTCTCTCCAGATAACACTAAACAGCTAATTACTGGGGTGAAATTCATGTATTCGATATTTAATCCATGAACAGATTATGGTAAACAGGCAAGTTAACATGGCATTCTAATAGGAGAAAGAGTACGGTGGAGGGTGTCTACACTTTTCTGATAATGTCTTTATCTTTAGCCTCTCTGACATAATTAAAATTTGTTGGATTATTTATAGGTAATATTAGGTCTGGATGAGCACAAGTCTATTAATTAGGTTTTCCCAACAGATAAACACTGTCCTCAGTGGTTTGTGCAATGTCAATATCACAAGGTTGTTCCCAGCACAGGCTGTAGGATGCAGACATTCAACCACTACCCTTATCCAAAACAATTACTTCACACACCAAAGAGTAATGAAGGAATTGTGAAGTGTTTCCCCTTTAGCTGTAACCAACAATAGCAAGAAAGATCAAAGGAAGGCTTTTCCTTGGATGTTACACTCCATTTCCACTTCATTTCCCCTTGCTTGGTTTGATTGATGCTCCAAGCTAAGGAAAAGAGCCTTATTTCTTTTCCGAGCAGATTTTCTTCCTCGAGTGTAAACAAGCAGAGATGTGTAGGCTGCGTAGCACAGGAAGACAACAAGCTAAATTCAAATTAAGGATATCAGAACTGAGCGCACTCCAGAGACTTGTGGGAATGAGAAAAGCATCAACATCTCTGAGGCTGTCACCCACACTGGTTCTGGGATTAAAGTCCAAAGAGATGGGCTATGTGTGGCAACCCTACAAATAGCGTTTTGCAAGTATAAACTGCATATTGTGTGCTCCCTCCTGGTCAGGATTTGGGGCACAGCAGTGCTACAGCCCAGTCCTAACCCTGTGCTGCCCTGCAAGCAGGGTGAGAGGGGAGTGCCTTTGAGCAGAGCACAAAAAGGAGGGCACTATGCAGTCACCAAGTTCTGACATTTCTCTTTGGCCTGGGAATTTCAGGTATCCAAATCCATGTGTGCCACACATTTGCACAGGACATAATGTAAAATACAGACATTTGACATGCTGAGGAGACACATCCCTTCCTCCTTGATGCTCAGCTACGACTCCTTTTTCCAATTCTCTCACCATCTCACTGGAAGTGAGGTCTGTGTGTGCTCAGTTGTCATCTGTGGTTAAACCACAATAATCCTCCTGGTACTCAAAGGCTTTGAGGGAACAGATTTGGTTGGAATGAGCTTGATCAAATTTAAAGTTTTGTGCTCCTTAGTGGCTGCTTTTGGTTTTGCTTTTTTTTTTCTTTTCTGCTCCTCACTCCAGCAATGGGGAAGTTGAGGGTGCACAAGAGCTGGGAGGAGACGCAGCCAGGACAGCTGATCCCAGCTGACCAAAGGGATGCTCCATACAATCTGGCACCAACAGCAGCACATAAAGCTGAGAGAAGAGGAAGGAAGGGGGAACATGCAGAGTGAGGGTGTTTGTCTTCCCAATTCACCATAATGTGTGATGGAGCCTAGATTTTCTAAAGATGGCTGAGCATCTGCCTGCCCATGGGAAGGGGAGAATTAATTTCATGTTTGGCATTGCTTGTGTGCACAGCTTTTGATCTATTTATTAAACTGTCTTTATCTCAAACATTGAGATTTTTTACTTTTACCCTTCTGATTCTCCGTCTCATCCCACCACAGGGGAGCAAGTGAGTAGCTGTGTGGGGCTTGGCTGCCAGCTGAGGTAAAACCACAGTGCTATTTTTGTCAAATAGTCCATTCTGTGCTCACAATTTCTGGCTGGAGGAAGCAGTGACCCTGCTGGCAGACCAGTGATCAGTGCATACCTCCAGGCACTGCAAATTCAGGTTAACAGCTCCCCCCAGCTGAGATGATTCTGGCCCATGCTCCTCACAGCCCTGCCCTTATTCCACCTGCCACTCCTGCTTGGGCCAGCTCAGGGCTGGAGGCTGCTCAGAGGAAGAACAGGCAGAGCTGAATCTGTGTCTCTTGTGGAGCCCATTGCACAAAGCTCTTGTAGAGACAGCAGTGCAGGACACCAACACCTCTCAAGAAAAGTAATTCTGCCTTATTGACAGCACAAAGTGTAGCTGCAAGAGTAACTACTAAATAATATAGAATGTAATACTAATATCAGTTAACTAGGAAAAAACATTAACATACAGGAATTCAATTTAGCTCATGTCCTACCAGGTGACTGAAGGACAAGAAAAGGGTAAATATGCATTAGATCATAACAATGATGATGGGTCTTCCTAATAAAATGCATTACTGTCATCAGGAACACTTGATATATTTACTACCAAGTCTCCATCGTCCCTTTGCATCTGCTGTGACTTAATTATGATGGTAGCACCAGCCTGTTAATATTGTTTGGAGCTGGCTTAATTTGCCTTCCATAATTTAGGCAAATTACAGGAGGTGAGAAGGGCTGAATGAGTAACCTTATTAGCAGAGAGGCCTTCTCCAGGATGCAGATGAAGGTTAAAAGAAAAAGGTTACAGCAAAACCAAAAGAAAGCTAAATATTTCAGTCTGAAACATGCCCTTTTACATGGCTTCTCTCACAACAAAAAGTTAATTTACTTGATCCCATGCTATAATCAATATTTTATTACTTTTTTTTTCTATTTCTGTTTTCAGTCTTCAGGTCAGTACTTTGTTGACAGCATAATGTATGAACCTTGCTCAATGGCCATTATTTGTATTTACAGTGTTGTAGATCATCCTTCCACAAAGGAAAAGAATAAAAGAATCATGTTTCTGAAAATTATGATGTCCACATTATAGCTTTTCCTCCTCTTGAAAAAGGAAAAAAAAAAAGAAATGGTATTTGTGGAAGCTTTTAAGCTTTTTCTGTCTCTCTCACGAGTGTAAATACAAAGTCATCTCATTAAAATGTATGAAATTTACCCTGGCATAAAATTAATATAGGAGTAGATTTGGTCCCTGCTTTTTTTTATGGCTCTGAAGTATCAAAACTGCCTTTGCTGTATCAGGAGCTGCATTCATGTAATTCAGGAAAGGACAGGGTCGAACACACTCTGATTATCCCTGTATCAATTTTTAGTGGCAGCACCAGTCTATACTATTGAATAAGTTATTATGCTTTGATTGATTTTCCTTTCTTCAGGCATGAATTTTATATTTCAGGCAATTCCTGTGAAAGGAACAAAACTGATGCCACAAACCCCAGGAACCCCAACTGTTCAACACAAAAAGGTTTTTGGATAATTTCAGTAGAAGATAAATTGGTAGTAACGTGTTGTTCTGTACTTGACACCTAATAAAGACATGGTGATTTTTCTCCTGAAGGTTTGGATTTTTGTTCCAATTCCTTTGATTTTTCTCTGCCCTCCTCACAGCTGGGATGGATTATGGCTGCTCTCAGAAGAACTGTCTCAAAACACACTGAAGATTGTGACACTGACCTCCACAAGTTTTGGGTTAGACCAAGATGAAGTTTTCTTGGCTTTTAAGACTCTTGGTTCCCGATTTTCCTAGATTTCAGCACAAGGAAGAAAAATGTGCTTAAACCTGCCTCTTTTGGATGTATGCTTAATTTGAGGCAGGCAATGGAAAATGGGCTTTCTAACTGACAACCAACACCAAAATCTCTCAAAACTGCATGTTTTGGTTAGTGTTTGATAGTCCCCCAATGCTGTCCCAGAATTCCTCAGACTGTTCAGAACTTTCTCTCTATTCTGTCTTATCTCTGATTTTATGTGGACAAAATTTAACCCTACCACCTGGAAACCCTACCACATGGAAGATTGATTTATTAGCTTAACAAAATGAAAGCGTGGAAGATACAAGGCAGCTCACCCACAAGAAGAAAATTATCATGGAGGGAATGGAGATGGAGGGCTCAATGTTGTCATGTGAATAAATGAATCAAAGGAGAATAAAAGATGGTCCTGGCTGCCCCGAACTTGGCCCTGATGACAGCTTCTCTCTTTATTTCCATCACTGTGGAGGAATTCGAATTACAGAGGCTGTCAGCTGTGGGGGACCTTGTTGTAAGCACATGGTAGTAGGAAAAAAACACCATAAAAGGTAACCACACTGTCTGTGAATATCAAGAAAGGAGTGAAGCAGCAGGTGTATTGGCATGTCAGAGCAACCTGTTGCTGTTTGTGACTGGCCAAGATGCCCGGGCTGGGAAAGAAGCAGCAGATACCATTTATCCAGCCTTTACAAGGGTTTTTTATGTTGTGCCACCTTGCACAACATCATCAAAAGTAGAAGAGAGGTCCTGAATGAGCCCTATTGATATGAGCCTCAGAAGAGGTACCCAGCTAGCATTAAACAGCAGCTCAATGTTTAACTGTGAGAAAAAACCTTGCTCCCACTACCCCATGTCTTTCACTGGAACCCCTCATTTCCCTCTCATGTTCCTGTGTTACACAGTGCTGTTACAGGTTAGTAGAAGAGAGTATTTCATAGAATCATAGAATGGCTCACATTGGAAGGAACCTTAAAAATTATCTGGTTCTACCTTCCCCTTGCCACTTTAAAGCCAAGAAATACAAGATTTCTGTCATCCTTCCCCTCTCCACCCAGACCATGTGCAGCCCTAGGAAGTGACAGTCATGCTTTCTCAGAGAAAACAGGCAATCCAGTTAGATCCTACAAAACTCCTGGTCCCTGGACTGTAGAGACAACCTCATTCATTCCTACACTTAAGCAAGAACTTAAGGCAATTGCAGTTGTCAACTTGTTTATCAATTTTGGGAGAAATAACAAATAAAGTTTCAAGTCTATCAAAAACACAGGAAGCTAATTATTACACATAAAGATGTTAATAGATGGGTAAGGATAAACCATAATGGTGTCTTTCATGCAACCAGCATAAAAATCCTTGACACTGTAAGACTGGAATAGGCTACATAGGCTTATTTTGCTAATTCTGACCTTGTCTCATGGTACTTTTATCAATTTTTATACTGTGAAAATAAGACAATAAGTTCCCTTTTGTTCCATTTTTCAAGTTCTTATTTTGTTTCAGAGAGGTATTTCACCATTCACTTCAAAGTCAGTCTATTTTTGAAAGGTTGCTCATACTTGTCGGGTTATTTCGGCTGTTTGAGGGGCCTGGAAAGGCCCGAGGTGGCCTTGGGGCAGCCCGCGTATCGAAGGACGAGAAGAGGCTTCAGTTCTTCTTTCGGTTTTTATGTTTATTAATTGTTTATCTAAAAGATGTTCTTTCAGCCGAACACAGATCTGCTCAGCAGTCAGCCATGAGCACACTGTGCCGTCCTCCGGACAGCCACGTATCTTTATACCCATTGTTACGTGTACAATATTTATCATTTTTCCCCAATACCATTTATTCTTATTGCTGGGTGCACTTTCAGTAATAACCAATCCAAAAGTGCCACCATCACCAAAGAAGATGGAGGAGAAGAAGAAGAAGAAGAAGGACAGGACACACCCCAATTCCTCCATCTTACTTCTCTAAACCCCCCTGTACATAAATCCTAAACCCTGTATCTCACTCTCTAATTAACTAATCCCTTCACCATTCACCCCGGTGAAGCCCTCATCCTTGTCGTCTCCTGTGTAGGACCAAAGTCCAGCCACCAGACACTTCTGGCAACACTCCAGGACTCCCGGGCCCCCCAAGGGTGGTCTCGGTGGCCCGGCATCTCAGGACTCAGATCCTGAGATCCCACACATACTCATAACGGACACATGTAATTTACTTGGTACCAGAGAGACAAAGATAGATATGCTGTGTTTATTCAGAAATAAGACCTTTTTTTAATGATTCCTTGCCTGTCCTGAATAAATAATCTTGCATACATAATTTGTTTCAAGATGGATGAGCTGTTGCACCAATATTAAAGATAGTTAAGAGTACCCTCCACAATATAAATCATCCAGTTGCTGTGAGGGATGTCACCTTGTATGACAAAATGGGAGCTTAGGAAATTAGAAAGGAGATTAATGTCATGTTCTGATGCTCTTGCATAGAAGTTGTATATAGTTTGAATCTCTGCGGCTTGATCATTTCATAGCTGAGGTAATTTGCTTTATGGAACATCCAGATGCAAATAAGGAAATATTAGATGCAGCAAACATTTAAATTAATCTGTGTACTAAGTGTGTCCAGAATCAATCCCAGGATGTAGATTTTTAGTGTTTTGAGCTTAATTCCTCACTAATGAGCACTTTTTTTTCACTTAATGGAGTTCTTCTGGAAGGCAAGTGTCTGCCATCTCATCTGATCACAGCAAATGGCCTTTCACTTTGAAGATAACCTGAGCTTAATTTGATTTAAATTAAAAATTATCTCCTTACAGGGGTCACTGATGAGCACTGAAATTCTCTGGAAAGGGAAATCCCAGTGTGGCAGCCAGTGATTCCACTCAGTGTGTGGCTGCACTGGGTGCAGTGTGAGGATGTGAACATGCTCTGCTTTGAGCTGGCCAGAACCCCTAAAATCAGATTTTGCTGCCACCTGGGCTGGATCTGGAGGCTCAGGTTCTGGGGAGTCACCATCATGTAAGCATGGTCACTTTCTGGGCAATTATAAAACTTCTGAGAAGACATCTATGGCTCCTTCACTAAAGTTCTAAAGCCAAGGAGGGCAAAGAAACCTGACTGATGTTAAGAACTAAAAGTTTAAATTCTGGGTCAAAATACATCATCCTCTAAGCTTTGCCTTTGTAATCACAGTTTGCTACTTAAATATGTCTGAGCTGCTTTCCAGCACAACATACTGTATTATCTGCCAGATGCTGCCCTAGGGAGACTGAACAATCTCTAGCATAAGGGAAAGAGTTCATTTTCCTTAACAGTTTTGAATTTCAGTCCTTAGATAGATTTAAATTAAAATAAATTCATCAAATTCCCATAAAGAACATATGGAGTCAAAGGCTTGCAAATTCTCTTCCTGAATTTCTTCATGATGGACTGGACTGGTCTGCTGAGTAAGTCCAATTGTAATGGGACGTGGTTAAATGCGGCAGCCAAAGCCTAGAAGGCTGTTTTAAATTAGGGATTATTTTAGAATTAGAAAACAGCAGCCTTATCAGATCTGATTGAATATGTAGTTTAAAATAAATTGAGTCATTAGAATGTGTAGTGTGGTTAATGCTAATGAGCTGGTTGGTTTAATTACATAAGAAAAACAGCTGTAATCATTGGAGGGTAGGAATTTTTGTTGTTTTGGGGTTTTTGTTTCATTTTTTTTATTTGCTTTTTCGTTACTATCAGTGATGATGCTAATGTTCTCTGTGCTAAATTTCTTCTCATAGTACAATTATTAGTCAGCATGTCTGGTGATACAACCTTGAAAGTGTTGAGGAGAAAAAAACTAAAACCACCCTGAAAAGCTGTGACTGATGCTGATTTTCTGATACATGTTCTCTCACCTCTCTTCCTTGTCAGATGGAAAGTAATACACAAGGACTTTCCAAGCTCAGAAAAGCAAGAAAAGCCATAGAGATATGAATTAACACACTTGTCTATTTTTAAACTGAGAGTGTCAAATGTCATCTGGGAGGGTCAAGTGTATTTACAAGAGCAAGCCCAAGCTCTTCACTGTTCACCTTTATTGCTGCATACCCTGGGTAGTGAAGGTCCTTTGGGTAATAACTTACTGTCATATGACTACTTGAAAAATAAATTCGTAGAAATTATGAACACATCTAACAACACTAATAATGGTCCACCTGATGCCCAGAAGACACCTTTGCCAAACCACCTGGTATCTCTCTAATAAGGTTCATCAATAAGTGCATTTTTACTAGACCCTGACACAGGTTGTAAAGCAAACACTGGCCCGTGGAGTACGAGGTATTGATAAACTGGATCAGTCATAGAGAGTCACTTAATGCACTTCATAAATCACATCCAGCTGAGAAAATACACAGAAGCACATAAGATAAACCATAATTTGGGAGTGGACTGGGAGAAGATAATTCACCATGAACCCTTCTGAATCAAAATCATCCAGTGAGGCATTTGAAGATGAGTAGTGAATGTGAGCAGAGAGGTGACCTCACCTGGAAGCAGGTAACCAGCACTTGAGAGTTTCATCTGACACTGGTATTCACTGTACAAGTAACTATTTAACCTAATTGATATTTTAATTTTCCTCTAAAAAGTATATTAATCTATTAAGATATATTCACAAAAGCAATCATCTAAAATATCTCAGCAAAACCTGCTCTGGTTTGCAGCCAGCTCTCCTGTAAGGGTGAACTCTGTCTTGCAGCTCCCAAGAGATGCAGGACAGTGCCTGGCACTGAACCCACAGAGCCCTGGATGTGCTCACAGTCAGTCTTGATGCAGACAGTGATACTGAGATTCCTCCAAAAAACCAAAATTTGCAAAACCTGTGACAATCAGCCACCTCTTTATGCATGGAATCATGGAATCACAGAATGGTTTGGGTTGAAAGGGACCTTAAAGATCATCATGTCCCAACCCCTTGCCATGGGCAGGGACACCTTCCACTAGGCCAGGTTGTTCAAAGCCCCATCCAACCTGGCCTTGAACACTTCCAGGGATGTGGCAGCCACAAATTCTCTGGGCAACATGAGAATTCCAGTGCCACACCACCTCTCACAATAATTTGCTCCTAATATTTAATCTAATATTTAATTTAAACCTATCCTCTTACAGTCTGAAGCCTTCCCCCTCATCCTGTCACTCCAGGCTCTTGCAAAAAGTCCCTCTCCATATTTCCTGTAGGCTCCTTCAGGTGCGGGAAAGCTGCAATTATGTGACCCCAGGGACTTTTCTTCAGGCTGAACAATTCTCTCAGCCTTTTGTCATAGGAGAGGTGCTCCAATTTTCTAATCATCTTTGTGGCCTCCTCTTGACTTGCACCAACAGGTTGAGGCCCTTCCTGTGCTGGGACCCCAGAGCTGGATGTGGCACTGCAGGTGGGATCTCACCAGAGCAGAGCACAGGGGCAGAATCTCCTCCTTCCCCTGCTGCCCACAGGGCTTTGGATGCAGCCCAGGACACCTTTGACATCTTGGGCTGCAAGTGCACATTGCTGGGTCATGTTCAGTCTCTCACCCACTATTACTGCTCTCATCTCTAAATGTAGCATCATAAACCTGCTAAAATCTGCAGACTTCACATAGTAAAAATATGAAACATTACAGCACGTGCCAAGTAGAATATGAATGGTTATATTTATATTTATATATATGTTGGCCACGTCCCTTAAGGTAGTCTCCCAGAGGGGCATTAGGTGAGTACAAAATATCCCAAGAGCACAGAGTTAAGTGTTGACCCTGTTCATATTAATTAGACCATATGCTTTGCTGCCAGGAGGGCATGAACCTTTCCCGCTCCAGAGATGAGAGCAGCAGTCCCATCTGTTAGTGCAGCTCCACAAATACTGCTGTACAGACAGACAAATGCTGCCTGTGTTTGATTGGAATCCCTCCTGAATGCCAACACAACCCTAGGACCTTATCATTTAACAACTGAACCATCAGTGAGAGCCTCATTGTATTCCAGATCATAGGCTTTGATTCAGAATAGCTTTTATATTTATATGAAATGTATTTAAAGTATTCCAAGTCTTTAGTAGATCACGACACATAAGAGAGTAGATGCAAAATTTTATGTAGTGTTTTGGTTTAAATACTTTGGACTAAAGAGTGAGGGTTAGGAACTGATCTCTAAAGGAACTATGTGTTTTGAAAAATGTTTTTTGTACCTAACATTTGCTTCAGGCAGGATGAATGTATGCATATTTTCACTGAAATAGAATGTGTAGTGATATATTTCTTCATTTCAGTCAAATTTAGATGTCTAGCCTGCCATTATAGATGATTAGATAGCTATATTTACTGCTCTGAAATTATTCTTAATAACACCATTGCTCTCAACCTGCCTCTTAAGCTCCAGAAGGGAAATTGATATTGTGGGTAATTATTTTCAGCAGTTCTGAATATAATAAAGCTGCACTCACTGGAATCACATGTATGTCTGTTCATAAAAACTCACCCCCACACTGCTACAGAACAATAGGCATTTTTAAAAAATGTAAATCCCTCCTGGTTTATCCATATATCATAGATTATATGTATGTCTGCAATGGATGATATATGGAATAATGTCTTACTTTTCTCAGCAATTGCTTCACTCACTTATCTTTAGAACACAGCTCCTGCTAACACCAAAGCAAGGGATTCCTTCTTCCCTCTGTGGCCATTTAAAAGTAATAACCTCACACTATCTGTCATCTTCATAGCAGTGTGGCTGATAAAGGAACAGACACTCAGGGCTTATTTCTGGCTTGGAATTTGACCATGAAACTCTGAAATTGCAGGTGTAAAGTTTAAAGTCTACAGCAAAATATGCCTCCAATGCTCCCCCTGCAGAGGGGCCTGGACTGCTCTATCCAGGGGGCCACTCCAGAAGTCAGACTTCATTGCCTTTTTCATTGTTTGGGTCTTGATTGGGAAATCTCCAGTTTGGGTTCTACCAAGCTTGTTGCAGATGTCCCAGAGATGAGGCCCAAAAACAGCCTGTGAAGGAGGACACAACACTTCTCTCCTTAACACCACATGAGAGCCACCCACACTGACCACACTTTATCCTGTCAGAGAGATGCCTAAAGGGACATAACCTAAACCATAACCCACACTCCCCTGTTTACACTGCTCTATTCTCAGCCAAGATGATGATGATAGGGAGTGCCAAAGTCCCCATTTGCTACTATGAAAAACAGAAACTAGGAAGTACAACCTGAAAAACAGCAAAATGAAACCATCAAAAAATCTAGCTAAAATAAATAACATTATTTTATCTGAATTTTACATTTTTCTGTTAATCAAGTAAAGCTTATTAATGGATGGGCTGAAAAAAAAGGGTGTCTTTGTCCTGAATTCATCCTTTTTGACATTAGTGCCTCACATTTAGCTCATCTGTCTCAAGGTGTTGGGAGCTCTGTTGATGTTCAGAAGTACTTCTTTTCCTAAGTTAAACTTCCCTGAAGGGCATTTTGTTCCCCTAATTATTTTAAACTGAATGTAGATTACAGTTTTTCAGAGAGAAAGATGAGGTAAATCCCATCTTTGGTTCCCTGACCCACTCCATATAAATTAATAATTGACAAATCAGTGATATTAAAATAATTTGAATTTCCAGTCTTAACAATTCTTGAAGGTGGTATAGAGAAGAATTGCAAAAACTTAGAACATTTCTACTTGAAGTTATGAAGGTGTATGAATGACATATATCATGTAAGGCATCTGTTCTCATGGAGTGCTTTGTTTCCTGTACTTTCCTAAGAAAAACATTTCAAGCTTCTACCTCTCCTTACTGCTAAATGAAAGTTTGACAGTAGATATATTGTTATTTTGCATGAGTAGATGATGTATTAATTTCTAAGTCCTTAGAAAAATGTCCTTTAGCAACTCAGTATAAGATGAAAGAATATAGCCATTACTTATTCCTAGGAAACAAACATCAGGTATACAATTTACACAAAGAGAGCAATATCTGGCACAATTCTTGTTGCTGGGAGTAAAAGGAATTTCATGAAACATCCCCATTATCCTATCAGCCTAATTTGGCTGAGCTGGTTTTAATGGAGCAGGGAAATGCAGTGCCTGCTCAGCCTCTCATCCCAGGAACATATTGTAATTAACTGCCTGAGCAGCTGCACGGCGGCAGGAGGAGGCTCTAAATGATGTGACTCTGTTGATATTACCTGTGCTAAAATGATTTTGGAGATTGGAAGGGAAGAGCTGATTGCCTTTTACGGCAGTGTCTAAAGCCTAAATGAGTTCTGACACCTGAAGGAAGGAGAAATAACCCGCAGACTTCACATCAGCACTCTGTAAAATGTATTTGGGAGCTTGATCACCATGACCTCATCCTTGCAATTATTTCAGCCCCTCCAGTTATTGTCATATATTTGATCTTCAATTTTGGTTTAATTGATACTGTGAATGTTAACATAAACTTGATGGCAAAGGAACAACTATTCACTATGTAAGCCAATTTCTTCATTATCACATGGAATCAAGATACCACCAATGACCCTGCTCATAGTAAACAGCAATAACACATTGAAAATCTGACAAAAAAAGCGTGCTTGAGGAAACCATTACAACACTTTATTAAATGGAATAAAATGAAGTTAGTCTGGCAGACAGCTATGGTTTGCAGGCAAGTATGGGGCAAGTCCTCAATAACAATAATACATTAAAGGTATTAATAGCAGTGGTTAAAATAATGTCCTCTGTAGGGTGACATAATAGTACTGCAAAGCAGGGTGTTATCTTTGTTTCTAAAGAAACTGAGATTAAGGCAAATTATGATCATGATGAATTATCATGAAATACAGCTGTAAGCCAAAAGGCTATTTAAAAACTACTGCACCCAAGCTGAACAACCCCAAGTGTCTCAGCATTTTCCACAACTCTGTGTCCTATTCAAGCACTTTTGCCACCAAAACAATCAGCAGCCTGGTCTAGTGGAAGGTATCCCTGTCTATGGAGGGGGACTGGAGCTAAATGATCTTAAGGGTCCTTTCCAACCAAACCCATTCTCTAATTGTTACCAGAGGTATGTGCTTCACTGCTCCTTTGGCTGCTAGAAGCAGGGAGAGTTAGCAAGGGTGTCAAGGATGTGCTTCCAAATGCATAACCAAGAGAAAGTGTGGGAACTCCATAAAGGGTATGGGAGTGAGTGATTTCGTTAAACATCTCATCCATCTTTAAGAACCTCTGCAGATGTCACCCTGCAGCTGTTAGTGGAGAAAATCCAGTGCAGAGGCTGTCAACAGGAAATGGATCTCTGAATGATCCTGGAGCAGGAGCACAGAGGCTGCTGCTTAGTAAGGTTTGTGATCTCATGGAGATTTTTTGGATTCCTTCTGTCTGTAAAAATGTGACATGTTTGCAACCCACATTTTTAAACAGATTTCATAACCACATCTCAGTTAACTTCGGCTTCCCCTGTTTGTTTGCAGAAATCACGTGTTGACTCTTAAGAACATAAGGTCCCCTGTGAAGAAAGCATTTCTCACAAGCTAGTTCTGCATTGTTCAATACAGAAGCTTCTGGGTCTTATTAGTGTTGTTATTTGTATTTCAGAGAGCACCACAGAGATTTGAGAAAAGTTGTTTTCTTGGCTAGAAGGGGTTTCCCCATGAAGTGTTGCTTCAGGAGCATTAAAATCACAAGTGAAAATGGCACAACACAAAGCACAGAGTGGCACTGTGACATGATTATGGGGGAATATAAATTACAGCCACAGCAGTACTAAGTACTAAATATCACCATAAATATTTTTCTGTTCCTTCTGTGTATTCTAACAGAGATTTAGACACAGAAGTGCCTAATATTACCAAAGAATTTGTTCTAATAATATGGATTTTTATATTCCTAGTGTTATGAGCAGTATTCATTCTTCATTTGAAGTACATTTGTCATCATCATTCAAAGTATCCCTTTCATTTACACTCAAAACTCCATCAGAAACATGCTGTATTCATTCCACTGATTCTGATCTAAACTACCCTCTTGGGTGAGAAATGCAAAATACATTTATTCTGCTTTAATTAGATCTCTAGCAAATCCTTGGGAAATGGCAATTTTGAGCAGAAGATGAGCGAGCCATTTCCTTTAGATTCTCCCTGCCACGAGGGCAGGATGACAGAAGGAGTGAGGAGTTAATAGGAAACATTAACCAGAATTTGCCCTTGCAGCAGGCAGTGGTTCAGCTGCCGTTTCATATTTCTCCCGTGACATCACACGCACTTCCAGACTTTAACATTTGTCCATGGCCTTCAGGGAGAGCACAGCTCAGTAATAAGATGAACTGCTTTTAAAAGATTGTTCTAATACCATCAGGGCTGACACAGCACTGATGTCAGTGGAGGTAAGGGAGAGTGCTGAACTCCTCACCCCTGTTCCTATAATAAAAAAGGAACACCCTGGCGCTGCCAGCATTGCAAGCTACCTGCAGCTGCCCACAGCCAGCAGCCAAAGGAAAGGGGTGCCAGGGCCCCACCGTGCTCAGGATTTAGTGCTGTGATAGGGGAATAGCAATGGAGTCAATTGATGTGGGGAGAAGAAGGGGCACAGAAATTTCAGCCTTACTTTATGCCAGGAAAGCTGGATCTGACCCTCAGCTTAAAAATGCTCTCCAGGGGTACAGGTACACTGAGACATTATTAAACTACATTGGTTCACCCCAGTGATCCCTTTATGTACTGGCTAGCCTTTGGCAGGTTAGAGAAGCTTCTCAGTCACAACAATCTTTGTCCTAAAAAAAGGACATTAGTGCATGGGAAAAACAGTGACTAAAGCATCATTGAGATAAAAATACCTTCCCAGGCCTGCCCTTTGACTGCCCACTGACTTGCAGTAAGTCCCTGTGCTTTATCCTCTTTCTCTCAGAAGCTTCTTCTAGTCAGTGCAAATCTTTTAGGGCAGGAGCACCTTCTGAAATGGGTTTGTCTGACATCAAAGATTACTGATGTCCCCAGGTTCAACTGCAGTGTATAAAGAGTAAGAAGGAGGCCAGCAGGCTGCAGAGAGCAAAAGCTTTGTGGCTTGCATTTTTTGACCTTTTCAAACTGTAAACTTGCAAATATTAAAAGGAAAGGATCTAAATGTGCAAAGGAGGAGGAAGAAACAGGGAGGGAAACCATGTACTACTGGCTTATGAAAAATTACTTGACAATTTGTCATCTGCCTTCTTTGAGATAAAAAGCCAATACAAAGGAATCAAGAGCAATTATGTCCCAGCCTATGAAGTGTCTAAGGCTATGCTCAAGCCTTCATTTTTTAGTTTATGACACCTCTTGGTTCTCTACTCAAGCCTTTAGTTTTGATTCTATATTTTGCACTTTGTGTGTTTTGTCTCTTTTGTTAATAATGGATTCTATCACCATTATTAGGTATTTCACTGGTGTGGTACTTACAAGTGGTACTTATACTCTTGAAGGTTCAGGATATGGTGGACAAGTGAGCTGATAGTACCTATAGAACATACTGGGGTCTCAGCAGTTCTTTCATGTGCCTAATGAAGACATAATTGG
Organism: Zonotrichia leucophrys gambelii; assembly: GCF_028769735.1. Classification (NCBI taxonomy): domain Eukaryota; kingdom Metazoa; phylum Chordata; class Aves; order Passeriformes; family Passerellidae; genus Zonotrichia; species Zonotrichia leucophrys. The sequence continues at coordinate 145,972,846 of NC_088171.1, forward strand.
AATAAGATGGCCAAAAGCTGAAACTTAAAATATCCATCCTGGAAAGTTTTTTTCTAAAAAAAACAGCAGTAAGAAATTTCTGCTGGAGCCAAGAGAAACACTTGATAACTTTCTCTCTCTCTCTCTCTGGGTTTTTCAAACCAATCTGAGTGTGTTTCCCAGCAGTGTGTTTGATGTCATTCAGCATAGCAGGGTGGAATATTGCTACCTTATCAAATAACATGGAGAAGTCATAGAAGAAGATGGATCCTGCCTTAATTAAAAGACCAAACAGCTGCCTTTATTAATTTAGTTGGACAGCAGCTCTGTCCCATTCTCCTCCTGGATTTAAACACTGTGAACACAGCATAGGGAAGCTCTCTCCCTTACAAAACTCACAGGGTAAATGTAAAATGGGATACAAATAGTACAGTCAAGGAAAGCACAAGGAAACCAGCACACATCATTGGTGAAAGTGATAAGTCCAGTGGTTCCAGGAGAGGACAAGCAGGATCCCCAATCACAGAGCAAACAGGTGTTTGAGGGAGGGGTTTCAAGGAGAATCATAACATATTTCAGACTGGTCTGGGGTTTTATTCTGACTAATGCCAGGGAGAACCAGAGAATGCACAAAGGAGCTCACTTGAAGGCACAAAGCAAGCCACTGAGCTGATGCTAAGGCCCAGCCAAGGATAATAAAGATGAGAACGAAAAGGAGACAAAAATGTAGGCTGTGAAACATTTTCAACAAGTTTCTGCTGCCTGAACCCTAGGCCAGTGAATGGCAGAAGCAGCTGGAAGAGAGGGAGGATGACATGAGCAGCAGTGCTTTGAAAGGGCAGGAAAGAGGAAGATGCCACATTATGACAAACCAGCAAGTTAATGGTGTCACCACAGTGAGAAAGCCCAGGGATGGGGCAGGCAAGAGGGCAGACTCAGGACCAGATTCAGCATCCTGGCGAGACTGCACATGCTCAAAAGAGATACAGAAAACAGGCTAAGATGTTGGGCAGGAGATTGATTTTGGTGTGGTCTTCATGTTCTACTGAGCACAGGATTTATTCTCAAAATGCCTGACAAAACAGATTTGCTTTTTTTGATGTTTTTGTAATGTATTCTTCATAATTCTTCCAGCCAGCCAGCTGATTCAGCCTCTGCCAGCCATAGGTGGGCTGTGGGCTCATCACAGCAAGCAAATGTAACTCTATTGATTTAAAGATATATGAGTCTCCTGCTAGCAAATCATTGTATTCAATGCTTTCTTCATTGCATTTAATCATGGGAGTAGGTGTTCCAATATATTCAAACCACATTTTTTTTCCTTTTTTTAGGAGATTTATGGAATAGCTCATGGAGAGAGGCATCTTTAAGCAGTTCTGCACATGGGAAACAGACTTTAATGGCAAGAAAGTTCAGGCTGGCACATCCTTTTCAGGCACAAGGGCACAGTGCACTTTCCAAACACTAAATTGTTGCTGTAGTAGTGCTCAGGACCAAATACAAATTCCCTTTTCTGTCTCCTTCAGCTAGGTTTATTAGCCCAGTCAGAAGCCTCACCTGCTTTTCTCAAAGTAGAGTCAAGCAGTTGTTTTTCTGTTCTTCTCCTGGTCTCACAAATCTTGAGATCTGACTTGTGCATCTGGAAGGATGGAGTACAAGTTCTTGGCTGGGGACAGGAGTGACAGAGGCTCGAGACTCCCCACATCTGGGAAAGTCCCATTCCTGAAAGTTCAATTTTTAGGTCCTGACTTCTTCTGTCATGGGTTTGATTGAACATCTGTGGTCTGCCAACCCTATGGATCTGTGCATGGCAGTGGGCTCCTGCAAATACAGCACCACAGGCCAAGTTCTCCAGGTTTTTGGGTGGAATGAGGCATTGGTGCCCAAATCTGAATGTCAAGAGATCTTGAGGGTGACATGGGCACCAACCTGGTCTGAATGGATGACAGCAGAGATGGGCAATGGTTGTGTTTGTTATGGAACTGTGGGGCTGACAAAGGCACACACAGACACTGGATAATCAGGAGAGTATTAAGAGAATGGCACCTTTGGAGCAGTGGTCTGAGCTGTTGGCGCACAAATTTTGCAGAACATTAGTCTAAATTCAGTCTTAATTTAGGTGACTTCAATCTTGCCTTCACTGCTATTCCATGGAATTGAATTTTGTCCTGCACTTATCTCTGAAGTAAGCTCTTCAGGGACACCTCAGTCTTAGGCTGGTATCAAAACACATTTATCATTCTCCTAAATTTTCATTAGTTTTGTGACAGTGCCTTTCTAACCTGATATGCTGCTTCCATTAGCCTAAACAGAAACAGGTGATCTGACAGAAGGGCCCTTGCCTTTCTTATTTATCTTTTTCAATACTCTTTTTTTTATAATTTCTAGATCATGTATTTAGAATAAGTCTGAAAGATAACAATTTGAATCAGTTCTTTCTTAGTCTATAGTTATTTTTAGCTATGTCTCAGTGTAATCATGGCAAAGAACCTCAGTCTTGATCAAATCTGTCTGCTCTTCTCCCTCTGTCTCTCCAAAACCGTAATTGAATTGTTGTATAAGCCTGGTGAAAATAGCGTTTTCCATTTTCAAGCATCAAAGGTCTTCACAAACATTTATTGATTGCTGTCTCTTGTGAATCCTCTTTGAAGCAGGTACAGTCTGTTACAGCTGTTTAACCAACAGATAAACAAGGCATGGTGTTCTTCACAGAGCTTGAATGACGTACAAGCGTGGATATTTTTATTAAATCCCTTCTTTCACTCCAGACTCTGATAGGAAAATTCATCCTTCCCTCACAAGCCTGATCATGGACTCAACAGCTCAGGAGTTTTAGTTCAGCACACAGGGGCTGAGTGCAGAGCACGGGGCCCTTCCTCTGACTTGCCTGGGCTGCCACGGGATTGTCAGGGATCTGCTGCTGGGAGGTTCCCTGGATGCTGCTGGGAAAGTTCCCTGGATGCTGCTGGGATATTCCCTGGATGCTGCTGGCCCTCAGCCTGTGCCTGGGACAATCTTCCAGACATGGCACAGCCCAGGTGTGCAAGAAAGATTCTAGCCAGAGTGATGATGGCAGACACATCTGTAGGGGGACACAGTATGAGTGAATGAAGGTAATGTAGAATGTAATGTTATCCCCCAATGAGTTGCAGCTGGAACCAGTTACTGAAGATTAGGAGCAGGCCTGATCTTAACAGGCCACACCTGTAGCCAATAAGAACAAGTGCCATTAAAAGAGAGAAGTCAGAAGAGTCAGATGGCTGCTGCAAGGACCAAGCACAGTCAGTGCTTAGAGGAGATGCCTGTGAGAAACTTTGAGGAGGTATGCAACTCTGAGGCTATGGAATTCTTGCACCATAATTATAATAGAACTGTTGTAATATATAAGGCAACACACATCTCTTTGCATTCTCATGCAGTGAAAGACCAAGCAGCTGAGGTCCCACTTTCCATTTGATTTCCCTCATCTCCTCCAATGGAAAAATGTCCACATGCAATGTGCCTGTTCAGGAGCTTTCAAAGGGCAGTGAAGCATTTTGGCCTTTGTACAACTGATTTATTTTCCCCAGAATAGCTTGCAATACTTTCTTTTCAACTTTCCTGGCATCAAACTGAATGTCCCTACTAGAAATGCACCACTGCAAGCAAAGGGGTCCTGCTGGTCTTCTCCATCTGGATAGAGACACACACCTATCACAAATGCATTCTTGGTTTGTTTTTTTCTTTTGTGTGTTTGTTTTTTGTTGTTGTTGTTGTTGTTTGGGTTTTTTGTTATAAAATATATTTTGTTTGAAATAAATTAGGTTATTTTTGTTTCCTCCAATAAAATAAATTTCTTTTATACTGCTTATACTGTGCTCTGCCTGCTTCACTTTGTATTTCTTTTTTCAGGTATGGAAAATCAGAATTCCCATACTATTCCAGATAAAATCTCATAACCATCTTGTATTTTCTTATCTCCAGTTATCTCACAGCTCTACTGATATCCAGTTTAGTTATCTAAAGTAATAATTTCTTAAATGTCAAGGAAAAAATCCACTGATTAATTTAGAAAATTTCGTATCTTATCAAAGAAGACTTCAGATTATTCTGTGATTTTTTTTTTTGACAGAGACTTGTAAAATATTAACTTATCTGTATTTCTATATTTTCTGTAATAATTTCTTCTAAAGTCTTAGGTTTAAGTGGCATCAAACTAATTGGGTATTAATTATCCATAGGGTTTTTTTTTACCTGCTTGGTAAGTCTTCTCCAGTGAATTCTTTTGACAAGATCTCCAATGAGATCAAGAGATATATGCAAAGAAAATGAGCCAAGGAAAACTATTTTTCACAATACCACAGGTCAGCTATTTTTCTTTAGTCCACTGAAATCCAAAGAGTTGATGAAGATGAGCTTGTGAAGCCAGAGTCAGATGTAACAGTCCTGTCCTTAAAACCCCCCTTTTCACAAGATTTGGCCCTTCAGGACAGGGTGATTTAAAAGCCTGCCATCCAAAAACGTCCCTGCCAGATCACTAATTAGGTGAGGGGCTGATTTTGTCATTGCCAGTAAATGCAAACCACTATGAGTCTGAGTTTACATTGAAACATCAGGTTGCAAACTGGGCAGGCTGACAAGTCAGATTCACAATCCTCTCTGATTTAGCTGCAACAGCTGAAGAGTTCATCATCTAGGCAGGCAACATCTTCAGCCAGCACAGGTAAATCCAGTGTGAATCAGTCTGAATTGCCCTTGTTTTCTCAATTACCCAGCTATCAATGCACAAAGAATCATGAGAGAGATGTTGCAGAGCTCTGCCTTCTGCTCCAGAGATCTAAGCCTGTGGCATTCACCTTTTCTGGAAAAATCCCTTCACCCAGGATTTTTCTCCTGGGAAGCTGAGAAGCCTCAGAGGAAAAGAAAAACAATAATTATCTGATTTGCTTCTCCTCTGTTTTGCTCCTTTGGAATGTATTTGGAGATTGTTTACCAACAGGTGGTTGTTTCACTGGGTTTCTGTGAATTATTTTGATTTATTGTGCAATCAGTGCCAAGCTGTGTCAGGACTCAGCAAGGAGTCATGAGTTTTCATTATTATCTTGTTAGCCTTCTGTAAGTATCCCTTCTGTATACTTTAGTATAGTTTAGTTTAGTATTATTTAATATAATGTAGTATCATAAAATAATAAAATTGCCTTCTGAGAATGTGGAGTCAGATTCATCCTTCCTTCTTGCCAAAGGGCACCCCACAAATACAATATAAGCCTTATGAGAAAATACATTATTCAAAATACCCTGCATACAGTTCAGCGATCCCCCTTGTCTCATCAAGTAGTGGCTATGTACTATTAAAGAATTTTATCAGAATATTGTATTCCAAAGCCTAGGAAATAAATGCACCAGGAAATAGATCCCTACTTATCTCATAGTGGGGGTAATGCTTGCTGTTTGTTGCTGCAGTTCCTGTCTTGGTTGGCAGCTCCATCAGTGACAGGCAGGGAGAGGAGAGAGCTGTTGTTGGACAATCAGAGCCTGGAGCAATGAGCCCCAGAGCAGAGAGCTCTGTGCCTGCTCTGAGTGATGGGGTTAGCTCACATCTCAGCACAGACGTGATCCCATCCTGCAGGAGGCTTTTGCAAATGGCTTGGGCTGAGAGGGAATAAGGGTCACTGCAGTGGCTGAGATTTGAAATGGCAGATGCCACCAGGGAGGTGACAGGCACAGAGGAAGGGACGTGGTGAGACACACTGGCTGCCTGTGTGGAAATAAATGTTCCTGGACCTTGAAGTCAGGTGGCACACATCAGCCTGCATCCACACTAGTGAATCATGGCAGCCCCCAGAACATGGTGGCTGCACAAAAAAAACATTTTGGGGAATTGTCACCATCACATTTTCTGGAAAAATCTGTTGCCTAAGATTTTCTCCTGGGAGGCTGAGAAACCTCAGAGAAAAATGAAAACAATAATTATCTGATTGGTTTCTCCTGTGTTTTGCTGCTCTGGAATGTGGTTTGGGGATTGTTTATCCAACAGGTGCTTGTCTGATTGGTTTCATGTAAATTGTTTTAACTTATTGGCCAATTACAGCCCAGCTGTGTTGGGACTTTGACGAGAGAGCCACGAGTTTTCATTATTATCTTTTAGCCTTCTGTCTGTATCCTTTCTGTATTCTTTAGTATAGTATTAGTATAGTATTCTTTTATATAATATAGATCATAAAATAATAAATTAGCCTCCTAAGAGCATCGAGTGAGATTCATCGTTTCCTCCCTACAATGGGGGCCTCAGAAAATACCACAGGGAATGATCCCTGGATTGTGCAATCTGTTGAAGAATATCCAGGGACTGCTGGGGAGTTCACAAGTTGGAAGAGGACAAATTTTTAGACAGAGAACAATCTAGGGATTTTCTGCCACATGGACCCACATTCCAGGACTATGCTGGAAGTTATAGAGGTAGCCTTGGTATGCAAAGGGATGCGAAGCTGGCACTTCACTGGTTGGGAAAGGTTTGTCAGCACCCAGTTTTTATGGTGTGGATAAGGAAGGCACCAGGGATGGCTGCTCTGCACACACAAATAGAGCACCTGGTCCATCCTGTAACAGGGGAGTCAGGGCACAGAGGAGACGGGAAAGCTCAGACTGGGGAGGTGCTGTGCTCCCGCCTCAGTGCCAGCACGTTGGGGCTGGATGAGCACACCCACAGACCCAGCGCTGGCTGCAGGGGATAAGGCAAATCCACTGGCCCTGGAGTGTGAGGTCTGCAAAGGGAACCCTGTGTGGGTCTGTGAACACACATCCACCCCTGTGCTCATCTGGAGCAAAGCTTTAAGGTGCACCTCTCACATCCAGGTGTATGGGAAAATATCTTGCTGTGTTTTGACTGAAATTCCCTCCAGCTGTGCTGTCCATCCATTAAGTTCCCTCACTTTTATATGACTTTGGTCAGTTTAATAAATTTCTCCTGAGAAAAATGAAAGGCAATTTTTCATGGTTCGTGTGTCATATGTGACTTTCAAAAACAACCTTGTGGGCAAAGATTTTTAATTTCACCTGCTTAAAATGGCCTTTAAATAGGAGTCAGCAGGAACCTCTGCCAGGCACTGTCCTTGTGTACCCAGGACAAACATCTATGAAAGATAATGGAAAGAAAATAGAATCACCTACATTGTTCCCCAGTGCAGGTGAATTTTTAGGAAAGGCTGAAATAGGTACATTTACAGATGCAAGGAACATAAGCCTGCAGATATACGGTTTGTTGGGTTTTTTGGTTTTGGCTGACAGAGAAAATAAACAATTTCATCTTTCAAGTGACAAATGAGTTCTTATTTGGCAGACATGATTAAATTTATTTTGTGGATATAAAAAAAAATTGTGCCGCAGTTCATTGATATAGAAACAATTAAAATAGATTGTTTTACCTGATGCAATTCCAGACATGAAATAATTATCCTTTTATGAAATCACATCTGTAAAAGGATAATTGATTTGAATGAGTACAATATTTCACAGAGACAGGAGTGAGTACAGCACCTATTTCCGTAATCAGCAAATTCTTATAGTCTTTAAGAATTTGATTTTTAATAGTGGCTGATTTATTTGCTTGCTTTACTTCAGACATGCATTTTCATTAATGTATATGCTTCCCTCTTGGATATATATTTAAACATCAAAATATTTGGCTTCAGAAAAACAAGTAATTAGCTTGGAGCACTGCAGATGAGCCACAATTTATTTAAATGACACAATTGTTTCTAAACCTTCTGTTAAACGTTGTTGCTTCCACAGGCTGTGTCAACAAGTTCATATAATGTGATGTAGCTCTTTTTGTTGTTGTTGTTATTTGGATATTAAGTAAAATAGTAGAAATTTCTCCACTTTCTTTTGCTGAATGGATGTTCTGCCTAGAGAATAGGATTCTGTACAGCAGCACATTTCCTGCTGGCCCTTGCAAGTGCTTTGACATGCAGGAATAGAATCTACACTGGCATCCATAAGTCTGAGAGACATTGAAATTATGCCATAGAAAGGTTGAAAGTCCAACAGAATAATTTAAAGGTGTGACACAGGAGGAGCACCTGAAGGGATTTACAGCATATGGTGTAAAAGACAACTACCTTAGGGGCAGAGCCATAAACAATATTTAGAGAATGTGTAAAATAATGTCAGGAAGAGTGGAAATTTATGCATGCTGTTTGGAAATGATCAGTGACATTTAGCTGTCAGGTGAGTTAGCTGGTGGAATGATATACACAGGGCAATAATAACTTGGAACAAGTGAGAAGGAAAGCTGCTTCAAATTTGCCCATCGTGGGCAACAGAGAGTCACCACTGCTGCATCTGTGAGAAAAGCAAAGGGGTTTCTAGGACACATGAGAACTTTTCAGAATATACAATGGAACACAAATGTCATTGAATCTCACCCTCAGTGCCCTTATTCCTGGAGAGCCCTCACCTGCAGTACTTTGAGACAGTGAAGTCCTGCATTCAATACCCCAAACTGAGCATGGTGAAGAAGTCAACAGTAAAGTGGTTGGGCTGATGTGGAAAAGGAATCTGGGCACACCAAGCCTTAATGACAAAAAGAAGAAAGATTTTTATTAAAAATTACCAATTTTTCTCCATTTTTTTCAGTTCCAGAGAGGGCAAACCAGCTCAACGCAGGACAAATTAACTGGGTATGAATACACTCAGATAGAAACCTGAGAATTTAGATAGAATCCAGAGAGTTTCCACCACTCTGGCTCAATAAACATCAATAAGAAGTTTTGAGACAGATCCTGCTCAGCAGTTCATGTGGATAAGAAATTGCATACCTGTAATAGCAGGAAGCAGAATCTGATGACCCTTCTGGTCTAACATTCCTGGTAAAGTAAAATAGAGCAGCCTGATCAATTACTCCTGACTCAGGAAATTGTCCTTATTTGTAACTGACTTAAAAAACACATGGGAATTTAGCATCTATTTAATTATTGGACTGAATTAGAACTTTACCAAGCACTGCAGGCTAATGAATTTTGATAACAATAATTAAATTTCTTGATGCAATATTGTGTTGTTAATAAAAAAAGCATCATAAAGCAAACAGAAAATACAACATAAAATAAACCAAATTTAAGATTAAAATTTTAGTATAAACACCACAGTATTCATTTTTTTTTTCATAGCAGAAAGTTGGTGATAGTTTTTCTTAAGTAACAGAAAACCAGCTTTTATATCATCCAAACATGAAAATTAAAAATGTCCGGGGTATATCACATTCCATGTGTTTATTCTGGTCAAATGTTGCATTGATTTTGTGCTATCCTCTGCTTTAAGTGAATGCTATTAAATCTGTGTGCCATTTCCATACTGCTGAAATGCTGTGTTATTAACAGAGAGAAAGGAGTCTCTTTAAAGGTCTATGAATATTTCCTTGACAAGGATCTGGTAGAACTGGAATCATCATTGCCTTCTATGAGGAGAGACCAAAACAGCACCAAAAAGAAAAGTGAAAAGTTCAGATGCAATTAAAGAGGAATGTCATTGATTCCATTCTCTGAGCAGGTTCCAGTAACCTAAAGAGTTATTAATGGAGACAGCATGATGATGATCAAAGGGGAAGCTGGCAAGAAATAAAGATTTTCAATATTGAGCTGTTTTCACAGCTGCAGGCCTACAGCCAATACAGTTATGAGTAACTGAAAAGACAGGTTAAAGTAATATTTTTTTATGGAGAATATGCTTTCAATTTTGGAAATATACCAAAAACCAGTTTACATTTGGCATTACTTAACAAGTGGGAGCAGAGAATGTGATTCAGTTTCATTGTTGGAACTACTAAGATATTCTTTTATGATGAAGTCATTTAAGTAAACAGTGGCATGCCAATAATCTTCAACACTCCATTTCCATTATTTACTTTTAAAAAAATTATTTATAACTGCCCCACAGAACTGTTGTCTATTGGGTGTACTGGACTAAATATGCAAATTATCTTAATGCTGCCATTTTACATCAGAGAACCCCTAGTAGAGGCAGTGATGGAAAGAATTGGCAGAAACTTTGTGTTTTGACAGCAAATGAGGCAAATGAAAGGAGAAAAATGAAAGAAGCAAATGAAAACTCAGTTGCCAAGGCTGGCAGCTCCAGTGGCAGCACGATCTGCAGTGAGTGGAGCACTCCAGAGAATCCCTCAGCTGGGGAATCTCAGGGAAACACAGAGACCTGGCAGAAAACCCCAGCACATGGCACAGCAACTGATGGGACTTGGGCAGGACCAGGGCAACAGCGGCCAAGCCATGGATCAAAGAAACTCAGGAACTCACAAAACAGTACAAGAGAACAGGTGCAGCAGTTTTTGTGAGAGTTTTCATGGAATGGTGTGCAGGCTGAGGCTGTAACTCAGCCAGCTTGACCAGGGAGCAATGGCACTGACTGTTGAGCTACCAGGGCTCATGGAAAGAGCTTTAATCTAGGTTTGAAAGGGGAAATAGATAAACCAGGCTCTCCAGAGGTAAGCTGGGGGCAGCACACCAACATTTGGGGGAGTGTTCTAGTGAAGCCCCTCAGGCTGCTCCAGGCTGTGCTGAGCACACTCTCTGTAAGAATGTGTGAAACACCTCAGCTATCTCTATGGAGAAGGGGATGGAGATCCACATGGCAGCAAGTGAGTAAAAGCTATTGGTGTGTTAAAAACCATGGGAAAACCTGAGAACAGTCCCATAGGAATCATGGATTCCCCCCAGCAAAGGTGACAGGAACAGCAGCCCAACTGAAGGTCATCTCCAGCAATGCATGAAGCATGGGCATAGAGCGGGAGGAGCTGAAAACCTTTTTGCAGCTGAAAAATTACAAAATCACAGAAATATGGTTGAATGAGTCACACAGCTGCAGTGGATGGCTATAAGGTCTTCAGAAGTGACAGGCAAGAAAGGCAAGACAGTGGAGTAGCCCTGTGTGTTTGGGAGTGCTTTTACTACCTAAAACTTGGTGATGAAAGTGTCAAGTGTTTATGGGTAAGAATTGGGGGAAGTCCAAGAAGACAGATATGCTGGTGGGAGTCTGTTATAGACTGTCCAGCCAGGACAAAGAGGCACATGAAACTCTCAATAAGCATCTGGGAAAAATCTCACGATTGTTAGCCAGCTCCTACATTTGTGTCACAACAAGCCCTGCAGTGCTCCAGGCTGGGGGCAGTGGCTGGAAAACTCCCAGTGGGAAAGGCCCTGGGGATGCTGCCATTCTGTGTCAGCGCCAGTGTGGCCAGCAGGACCAGGGTGGTGATTGTCCCTCTGTGCTGGGCACTGGGAGGCCTCCCCACTAATCCTGAGCTCGGTTTTGGGCCCCTCATGGCAGTAAAAAAGCAGGTGCTGGAGCGAGCTGACAGCAGGACAATGGAGCTGGGGAAGTGTGTGGAGCACAGGCATGGCAAGGAGTGGCTGAAGGAGCTGGGAGTGATTGGCTTGGAGAAAAGGAGGCCCATGGGGACTTCACTGCTCTCTACAAACCCTGAAAGGAGGGTGCAGTCATGGGGTGTTGGTCTCTTTTCCTGAGTAACAAGTGATGGCAGAAGAGGAAATGTCCCCAAGTGGCACCCAAGGAAGTTTAGAGCAGACACTAGGAAAAGTCACTTCATGGAAAGTGTTGTTGAGCATTGGAACTGCCCAAAGCTGCCCACGGTTGAGTCACCATCCCTGGAGGTATTCAAAGGACATGTGAGGTGGTACTTAGGGACATGGTTTAGTGGTGGACATGGCTTGCAGTTGGATGCAAGGATCTTAAGGGTCCTTTCCAACCTAAATGATTCTGTGATTGTGGGGGGGGGGGACTCCTCCAACTTCCAATATCTGTTTTCCAAAGATAAAATTCTTTGCAATTTCAGATCTTTAATTTTCACTCACTCCATAGACAAATTTTCATACTTGATCTTGAACAAATCTCAGGGACAGAGCCACTAGTATGTCACAGGAGGTGAGTGTGAAGGAGACAACAACAAAAGATGGTTTGCAGTTCCTCAAAAGAAAATACATTTAAAGCAAAAGTGTAAGCTATGTCTATGGAAGAGGAAAGTAGAATGAAGTTTCCACACAGAAGAACAGGAAGAGGAAACCACATTTACATTATCAGTTCAAGGAAGACCATGGAAATTGCTGATCAGCTTCTCAGTGGACACTGCTGACCAATGACAGTGAGAAACTCAAAAGAGGACTTGCTTTTTTACAAAAACAGGGAACATTTTATGCCAATGACAAAAAAAAAAAAAATTAGATGGCTTTTGGCTGCACTGCTGAATCACAGAGTTGGACTTGATGATCCTTGTGGGTCACTTCCAGCTCAGGATAGTCAATGACCTCAATATTACTTGATATGTACACCCCATCTGCTGCAGCACAGCACAGGTTAGGGTTAGGGTTAGGGGTACAGAAAGATGCAGGACACTGCACAGATTATGGAGATGCTCAGATATGATCTGGCATCCCAAATGCCATTCTATGTTCAAAACATTCTATGTTCCTGCCATTCATTTGAGCCTCTGATATTCTCAGTGCAATTTGGCCTGTGAGGTTAACCTTGGTGTCTGTTGGTTAAAGGCTGTGAGAATTTGTAAAGAGTAGATGAACTACCAACAGACTGTGAGGATCAAAACCATTCTCAGTCCTGATAAAGGCAAAGAGAGAGGACCTGGAGGAAATACAGACCTGGAGGAAATACAGACCTTTCAGCTTGGCTTAAATACACAATAGATTTCTTGATCAAATAATCAGAACAGCCATGTGTAAGAATCTGGAAAATAAGGAGTCAGATAAGAAAAAATACCTATGTGCCAAGAATTAAATCATGACAGAACCTTCCTTCTAAAACTAGACAGAAGTTCAGATGTCAGCAAAGAAGTTTTGGATTTCATACAGTTTAATTGGCACAACTATATTATAAATTAGAACAAGTGCAGTATAAACAAAATCATACATAGCAGGTGCAGATATAGTGAGACACCTGAATTTCACCCTAGTAGTGTTCACAGGTCAGGATTTCTATCAGTAGTTCTTTGCTAATTTGAAAAAAAATACATTGGGTGTGGTCCCACCCTTCTGTTCAGTGTTTAACAGCAAGATTTAATGAATTTTCAAGTGGTGTGAAGACACTGCTGAGCCTCTTTGAGAGCTGTTATGATCCCATTACTGAGAGATGCCTCTACCAGAATTAAGGTGCAAATGAGCCCACATGTCGAAGTCAATAGCACAGATTTTATTTAACAGTAAATTTTAGAGGTGGTATAGATAAATCAAAAGAAATTGAAAATGGGTGGAGGGAGAGAAAGAGAGTGAGAAAGAGACAAATTAGGTTGACAGATATCACAGCCTGTGGATCCAGCCACATCCTGTTGGTCCTTCTTTACCCTGGGCTTCTTGATGGGGATCCCAAGGTTGTTCCAGACTTTTCACAATTTATAGATATTAGCAAACAAAGGAACTAATGCTTATTTGCTAAACAGCATATTGGTTAAATTATTCCCTCATTTCTAGCACTGATTAACCCCACACTCAGTCTTTCTCTCTTCCTGACCAAGTTTCTTTGAGTCAGTGGGTTGTGGGAATCCCCTCCTGCTGGAATTACCTTTCACCTCCTCAGGGCTGATTTCAGCACAGTTGCTGAGTTGCTTCCCTTGTGGCTTCATTGTGCCCACTATCAGTGCTTCCCTGGGCCTGAGGTGGGACAACAGCAGCACCTTTACCTTATTCCCAACAGGTGCCTGAATTTACTGTCCAAGCTCCAGGAATCCATGGAAGCAGATTTGATGGGAATGGGTGGGAGGGGGGACGGTTCCCATGGGAGCAGGTGCCATCTGGCCCTAGGCGTGATAGGATATCACCCCTATCACATATGGCACATATGGCTTGGGGTGATACCAGCAATATGTGCACACACAGTTTTCCACATTGGGAGCCCTTGCCTGAATGCACAGCCAGGATGTGCCAGAGCCAGAGCCAGTACCACCTTCCTGCTCCATTCTGCAAAGTCCTTCTCTGGCCTTAGCAGTGTTTGAGACAGGCAACTCTGATTTTTTGAAGTCCTTACAGAACAAGGTCAAATTTGCAGATGATCTTGACATTTGAAATATGCAGGGTGTAATTCAATACGAACACATGCAGGACAGGAAGAACTGCCTGTACACACACACCATATGGACCAAGGCCCCAGGGAGCAGCTATGCAGAAAAGGGGATGGGGATGTGGTGAGCCACAAGCTGGAGATGAGTCAACAATATCCTGGTGTGTGAAAAAGCAAAAATGATCCTGGGCTTTGTGAAAAGCAGCATGCAGCCTGCAAAGGAAGTGAGGCTGCAGACCCTGCTGAAGATATTGATTAGCATTTGTAATCATATAAGTGCTGGCTGACAGGTAGTAGGAGCACCTCTTGCAGAGGATGTGATCACAGGTGAGCTGTTTGCCTGAGATAATGCCTTGGAGATCAGGGGGATGTCACAGGGAGAGCAGCCCTGCAAAACCAGGGCAAGGGAAACAAATTTTTTAAATACATGGTGTGCAGCACCCTTTGCCAGGAATGGACTGTGTACTTTTCTAAATTATACAAAATAACACAGGATTGTTTTTACTGGTATACAGTATTAGGTTATAGGATAAAAAGCTTTTCTGCACATGCAGAGAGGAGCCCAGGTGCACAAGGGCAATGGCAGAGCCCCAGTACATATCTTGGTCAGAGATATGATCTGCACAACATGTGATGAACTGACCACAGCCCCCATTCCCTGCCCCCCTGTGCAGTGCAGGGGAGGAGGTACAGGATTTGGAAGTGAATCTGAGCCTGTGGAGAAAGGAGGAGTTGGGAGGAAGGCGTTTTAAAATTTAGCTTTTATTTCTCATTGCCTTACTCTGAATGAATTTGTAATAAATTAATTTCCCCAAGAAAAATCTGTTGTGCATGATGGTATTTGGAGAGTGTTCCTCACTCCCTGCCCCAGTCTTGACCCTCAAGCCTTTGTAATATTTCCTCCCCCATCCAGCTGAGGAGGACAGTGACAGAGAACCTTTGGTGGGCACCTGGAGTCCAGCCATAACCAACCCACCAAACCCATAAACCATTAATTTTTTGCACCAAACCAAGCCTGTGGCCATGCTGTGAAAAGTGAGACCCTGGATCAATGGACACAGAACACAGACAGCAGATGACAACAGCCACAAGAAGCCGCAAGAGAAAATCTTTCCTCATGCAGCCCTTGCAGGACCTCAGCTGGTGGCTGATTTGGGTAATTTAGGAAAGAAATAGGTCTAATGGGGGAAAGAAAAAGAATGCTGGATTTTTAATTTCAGCACGAGCTGTTCTGGCCAGAACACTGCCTGTGAGAATTGTAAAGCCCACATTGCTCAGAGATATCAGAGATATTGATGATCTAACAAGCAGGTTAGATCATCATCTGCCAGGGTGGCTTAGCTAAAGCTGATCTTGTCTTTGGTGAGTCAAAACATGCTAAAAAGTTGATGAGATTCCCAGTCACTGACAGTCTGCAGTGAAGACAGACACCAATTCCCTGCAACAGCTTTCACAGAGAATTATGGTACAAAAACAGTCATGTAAGGAGCCAGGGCAGACTGGTCCTGATGGGAAACATTCCTAATTGCATCTGGTTTCAGACCTATGTGAGGCAGGCTGCCTTCCTTGCCAAAAGCATTTGAGAGCTGCACTAAATTAAAGCAGAAGTATCCAAAGTTCAAACCACACAATCTAGAAAATCATATTTCATGTACACCAAGCACATTTCAAAATCAATGACAACCATCTAAAGCAGGCAGGAGATCATTCTAAAACTCACAACTGCAATGGATTTATTGGCTCAAAACTACACTGATATGGAAATAATGTTTCATATTGCATAAAATATTCTATCAGTTTCATTTCTGAAGAAATTTATTATTTATCTCAAATCCTACATACAGTAGAACAAAATATGTGATAATAGATCTGGGCCAGCAAAAAATGCATATAAGTAAATTTGGTTTTGTGCCTAGGATTTGAGAGGACTGTGAGAAAATGAAGTCAATGCTAGGGCAGCAGATGCTAAACTCAACAAAGAGTGTAGAGTATTTCTTGCAGAGTATTTTACACATTTAAAAAACAGATGCTACTTCTGTCTCTTTTTTTTTTTTTTTTTTTTTTTTAGTACCAGCCTCATCTGAAGATACAGATGCAGCTTTAGAAAGAAAAGTAGCAAAATATCAGCAGTGGGGTAGGCAACACAGACTGTTCTATACAGCCTGAGCTCATGATTTCCTTACAAGCTGCTCAGGCTCCAATTTGTGGAAAGGACACTCTACCCTGTACAAAAATAAAAGGTTGTAAAAGGTCAGACAGGCCATTAAATGCTGTCAAGGAGTGCCTGTGGAATTGTCTGTAGTATCCTGTCTGAGATCAGGCTCAGGCAAGGTCTCTGCAGCAGGGCCAGGGGTCTTCCCACCCAGCAAAGCCTCCCACGTTTGCTCTCCCAGGTGACTCACAGAAAATGCCACATCCAGGTGATGGGGATGCAGGTTTGTTGAAGATTGCAATGCAAGATATTTCCAATTACCATCTGTATGGCAGATTATCTTTGTCAAGGGGGCAGTTTGCTTTATCTCTCTCTCTCTCTGAGTGACCACATTCACATCTCCCTTGGGAGGGGACATTGCTGATAACAGCTATCGAATGTCACTGCATGGCTGATAAGAACTATAACATGCCATTGTGAGATGCTCTGCCCAGAGGGAGGAGCCAAGCGTTCCTACTCGGATATAATCCAGGGGTTTTGAGACACCAGCACGGCTTTCTCCACGGGATTCCCCAGAGGAACAGCAGCTGTCTCTCCTTCCACTGGATCTTTGGAGGAAGAATACATCCTTCTCTACAGATCCCCCCTGCTCCAACAGAACCACCCCTGACACTGCAGGAGGGCTGCAGCCACAATTCCAATTGGACTGCCACCAACATCCTGACCCACAGGGTGTCAGGTTGGGTTCTGACTCTGTCAGTGTTGTTCTAGTGTACTGCATTGTTTATTTTATCCTTTTCTTTTTTTTATTTTTTTGTTTTCCCTATTAAAGAACTGTCTCACCCCCAGAGAGAGAGCCTGCTCCCAGAAATGATATTTTGTGGGGGAACCAGAGCTATCTCTGTCCCCTGGCCATATAGATCTTAATGGACCTCAAACAAACTGTTCTAAGAAAGGTTAATCACTGCAGATAGGGAAAGAACTAGTAGGAAATAAACTTTTTTTAGCAATGCCTGACAGTAAAGATCCTCGTCTCTGCTCACGTTCCCAGCAGAGATGTACAGTGGAAATACCAAACAAGACACATAAAAGGTAAAATGCAAGATTTTTAAAGCATCAGTACAGTTTTAGTAATCCCAGGTGTTATTAATAGCATCACTATGGGCATTTATTTTCCCCACACTGAAAGAAGAACTTTAATCCCCTATTGATTGAAGCTAAAGTGCAGGACACACTGCCATTTACATGATTGATTCACGTACCTTGAGGGAATCAAGTCATCTGTAAACCAAATTTTTTCTTCCTTTACAGGTCCCTGTTAGATAAATGTCTCTGTAAGCAAAATATCTTTAAATTAAGGGCAAGAGGTGAAATACATTGCTAGCAAAAGCAGGCAGGGCTTCAGTGAAGTCCGAGTGGAAAATCTGACCTGATAAACTGATTTCCTTGAGTTGTGAGAAGGTAATTTGGACTCAAGAATAATAATCTTAAAACTGAGAAATTACATTATTCCATAAAGAAGATACACTTGGGAGAAAGTGATATTCACCTATTACATATATTAAAAATTCATTTTACCCAAAAGAATGGGTTATTGAAAAAGCCCAATCAAGTGTCTAATTCAAACAGCTAGGATGTACTCTGGTTTTCAGGAGGTGACAAACATTCCCCCTACTAAAACAACTGTCTTCACTCAGACATAAAATGAGAAGCTTGAATATCCTGATCAATTCTTGAAAGGAAGACTGGAAACCTGTTCAGAAAGTGCAGAGAAATCACCTGAGGAATAAAGGCAGGAGGAGGAGAAAGCCCCAGGGGCCTCTGGTGTGTGCTCATGATCGACATCTCCCAAAGTGTTCTCTTTGAAACCTTCATGTCAAAGTTTCTCCATTCGCTTGACAAACAGCGTTTTTACTACATTCAGCCCAGCAGGGAAAGTGTGATAACTTAGAAGGATGAAATTCAAAAGCATTTCTGGTTCATTTGAAATAGCAGCAGCCATGACTAGGTAATAGAAAATAAAGTTCTTTTCATTGCTGTGAATCCCAATGATACCATCTCAGGCAGGAGCGATAATGTTTGATTTTTCTTCTATGTTTGTCATGCAGGGACTGAGTGCCTTGAGGGAGGGAATGAAACAACAGCTTCCAGCATTCAGACAGCTATATATTTATTTATATGCTGAACAACAAGGCTAAGGAGTTGTGGATTTAATACAAGGGGGCTTTCAACCTACAGCACTCGAAGCCATGAGCAAATTCAATAATGTAAAGTTTTGATCTGGCTGGTGTAAAAATCAAATTTATATTTTCTCATTGAAGTGCAAGTGGGTGACCGTTGTCCACCCCAAGAGTGGACAGGAGCCTGTCTGGTTCCAAGGCTGGCCTGTGCCTGTCCTACCACCAATGGATCACATCAAAGTGGTGAAGAATGGTGTCGTGTTATAGAGACACCTCTTTGCCAGCTGCACGTGCAGACTGGTGTGAGCAAAAGATTCATTATAGAATTCCCCCCCACACACACTTTTTTATGTATTACTGATGGCAGAGGTAAAGCAATTGAGGACTGCCCTGTACACAGTATCTTCCCAACAGGGTAAGTTGCAAGGAAGTTATTATTATTGGAAGGCACTTGTACAAAACAAGGTAAACAAACCACTTCTTCATCTTCCCAGAGAGAACAATTTTCACTTATTACACCACTACAAAGCACTCTTGTTAAATTTAGCCACAGAGATGATTTCTCTGCCCAGTCACACCAACGTTCTGGCCACTGGGCAAGGGGGGTGAGTGAGGCAGCTTTTAGGAAACTACTCATGTTTCCAAAGCCATGCTGGAAGGAGCCTGGTTATTTAGTTCAATTCCCTTTTTCCTAAGTTTTCATTTTCATGCACTCCTGTGCAGCCGTGTCTCAGCTGGATATTACAGTGCTAACATTTTGAAAGGAAAATTGTTTTCTGTTTCTCATTGTATTTCATGCATAAAGCATCCCTTACAATCCAAAAATGCAACTCAGGTCATCTCTGTTTTTCCAGATCCATGGTCCTTATTATCATGTCCAAGGAATCAGGAATTACACTGGCATAGGGTAGGACTGAGAAAAAAAGGATGGCATTTCTGCCTACCTTCTGCATGCTGAGGAAGACTCATTTAATTTTAAAATTATTTGGAAAAAAGCAATGTGTATCTGAAAATTTAGTGCAATGAAACCAAACTGAACAAATGAAAAAGTGTCAGGCTTTTCCTTTAGCTGGCAGCACTGTATGTTCATTTCTGCTTGTTTGTCACTCAGAATAATGTAAAGAAAACTTTATTATCTACTACCAAGAATGGTTTATCATGTCTGTTTAAATGGCTGTAAAAGAGCTCTTGGAGAAGCGTGGAGCTCTATTTATGTCATAGGTAGCACTGCAGCAGCAAAAGACACATTTCTGCAAATTTCTGGTAGGAGGTGAAGATTTTACTTTTCCTTTTGAAACACATCTGTACTTAACATTGTCAGAAGGTACCAGACAATGCCATTGTTATAGAGGGATAATGAGATGATTGGCTCTCGCAATTAAAAGATAACTATTGTGTGAATATTAATAAAAGCTTTAGTGATGTATAATTGTGTTATTGTAGCTTAGATGTCCTCTGTTCTCCCCATAGTTCCCTTTCCCCCCCTGTATTGTTGCCATCAGGCAGCCGGGGTTGTCCAGAACAGGTACAAAGAAGCTGCACAGGTGTCCCTTGCATGGGGCAGGTGGGAATGGAAAAGCCTGGTGCTTAGGGGGGTGGCATGGCAACACCTGACCTCCAATCAAGGTACAAGAAAGCAGTTTCCACCGTTTAATGGCAAAGAAGAGCTGACTGACAGACTTTGGGAGGGGCCAGGGCTGGCTGATGCAACCCCCAGGGGTATAAAAGACTGAGCACCCATCTTGAAGATAAACTGGTCATGTGGTATGCGCTAAGGTTTAATAAATCTCTTTAAATTTTCAAAGTGAGCAGTTGTCTCTCACACCATAACATAAATCCTATGTTCATCTTTCCATAAAACAACCCCCATGCCTGGGGACTGCTCCTCCCTGTCTCCCTTGCCCTCCCTGATGGAAGGGCTTGCAGGCAGCATCTCCTCCTCACAGGGAACCTGTGCTGGTGCAGGAGCATGTGCATCCCCATCTGTGTGCCTCCCCCATGAGATACAGCACAGCCAGCTGCTCTTTGGTCAGCACAGGTATTTACAGCACATTTCACCTCACTCTGATTTATATCACAGCCTTTTCTTACACTCTTGTGAAGATTATCCTCGCTGCTCCTAAGGGAGGTTATCCAGTAAACCAAGTCCTCAGAATGAGTGTCCAGTACAAACTTGTGAAAAATGCCAATCCATGTTTTTAAAATTTTAAAAGTTTAATAGAAATAAAATGGTTATAAAAATAGTAATATAATTAGAGTAATAAAAATTGGACAATCAGGATTTAGGACAATATGAGACAATAGAAACAAAGAGTTACAAATGGTCTGGGTAACTTTTTCTGGACAAAATAAGCCTGAGTAAGGACACATGTTAACAAAGGATTAACTCTTAAAAACAATAGCCTGTTGCATATTCACGCACCTCATACAGTATGCATAAATTCAAACAAAGGATCCTTTCTGGTCAGTGTCACCTTCTTCCTCTTAATCCTAACGGTGTCTTCATGGATGAGCAAGGCTGGAAGAAGTCCATTTCTTCTGATAATGGGGCAATAAATTCTCTTTCTCTGAAAGATTTAGGTGTCCTGTAGCTGCTATCTTGCTGTGAGTCCTCTCCTTAAAAAAAGGTATCTTACATAGCATAGTTTCTATTTTAACATTATGTTATAATGTAAAACTATATTTAACACATTACTTAAGAAGATTAATACAGCGTTACTTTCTAACACAACACATATAATATTCATTTTAATATTTGCAAAAAGCCAATCATAAATGCGCATTTTTCACAAACCTAATACCAAACCATCCCACCCAGGAGCCCTCTGCAACCTCCAGTAGGGCTGCTGCTGCCATTTTCTGCTTTCTCCCACTTGGTTACACCACAGATGAGCTCAGATGCCCATCTCCAGCTTGATGGCACAGGACTGAGGAGGAGAAGGAATATGTGAGTTATTTGGTAAAGTGAGGGTTAGAGAGGACCAGGAACAAACAAATGCTTGACAGAAAACCAACATGAACTGGAAGAGAGACATACAGAACATCTCCCTTGAGGCATCGAATGTCATATTAGCATTCTCTGAAAAATCCCTTCATCCAGGATTTTTCTCCTGGGAAGCTGAGAAAAAGGAAAACAATAATTACCTGATTTGTGTCTCCTCTGTTTTGCTCATGTGGAATGTGTTTGGAGATTGTTTACCCACAGGTGATTGTTTCACTGGATTCTGGTGAGTTGTTTTCACTCATTGGCCAATCAGTGTCAAGCTGTGTCAAGACTCTGGAAAGAGTCACAAGTTTTCATTTTATTCTTCTTAACATTGTGTAAGTATCCTTTCTGTATTCTTTAGTATAGTTTAGTTTAGTATTCTTTAATATAATACAGTATCATAAAATAATAAATTAGCCTTCTGAGAACATGGAGTCAGATTCATTGTTCCTTCCTTCATCAGGGCACCCCACAAATACAATAATCCAAGCACAAAACATTCACACCCCAAAAGGGTCCCCACAGTGACCCATAAATGGCAATTTTGGGAATGAGGAATCAGACCTTCCATTTCCCCCGTGTTTCACTGGAAGCAGTTAAAAATCATCTCCAGCATTACAAGAGCACCATAGACACAAAAGAGGTGGAAAAGGGGCTAATTTTAACCCATTAAGAGTTTTCAGGCTGCCAGACTCAAGTTGTGTGTCTTTGTGAGGATGAAATACAAAGAAGGCACCTAAGAGTACTTGAGAAAATTAAAGGCTAGCACAAGCACATCACAAATTCAAAGAAATCCTGCAGCTGGGATTTAGAACAGCACTGGTATAAAGTAATAGCTTCTAAATCCTTGATTCCCTGAAAAATACTAATGCCAGTCATCTCAAGCTTTTTACTTATTGCCTGCCTACACAGCTGCCTTTCAGTTTGAGCATTTGAGGAGAAACTTCTCTGGACAACAGAGTGTGATTAAACTTTAAAATCCAATTCATGACACAATCTTATCTACTTTTTGAAGAGAAAAAATAGTATTCCACTTAAAATTCAACAACAGAGCAGACCCTCTTTTGCCAGTTTGCACAGCATGAAAATTTTTTTGGGGGAGGGAAAAAAAGAGAAATTACATAGTTGGAAGGGGCTGGCAGGGTGGGGAGAGAAAAACTTTTTTGTGTTTGGGGTTTTATACGGAGGCTTTTATAAAGGGAGAAAGATCCAAAACATATTTCGGGGAAAAACTATGCAGAATCTGTTCAGAGCCCAGGCTGTGCCTCTCCAACCCTGCTCACTTATTAAGCATAGGTGGAAGAAACCAGGCCAGAATTCTCCATCTTCTGATTATAAAAAGAAAAGAAGAGTGGAAGAAATTGTTATCACTGTATTTGCAGCACAGCAGGCTGACTCTTTTCTTCTCTTTTTCTCCTAACTTACTCTTACAAGTGCGCCATTAATAATTCATGCTGCCTCTAAACGGCAGGGCAGCCCTGCTGCTTTGTCACATCTCACAATGGCTGAGTGACAACTGGCTCTGACTCCAGGCCACTGTCTTTGACTATCTGCCGGGAGAGACACATCACTGTCCTTCCTTTGTCATTCCATGCCTGACACGGCGGTGACAAGCGCTGGCCTGGCTGTCATTGCCTTCACCCTCAGATAACAGCATCTGCCACCTCTCAATGCAGGCTCTGCACTCCTGTGCCCCAAGGAAGGAGATGTATGCTAATGCTGCTGCTGGCTGTGCTCTGCTTCTGCTGGTTGTTTTTCCCCTGGATACAAATTTGGATTGACCATGCTTCAAAAAGCACAGAGTGTAAATGCTGCTCTGGGACCAGCACCCAGCTAAAGCCCATAGGATAATGGTGTCCTCAAAGTGCTGAGAAGGGAAAAATGGCTCTTTTTAAGAATGTGAAAAATGTGTATTTTATGATTGGCTTTTTGCAAATATTAAAATGAATACTGTATGTGTTATGTTAGAAAGTAATGTTATATTAATTTTCTTAAGTAATATGTTAAATATAGTTTTAGGTTATAACATAACGTTAAAATAGAAACTATGCTATGTAAGATACCTTTTTTTAAGGAGAGGACTCACAGCAAGATAGCAGCTACAGGACACCTAAATCTTTCAGAGAAAGAGAATTTATTGCCCCATTATCAGAAGAAACAAAATTCTTTCCACCTTGCTCATCCATGCAAACACCGTTAGGATTAAGAGGAAGTTGACACTGACCAGACAGAATCCTTTGTTGGAATGGAATTTATGCATCATGTATGAGGTGTATGAACATGCAACAGGCTGTTGTTTTTAAGGGTTAATTCCCTGTTAATGTGTCCTTTTTTGGGCTTATTTTGCCCAGAAAAAGTTACCCAGACCGTCTGTAACTCTTTGTTTCTATTGTCTCGTATTGTCCTAAATAGAAATTGTCCAAATTATTATTACTCTAATTATATTGCTATTTTTATAACAATTTTTTTACCGTTCAACTATTAAAAATTTTAAAAAACAAGTGATTGGCATTTTTCACAAGAAAACTCTCAGGTGACAATGCCAGATTTTAGGGCAGACAATAAGGGATCATACACGGAAAGAGTTATATGTTTCCTCCCTGTGCCAAGAAGCTCTTGGGCCTGAGCTGGCAGGACACAGTGTTATCCTTCCAGAGCCCTCCCAAAACTTGTGCAGGGCCCTGCAGGCAGGACACATCACATCCCTCCCCACCGTGCTCAACAACACAAGCTGCTTCCAGAGGCTCCTGAAGAAAACAACTCTGTTGTCTTTTCCAGATGCTTGGAAGTTGCGAGAAATGACTGCTCACTTCTTAAAATTTCTGCAGGTTTACTAAACTTTAACAAAAAACTCAACAAAAGGACTAAATAAGGAAAAATTCCAGCACTGGGAGCCTCCCACTGTGATTAACAGCCACATGCTCATCTTCAAAATGGATGCTCCACCTTTTATACTACTACCTCCTCCTAAAGTCTTGTCAGCCGACTCCTTCCCTGACATCCAGTGATGGAGATAATTTCCTTACACCTTGGTTGGAGGCCAGGTGTTGCCATAGTAACAAACCAACCCTCCCCAAATACCCCGATTACCAAGACCATCCCATGATAGGGGTGCAGGGACATTTACAGTAATATATAACTATACATCTACAAAAACTTCTCTTAACATACATATAATGCTCACCCTTTAATTGTGAGAGCCAACCATCTCATTACTCATTACTCTACAACAGAAGTGGTGGGGGGGTTTCTGACAGGCACCAGAAAAGCTCTTGGGGCTCCCTCTGGCTCTGCCAGCAGCAGGGCAGCGCACACCCGATGTGTTCAGCCAGAATCTCTCTGTGCCCTCAATGAGCAGCGCCCCTCACAGAGCAGCCAAGCTCCTGTGTGAGTGCCTGGTCCCAGGAAAGGGCCACGAGCCTTAAAGAATTCCCTAATTTCCAGCTCTTTGATCTTCCCAGATGCAGGGAGGCAGACGAGTGCCAAACAAGGATTAAACCCTGGGCAGAGCTGCCAAGGCCATTCCTTTGTCTCCACCTCTGTGCGCTCACAGGAGGCTGCAGTGGGGCATTCCCAGCACTCAGCCAGCTCCCTCAGCAAAGGTCCACTACATTGCTGTTACAAACACAGGGGACAGAATATTACCCAAACACCCTTTTCTCCATGGGGACCTAAATGCTGCTCCCTTTATCCATCCCTGCTGCAGCCCTGTTACCAATTACAGTCATTAAAGAACAGCTGGCACTGCTGGAGTAGAGAGCTCTCTCCAAAGCCCACAGGAGCTGATGAAAAAGAATATTTCCTTTCTTCCACTGGATTTTAGATCAGATTCAGAGAGACCTTATAGTATAAAAAGCAGGGGCGTGTTATTTTTTCCCCCATTCCTATCTTACTTTTCCATCTCATGTTTGTGACTAGGGACCATTTCTTTTTCCCATCTATACAGCCAGTGACAGCAGGTTGGGGCTGCTTGACCCCCCTCCCCTCCATTTTTAGAGGAGATTTTAATTAAAAAACTCCACAGCAGGGCTGAAACTACTAGAAACTAGAAAGGAAGAAAGAATGAGGCAAATAGCAGCAGACTTTCAATGTCCTTTGCTCATGACGTTTTTTCACATTTAAGTCTTTCACGGCTGTTCCGTGCATTGCTCAAAGCTCAATTTGTCTTGCACACAGATCTTACTGAAAGGTAATAAGCAAGTCCTAGCTAGAGAGTCAATTAACATGTAATCTTTGACATTTTGTATCAGCAGCAGCTGCCAAATGAGTTTTTTCTTTACACAGAATGAAATCTATTGCTTGAGTGCTTGAAATTTTGATTTATGTTACATTTTTTCCATATTCACTTAGGATGCTCTCTTCCAGTCCCATGGTGGGGAAGTGCACTGAGTTTTGCCTCCAAAATTATCAACAAAACTCTTCTTGAGCTCAGGGAGTAACAAATTAATCCAGCAATTACTGTGTTGGGAGATTGGAATTTTCTTTCTTTTCACCTTGTCCTTTTGGGGCCAAATTTTCATTTTCACACCTGTAAGGCTCTGACAAGTGAAGAGGTGACATGTTTGCATGGCCACAGCAGCTGCTGACACTCCTTTCATTAAACTTCTCCCTCTCCTACTGTACAAACAGCTCAGCTGCTCCTGAAACAAGTTCTGAACCCACCCCACGACAGAAACTTGATCTGAGATTACCTGGTGTTGTCAGAATGCAAATCTGGAGAAGTTCATCTGCTGTTGCTTCAGAAGACAAAAACCACCAGGGCAGTATGAAAGGTTGGGCAGCAGAGACCTTTCCTCACTTCCCTTCCCAAGTCACCGAGACACCAGGCCCTTTATTTGCAGTGCATTAACACCTGGAGCAGCTCTGGCAGAAAACGTGACAGGTGAGGGGCTTTACTGGACCATGCAGGAACCTCAGAATTCATCTTGCATTCTGGTTGAACAGGGACTGCAATTTCTCAGATAACTGTGAAAGATTCCAGCTGAGGCTTCAATTGGTACAGCTACAGAAATATTTAATAATGGTAATTATATTACTATCACCGCTCTGTAATTTCATAATGTGTAATAAAGTGGTGCCTGTTAGTTTAAAATATGCATGTAACTAAATGTAGCAGCTGCAGTAAGCTCCATCTTGCTCACCTGTCTGTATCACTGTTGAATCCCCACCAGTCACAACATGTCTGAGATTCCACATCAGTTCAAAAAAGCTGTAATTATCTGTCTTTGAAAAACTAACAAGTAAGCAGGATTATATAAAAGGATTAAGCACACACATAAAAATAACACACCAGAAACTGTAGGTGGACTAATCTCTGAATCACCTGAGAAGGCTGAAATTTCCCTCTTTTATAGAGCTGCATGTTTTCTACATCTTGTTTAGCTCTGTAGAATGACGGAAATAAACTGCCACCTGTGCCAGCAGAAAGGCTGCAAGAATGTTGTCACCAGAGCTCCAGTTCTGGGCCACTTGCCTGGAACAGCCACAGCCCTGCAAGAGGCCCTGCCCATCTGAAGGTCATGCAAACGTGGGTAAATTTCACATCAAGGGAGGGATACCTTCACTGTTTTCCCTTAACACTTGTGAAAACCAGAACAAATAATAGCAACTCTCAGAAAGAGTGATTATCATCATTGTGTTAGCGATGGTCACGGGAGAAAGGCTCCAGCTCAATGCGCTCTGACGTGGAAACAAATATTGCAAAAAAATTTAAAAATAGGAATAAATGGGAGAATGTGAAACTCAAATCCACAAGGAAGTGATTCACTGCAGTGCTGTGTGAACTGTGCAATCCTAAAGCAGAGTGGAGTTGAAGCCTGTTAAGAGAGATTTCAAGCCTGTAAGGAGAGATTTCTGCCACATGAATATGTCTGGTGCAGCCCCAGCAGAAGGGGCTGTGCCCACTGAACCTGCTGCCCTCCCGTCAGCAGAATGGCTCCACCTCAGGTTCACTTCACAAGATGGTCAATTAAATCAAGCTGATGAGGCAGACAAATCCAGCCAAAGGACAAATTAAGCTGCACAGAATGTCTCGTTGCCAAGGCAGAGATGTAACACAGGGAACAGATGCAGAGGCTGCTGGACTGCCCACCAGGAATTGATGGCAATATGGTCTCCATGCTGAAAGGAAAGCCATGCCATGGGATGCATGATCCAAACTCTGAGGCTGATTGTCTTAGGCTGCAAATGCAAGATGTGGCTGGGGGTGTGTATTCTACTGCTATCTGTTAAAGGTGGGGCAGTTTTCTTTATCTCTTGCGCAGCCATTCCTCCCTCCAGGAGATATTTTCTGTTAATGGGCCAGTGAGTGTCACTGCAGGACTGATCAAATTACATCATCCCAGTTTTGTCCTGGGGAAGGAGCCAAGCATTCCTACCTGGATATAATCTGAGGTTTGGAACACCACAGGCAGCCTTTCCCACTTGATTCCCAAAGGAGCAGTTTTCTTCTCCACTGGATTCCCAGAGGAAGACCAGGCCCATCTCCAGTATCCCTGGACCTTCAGAGGAAAATTCCACCATTCTCCAGGATCACTGCTCCAACAGAACCACAGCTGGCCCTGCAGGAGGGCTGCAGCCACCATTTAATGGGACAGCTGCCACCACCCTGACCCACAGGGTGTCAGTGTTGTTTTGTATTACTGCATTTTTCTTTTTCCTAATAAAGAACTGTTATTCCTACTCCCATATCTTTGCCTGAGAGCCCCTTAATTTCAAAATTATAATAATTGGGAGGGAGGGGTTTTACATTTTCCATTTTAAGAGAGGTTCCTGCCTTCCTTAGCAGAAACCTGTCTTTTCAAACCAAGACACTGATAAAAGCAAAAATTAGAGAGAGAGAGATTATTCAAAGAATAGTCCAGCAGGTAACAGTTTACTATCTTTTATGAAGAATGGATCAATACAAGAATGTTCCCAATGAGAGAAGAAATTAATTCCAGTCAGTGTTGCTGGTGTATGAGCAGAAAGGTCACCAAGGGTCCGGAGCAGGAGCTGAACAGATTGAAGTTTGTATTACACAGTGTTAGATGGAAATGCAGAATAATTAGTTTTGCAAGCTTGCAAAGGATTAAACTGATTTAAATGGGATGAATCTAGCTGCAGCCCACTCCATCAGCTGTGTGACAGTAATTAATATGCAGATTAGAAAAAAAAGCCCAAACCTAGACTTTTACCCTGCACTAAGGCAACATCCTTCTGTCAAAACTTCAGTGACATCTCAGGCTTTACCACAACAGTGGCCAGATGTCTTCCAATGCACAAAGATATTAATGTACAGATGAATTATTTTCCTTTTTTTTTTTTTTTAATGCCAAACAACTTAATTTGGGACTATAAACTGAAGTTCTAGTTTCACGCTACAAATTTTAAAAGTATTTAGGAAAACAATATTGAATTTACTTACAACCATACATAATAAGGTTCATAGAAGTGATCCTAAAGATCATCCAGTTGCAATGCTCCTGCCATGGACAGGGACACCTTCCAGTATCCCAGGTTGCTCAGGGCCCCCTCCAGCCTGACCTTGAACACATCCAGGGATGGGGCAGCCACAGCTTCTCTGGGAAGCCTGTGCCAGGGCCTCACCACCCTCCGAGGGAAGAATTTTTTCCTAGTAACCAATAAAAACCCCTCACCTTTCAGCTCAAAGTTATTCTCCCTTGTCTTATCACCCCATAATTTTTAAAAAGTCCTTTTCCAGCTTTCTTGTACCACCTTTGGGAACCTGAACATGCTATAAGGTCTTGACAGAGCCTTCTCTTTTCCAGGCTGAACAATCTCAATTCTCTGAGCCTGTCCTCATAGAATAGGTGCTCCAGCCCACTGATCATCTCTGTGGACTTGCTCCAACAGGTCCATGAATGACAAAGGATGGCAGAAATAACTCAGTAGGACTGTGCTCCATTTGCATTCAGCAGACAATTCTGTTGTAGACAGCCTCACGAGTTTTGTGCAGCCAGATGTAAGAGAGAGCTGCAGCTAGGGAGAAATGCTTTATTAGTAGCTGTGCATTTCTGCTAGGATCAGCTACATATTACTGTCACCATCATATCTCATGAAAAATCCCTTTGCCCAGGATTCTTCTCCTGGGAAGCTAAGAAGCCTCAGAGAAAAATGGAAACAATAATTATCTAATTTGCTTCTCCTGTGTTTTGCTGCTTCGGAATGTGGTTTGGACATTGTTTACCAACAGGTGGGTGTTTGATTGGTTTCATGTGAATTGGTTTGACTTAATGACCAACCACTCTGGGAGGAATCATGAGTTTTCTTTAGTATCTTTCTAGCCTTCTGTCTGAATCCTTTCTCTATTCTTTAGTTTAGTTTAGTACAGTATTCTTTTATATAATATAGATCATAAAATAATAAATTAGCCTTCCAAGAACATGGAGTCAGATTCATCATTTCCTCCCTATGATGGTGGTCTCAGAAAATGCCACATATTACAGGTGAAAGTTTTAAACTTTTAAAAGTTTTACAACTCCTGTATGTGCCTCTTTCTCTGGACTGCCTTCTTCAATGCTCCCCTCCTGCCTGTGAGAACCCCAAGAGCTCTTGGCTCAGACACACCACAGCAGGCTGGGAGCTTTGTGGGCCATTACCTGCCCCAAGAGCTGCTGCAATGCTTTGGTTTGTGCAAATCAAACTTGACCTTTGGATGCTGTGGATTGGTGGTGCAGCTCTTCAGCAAGTCCTGAGCAAATCTTGTGCTTCTGTTTTCACAGCAGCTGCATCTCCTCTTCCAGATATTGCAAGAGTTCCCTAGGAGCTCTTGTCATGAGTGCTCCCCACCCAGCTCCCATCTCCATCCACATCCAGCTCGATGCACATTTAGTAGCAATGAGCTCCCAGCCATTGGCTGAAGAGAATTAGTTTTGTTGTTTGTCTGCTGATGCTTTATAATCTCTACATATGCACAGCTAATTTGTTTTTAACCATACTTGCTGTTCCTCTCAATCTCAAAGCCTCCTGAGAAGTGGTATAATCCCATTGGTTCCCATTTCCATGACACATGCTCCCAAGCACATTCAATTACTGCGTGCATAATTGCCAGCTCACATAGGCTCAGTCATTAGTGTCTAAATCAGGTATTTAACTAACCCTTCTAAACCACTGGGAGGGTGATTTAAACCAAATTCATGTACCCTTGTGGTGTCAGGCTCAGTGAAATGGTTTGAGTTTGCAGTAAATCACTCAGTATCCCAGCCTTAGTGCCTTCTGTTTTATAGGCAGGATCTAGAAAAAGCAAAATCCTCTAAACACAGAATCCTGTTACATTTCTGGGAATAGGGATAAGGCAAACTGCCTTGAACAGCAGCAGAAAAATGGAGCAACCAAAGCATTCAGCACAACAAAGGAGCACCCAGGGATCTGAAAGCAGAGTGAGAGAGGCAAGGCATTCTTGTGAATATAGCGCACCAGGAAAAAGCCTGAATGTCCAACTCAGATGGATCTGGGCTCAACTGGGAAATATGCAATTAAACAGCAATCTGGCTTCATGTTGAACTCTGACATGGGACATCCTGACATCCAGCCTAGAAACTTTATTGATGCCTCACAGTACTCAGTGTCCTCAAGTCTTTGTGAACCAGCATAAGCACAAAGTACAAGGGTGGGGGAAGAGAGAAGAAAGTCAAAACCAAAGTTTGTAGCCTGAGACACACACTTTCTCTGCTTTCAGGTGTGGTCAGGAGGAAAGAAGTCCCTGTGGCTTCCCTACAGAAAATTAAAAATAGAGAATTTTGCGGATAAACATATTAATACTGTTAATTCAAGACAGACTTCTAGTTTGCAACACTACCAAATCAGATTTTTCAAGAATATCCCTTGTTCATGGTTTTGAAAGCTGTATTTATGCTTATCCTGGTGTCACACTGGTCCCTGCCAAAGCACCTACAAAGTCTCCCACTGGGGGCTGGACGGTATTTATATGACAAGACACCTAAAATCAGTGTATCTACAGTTAAAAGCTGTAGAACCATGCAGAACCCTATGCTGAAAATACCAACCAAAACCATAACTGCTTGAAAAACAGCATATTGAAGTCATGCTGCCATCACTCAGCCACTGTCTGTCCTTTTGGGCTTCCACTCATCTGCCAAGGAAATATCAGTTTCTAGAATTTCTGAAACTTTTTTTTTCAAGGGGAAAGACAACACAAAGCTACCCAGTTTCTCTTGGCTGTGCCACAGATTTACAGCTACCTCCTACTCTAATTCTCCATTTACACACTTGAAAAACCTCTGTATTTTAAGAACTTATATCAATCCCACCTGCTTGGAGATGAAAGAGATTAATATCTTCAGGGCAAGGATTTTTGTTGAGAGTTTACAGTACCTACTACTACCATTGACTAAATTTTGAATTCTATTACATATGAATAGTAAAATAAAAAGGCTGGAATGTGGCATAGTAAAATATTTATTTTTTATAAATATTTGTCATAATTTCTCTTACATTTGGCTTTCTTTTGTAATAGTTTTTAAATCAACCAAACCATACCAAATGAACCAACCAACTAGGGAACCAAGACAAAAACAAACCCAAACAACAAAAAACAAACCAAACAAATGAAAAACCCCACAAAACCTTAAACCCTTAATAAGCTTTACTCATAGTGCATCCTCCATCCTCCTTCGTAAGAATACCATGAATTGGATTCCATGCTGAGTGCCTGTTTTATGTAAGACTAAAGAAATATTAGATTCACTCAAAAGTAGCAGAAACTTTACACAAAAGTCTAAGGTTTACTTTCTTCCCGCCGACACCGCTGCACTTCCCTTGTTTTCCTCACTGCAGACAAGGCTATGGAGAGGCTGAAAGTTCTGGTGCAGCTTCAGGTAAAGTAAAATAAAAATATCATTAGACTAATCCCCAAAAAGTGGAACATAATAATTGTGGCATTCCCTTTTCTTTCTGCTAAGTTACACAGAAATTTAAATTTTCTGTAAGCTTCTCATTTTGGTTATTCTTTTTAATTGTCACCCAGGAAAATTAAAGCATGAGAGTGGCTGAAGTACACCATCTACAGCTTTGTCCATGTTTTCAGTTTAAGCATACCTTAAGAGACAGAGAGAGAGCTACAGCAGTCCACATTTCTAATGCAGATATATTATGTTAGCAAAGACCTTTTGCCAGAAAAAAATAATCTACTCAGGCAAGTGGGAAAAGAATTTACTCTAAATAAATATATTCAAGTAGTACAAAATTAAAACATAGAATCAGAAGAGTCCTAGCATTAGCCATACCAGTGTAAGGAGTTTTATCCTGTCATTGTTGTGCTCTTTTCCAAATCCATAAATCCAATATTGGTTGATATCAGTGAAGTCCCCAAAATGCTCATGACCAGCTGGCTCCTTGAGCTTGCCCAAGAGCTTTGGGAGCAGAAGGCTTGGGTGAAACTCCCCAATGTGCTTCAAGGGAAGTGTAAGGGATCAAGTTAGTGTCCCAGGTCCCTTGGGGTATATTAGGAAGCTCCTACATGATCTTTTGTTCTGGTTTGACCCATCTGGACACCCCAAAGCTGTTCTGTCACTTCCCTTCCTAGCTGGACAGGGGAGAGAAAATGTAACAAAAGGGTCACTGAGCTAAAATAAAGGCAGGGAGATATCATTCACCACTTACTGTCACAGGTAAAACAGACCACACTTGGGGAAATGAACTGGATTTATTACTAAGGGTAATGAGAAGTAAACCAAAACACCTTTGCCCTCATGTCTCCCTCCTTGCTGGGCTCTACCTCCTCCCCCTCAGGATGCAGGGGGATGGGAATGGGGGCTGAGGTCAGTTCATCACACGATGTTTTTGTCTCTGCTGCTGCTGCTGCTGCTTCCCTCTCCTGCTCAGCTCCAGCACAGGGTCTCTTGCATGGGAAAGCCCTCCATGGACTTCTCCAGCTCAGGTCCCACCCATGGGCTGCAGCTCTGCCCAGACTGATGTCCCTCCACAGGAACACAGCTCCTGCCAGGCTTCCCATGGGATCACAGCGTGCTTTGGGCATCTCCCTGCTCTGGTGTGGGCTGCAGGTGCATCTCTACATACCCATGGACCTCCTTGGGCTGCAGGGACACAGCTGCCTCACCATGGGCTGCCCCAGGGGAATCAGCTCTGGCACCTGCAGCACCTCCTCCTCCTCCTCCTTCCCACTGACCTTGGTGGCTGCAGAGAGGTTTCTCTTACATATTCTCACTCTGCACAATAGTTTCCCCTTTATTAAATATGTTATCCCAGAAAACAATTGTTTCCCCCTTATTTAATCCCTTATCCCAGAGAGTTACAGCCATCACTGCTGGTGGCAGGTCTGTCTTGGAGCTGGCTTGTAGGAGCGTCTGCGGGAGTGTCTGTAGGAGTGACGGGGGTTATGTACGGTTGGGATGGATGGAGATGAGAGATTTTTGTAGTTAAGTTGTGAAACTATCGGTTTATTACAAAGGGCGTGGGTGCAGGGCCCAGTTGCGAGCTGTCAGCCGCAGCTCGGAGCAGGGCCGAGAGAAGAGAGGCTTAAAGTGTCAGTGAGTCAATGGCAAAGGTTTAAGAGTGGAGAGCATGCAGAAAGGAGGGGGTGAAGAAGTGCAGAGGTGAGCGCGAAAGCAGGATGTTACACATGGAGAGGCTGAGAAGTGTAGCAGTGTCAACGGCAAAAGTTTAAGAGCGGAGAGCATGTGGAAAGGAAGGAGTGAAGAAGTGCAGAAGTGAGTACGAAAAGAGAAGAGAAGAGGAAGAGCGGAAAAAGAGCAGTAGAAGAGAGAAGAAAGAGGGAAGAAAGAGAAGTAGAAGAAGAGCGAAGTTCCTGTTACAATACAATAAATAATCTTCAGTGTTGAATATTCAAATTCTCACTAACTAATCTACTACAGCATGCATATCCTATAACATTTCCATACAACCTATAAGAATCACTACATTACCGTACTGTGTTACATTTTAAACCCTAAATCTTGCTCTTTAGGCCCTATCTGCCAAGCTGCAAGGTCTTCTCTGACCCTTAGACCTGCCTGCTTGCAAAGGGTATTGTTTCATCAAGAGGAGATTACTTTCAGCTAGCCACACCATTGTTTTCTAGTTGTTCAGTAACTAAGAAGTCTCAAAACTTGCTTTCATTTCAATCTCACTTATAGTTTCTATATTCTCATAATCTTTTGCCGAGCAATCACATTTATAAAGCTTTCTTGTTCCATCCTCCCCAAGGCTGGCTGGCTCTGGTTCTGCCAGATATGGGGAGAAGTTTCTGGCAGCTTCTCACAGAAGCCAAATTGTCACCCCCCTGCTACCAAAACCTGGCCAAGCACCCCCAACACACTCATTCTGCTGGCAAAGCTTTGACGCAATGCTGGCAAATGGAGAGAGCAGCTCCTGGGGATGACGCAGTTCTGGTGAACACTTCTAGGTTCAAAAGTAGACAACATTTCTCTAGCACTTCAGTAAATAAATTTTGTAGCATCGCGTGTTCTGACCTCACAAAGGAGTACAATTATGCTTTAAGAAGTTCTTGTGCTGTGCCACCACCCAGGAGTTCAAGTCAACACCCAGCACAGGGGAGTGACCTGAACAGAAATGGAAAACATCTCTGGGTGAGCAGGACTACACTCCAGATAGAAAAGGCTTCATGTGCAATTCATTTAAGGTTTGGAAATGCAACCTGAATAGCTAAACCCAAACTCTAAATAGAATGCCACTTTCTAGACAAACCCTGTGTCAAGTGAAGGGTGGCTGTTTCTGCTGGAGAAACTGACTGGCCTTTGACTAAGAGGTAAGAGGTATGCACAAAGCATAGAGATTTTCTGATTTGGACCTTTTTTAATCATATCTTGGATTTGAACTAACTCATTTAGTCACCATTAGATGAAAGGAATATTTGACTAATACCATCTGAACATGTATTTGAACAAGTTATCCATCCCTAAAATATTCTGTACTCTACTTTTAATACCCTGGGCCAACTCAGCTCCCAGAAAATATTTTCACTCCAAATGGCAGTAGCAAAATAAATGCTTTAAAGGCTAATCAAAAAGGGGAACCATTTCCAGAGCAAAGTGTAAAAACATTGACTGGCTCTGTAATCCACTGTGATATTTTGTCCCTTATTTCACTGCTTGCCCATAAAGAATATTACCAATGCAGAGCTCCTGTGGTCTCATTCTCATATATCTTTATGTGCTCCTGTAAAACACACTTTCAGAGTGTTTCATTTGGGTACACAACACAAAATGATCCCTTATTTCCCAGAAGATAACATTCCTTGAACTGAAGAAAAACTCAAATCAAGCCTTGCTCTATAAATTCCCATTGTTTGTTTTCATTCCAAGACAGTGAAGACTTTTTGATACCTTTAAATTTACCTAGGCTGAGAATTTGCAACATTTCAAAAACCAGGAAGAGCTCTGTGCAACATATTGACTGTGATTTCTCTCTTTATCCCACTTTAGCAAACTAGCCTGTAAAAAATACTTTTATAGGAAATATAAAGGTCATTTATGGTGTTGTCAGAGACATTTATTTTGTTTTTCTGTTTTACTGGCAGCCACTACTCACTTCAAGCCTTGCACTGAACTTTTATGAAGAGTATGTGACCTAGGAATGAGGAAATGTAAGTGGTGATTTTGCTCTCATTTAAGATCCCATCAAAGCCTATCCCATCAATTCCTTCAGAGTGAGCTCTGACAAGCATCCTTGTTAGGTGTGGTTCTGAATATAAAAAAGGTCTTTTGTCACTTTTTCCTCTTTTCCTGTCATTAAATGCCCAGAAACCTGAGGTGGCAGAGAAACCTTTGAGGTCAGCTGTGCTGTTCTTCCCACCAGGCTCATTCCCAATGTCTGCCTGTATTTTACTCAGTGCAAAAACAGAGCTACTCAAGATGACCTTTAGGTATTACCTTACAGGCTAACAGATCGTCCCAACAGGGTGTTAATTCTTTTATATGACCCAGTATTTCTTTTCCTTGATGATTTTATTCCATGGTTTTGTTTGACACTGAGCTCTGCTCCTTCCCCTCTGGTGAAATCCTTGAACATTGCTGATCAGGGCACTTCACAGAATCTCAGAATGGGCCAGGCTGGAAAACACCCATTGGGTAACCTCTCTGTTCCAGAAGGATCATCCCAGAGCACATGGCATGGAATAGGACCAGAGCTGGTATCAGTCACAGACACAGCATTTTTGTTCATCAGTGTTTATCAAGAGAGAAACATGCTCATTTCCTTTCTCTTTTCAACCATTTTGAGGGTTGATGAGGTGGGGAACACAATGGACTTGAACAGAATATTTTGTCAGGCAAATATCAAAGATCTGTAATTTGCACTATCCTTTGAAATGTGTGGCACTGTTTTTAATCACTTAAAGCACAATAAAGGCAAGTTGAGAACAGGAACTCATGAAAGATCACCTTAATCACTTACCTGGTAGAACTATAGCAGGAATGGAAATGATACTGCATATTTATGTCCTAATAGCAAGTCTGATCCTCAGGATGAGCCAAAATACATCTCTGTGACTGAGTGAACATGAAAGTCTTCCCAGATTAAAGTTGCCCTCATTTCAAGGGAGAAAAAAGACAAATGGAGTAGAGCTGCTATTGATGGAAATAATGTCTGCTCTGATGGGAAAGCTGGAAATGCAAATTGAGAAGCTGTCAAGCCACGTGCAGCACCACTCAGTAACCTCACTGTCATTGTATCACAAAAGGGAACAGAACATCTGCAGTTCACTGCAGGATTACCATTACCCAAACAAGCCAAACTTTTGTTAATGATGCCATCTGCAAATGAGCTCGTGTCACTCCCTGTTCAAACTTTGAGATACAGCTCAAACGTTACCTACAAATAGCAAAAATTGTAATCTGGTGTAAAGAAATCCAACCATCAACACAAACCCAAATATAACCATCCCTAAACTATGACTTTTTGCACATCATCTGTTTCACAAAGCTCTGCTCTGTGAGTGCTGAGAGCAGTCATCCTTATTAACAGATCAAAAGAATTACAAAATAAAAATGAACCTTATTTTTTTTCAATACTGGCAGCAGAGTCCTCAAATTAATCTCACTGCTCTTACATTAATACAACTCTAGGTGTAGGCAAGACAAGACAGGCTTGCAGTCTCTTAGGGCATAAGATGCGTTGATAATTCTACCCCCATAAAAGATTGGGTGGGACTTGGGAAAGAAGTTCTCCTTGAGTGGTCAGTCTCAAACATTCAGTATATCTTTGTCCCAAGAGTTGGATTTTCACAAGGGCCAGAAAGGTTAAACGTCCTAACTGGGTCAATTTCCTCATTTCCATCGACACTTCACTGAACCTTCTGAGATCCTCCACAGGTGAAGAATTCAAGCCAAATATTGAGTCCTGAATTCCCCCACACACCAGATTTTCTGCCCACTTGGATCTTAAATCATTTGAACAATTGAATACCTTGCAGTATGATTTCTGCTACATTCTTCCTTTCTCTACTAGTTGTGCTGACAGGACTACTCATTCTTGAGATGCAAGAGGTTTTCTCCTGTGTTTTGGGTTTGGCTTGGTTTTTTTAGAATTTATAAAGCACATGTCCATGTTGTGAGCAAATTATTGGAATGTGAAATAATTTTCCTTTATTAATATGGTGTAGTGCATATTCTATACAGCAGTGCTAAGATGATGTGTGGACAAAGAAATTTATAACTTTAGAAGAATTAAAAATATTAAAATGTTTTGAAAATCTGAATTGCATCAATGTCACTTCTGTAATCTTGTTGGAAAACATACCATTAAAAGCAACAACAATTTGTGCTGTTTAGGTCATGGGAGACAGAGCAGGGGGAAAAAGACCTGAATTGAAAAGTATTTTAATAATAAAAAAAAGGCAGAAAATTCAGGTGTTTATGATTTAGTATAGGAAAATTTGATATAACTCACCAATTATATATCAAGCCTTAAGTTACATAGGTAGTATGGCTGTGATATACTAAAATTAAAACAAACAAAACTCCAAAACTTTGTCCAAATACAGCCACACCTCTTCCAGACAGAATTACTCAGTCTATCTGAAATAATGTACTTCAGAATTCTTGAGTGATGCACAGAAAAATATTTTTGTGTCCCCTTTTCAGGAAGGTTTTACACTAAGTTCACCACTGTTAGCACATGTGATCAAGAGGCTCTTCCAAATGGTTTTAACAGCAAATAGGCTGTTCCAATAAATTGTAAGTTTTTGAGACTGCTTTCTTCTTTTCTAGGTAACAGAAAGCATTGTTCTTATAAATCAACACTGAATTTCAACCAGTAATTACAAAAACACAGTTTCTTATGCAGATTAATCATACTGATACATTTGATGCATCAGTTTCTATCACATTACCAATGTTACCAAACATTTCATGGCTCATTCTTGCCAACTTTACCGAACACACAGAATCAACCCTGACACTTGTGACCAGCTCTGGTCAGTGACACAAAATGGCAACAAGGTCTCCACCCTGCAAACCCACCATCCCTGGGGCTCCTCGTGCACTCCCAGAATGAAACCAGAGCAAACAAAGCTGCCACCGAAGTCAAGCAATTCTCATTTCTTTTCCATTAACAAATTTAAATTCCCTGTTGCCACAGCTAAGGGAGAAACTGTCACCACAGGTTTGCACTCTGATTTTGCCCAGCACCAAGAGAACCCAGCAGACTCAGAAGATGCTGACAAACCAACTCACTACATTGCATCCACTTAGTCAAAAGCTTTTTTCCACTTTTTTACCCACAATACCCAAAAATAGGTTAAATCACATTGAAAGGTCTGCCTTTATTTCATGGTGGTACTTTCTTGATAAGAGACTACTAACAGAAGGAATAACTTGTCAGAGTCAATGCACACCAGCACTTTTTAATTAGCTACAAAAGGGAAACAAACACTTAAGAAACTGAAGCATTAGAAGAAAACATTAGACAATTTTTTATTTATTAATAATTTTTATAGCTCAAATTGAAAAATATTAAACCAGAAACAATTCAAGATTCATGAAGAAAAATCTGGAACTATGTACATGCATAATTAAGAATATCTTGATTCTCATCAATATTTACTTAAGCTTTTTGTACAAATTTTTTCACACTGTCATATTTACAAGCATGTCTGTTTAAAACATATGAACATACATCTCTTATAGCATTTACAAATCTTTTGAATATATTTTTTTTTCTTAAAAACAAAAGAATATTTCCTTGATTTGACAGTTTTGGTTTCACCTTATGATACTAGACAGGTATTTATTCAGTGGGATGGAAACAGTTATCATTACTCAAATAGCTAAATAACAGTCATCCTACTGATACCCAGAATTATCACATATGGCTTTAAATACCTCCCAAACTCAAAGGATCATCTCACAGGTATAAAGTACAGTCCATCTGTGGTGTGTTTCTAATTACATCTTGAGCCTTTGTTTGGGTTAGATCCACAACTCAGCAGACACTTTCTAAGCATGAACTCAGAGCTAAGAGGTCCTTTTAAATTACAGAAAAACAACTTTGCTTCCAGCCAAGTCAAGAACATATGAAGCATGTATAAAATGGGATGTATGGGCTTTTCCAGACACTCTAGCTACCTTTACAGATGGTTTTTACCATGGGATACCACAGTTTGAAACAGACAATATTTGTGTGAATTTACAGGAATCAAGTGAGAGATCTTCAAAGAAGGGGAAGAATACTTTTTCCTTAAAAGAATTTTCTAGGAAAAAAAATGTCTGAGAAGGTTTTGCACATAATACATCTAAGTTACTGATACAATCCAACCAATTAGATCACTTTACAAATCAACTGAAAATCCATCAGCTTGCTCACTTTTGGTTGGGGCAAAAAAACCCCAAACCTCTAGCTTTGGCAAATCAAGAAATCATCACATTTGAGCATTGCTCTCTAGAGCTCCTGCACTGATTCTTCCACAGCTTGCTCCTCCACAGGCTGCACAGCTTCCTGCACATAGACAATGAACTCTGAAGCCTCCCCACCCTGGGTGTAGACAGTGACTGTCTCGATGCCCTCCACCTCATCCGAGGACACCACCAGGTGATGCTGCTCTGCCAGCTCCACCGCCGCCTGCTGCAGCGTCTCCTGGATCATCAGCGCGTGCTTGGCTGCCGGCTCCTCTTCCTTCACCTGAGGGAGGACACAGGGGAGAGCTTACGGAATTTCACCTTGCCAACATGTACCTGCTGTTCTGATGATTAATGGAAATACAGCACACAAATTAGCAATCACACAGTTTGGAAAGAAAATGTCAGTTTTGCAGAAAATGCGAGCGCTTTTGATTAATGAGTGTGAAGCTAGGCAGAATAGTGAAAGCACCAACACAGCGTCTCAGTTCTGGGCACAAGAGAGCTGCAAAGTTTCAGGAACACTGGTCTTTAGAGACAGCTTTAATCTCTCAGCAGTCACTTATTCAAAACTGCTTTTATTTAAATAAATCTGAACTCAATTCCTCTAGTAGCACTGAGTTGAGAACCCATTCAAAACACCTACTGCACCCACCTTTCTCTTTCTCCTGAGTCAATAGCTGCTCTCAGAAGTGCAAATTACACTGCAAAGCTTAAGGGATTTTATTAGAAAAATGTGAAATATAAATATCACTGAAATAGGTTCCTAAGGCCTTCTGTTTGTGAGGCAGCAATGTTTACATTATTGAAAGGAGAGTGACAGAAACAAGTGAAAAGAAAGGATTTTTTACTGAACATTTTGCTTGTTGTCAAAATTTTAAAAAGCAACACAATCTGGTGTTGAATTCCAAATTCATACAAGTGCCTGTCAATTACTGAAATACAGTACATACTAGAATGCAAAACCAAATCTTAATCTTCTAGCAGACCCATATAAAATTCCTATGCAAAGTACTCCAGACAAGTATAAATAAATCAGGAAAATGTAAAGTGATGTGGAAGAAATTCTCTAAAGTGTTAGTGATAAAATAATCTACTTTTAAGGAGAGAATGGAACAGCAATTTTTCACTATGCAGGACATATGCAAAAGCATTTGTTAGGGGAAGGTGTCCCTACCCATGGCAGGAAGGTTGGAATGAGATGGTCTTTATAGTCCTTCTCAATCCAAACCATTCTAGGAATCCATGGTTCTGTTTGCTGGACCACAGTGTGCTCCTGCAGCACTGAACTCTGAAGTGGTCTTAGAAAGAAGATCACATGAAAGAAGAAGACATGGTAGATTCTATGAAGTGTGGAATGTAAGTTACAGAAGTTAGAAAAGGACCAATTTTTTCTTTTTCGTTAGAAGCTGCCTCAAAAGTAAACAGCAGTGGCACAATCAAATTAAAGTAAATACAATTAAGATTATTAATGCTGTTTAAGAAGGGAGTGGGAACAGAAGGGAAGAACTACTGTGGAGGTTCCAAGGATCTGTCTGGTCCCTTGGAGACCAGCAAGAAGAAAAATAGACTCTATATGTTTGTTTTCCTGATGCTCTTTTCTCATTTATTTTTTTCCCCTAAGCAACCATTATCTTTGTTATACAGTGACTTTGCTTCTGACTTTTCTATTTCATGTTTAAAATACCTGTCAGAAGATTTCAGAGACTCACAAGCCCCTTAAGACTT
The DNA here is from genome assembly GCF_028769735.1 of Zonotrichia leucophrys gambelii. Classification (NCBI taxonomy): domain Eukaryota; kingdom Metazoa; phylum Chordata; class Aves; order Passeriformes; family Passerellidae; genus Zonotrichia; species Zonotrichia leucophrys. The sequence goes on from NC_088171.1 coordinate 146,014,777, forward strand.
CACAGCACTCTGAACTTTCACTCAACTAATAAGGCTATAGAAAGCCTTTTCTTGAACAATAACAAGTATGTCCAGGTACTAAATTATTCAGAGGCCTCCAAGTCAGTATGGCTGTAATATACTAGTGAAATATATGTGGATTTTATCTGGTGAAAGATTTAACATCTAAAGGGAATCTGGCCATTGTCACTGACGTTAATGCAACAACACAGATGTACCCAGCAACGCCCACTCTGCCTTCATTGCACAGGATTCATTTTATAGGGATAAAAAATACAGGAGTAGAATGAAGTCCTTTTCACATTCTTTTATCAATTATATCTGAGTGTTTTATTTGAAATATACTTTAAACAGCTCCTGCTGAAGTTCAAGCTCAGCACCCTACACAAGGAGATGATGCTGGATGTTTTCTTGACACAGTAAAATTTGCAACCAGCTTCAGAGGAGCAATTTATGTTGTCTCAAAAGGCAGGTTATCATAGAATCAAAGAATAATAGACTCAGAATGGTTTGGATTGACAGGGAACATGGAGATGATCAAGTTCCAACCCCTCTGCCATGGGGTCACCTCCCACTCCCTGTCCAGCCTGGCCTCCAACACTCGCAGGGATGGGGCATCCACAGCTTCTCTGGGCAATCTGTTCCCATCTCTCACTACCCTCTGACTAAAGAATTTCTTCCTAACATCTAATCTAAGTCTCTCCTTTTTGAGTTTATAAACCCTCCCCATCCTTTCCTTATCTGTCAAAAATTACTTGCTCTTTTTATAAGGCCCTTTCACCCCTCACTAATGGAAGCTTGAGCTTTTCTTTGAAAAGCAAGGAGCTAAATAATGAAAAAAACTATAGAACTGTAAACTTTTCTCTTGCTGCTCCTAATACACCCTTTTTATTTTTTAATTATTTAAGAAACCCTAAATCCTACTGAAAGCAACTGAGCTTTAGTGAATTCTTATCCCAAACTCCCTTTTCATAACTGTCCTCTCCTCTTTCCTGAGGGTTCTTGCTCCACTGTCAGCTCTGTGAAAGTTAAGGACATACACAAGATCTGCCAATGAATATTGCAACAGGCCATGAAAAGTCTAATCACCATTGAATTCAGATAGGAAGCTGCAGTTGAAAATGTTAGATAATTAGAATCTCACAGCTTGTTATGAATCAGCTCACAATTACAGCCATTGATGCTAGAGATGCTCAAACAAATACAGAAATAGGGGTGTCTAAAATGTGGCCCTATAATTATGCAATATACACTAATCCCTCTGGTTTTAGTGCACTACACATAACCCTCTGACAAAATGCCTCAGGCCAGAAAAATTACACTGCATTTGCTAAGAGCTGCAAGAATGCACAACACAGTATGAGATGGATCTCACTGTTGTCACTCTAAATCAAAACCCATAAATAATTTTAAATATAGCTTTGTGAATGTACATAAATAATGAAGAGAGGAAAATAAATAAAGCATAGTTGACACAAAAATGAAACTAAAGCAGAATCTCATTCAATTCAATAGCAGCAATCTAATACTTATTCAGTTTTATATCCTTTTGAAATGAAAATGGCCAATAAAGAAAGTTAATTTAAACTCCCTACCTGACTTCATCGATGTGGGTTTATTATCCTTGTCATGCAGGGTAAAGAAATCTAATGCCTTTATTTCTGGTGTTTCTAGCTTCCAGTATCTTTTTTTGGACAGCTATCTGTAATCCTTTTAGTTTGACAAATCACCACATTATTTGGGATATTTACATTTCAAATCAGTTCAATGTTTACATGCTTCTGCTTGGTTTCTATTAGATTGTTCCACAGGGAATAATCTCAAAATGTTAATTTACATCCCTCAAATTGATGAAACAGTGGGACAGCTGCCATCTGAATGAACGAAGTCACCACACTCAATTCTCTTTATTGGCTTCTGAAATCTTTTGAAGAGCAGCATCCAAGACCTCTTTTCTGTTTGAGAGTCAGCTGAAAAGCATCTGTCTGCTTATCCTTCATTAAAGAATGCCAGCAAGGAGCTGAAGCCACACACAGCTGGCACATTAAATCAAGTCAGTACCTGCATAAATATTCTTTATTAACTAAATCTGTCTCTCACAAAAGCCAATGGGAATTTCACCACCATGTTTTCATAAGAAACTCAACATCTCTAAATTCCAAATGTTCTTAATTTACATGTCCAAAGACCATCCAAATAATGGAAGTATTCATTACAAATGGGTCTCTCTTAGAGGAATCTCTTTCTCTCAAAACAAGAAAGTATTTTTAAATTTGAAATAAATGAATTCAAGCCATTGAGGAAAACATACTTCTTTCCTTTCCTGAAAAGGAATAAGAAAAAAATATTTGCAGTAAGATGCTAAAAGATTACCTTACTCTAGAGCTCATTTTGTGAAATACTGTTATATTTCACTTGAAGTCAGCAGGAGTTACAGATCCATTGTGCTCAAAACAGTTTCGCTGGGCCTGTCCCCAAATCCTCAGTGGAATCTCTTTCTTGATTTCAGATTGAATGCTGCTTTTCAGTTCACCATGAAGCAGAAAAGTTAATCACAGAGATCTTTCAGATTTCCAAAACCTTACACTAGGCTGCAGATTCTCCTATTTATATCATAAAATATTAGTAAGAAAATACACAAAATATCTGCAGAAAGGATTTAAATGAAAGGAATACAGATCACAGAGAACACCTGGATATGTGATGTGTCAGCTTACATTGGTGCCCATAAGCTTTGTTCAGCATCATTTGAATAATTTCAACTCTTTCTCAGTTCTAGTTTACATACAGTTATATTGTGTGAAAAAGACACACAGAAAACTCTGAAATTTGATCATTTGAATCTCTATAATGAGCTACAAAACAAAGACAATCTGGTGCACAATGGTTTTGGAATAATAAGAGGCTTGAGTATGAAAGAGTTGCTTTGCATAAAATAAAAACAGCAAGGGGACAAACAAATCTTCATACTATTGATGCAGATTTTTAAAATGTTATAGCAACTGGCTGGTTGAATATATCCCAACAAAGGGACTGTGGCTGGACATGGCTGGGTCACCCCACCTCCTTTTGAGGCAGAATGGCAACACTGCCATTGTTTTAGGAGCTCTAACAGGACAGTGATCTTGACTAAGATTTTATCTGTCCCTTACAGAGATGAGAACTCCTCAAAGGTTGAGGAAACGGCCTCACTGCCCCATTTAAAACTTTCCATTGCTGTTACTGCCACAGGAAGCATCAGACTGCTCTGTGTTCTAAAGCAACTACAAAATTGACAATCAGCATGTACATAACTCCCTGTACTGGCAAATTTTCTAGATTGCCAGCAGCACCCATCATCACATCAGGACCAATCCAAGTAGACTGAAATACAAGGTGTGCTGCTGAAGCACAATGCTTAGCAGCCTCTGATGTGACAGCCATGCTAATAATAGGCATTTACTTTTGAAGATGTGCTATGCTATAAAATTCTTTTCTGCGATCTGCTTTGAGCTGATGTATAATCTTTGCTCTACCTTCCTACTGCTGTCACTTTGAAGAAAATGACTTACCATGGTAGGTTTTTACTGGAGATCACAGAATAAAAGGATAAAAGCAACTAAAATAAAGGTTGAAGCACATGGAAATCCAATATTTTCTGGTTATCTTCTGATAGAGATCTGTTTAGTTATTGTAATAGCTGATATACTTATTCTCCAGAACACATTATGTCTAAGTTAAAAAAAGGTTACTGTCCTTTTCAGAAATAGATTTAACCTTTCACTTCAGTCTACAGAAGTAGTAAAAACATCAGTTCTGTCTCATCTTTCTGAGTGGAAGGAAAAGAAAGATAATTCAGCAGCCAACTACTGCACTTTATTGTTAATATTTATGTAGCTTTGGATCAGGACCTGGATTGTATCCGCTATGCTACATGAAAAGAGTAGTTCATGCCCCAAAGGCCTTATAATTTCAGTATCATTTCAGTATAAAACAAGACAAAGTAAGCAGACTTAGAAAAGGGCAGGTGAGAGAGTAAAACATAAATGAGCCAGTGGCAGTTCAGTGTGCCAGGCATTGGTGTCAATATACAACAGCCTATTCACAGATAATTGCTGCCATCATATTCTTGACAAGTAATTGAGAGAAGACAATGAGGTACAAATTGCTCCTCATTAAAAATCCACACAACAAAGCACAATATGGAAACATTAGAAAATTGTTTGAAAAAAGTAACAAGCTAAATCTTCTTGGACTGAGCAAAGGTAGGAGACAAAATCTTTACAGCTAAAGAGAAATGGGACTCTAAGTCAGAAAGGAGTAAAAAATTCAGGAAAGGAAAACAAGATTTTGTTTGATGTGGCATAAAAAGGAACATCAAGTAAACAGAATAAGAGAAGGCAATGACAAAAGAGGAGAGAAAGTAATCTTTGAGGTTTTTTCTGAAAGAATACAAAAGGGATAAAACATAAGCTCTGAATGTCAGAAAAAAGATTATCAGAGTTAACTGAAGCATAAAATAATGGTGGCTTGGGCAACCATTGTAGCTAAAAGGTTGAAATGAGAAACCATAGGGGAGTCATCATTCAAAACAAATTGGCACCATTTAGGTATTCACCTGCAGCAAGGCCCAAGAATGTTCCTGAGGAGGAAATCAGTTCTGTGGCTTGAAAAATAGAAAAGACATCCCACAGAGTTGAGAAATAAAGTGAACTTCTGATGAACAAGTGTGCAGAAAGGCTGACGTAATCACCTTATAATAATAATGACTAGTGATTAACACAAACTTCTCAGCCATCTTCAGAGTGAGCTATAAGTGATGGTTCTAGAGCACACAAACCCAGTGCAGTACCACAGGCCTAAGAAAAAATAAATTACCAGCAGATTTGTCCATCACTATCTAAACCCCAAAAAACAGATAACATGCAACTAAATTTAACTGGTTACTACAATACATAGCAATGTAAACCTTTGGTTTGCAATCCAAAATTCTACTGCTCTATAGCGGTAATCTGATGGAAAAAAAACCCCTCATATTTGGATAGAGAACCCTACATGCTTTCAACTCTGCATCAAAGAGATCAAATACAAGAAATAAACTGCATTTATGAAAAAAATAAATGAATTAAATCAGGTAGCATATTGCTGCCATTAAACATTCCTGCTAACAAACACTAGTAATGGAAGAGCAACAACTAGAAGAGAAACTAGAGCTGAGGGACACAGACCAAGAAGAGGAAACACTTCTGATGCTCTGGTCAATGCAGTGAGGGATTCAGGAACTAAGCTTTTAAGGGTATTCTTCATATATTGTGAAACCAAGAATATGCACTTTGAATATTGTTTCCTTGGAGAGTTACTTACAGCACTACACACTAAAAGAATCTCCTCTGCAAAAATAACATATGAGGGCTGTTCATTTCTGAGGGTGATGTTTCCTCACAAGAAACTCAGTATTTAAATCAAACACATGTTTAACTTGGAAGAAACTTTTTTATGGACCAATTAATATCCTTGTCTGATGTACATTCTAACAGAAAGAAACAACTGAACATCAAGGGAGTTTGTAGTGAAACACTATCTCTATTCTAGTTAACACACAGATTTTGTGTGAAAAACCAGTCTTTGAACATAGGCCTGTGGAGACTGTAAATCAAGAGGGGGTGATGCTTGGCATGTAAGCCAGGAAAACAGTCCACCCTTATAAATAATGGATTGAACGGCCTCTTCTAGCAAAATAAACAAAAAAAACCAAATGAATCAATCTCCACCCTAAAGCACAAGGGCAAAAGTACATCTGTAACAGGACACAGAGAGTGGAATGTGCAGAAAGGGAAGTCTCCTGTTTTACCCTTCCAGTCCCTTCACCTTCCCATGTGCTGTTCCCACCAAACTCCTTTCTCCACAGTCTCTTGCCTGTATTCACCATCCACTATAAAGAGTATTTCCTGGCTTTTCTAAGCATTTATTAACCTCTTTCCTAGCTGTTCTTCAAACTCAGCACTCTGTCCTCTCTCCTTTTCCCCACCTTGCTAATTTTTTCACCTTTAAGCAGAGCAGAACAACTCAAATGTCCTGCCATGAAGAAATATCTTCATCAGCTCTTTGGCAGAGAGATCCAGAGCGGATCCGTAGTAACTGAACAAGGATGGACTTCTCCTGCCATGCTGTGATCAATCCTTCAAAGGGGATTTTTGCCAGTCTCAGATCATATCGGTAAAACTTGACATTACTAACTTTTTTCCCTCAGGCATTTGATGAGATATTTATATTACACTTCTTGGCAGTTGCATATTTTTAGAGCTCACACAACTGGATTTATCCCAAATTAGAAAAAATTTAACTCTGATAACAGAGTAGTATACTGACTCACAGGCAAAATTAAGATAAAATAATTTCAGGCTCCAGACAAAACCATGGAAAGGTCTCATACGCATGATACTAACAGAGCCAACAATGGTTCTTATTTACCAAACATAATCCAAGATAAGCAGGGCTAACTGTGCATTTTTGGGGTCTAAAATCATAAGTTGAATCCCATTTCTGGCTAGAATTGGTTACTGTTACATTGTCAAAGCCTTTTCTTTAATATAATCATTCATATAAACAAGAAATAAAAAGTTTCCTAAGTCAGAACTGAAATTTTGTTCTAGACATGCAATTCAGGAGCTGTAAAGGACAATCTGATCTTGATTTCACCTCCAGTATAATGTGTATTTATAATTTAGTGTACTTGCATTAAGATTACAGTACAGAACAGTAATTTAACAGGAGAATGCCTCAAACATGGTTTCCTTTATGTCCTGTGACCTAGTAGAAAACAATTTTAAAATTACACCATTTAGACCTAATTAATATACCAGATATCTTCCAAGATGCTGAAAAGGACTTAGGGATAAATACAGAGTTTTTTTCTGGAGGCAAAATTCTTGCATTAACCTGAAGCTCTACAAGCACAGCACACTGAAGGGATGTGAGCACACAGGTTAGGGAATTGCCAAAGCATGAGCATAGCAGCATTACTGAGAGATACAGCTGGATTTATACAAGATTTTAAGGATAAAGTGTAAATGGGAATTTTATGAGTTTTATAATTTTATGAATTTTATAAGGACAGCTGTGGGAGAAATAAATTTCCAGGGAGAAAAGGGGAGACAAAAATAGAACACTATAGTGTAACATTTACAGCAAAAAGAAAAAAAATCCTTCTGAAACATTCTAGTAGTTTAGAATGAGAAGAAATTTCTTGGTGCAAATAGAGAAATATGAAGCAAACTTGCAAGGGCTAGCTAGAAATGAGATTTGAAAGTAAGAACTGATATAAGAAATGGGTAATGTATGTCCTTAGAGAAAAAGAAAGAAAGAAACAAACAAACAGCATAAAAATCAGGACAACTACAATAAATGTTGTTAAGGAAAGAAAAAATGGACTCAAGCTGCTAAGCAAGGACTCTGTGAGGCCATTAAAGAGCAGGAGTGGAAATTCAGTGACAGATGATGTTGAGAGACTGCTGACACCCTGAATGAATTCTTTGTCTCACAATCCACAAGAGAAGCTGAAGGTCACAGAAGAAAGTATGGAATACATTTTCCAGTAGGAAAGTGAAATATGAACATATCTAAAGGTCACTTCAAGGTTAACAATTAGGAACCTATGATAATTAAAACCCAACCAAGCCATAGCTACAAATGAGGGATATCCCATAGAAAGCAACTCAGCATTGAAGAAAAAAACCTGACAGTTTCTAATAGGGGAGGATTAAAGTCAAGCTAATAACATTCCCTCAGATTAAAATTGGGTGTGCCTAAAACTCTGGAGCAATTTTCTGGTTGGAAGACAAGAGCTGGAAAGTAACTACAGCTGTATAACAGACTAGACTATGATAAAAAACCAATTTCTATAGAAAAATAAAAGAAAAAAGAAAAGAGAAAAAAACAAAAAGAAAAATTTTAAAAACGTAGAAGATTCTAAAGGGAGGGGGATAGCAGGGCATAAAAAGAAAAGTTAGAAAGAGATTCTGTGCTCTGAGAATTCAATATTTCATTTAATACAGGAGTGGTGCTTGTAAGAGTTTGATATCACTGAGAGTCACTGATGTATACAGGGAAAAAGAACTGATTAAGGCTTAGCAGTCTGCAAACTCAAAAGGCTAGAAATATGGATTGAAAAGTGAAGAAGAAAATTAATTTGGAATAGAAGTATTTACTTAGAAAAAGTTACCAGTAAATTCAGAGTGTCCAACAAAGAAGTCAATAGATTTTATGATGACTCAGATATTGATCAGTTAATACCTGTATATTTAAACTTTAACACTCAGATATCACAACATTCTCTAGGCAGCTCTCCTTCAGCAGCCACTTTCTCCTATACCTTTAGTACAACAGCCTCAAAAGATGAATTTCTTTAGGGAAGAACTAATTTCAATGATATTGACAAGCACCAATGTCTAATACTGCATTCAACCCCTAAACAGGTCATCTCTATAGCACAGCAGGCATGTTGGTAGTGGCTGTACTATAAAAGTTGTTTGTTGTATGAAACTTGCACATAATTGGACCACATTGTCTCTTCTCTTAAATGACTGAATTTAGTTTTCAAGTTTGGGTATGTTATTCTACAAAAAAGCCCTAAACTCCTACATAGTTTCTACTCAAAATACCTGTTAAGTATTGCAAAGGAACATCTGAAAATGCTCTGACTTCAAATTCTGCCTTGTCTTTGTGACATTTGGGCAGCAAGCTTAGGAATTATCCAAGTACTTCACAGACCATGAACTTCACACTTCTGTGGAGCTCTCATGAACTCAATGTTCAAAACACTACAAAAAATGCTGAACTCAAAAGTTCGTTTCAGCACTCAGAATAATCAGTACTGGTTCATTTAAATAAAAAGAGTTACTTAAACTCTTTGGGAAGTTAAAACTTCTCATGTACTTTCCTTTCCTCACCTGTCAACCACTGAGTGCAGAGACCCCAGTGAATCAGTGGGGAAAGGGATAAGCAAAGAGCTGTGCTGAAAGAGAAGGAATAGTTTAAAGAACACTGAGAGGAGAATGAAAAATGGAAATTAGCAGACACCTGTGAGGAAGAAATACTGAGTAAAAGCCTTGATGTTTGAACCCAATAGGCACCTCAAATTAAAATTATTTCCTTTTGCTTGCTGCACCAAGGACCACCTGAATCTTTTAGATGACAATGGCATTAAGTGTCTGCAGAAAATATAAGTATGTCATTTTATAAAACCTGAAAACACCTGCTAAAAAAAAGTTGTATTTTCACACACATATCTACATACACATACAGGTGTATTTATTCATTCATATTTTATATATACACAAAACTATATATACTTTTAGATCTATAAAGATATATGTGTATATATGTATAAACATGCACACAACACCTGGTGAAAATCAGGAAAAATTCTCAATGTATCTTGAATGATCATTTAAAATTTTTCCCTTGCCAAGTAACACCCATTTCACAGTGAATATATGAAAACTGAATGTGTCTGGTTTAGAGAAGAAAGGAGCTCTCACCTGCTTCACCACTGTCACCGTGCCAGGTGCCATGGTAACGACAGAAGCCACGGCGGTGGCATCGTGGGACTCTGAACCCAACTCAATGATCTGCTGCAGGATGTTTACAGCTGCTGGATCCAGTCTTTCACCTTATCAAAAAGACAGCAGCCATAAGATCATCACAGGAGAACAGTTCTGAGGCTGTGTGAATCAAACAGCACAGCCTTGACTTGCAGTGCTGTTGGTATAATTCAAAAAGCTCAATAATGTGACAGATCTATGGCAGGGAAGTATTCACAAAATAAATTTGCCCAGGGAATGCATGAGTCAGCAAGTGCAGCCACACTGATCACTTCTGTGCCTATTTGAAAGAGATCTAAAAGAGTACATTGAATAAAGAAACAAGAGCCACAAGTCATAGCAGGAACAGCAAATTAGGAAGCTGCAGGAGTTTAAAAATCCAAATGTGCATTTACCAGACATTCACCTTACACAGAACCTACTTGTATACCTATTCAGCCATAACAGCCTTTTGGTATTTTAGAAACCTGTGTTTACCCTCTGTCTGGTCCTCTGCAGTACCCCTCAACCTAAATGAAGTAGTTTTATCTCTAAGCTGCTGAAGGAAAAGGTTAATTGCTTGGGAAAACTCATACTGATCACTTTATAAACACTGGATCAGAACATGTCTGTCCTTTTTAAAAAAAATTCTCTGGTGTGTGCAGCCCTGCCAAAGAAAAGGGATATTTACAAAAAAGCCCAAACAAAATAGTTGTACTCTCACTTCTCACAAGGTATGAAAGACCTGAATGTGGAAAAATGATTTTTGTTATGCAGGAACACAAATTCCCACCAATGGCCCACCATTCCTACATGCCCACTGTCAGCATGAGGGAGATGTCAGACAAGGAAAGAAACTGTCTGACATGTAAAGCTGCCTTATATTTGCTTTAATTACTGTCAGAGACAGAAAAAAGATAGAAAATAGAATAAATCTAATTTCCTAACTTAAACTCTTTTAAGTTTAGGTTGATACTGTGATAGTATAGGCAATCTAGGTCAGATAATTTAACTTCAAATATGTTGTAGTGTGTTCGCTGCACAAATAGAAAAATAGCTAAATTTTGTTATTTATGTAAGAAACAAATGTATCTGAGTACTGAAAAAGGTTTGCTTGCTTTGGGTTTTTTTTAACTATAAAACTGCCTTTAGACAAGATACTACTGGTTTTATACTAAGAGGGAATATGCTGAAAGAGTACCTGAAGTTGGATGCTCTAAAAAGAAGATTATTCAAAAAATTATAGCTTCATGCTTAAAATAAAGACTACAGTACATTCCATGAAAATATTTATTTTAATTTAGATATGAAGAAGTTTTAAAAAGGTTCTCAAGAAGTTTTCACTTATTTAGTATCTCAACTCATTAAACTAATATACAGAAACTGGCAGTAATGTAATTTAATTGCAACATGTTTGGAAAATCCATAAAAACGGAGAGTTTTTGACATGTATCTGTATTGTGAACTATAAAGACTACCATGATAAACAATTGTAAAATGCTGTTCATAACCAGGACATTTATTTATATGTTTAAAAAAAAATTTAAAAAACCACCTAGGAATGCCTACTCTAGTCTGTTGTTTTTACACTCTCAGAAATCTGGCCTTTTTTTTCTTTTCTCCTGGCTTTTGTTATTTATCACTTGGCAGACATTATCTAATACTACTCTTTTCCTTCTCAATCTGATACAGAATAGCTCACTTAATTTTGTGTACCACCAAAATTGAGATTGTTAGTGCTGCCTTGGGAACATGGTAAATGAGCTATTCCACCATGTCAGTCCTGCAGTCTTGCTGACTAAAGCCAGAGGGAGAAAAATAATAGCCAGAGAATTGTCATTAGATACACACCATCTACTCTGCCAAGATAGCTAATTTCACAGCATATTTAATAATATAGGCAGGAAATTCCACACAGCTAATAATAAAGTGCAAAACAGGCAGTGATAAGTATTAATGACTTCAGGATATAGGAATTCATAATGAATTATAATTTTTAATTTATACTTAAAGAAAATATAACTCCCCAGAAGTAAGTTCTGGATGACTTATTTCAAAAATTTTAATAGGAGATTACAGGAGGCTGTATATTGTACACTCAAAATAATTTTATATTTTGGAAAATAAAAGGTGTATTTGCTTTCCAACCTAGGAAAAAGGTAACTTACTGTTCTCAGAAGTGTATCTGAGGTTCTGTAATGCAGCCACAGCAGCTTGAGTGCCTTGAACATCTTCTCCACCCTCTGTTATATGGAGATACTGAGTGGATGCTTCTTCAGAAACCTCAGCAGTCAACTTGGAAACAAAGCCAAGGCATGAATAATCTCATTTTAGTGATTTAACAGCAACAAGGAATGAGTTTGGACAACAAATACTGTAACAAGAGCTATAGTGGGTGAAACAGAATTCAAGAAGAGTGTTACATGGGAGACAGGATAATCATCCCACAGTGTTCTTCTGGATTCTAATTCAAAGGTTGCTTTAAGGATGCAAAGTTATCTTGACCTTATTTTTGTTGCACAGTTATCTTAAACTAACAACAGACTTGTACTGTACCAGGGTTTAGCAAAAACCTTTTGAGCAAAACGAATTTATATTGCATATATGCTAAAACACTTCAGAAACTTGAAAAAAATGGCATTTTGTTTCAGAAAAGTTATTCTTTCCATAAACTATGTTTTTTTTTTAAGACAACCTGTCAATATCTATTCCTGCTCTGATGGGACTCTTTTTTTATAGTCAATTCAGCAACAGAGTCATTCTTGCACCCAGGATGTCCCCTTATTTTTCCAGCTTTGGGCAGCTACAGGGAAAGTGCAGAGATAATAATTTGGAATATGGATAAAGGACTTTGAAGGGTTACATTTTAAAATGCTTGTCCTACTTCTTTGAACAGCTGTCCAAATAGAACCTACTCCAGTGTTTTCCAAAGACTTATCCTTCTGTGTGTGGATACTCAGTAACTGTTAGACAAGACCTGCAGGTCAGCTCTTCCAAATCAGGCATTAGATTTGTGATGGGGGCCAGACTGAAATTTAGCAGAAGAGGCCTAAAACAGCTGTGGTTGATTCCTGGCTTTTTCCTCTCACTAGATATCAAAATCAGCCTGCTTGGGGAGTGGAAGACACTCCTCTGGCCAACCATAATTTTTTAATAAAAGTGTCTAAATCTGTGGTTTTCTCATCGATTCTGCATCTCCAGGACTGAAGCTGAAAACACAGAGCATATCATAGAAGACTTACTCTACATAACATTATATTTTTTTCAGCTGGTTAATTAAAAAATTCAGTTTTCTAGATTCTAGCCTTCTCTGGACCAAGACATAAGCTTTTTTCTGCAGCTTTGCTCATCTTACAGTTACCACCAGTGAATATTCAGCATACTACAAAATGCAGGACGTTTTTAAATTTCTCTTTTTTTTAATAAAGCTTTCACCCTTTCTGCTGCAAACAGAGGACTAGAAGCATAAAATGCAAAAATAAGCATTTACAAGGTTGTTAACCCTACCATGTATTAAAATTTAACATACATAGAAGACCTGCATTCAAGCAAAGATAAGATCCCACAACTTTCTGATCTTATATAAAGTCAGAGCCACATTTTTTCACACTTCTTATTTTTATCCTTACTTTTCTCCCCAGAATTTAAAAAAATTTAAGGGTCAAAGCCATTGTTATTTTGCTTTACCTCCCATTTGGTCTCCCCATCATTCTCCACCAACTTCATTCCATGCTTGTTTTTAAGATGTCTGTTGAACTCCCATTTTGTACCATACACAAAGCTGCAAACAGGACATTTAATGCCACCTACAAGAAAACACAAATAAATTATTTGAGTTATTTTTATATAAATTCTTTCTCAACACAGGAACAACCTGCTTAATTTGATCCCATGTCAATCAAGCCACGTAACTGTAAAATGTTTTCTTTTAGCCATTTGTCCAATGTGAAATATGTTAATATTTAACATACACATCAGTGGCATACTTTAGTAATATTTTTTAAATGTGCCTTCTCTAATACAGCTGTTCTAGTTTTCCCAAGTTTCAAAACATTGGTTTTTTTTTTCATTAGCAAAGTAAACTAGAAGGCATTAACGATGCAATATTCTCTTTACCCAAATATCTTTGTTCTTGAGGTTTCTGTTATCAGGCAAACCGTAAATAAATTTTTCTGTCTACAAAATGATGCACAGCAAGAAGTTAGCACAATGTTTAATGTGTGAGTGTGCAGCATTACAGGTAAAAAATCTAAGCATGATAAAATCATGAAAATCCAATTTTTTATACAAGATTAAAGAGCTTTTACTTCTTTTGCTTATGAAATTTGTTTGGTCAAATGTCAGATCTCACTTGCTTGTAATTATACAAATAAATATTTCTCTTTTTTTCCCTCTATTGACTTAAGACAACATGAATAACCTGCATGTGATAAATTGTTGCATTAGGTGGCCAGAACTCACTGTAACAAATCTAATAGCAGGAACTGAGCTACCACAAGCCTGACTCCACATCATGTTCCAAGGCATCAAACACACCCACAGAAGCTGGATATAAGCCAAGACCTCGCTGCACAGTCCTTTATGGACAAGGCAATTAGAAAAAACATCTCATTTTACATTAATGGAAAGCTACCATATGGTAACCAGGTGAAAAGAAACAAAATTTTTATTTTGATAAAACAGAAAGTAACTACATCCAGTCTCTAAGGTGAGAGAGACTTACTTTCAGTGAAACTTACTGTTACTACACTAACCCTCTTCTTTGCTAAGTCTTTACCAAACTTCACTGTTAGAGCAGATGCTCAAAATTCCATCTCTAAGCAAAACTGAAGCAGTTTGACTAAGGAAACTCAAAAAGTTCACATTAGAACAGATTAGATTAGATTAGATAATATTATCAGTTACCAAAAATGAAATTACACATTAATTTCACACCCATCTGTAGTATTAGAAAAAACACATTGCTGTGGAGCAGTGAACACTTTTCTGCTTTGATATCAAAACCATTATAATAACACATCAGGTAAATTAAATCTGTAACTTTTGTCATTATGACTTTAATTAAATAATAAGTAATAGAGGCATAGAATTCAACTGGTAATATATAACTCCATGTCAGTGACTTGATATGGAAGTTCAAAAAAATTAATTTCTAGATAATTTTTTAGAATAATGGGTAACATACAGAGAGTGTGAATGAATTACACACCTTTGCTACTTTCAATAACAAAATTGATACTTGTAACAAAACACTGCAGGCAGATATTACATAGCCCCACATCTTCTTTCCATTGGCATGTGCTCTTTTATTTATTGGCCTAAAATCTCCACAAGATAATTCTCATTTTTTTTATAAAGAGAGCACGTGATGAGAGCTGTAAAACAGAATACTGAGGCCACAACTGGACCTTCATGCATGGCCTGCAAAAACAGCTGCACAAACACAAACCAAAATCTGTCTCATACATGTAAACAAAATGTTTATGGATGGGAGGGAGAATCAGTGAGGAGAAAAGAAACAAATTTAGGAAAATTTGTATGTGACTTGCCCAGTACAAAGTAAATGAAACTATAAAATAAGCCATCAAATGAGCACATAGACAGGGCCTTGCAGAAAAACTAGTGGGTAATATAGAATATTCTTCCCACCTTTGCAGAATATAACAAATTCTTATGCTGTTTGTTTTCCTTTATTACTTTATAATACTAAAATAAATGTCAAATCATAGACTTCTACTTAAACAAAGAAACACACACATACCCTGAAAAATCCCAAGCATTTCTCTGATCCTGTGGATTCCAATTTCTAACCACAAGCCCAAAAATTAAATACTGCTGTCTATCCTTGGCAATGCAGCTACTCCAATGAACACAGTCCCTCTTCTATGAATCATTCATTTATTTATAAGCTCATTCTAGGAATCTTGTGTACACTCCAGAAGTCTACATTCATATAAATATTTCCAATTAAGTTTATTTGCAGTGCCTGCAATGCAGTCAAAAACCAACTGAGAGTAGAGGAGATGAGCAAGTGTGAGACAATTCACTCTGGGCTCAGAAAGTAACTTAGAAAAAGCAGAATACAATACAAATAGATATAGACAGCTTTTATTAGATATTGATCTTTGTTCCTTTCCCCTCTCAATTTCTTTTCAAGCCTTTTTGCTTGCTGGTACTCTCTCCTTTTCCTTTTCATCTACAGAACCTTCATTTCAAAGGATTTGTTTAATATTAGGCCTGAAAGGTCTTTTTCCTTTATATGAATATATGAATAATTTTCCAAAATTGCTTTTCAGATCTATGAATACAGTAATTGAAACTAAATAGAAGTTTTTCTGACATCAAGGTGCAACTTCTGGCCCAAGCAGTTCAGAAACCCACAGAGTCATCCAAAGATTTGGGTTGGAAGGGACCTTAAAGTTCATCTTGTTCTGTTTCCCTGCCAATTGGCAGGGACACCGTCCACTAGACCAGGTTGCTCAGGACCTCATCCAACCTGGCCTTGAACACTTCCAGGCATGGGACATCCACAATTTATCTGGGTATTTTGTTCCAGTGCCTTACAGTAAAAAATCTATTTCTAACATCTATTACCTTGTATGATACCCAGGTGTCATATAAGACAAATATGACATTTTTGTCATACTGCAGAATATGTCCACACTAATCTGTTTGTGCTGTGTGAACCAAATACAGAAAACATTCTGATTTCCAAATCAGGAAAACTTTCATTAACTTCAATAGGATTCATGTTTATCACTTCCAAATGCAAATGTCTCCCGCCAGGAGCAATTCTCCCCCCAGTGAGATACCAACACACTGAGAAAAATTGATGTTTCTATAGCATGATAAGGAATCTCTGGCTTTATTTGGAGCCCAGGTGCAAGATACATTTGATGCATCACAGAACAGGAAATTGAGTTGGCAAAGGAAGCTGCATGTGGGAAATCACACCTATTAATATAGCTTTCTTCATTACAGAGCCCTGAGAAGAGACACTGACTTCATAGCTCCTACATGGATTTGATGCCTCATTACTACTCTAAAATGCCTGACTTTTCCACAGGTGAATGTGGAAATCAGGCACAGCACTACTGTCAGCACAGGAAATGTAAATTCTGTGTAAGGAGAGGAAGAGAAAGAAGGATGCAAAGGTAGAGATGGAAAGAACAGAAAAGGCTGCTTCTGTTGGGAGGGACCTACAAGGACCATCCAGTCCAACTGCCTGACCAAAAGTTAAAACTGTTGTTAAGGGCATTGCCCAATTGCCCCTTAAACACTGACAGCCTTCAGGCATTGATCACCTCTCTGGGAAGCCTCTTCCACAGTTTCACCACCCTCTTATGACCGTGTTCACAGGGGTCTGAGGATGAGGGAAGAGAAGAGGATCTGACTCCATGTTTCAGAAGGCTTGATTTATTATTTTATGATACATATTATATTAAAACTATACTAAAAGAATAGAAGAAAGGATTTCATCAGAAGGCTAGCTAAGAATAGAAAAGGAATGATAACAAAGGCTTGTGGCTCGGACAGAGAGTCTGAGCCAGCTCACTGTGATTCGCCATTCATTAGAAACAACTCTATGAGACCAATCACAGCTGCACCTGTTGCATTCCACAGCAGCAGATAACCATTGTTCACATTGTTCCTGAGGCCTCTCAGCTTTTCAGGAGAAAAAATCCTAAGGAAAGGATTGTTCAGAAAATATGTCTGTGACACCCTCTCAGTAAAGAAATGCTTCCTAATTGCAGTCTTAGCCTCCCAGGCACAGTTTTGAGCCATTCCTACATGTTCCATCACTGGATCCCAAGGAGAAGAGCTCAGCAATTCCCCTTCCCCCTCAGGAAGCTGTCAGAGAGCAATGAGGTCACCCCTGAGCCTCCTCCAAACCAGACAAGCCCAGAGCCCTCAGGTGCTCCTCAAAGGACATCACTTCCAGCCCCATCACCGTCTTTGTTACCCTCTGGACACAGTCATGAACCTTCACATCCTCACCTGGTGATCCCAGCCCTGAGCACAGCAGGATAATCCTCTGTTTTCCTGCTGCTTATTCTGTGTTTAATGGTTTAATGCAGCTCAGGATGGGATTTGCCCTCTGGGCTCACTGCTGGCTCCTGGGGAGCTGCTGCCACCCAGATTATTCCTGTCTGCAGGGCTGATCTCCCCACTCAGACAGGTGCCAGGCATTGCTCCACCCTGGGGGCAGAAGCTGACATTTGATCTTGTTAAATTTCATCCTGTCCAGTGTTCCAGTGTGGTGGGAAAAGGATATCGACCACAGGAAAAAGTTAAAGACTCCTCTCTCTCATCTCACTCCAATGTCTCCATTTTAAGGCTACTCCTGCATCTCAACAACTTTGCAGTTCTTTTGTTTCAGTGGAAAAGAATTACCTTCAGAAATGCATTTATCTGGCTCCCAAAGGGGACGGAAAGCCTAATCAGTGTAAGACTAATTTTCTTTGTTCCAAACATTGCAAGTATGATCCATAATTTATAGTAGGAGAATTCATTCTCTCATATCTATTCCTAAAAGTAGCTACAGACAAATAATTCCTTGCAGAGCTCAGATATTTGGAAAGTTAAACAAAGCTCCCCATAGTGAAGAGCTCTCCCTTCATCTGGGTGACTACAAAATAGAGGCTCTGAGTACTGACCAAGCAAATATTACTTGCTTAAAACAACTGCAGGTTCCCCATGGACTTGTACTGCCTGTGAAAATAATCATAAAATGATACTATATATTCCTACACTGTTATAGATACTTGCTTTGAAAATTATTTGGCTGGGGATTTTTTTTGACAAAAGGAAACAAAGAAATGTTATATAAAACCAACACAGACTCAGATTACTTATTGTAGTTATGTATTTTCCCCTTATAGAGCAAGTTTAAAGGGAGAGTCTACAACTGAGTTCTCTTTCTCTGTGTCATGATTTCAGTATTTTAACAAGGATTAATGCCTTCAATAGATAAATGTTATGTGTTAGAATAATGATTTGAAATAGCATTTAGAAACAACGTAACCTTAGAAGACTTACATTTAATTAATTATCTAATACAACAGCATTATTTTGGTCTCTATTCCCTTCAACAAAATTAGAAACTGAAGATTCCAAAAGATGAAACTGTTGGCAGTTTCTGCTAAAAAATAGGGAAAACACTTTCTAAAATTATGAGTAACAAAGAAGGAAACTTAACTTTACCAAGAATGGAAATATTTTCCACGCAATTTAATACTTAATCTGGCTTTCTCCTCTTCTTGCTTAATGTTCCTCACACCAGGCACTAGAACTGAAGGAGCTTTACACCCATAAATGTACCTGACTGTATAATCAGTTGTTTGCTTTGGTTCATCTACTCAGTGTGTAACAGCAAAGATACTTATGGGAGTCAGACTAATCCTAAATTAAACTGTGGTGATTTCTGCTTTACTACTAATACATTCTTAGCTTACTTACACAGACAAGGTGTGCTTCCTTTGCCCATAAAGCACCTTGTGAGCATAACAATTCCTAACCTGTTTTACCTGTACTCTCTTTTCTCCCCAGATTTTTCTAGTGGGGGAATAATTTGCTGCCATTTACTCTTCAGTCTCTTTCCTTATGTTTGTTCAACCTTACATTGAGTTCAACCTTGCAGAATTGTCACAGAAATTTATCAGCAGAATGGTAGAAATTTATCATTCATTTCAACATGCAGGGATACATTTCAACAAGCAGGGATACTTGACTTACAAAAAGAGACAAAGAGATTTAAATGATAAATGTATGCAACAACAAATAGCACAGTCAAGGTCAAACAAAACTTTGGTTCCCACACCCTTAAAAACCAAGAACAAAGGACACTGAATGAAGGGTAAAAGGTGGCCATCCCAGAATTACTAAAAAGGAATAATGATTTAACATATAGCACCCAATAAACTGAAGAACACAAACTGCACAAAAGTTTAGTTTCACAGCAAATTTGCTTCAGCAAAAAAACCCCAAACCAACAAATCTTATTTGGTGGAGATGTACCTTGCTGGATAAGAGTTTCAGCTGCAGGCTCCCCAGAGCCCGCATTGACATACTCTTCATTGGGATGCTTCCTGTTGTAATGTCTCTTCAGGGAGCCCGATATGTTGCAGGAATAGTGGCAGTGTGCACAGCGGAAGGGCTGGGGGCAAAAAGGAAAATGTTGGACTGTATTTCCTCCCCTCTTCAGGATACTGGGCTAAGCTGCAATGTTTTGATCCCAAGAAACCATGTTCATTTCTGGCTTGGGCATCTTTCAAGGGAACTCTCGAAAATTCAAAAGAAATAGAAGTTGTAACTAAACATTACCTAGATTTGGTACTTTTTATTATGTGCAAGACTCTCACTATCATAAGAATATTATCCAGTTTTTGTAATTCAGTAAATTGTATGTGTTCATAATTGATGTTAACAGGTCTGACCATGTGGAGACTCTCTACTATGAAATGACCTAGCTGCTGTGAGCTTTGGTCTGAAAAACAGCAGCAAGACAACTAAAATAACTGAAAGTACAACATGATTGTACAGCCAATCTAATTTAACTCCTTTCCTTTCCTTTCCTTTCCTTTCCTCTCCTCTCCTCTCCTCTCCTCTCCTCTCCTCTCTCCTCTCCTCTCCTCTCCTCTCCTCTCCTCTCCTCTCCTCTCCTCTCCTCTCCTCTCCTCTCCTCTCCTCTCCTCCCCCTCTCTCCTCTCCTCTCCTCTCCTCTCCTCTCCTCTCCTCTCCTCTCCTCTCCTCTCCTCTCCTCTCCTCTCCTTTCCCCATTTCTTTCACCTTTCCCTGGCATTTGCATTTCTCTGACCATTTGGTGAGCTGACTTTGGCAACTGAATTAATTGATTTTTTAAGAACACGTCTCTCTTCAAGTGACAGAGAGACAAATTCCTAAAGAAATAAAAATTAAGAAAACAAACATTTGAGCCTAAAGTTAACCTTTGATAATAACTTCCTGACTGAGATGTGTCACAGTCATAGGGAGCTTGACACAAGCATTAGGTCCTGGTAAAAGCATGCAGATGTTGGCTGAAGTCCTCAGGGAAAAGTCAAGTACCTCAAAATAGGATGGAAAATGTTTCATGCACAGCAGTCCCACCTAAAGCTCCTCAGCAGAAAATGGTTGGTACAGAAATGTTCATCCAGGAGCTGAATTTAAAGCAGGGATATGTCTGCAGTCAGGGTACATTGATTAGAACACTCTCCTAAGCTCATTGCTCATGATCTTCCTTCAGGTTCCAAATAGCAAAAATAAGGAAGAAAAGTGATGTTCAGACTCCCTTAACCTTATGCTTCAGAGGGTACTGTAAAATTCAGCTACTCAATATTTCAGAGATGGGTACTCTCTTTCTATTGCTGGAACTGTAATTTTTTAAAGAAAATAAAATGCAGACAGACTGCTGTGCTCTTGCAGCACTCCCTTGTGCAAGTCATGCATGTTCCCTGCTCTTGGATAGCAGGATTGCAAATTCATGGAGCTGGGAAATATGACGGATTAAAGGATCATTAGGTCACATAAGTAGTGACATTTCTCTGAGCCTGATAAGCATGAAAACAACTGGCCTAGAAGGAGGCAAACATGTTTTGAACTCCACTAAACAAATACTCCTGATTGATCTAACCCAGTGTTCAGTTCTCTTGATGATGTCCTGAATTTCCACACTTATGTGTAGGCAGATCCCAAGGTCAGAATCAGCTGCATTTCAAGAACTGCACTGTGAGTGCATTCATCACTTTAGCCATCAAAAAAGGGAAATTATGTATTCTCATTTACAATAAATATTTTTAAAATGTAAGTGTGGAGCAAAACCACACACTTTAGACAGAAAAATTGTTTTTTTCAAAATGTATCATCTCTTTAGATGACTTGTTTTGTCTTCCAAAACTTAAGTCATCATTGAAAAGACTGCTTGCCTTGCTGCTTTGTGCTACTTGTTAAGAATGCCTGCAGTGTCCTCTTTATAGAAGTAAAATGATCTGTTAGATAATGAAAGATGTTACATATGAAAATAGTATCATGTTTTCAAAAAGAAATATGTTCACTGTTAAGATAAAGCCTCACATTAAAATGAACATTTTCTTAAATAAAAAATACTGTTTTTTTCTGGAAAAGGAATCAGTATAACTCCTATTTACTGAATATAACATTTCACAATACATTACATTAAGACCTATCATGCTGAGAACCAATGTGAAATTTAGAAATAAAAACATACTCCCAGTTATTAGAATAAACTGTATCTCTAATCTAAATACTTAATATAAACATTAACAATTTTCAAAACACTTCCCAATGCATGTTTCAGATAAATGTTTTAAGGTAAGTGTTTTAAAATTAATTTTCTTCAATTTTCTTCAAGTATATGAACTCATCTGTAGTCCAAGAGACTGGCAAATTTGGGAAAAATTTGAATGAACAGTGATAGTGGGGATTTGCTTCCATACCTCCCCAGGACTTTTTAAGGTACATATTAGATTCACTCACTCAAGGACTGATAATCAAACCAAATAAATTTGTTTCATATTGCAACATAGAGATATTTTTGTCAAGTAAAACTATTAATTACAAATTGGTCACCTATAACCCTATAACCCAATAAAATAACCCTATCTAAAAAGTCTGAATACAAGGTCAAAATTTCCAAAATATTAAATGTTTATATACTGTTAATTGTCATCAAACAAGAAAATGTGCCAGTTTTATTACTGTTATCTAAAGTTCTGTGTATTTCCTAATCACTTTAAGCATGATTTATATGTCTTCTTACCTTGAAAGAGACGTGTTGTTCCATATGACGTAGGAGCTGTGGTTTCTGGGCAGCTGTATAGTCACAAACTGTGCATTTAAACTGCTTTCCTGCAATGGGAACAGCAAATGGAATAATTTTTTTCTGTTTAAGTTCAGAAAACTACTGATTTTATTTCCTTATTAAGATAAATTCCCAAATGCCAAGAATGAACAATGAACAATAAGAGAAGTCTGGCACTTGCTCTGCAAAATTTTGGTTAAATAGAGCTAAGAGCAGAATAAGGGAGGAAAAAAGGCTTGAGTGAATCTTTAAATTATAAGCATTAAATGCTCTGGATTCTCCTGGGGTAGACACTTGGGATAGAAGAAAAAGAATTGTTATGGTGCACCCTAAATGGAAGAAGGAAATCCATTATTTACAACTGTAGGCACAGCTACTTTGCTGTTTGTAAAACACACTTGGAAACCCTCAAAACACCAACGTTTGATCTTGTTCACATGGGTTTAGTTATTTCTGTCTCCAGCACTGAATTGTTATGATTCAGATACATTTTCCCCTCAAAGCAGTCTCTCTCACTAATCTATTTTTCCCTTATGATTTAAATGAACACAATTTCCTTCCTTTTATTCTCTGGGTTTCATACTCTCTTTCTCCTTATTTTGCCTCTAAGATTCTATCAGTCCTGCTACCTGCAGCCAAATTACAAAGTGCATTAAATACTGAAGGAACTTCATTCCTGAATTAAATGTGCTCAGCTGGTAAATTGTATTTGAATGATGTGGAAAAAGGATGTTAAAAACTATTCCAAAAGTAAAAGAATCAAAAGGTAAAGGAGAAGTAGAATAGACAATGTTCTGTATAATCACAAAGTGATGGGGTTTCTTAGATTCCAGATGCTGAGGAAAAAGGTAAAAGCATTTTATACCAAGTGTGAAAGTTTCTATAAAACACAGCTAAGAAGCACCTTCTGGTATCTAAATAAAATAATGAAAATCAGCCTTTCTGGTTTACTTCTACCCACAAGCAGTAATGACCCTGGACTACAGAACTGCTTGTTATCATGTCACTCTTGAGAAGTCTGTCTTCTGGAAAAGCATAAATCAGACACAAAACTACTTTATATTCCATGACTTAAATTGACCTTGCAGGGCTCTGATATTTGAACAAAAA
Organism: Zonotrichia leucophrys gambelii; assembly: GCF_028769735.1. NCBI lineage: Eukaryota > Metazoa > Chordata > Aves > Passeriformes > Passerellidae > Zonotrichia > Zonotrichia leucophrys. The sequence goes on from NC_088171.1 coordinate 146,038,264, forward strand.
TTGCTTGGATTCATAAGTCAGGAAGACAAGACTCATAAACAGTGAAACAGCTTTCAAATTCACTTATTTGTGAAATAACTGAAGAACCCTAGATGTGTGCTGCTAAGAACTTCTACAGTGCTGTCACTACAGGAAGGGACACTGGGCAAAGAGAAACTGTCACTCAGAATGCTGAATGTCCCCTGACAAACCACATTCCTGATGACAAATGGTGGACTTAGTGAGGAAAATTACTTAAGACTCCACAGACAGTGAGATCCTGCTTCCACTGGAGACAGTGGTCAAATTCACCCTCCAAAGGTACTGGGAATTTCCTGGAACAGTTTTGGAAGTGTGAAAAGCAAGGCACAAGAGCCTAAGTCTTGGATTTATTTGTGCCAGTCAAAAATGGAGTCTTAACAAAAAGGAACACAGAGTCATGGAATGGTTTGGGTTGGAAGGGACCTTAAAGGTCATCTTGTTCCAGCCCCCATCACCCTGTGATGGGCTGGGACACTTTCCACTAGAAGTCCCTGGAGTTATTCCAGAAGATGATGAGTTTGAAGCCAGATAAAGAAGGCTCCTGGTAATAACAATGCCTCTAGAGCCAAGGTTACAGCCTGACCTAGCAGTAACTTATAAAAGAACACAGTTCCTCACATGGATTTGAATGGTTAAAGCTAGCTTCACACTTTTAAACCCAATCCAGACATGGCTAGATCCTGCTCAACTATAGTGCTGTTCTTAACAACATTGAATTTAAAAGCAGCTTCAGATGAATTGCATTAATGACTTATACACACATAGATTTGTTCAAGAAATCCAAGTAACACAGGTGAAAGCAAATTCAACTTTCATTGCTGAATTTCCCTATTTGATTGTGCTGGATAGTGAAAACAAAACAGAAAGGTTTTGAAATTAAACCCCATGAGGGGATTTTTTTTTTTTACAGGGCCATAGAAAGAGACCTTTTCATTTTTCTTGTAGACGGACGATTCTTGAAATTTTCTTTTCATCTGAATACAACAACTTGCCTCCTTCTCCTAGGAAGAAATCAGCTGAAGTTTGCATTTAATAAGTAAAATCTTGATTCTGACATATGAAGCTTAGATGCATGTGCCAGACCTACTTGGTACTGATCAAGTTACTTCAAAATACTGGAAAGTACTTTTTGAATAACAAGTGGTTTACCAACACACAGCATTTCTGCAATAACTTTGGTAATAAAACAATAACTATAATCTTCCTGTAAGATGTAGCATATTGGTGTAAAAAGGATTGTTTCTTCCACTTGAACACACAGACATAAGCATTAAAAAATATCTCTGACACAGAAACTTCAAATATATTCTAAAAATGTAACAGAGCATTGTGTGCTTTCTCTGAAGATGTAATTTGAAAAACAAAAGAATCTAAATTAAATGGTCAATAAAAAGTGGAATGAGGTTTCACACAATTGCATGAGTAACAAAAATCAAGCTACTAAGTCATAATGAAGATCTGTACAACTTATTCTGCTAAATAATTTACTTCAGTATGATAATCACAGAATAATAAAATACTGTTGTGCCCCAAACTTTGATATAAAATGGGATACTTTTCTGGATGTGCTTCTTGCTTTTTTCAGTTATCATCACAGAAATGATAAAACTGCAGGGCAAATGAGGTGCTGAGTGTGAGACAGTGCCCAGGTATGCCAGTGGCTGATTAGACACCAGGATCCTAATAATATTCTCATAGAATAAAACAGTGAGAGATTTAACAGCAAGAGACAGAACTACTGGCAATTTCAAATTTTTATCGAAATAAACAATTCCCTGTTGGAACAAGGAAGGCATACAAAGCCAATATGAATTTCAGAGAAACCTAATATTTCAGAGGCAGCTGTCTTTCACATAAATTAATTTCACAAAGTTTTGAATTATTTCCCAAATGGTGTCTCCTGGGAATAAAAAAAATCTGTAAATCACACTGAAGTGTTCAACTGAAAAGCATTTGTTAATAAGGCCTGTGGTACAGCCAATATTTATTGTCCTAAAATAGATTTAATAAATAGATAGTAGATTTAATGCTCTTACCATCAGCAGTATGAAGAAGTTTATGGCTCTTCAAAGTGCCTTTTGATTTGAACTTTTTCCCACACATGTCACAAAGATGGGTTTTCTCTGTGCTGTGACGATTCATGTGAGCTTTCAAGTTGCTCTTGCTACGAGTGGCGTACTCACAGAGGGAACATTTGAAGGGTTTTACACCTAAAAATGAAATAAATATACTCTGAAACAACCAGGCTGTGCCTTTCCAGGCTGGACATTTGCTTGAAAGAAATTTCAGATCATGTGAGCAACATGGACAAAGAGAAACACTTCAGAATTTGGATGCCTACAAATAAGAAATTTCATTTACAGCTTCTGTGTAAATAATGCTGTGCTCATTACAGCATCACTTAACTTGCTAAGAGAAAAGAGGAGTTCTTTCACAATTGAATATTGCTCGACTGAAGCCAGGTACTGAGTTTAGCCAGGAAAATACTGATATTTGGGCCTTGCTAAGCCCACTCTCGATTTAGAAGTAAAATCCAGGCTGCCTGTGTTTATGCCACGTTTGTGTACATGTCTCCCTCCAGAAGTCTTCAGGTAACTCCCATTCTCTGTTTACTACAGCCAACAGTGAGGAAACCTGTTGTAAGGAGGACTGCTTCATTAGGCAGTTAACATGAAAGCACAAGTTAAATGTGCAAGCTGTGTTTTATGGTTAATTAGTATCAGATTTGCTAATGGTTCAGGCAGATACAAGCACTTAAAACTTCTCTTCCCTCAAATTGTCCAAAGCATACAAAGAAATACCCAGTGGGTCATCTAACAGAAGGTCTATAAGAACAAAGTAAATCCTTCAAAGAAAAGCTGAATAAATCTGAATTGGCAGAGTAGTTCAACAGTTTCATGAGGCTCTGCACATTTTAGATTGATACTCATGACCTTAAAATTAGATTTACAAGCATGAAGAATTACAGTCTGCTTTAAGCAGACTTGATTGCACACTTTGATTTGGGAAGAAATTTCTATTCACCTCCTCCTTCTGCCAGGTTGATGGCATGGGTTCCCAGTTCCAGTCAGAATAAAAGAACTTTGTCTGTGGAATACACAAGGAATTTCTCTAACCTACATTCTGCCTTACCTAAACTTCTTAAAGGAGGAAAGGCCACTGGAGAGGAGCCCTGCTCTGTTACACAGGTGGGAAAGCTCAGAGTTAGAGCATTCAAACAAACATACTGAACTATCTATATGGGAACACTTTGGAAACAAGATACCAGTTTGAGAGCACCAAATCCCATTATCCCCTTCATGCAGAGGGATGGCTGAAGAACCTAAAAACACAGGCAATCTGTTCCACAGATTACTAATGGGACAAAAGACCGTGTAAGCTGTCTTCAACCTCTTATAAAAATACACAGACTGAGTAGACACAAGATTTTACTGTCTAAAGATTTGAAATTCAAGGCATTTTTAACTCATATGTTGCCTTATTACTGGAATTTCTCCCTAAAAATGTCATAAATGTGATGAGCATTATCTTAGGGGATTTGATCACTGTCTGTGTCAATGGCAGCTAGCTGCCATGCTCTGCAGGATTTAATTAAAATATTCACAGAATTTTATGTATACATCAAAGCAACTGGATTTCAATTGGTTTACTAAGAGATTTCCAGACCAAGGATTTTTGGACAAATGTAAAAGGAGCAGCAGAGACTCATAAGAAGATACAGAAAATTATTTGTTTGAAAATACTGAGCATGTATTTAATTCACTTCTCCTTACTCACAGAGAATTCTTTATAGATGTTTATGAATGTGTTCTGGAAAAAATTGCATTAGAATTTTAGTAATTTTTATAAAACATTTAAACTGTCTGTTAATATTCTGAGTGTGAAATTCTGTGTGTGATCCAGAATCCATTTAACTAATTAATTAACCTTCAATGTAGCTTAAAGTTTTGCATTCAAGTATAGAAATAAACTTGAATCTATTTTTTTTTTTATGTCAGCAAAGCTTCAGTGGAACATGAGACTCATTATATGCCCAAAAGCTTAAAAGCAGAGTTTTACCTTCATGAGCCCAAATATGACGTTGAAGGTCTGATCCATTCTTCATAAAATAAAAATCACAGTGGGGACATTTCACAGCTCGTTTTCCAATGAGTCCTTTCAGCTGAACTCTTCTGCCAAGAATCTCAGAAATAGTAGTCATTGAAACCTCTGAGAGAAATGCAAAATGTAGTAAGAACCAGAAAGACTTGAGGCAATTTATTTTGTAAGTAATACTGAAGAGCTAGATCCTGATTCGGTCCAACTTTTAAAAGTTGTATTTCCCCTACTGCCACTCAAAACTGACTTGAGCAAAGAGCACAAGGACCTTTTTTTCCTTCAGGCCTTCTAGGATGCTCTGTCCTTTCCTGATCTGTGAACTCACTGTCCTCACTGCTGCCTGTTTAAAAAAAAATAAATATTTTAAATATAAAAAAGCTTGGTTGGGCCACTGGCACAAAAGATCATTTTATCACTGTGACCCTTCCCCATAAGCTAAATTGGCAATTTTTTCTTCAATATTTTCAAAAACTTTATTCACGATTTCACCTCAGATTTCCAGATGTCAAGGATCTGAAGACAGTTCACTTCAGCCACAGCTACAATGGTCAGAACTCTGATAATCAGGCACTTTAAAGGGAAAACCAGGCTCATGGAATAAATGTGACTGGAAGGGACTTCTAAGGTCACCTACTCCAAGCAGAGCCAACTTCACAGTTCCATTTTCAAAGTTACATCCAGTTGCCTGGGGTCATATCCAGTCCTGTCCTGAACATATCCAAGGATGCAGATTCTACAGCCTCTCTTGGCCCACTGCAGTCTTTAACCATCTTTACAGTCAAAACTGTTTTGCTAGTTCTAGTCAAAATCTTCTTGTTTCAACTGACATCCCTTCACTGTACAGCTCCAAGAAAAATCTCCCTCTGTCTTCTTTTTAATTAGATTGCTGAAGACAGCAATTAAGATTCCTCTCCTGGTCTTTTTTTATTCAAGCTAGACACACTCAGTTCTGTGTATTTCCTTCATATGAGATAATGTTTTGGTTGTCACAGTGAAAAAGTTCAAAATAATGAAGTTTAAATTAAAGTGGCCCAGACACATAATGAAAAGATTGCCAGATGCTTTTAAAAATAAATCAAATTGCTCAATGCACGTCAGATGAATGAAATGCTATCTCTTGACTTAATGAAAGTACAACACTCATGAAATCTAAACCTTAAGACATGAAAGCTGGTGACATATTATGCCCCAAATGTTATAAACTTGAAAGTTCCTGTCTAAACTTCAATTTTTACCAAAAATCACCTTGTCTCCTGATGATCGGTCCCAGAATGGAATCACAAAAATCCTGCCTGAACTCATATGCGCAGGGAAAATAACCTCAAAAGGTAACTATAAAAGCTCATGAACTGAGCAGAGATAAGTTCTAAGGTACCAAAAAAAAAAAAAAAAGAAAAATACAGCCATAAGTGTGAACCCTCATTCTGCCTTTCATGGCTTAGATCCTTCACTCATGACTGCAGGCTAGGATGTCTGCTCAGTGGGGAGCTATGGAAGCTGATGCCTCTCATGCCTCAGAACTATTAAGAAATATATTAAATCAGACAGTGGATGAAAGGTAGATAATTCTGAGAACTGGGACCAGAACCCAAGACTCTTTCTTCACTGCTGAGTACAAAAATCATTGAGCAATAAAGCCAAGCTCTCTTATCCCTTTGGTTTGAAATACTGCTCTGCCAAAGTCTACGGAGATTTTTGTCTCACTGCCTTCATGGGACCAAAATTCAACTCCTCTGCAAATACAGAATAGGAAAGACTACTTTTTGATTTCATACTTTCTACTTGATGAGACCGAAGAGACAAGGGAACAGGGCATGCAGAATGATACCAAGAAAGGAAGAAGAGGGGGAGTTCTAGAATATTTTAATGATAAATATGAAAGTACTTCAGTTTAAATTAATTTTTGATATGTCACTTTAAAATTCAATACATCTTAAACAGTACTCATCTTTCCTTTGATCTTCATTAATTTTAATTTATGTTTTTGAAAACAACTGCATTCATGCCACTGCAGTATTTAAAAGCTTATACCATCAGACCCCTCACATTTATATGGCTTGTAATTAAGTGTGTTGTACAAATGAAGGATTTCTTCCTGATTACAAGGAGAAAATTCACAGAAATAAAAAATATTTGTGCATTAATTCTCCTCCGTATATTAAAACAGGCTTGTTGCATAACTGTTGCATAGGCATATCTTAGATGTAGTATTTCTTTAGTGCCAGAGATACATCTAATAAATCTGCTATTCTGCCTTTAAGCTCTATTCCCCCATGATACAAGAATGAAAAATGAAAACACAAAATCATAGTGCAGATTTTCTTTCTGAACCTTACTTCTATTGTAAGAGTTTAAAAGACCCACTTGAATTAAAAAAATAAAATTGCATTATACTTTTTTTAGAGAGATTCAGATACCAAATGAATTGTTCAGGAGTATTTATAAATCCACAAGTTTAGTACTTCAGGGCTCCAGAGTTAACTGGTATTTCTGGACCTCAGACACAGCACACAGTGATCATTCAGCAGTCAGTGGACAAGAACAGGCTAATGACCACATGTAAGGGCACAGAACATCATTGTCCTGCCAGTTCTCAGATCCTGCTATTCAGGAATATCTCCTATGCTCCCTGCCTGAGGCAGCACAAAGGCTTTAAAGGCCCAGTTCTTGAGATTCAATTTCTATGCTTACTGGAGTTATACCTCCTGACTACAGTATAGTTCAGAAGCCTTTTCTCATCTCAATTTCCTGCATTAGACATGTCCTCTGACGTACGACAAGTGCTCTGCAAATAAAGAGGTTTAGTAACTAAAGAGCTGAAGTGGGAGTTAAGGAGCAAATTAAAGTGAAGGAAATTGTTTAAAACACGGGTCTAGCACTATCTAGTGGCAGTAGGAAGATAAACTACTGCTTTACCTATTATGCTGTACATCTGACAAGAAAGACAAGGAAAGTTACATCCCTTTAGTTGTTTTTTTTCCCCTTAGATTCAGTCTGAGCATGACCAGTGTTTTCCTTCTTTGTATCCAATTATGTCAGGTGATAAGGAGCCCTTATGAATTAAAGAAAGTGTCACCTCTCCCTCCTCTGCAGTAGCAGCAGGACTTTCTATCCAACATAACATAGATCCTGAGAAGCAGGAAATTAGGGACACACCAGTGTGATTGCTGAGTTCACATCAGTGAGTTTAAATCAGTCCCCACTCCAGCATTTTGGCATCAAATTCCCAAGATCTGGGAAAGAATTATTTACTCAGGCACAGCACATTGACTCACCACATTCATGTTATCTTGTACTTGCACTGATAAATCAGGGCACCAGAATGCAAGGTGTAAACAGAGTTTGGGGCAGTTTGCTGGATCCAGACCCATTACTGATTCCAGTAATGGAACTTGCCAGCTCCATTCCTACTGGCCACACCAGATCCCAGCTGGTTCTAGCAGGAGCCCTGCTGCAGACCCCAGCTGGCCCTGGGGCTCCAGCCCAGCCCCAGGACCTGGGCATGCACAGGGCCAGCTCGGCATTCCCATCAGGCACCTACAGACAACTCATGAGCCCTGAACACATTCCTGTCAGTTCATGTAGGGCCAGTGGGAATTTCACATCTCCTGGGCTGCTGCAGGATGTCTATGTGCCTGATCCCAAACTTTCCAGTGCTTAATTTGAATTCACCCTTTGCCAGATGAAGACAGATTTCTCAGCACAATTACCTGACATATTCCACAACACACTCAAACAGGAACACTTTTCACTCTAAATTCTAACATCTGCAAAACCAACACAATTCTTACTCTAAACTAGTTGAATTAGAAATAGACTCTTCTCCTTCTTAGAAATATAATCACATTACACTGCTCATTCTAAACCCTTATGCATTTATTGCAATAGACTGAGAAATCTCCCTTGATTTCTTTTTCTTACCAGGGTGATTTGTCTTGATGTGAGATTTTATAAGTCGATCTTCAGAAAATGTCTTCTCACACACAGGACAGGAATAACTCTTTTTATCCTTAAGTGAGAAAGAAAGAGATTGCATTTTCAGTCTACTGGTATAATCACTATAGTCATTATTCAGTAATACATGGTTCTCAACAAAGTTATAATTCAAGGTTCGGTTTTTAAGGAAAAAATGAATGTATTTATAGTGAAATAAGTGAAGGAGAAATATTAAAAGACTCTAAGCACATCATTAATCCTCATGAATACTGGGCTCCAAGTTACAGCAGATGAGAATATGCACAATAAATGCAAGCATTATCTTCTGACTGACTCTGTAGAAAATCAGGAGTTGAAAGATCAAGTCACATAACAGAAGAAAATGTATTTGATGTAAGCAGTAATATTTAGGGGTTTTTCTTCTTTTTTTTCACAAGTCCACCCTTCTTATACCAGGATCAGATCTTACCCTTCTGAAGACAACCACCACACTGTGGATTTATAAAATTGCCTGAAATTGAGTAGCAGAGTTAACAATGACAGATGCCATTACTTATTCAGTGTCTACATTTTTAACTACTTTATAAATATTCAGCATTTTATGTATTACCAATAAAGTCGTATTCTATTATTTTGATTTAAAGACTACTGCGGATTTTCTCAGTGTCTCTGATGTTATAACAGATTTAACACTATCAGTCAAGTTCAACTGGAGAGTTTTGATGTCATCTGTTTTTATATGTAATTTTAGTCTAATTGCAATTTTCCTGTTTTTACAAATGCATCTAACTTCTAAAAATATAGAATTTTCTCCATTACACTTTAATTTAAACCTTGACAGTCACAATATAAGTTGGAGAGATTGATCCTTCCAGAAGTACCTGCTGGCACTGGATGCTCAATCCAATGAGTGGGTCATAGTCACCTCTGCACTGAGTAGATTAATTTATGAGTGGATTATCAAAACCACAGACTGAGGGAGTCTAGTTAGTCCTGACAGCTGGGCAGGTGCCCAGGTAACACAGTACTTGGTTGGAGAGGTGCAGCTGCCCACCCACCAGAGATCTCTGAAAAGGTGAGCTGAAGCCACAGAACAGACACTGCACTACTTATTCCAGGAGAGAAATATTTCCTGAAGAGTGTGGAAGGAAATTATTGATCAAAATAGGACAGACCCCTGTGTTATGAAGGAGAAATCTGGAGATCACAGGAGGGTAAGGGTCCTGGACTCTACCAGTTTCTGACCTTTGACCAAAGAGCATCTCTGATAGCAAGGAGGACTCTACAAGGAGGTCATTATTGCCCAGATGCTGCAGTGGTACAGCTGTACATGGACACCTCTCTTGAAAGGAAAGCAACAATTGATGGGTTTTCATGGCAGATGGGTTTTGGACTCTGATGCAGCAGGGGCAGTCAGTCTCATGTACCTCTGAGAAACAAATCCCTGAAGTACCTACAAGTTAAAACCAGCAGTAGCCCCAGAACACTTGGGCTGAAATATCAATAAATACTCCCACAGCTGTAGGATATGGAGCTCTCACTGCCCTTATTGTGGCAGTGGCACAAGGAGAATTCTGCCTGAGCTGAAAGTCTTTTGCTCCAGTGAGAAAATCAGGGACTGGGGATGGCAGCTACACAAGTTTTACCACCCTGAGGGCTGTACCTTATGCAGTTGGGGCTGTCAGAATTTTAAGCCCTAAGAATCTTAAGGGAAAAATAGGAACATCAGAGAATACTAGCTGAGTTTTGGAAGTGATTCAAGGAGCCTACAAAGTTGACAAAACCTTGAAAAAGAGCTGTTAGTTTGTGGAATTAGGGTCTCTGAAATGATATAATCTAAATCTGCTAGTGATGATTTTGGATTTCCACCTGAAATAAAGATCGGCAGATTAATCATAACAAAACTCCATAGAAATGTTTGCACCATTTCAAAGATGTAGTTGCATGATCACATTCATAATTTGGCACATTTAAGAAAAACAGCACAAAATCATTTAGGGGTTCTTGAGCTGAAATGTGTTGACAGATCTCAGTCTGTTCCTCAAACTTGCTATATATCTGATTTCAAAATATACATTTAAATAAAGGGAAAAAATAGTGTACTTTTAATGTGCAGTTGGGTGTTGCTGGTCTTTAATACTCATTGAATTAAGCATTTCTCAGTGTGGCCAGAACATTGAGAAAAATGTTAAAAAAGAGAATAAAAATTCAACACTCCACTACACACACATTCTACTTCAGCTGAAGTGCTGTTAACTGTGACAACTTCACATTCTTATTAATATTCTTGAGGAAGGCAAGGCTATAAGCCTATGTCTTAAAGGAAAAACCAAAATAAACAGTAAATGCATCAAGACCTACAGAGCAACATGAATGGATGGGTGCTGAGAACTCATCTTTCCACAAGATGATTGATGGTAACAAAATTCTTCAATAATGAAATAATGCCAACAGCTTTTTTCAAGCTGTTAGAAAGTTATCTGCACCAAGTTCTGCAGAAGTGATCTTCAAAAGGGTTATCATTTGTAGTGTAACAGAGCATGCCTAGGAGCACTGAGTCCCCTCTAAGTGTGGCTCCAGTTCCTCACAGAGGAACCCAAACCTTTCCCTGCTGGGTACCCAGGCCAGTGCCAGAGTACTGGAGCTGATGCTGTCAGCTTGGAATGCTTAAATGTTCTTCTGCTGCTGCTCTAAGAGCTTGTGTGAGTCCTTCAGTGCAATCCCATCAGTCTCAAAACAGCCTTTAAAGATCCCCTGCTGCAAATGAAATATTTCAGAGCATCCAGACCACAACATAGAGCCCCAGAGAAGCTCCCCTGTTCCACAGCTCCAGTTCTCCAGGTGCCCTGGCCATAGGTGATGACAGAAACTCTTTGAAAGCTGAGGTTGCAGAAATACCTGAATCACATTCTCAGCATGCAGGTTCTCCTCTGGTAAGAATGAAAGTTATTTTTCCTATGCTTTAAAGGAATACCTGCCTTTTAAATGCCTTTGAAGGCTTTTTTGAACAGAAGCAAAGCATGGAGAGAACTGCATCTACCTTTGTAAGAGACCAGCTGCAAACTCCAATCAGCTGTTTAAATTTCAAAGGAAATCACTGCGTAATATTTGCTCAACACTCTATTAACCAATTTGAGAAAATATAAGAAACTTAAAATAATTCCTAAAAAAAGGTAGGTTTTCGACTGAAAGTGTTGCTTACATTCCATAAAACAGGAATTTAATTAGGTATGTAAGTATTCTTAAACTAGTGAAAATAGATTAGCCTAATACTATCACAAGTTTTCTTGTTTATACTATTTCTTTATTAAATAAGGCCACTTGCATAATAATCACAATACATTTCTCTTTATATAAATGAATTAAAATTGTGCTAAGAAAGCATCAGCTATATTGCATTACCCATTTATGGTGCTCTGAAGAGAATTTTATTTCTCTGAGGCATGTGTTTCAAGATAATTCAAGGGGTAGGTATACAAGTATACAGTCACAAAAATAAAAATTAAAATCCTCTACTAAATATTGGCACTCACAAAATATTTCCAGGAAACGTTCCCACAACTCAATTAACACAACATTTGATTGCGTGATTTTGTAGAGGAAGAGAGGACCAAAGCCTGCTCCCATATCTACCCAGATCAACAGAAATTTAATTTCTAACACCCATGGGATCAGAATTAGACCTCCAAGTTACACTTCTGAGGAGTGAAGATTTCCAGAAATCTTCACCACAGTTGTCATGATGTTCAAATAAAAAATTTCCCAAAAGATTCCTGCATTAAACTGATGTCCCATTAAAATGCAACTCATCTAAAGGATGTGATGTACCCAGGAGACAGCTGTGCACACATGTGCAGGAGGCTACAGAAAAACATGCAGATGTTTAGACAGATTTTTCTGAAGTCTGGCAAGACGTAGAACTCAGCTCACAAAATGACAAGCACCTGCATACAGCACTTAAGCATTTTTTGGTGAAATAACTTTAGTAAAAACAAATGCTAAGCTGACATTCATTATGGAAGTGAGGACTAAGAGCAAAAGCTGCTTTCCAACAGTGTGCCTGATCATTAGACCAGAGATGTTTTTGTTAACTGCTTCCCTTTGCAGTACCTTGCATTGACTGCTCAGCAGCACTGCTCCACAGCCAGACCTGTGACCATGTGCAAATTTACTCTCCTCAGGAAGGGCAAATAAGCAACCAGAGCCTGAGAATCTCACATCCTACCAACAGGTACACTATTACATGAAAGGTCATCATGGAATTTCTAAGCATCCTTCCAAAGACAAGAATGATTTACATTCCAAAATGTGCATCAAAGTAGGTGCAGGCACCTAATAATGGGTGGTGGTTCTGGGTCTGAAGTGCAGTTTTATAGAGGTGATAATGTTGCAGTATCAATTACATACATAGACTTAAAATATGTTCAGAGACAAACCTCTCTGTGATGTTTATCTGCTCAGCACAGTGAGCATGGCAAAAACCACTGGGGGTTGTAAACAAACTCTGGTACCTACTTCAGCACTGTTTAATTCAACACCCTGCTCTTCAATGTTACCATGAGCTCATTCATAACATAGACTGTACTAAAGCAATTTGAAACTGCCCAGCTCTTTCCTAGGTCCCATGACACTGAAGTGATTGGTCATGTCACAGTTTGAACTTTGGAGGAGCTCAATAAATGCCAATAAACATCAAAAATCTACAATAAAAGCCCTAGGAGCAAAAGATGAGTACTGAAAATCAGAGAATATATACAAAGTTTTGGATTTGAATCAAGCCACACCTCAGTTCCCAGGTGTGGGATCTCAGCACCTCAGGACTGAGGTGCCGAGTCACCGAGACCACCCTTGGGGGGCTCGGGAGTCCTGGAATGTTGCCAGAAGTGTCTGGTGGCTGGACTTTGATCCTACACGGGAGACGACACCTGTATGAGGATAGGAGGATTTCACCGGGGTGAATGGTGAAGGGATTAGTTAATTAGAGGGTGAAACACAGGGTTTAGGATTTCTGTACAGGGGGGTTTAGAGAAGTAAGATGGAGGAATTGGGGCGTGTCCTGTCCTTCTTCTTCTTCTTCTTCTCCTCCATCTTCTGTGGTGATGGTGGCACTTTGAGATTGGTTGTTACTAAAAGTGCACTGGGCAATAAGGGTGAAAGGTATTGGGGAAAAATGATAAATATTGTATACGCAACTTTGGGTATAAAGATAGGTGACCGCCCGGAGGGCAGGGAGTGTGCTCATGGCTGTCTGCTGAGCAGACCTCTGTCGGGCCGAGAGAAAATCTTTTAGATAAACAATTAATAAACACCGAGACCGAGAAAAGAACTGAAGCCTCTTCTCGTCCTTTGAAACGCGGGCTGCCCAAGGCCACCCCGGGCCTTTTCAGGCCATCCAAACAGCCGAAAACCGGACACCCAGGCTTCAAAAGTAAAAATCTTCCCTGTAACAAAAATGTGTAGCAAACACAGAAGGCAAGAGGCAGCACATTCACACTCCCCATCATCATCTGCCAGGGAATAACCAACCCCAAATTCAGTGCAAGACTTGAGTGCTGCACACAGAGCAAGGTGGGTGGCTGTACAGTGATATATACAAGGATGAAGGGAAAGCTGCTTTTCAATACCCACCATTTATCTCCTACAAATAATGCAGGGATCCAGCTGAAATGCAGCCAGCAAGGAGGTGATGCAGGATACACATCCACACAAGGAACTGAACTGAGATTTCAATATCTTCTGCCTCCACAGAAGTTAAATTTTAATATTTATTAAGAATTGATTTTTCAAATGAAAATTAAAGTAGATTTCCACATTTAACTGTGCATAGATATACATTTGAAGAAGTGGTCCTTTTCACTGAGATATGCATGGAGTAAATATACCAAGCAGTGGGCACAAAGATCAATGTGAGAATTGCCAAATTCAGTTACTAAGTAAATTCTAATACATTAATTTTTCAATCCATTTAAATGAATATATTTGACAGTAAGCATCAGTAAGCATGCTTCTGAAAGATTGTGCCATCACAATGCTTTTAATTATGAAATCCATTTTCTCAGTTCTATCTAGAATTATGAAAATTCTGTTCCTGGTGGGAGCTGCTGGACATTCATCACACTTGAAAACCAGGTACTTATGGAGGGATTTAAGGAGAACTAATTGTAGACTCTTTTTTCTTAAGTGTTCTTAAGAATCAGTTGCACAGATTTTTGCTATCACATAGGCATTGTAAACAACACGAATTCAAAAAAATCCAAAAAGAATGTCTATTTTGTGGATTTTCTGCACCTTTCACAACAAATTCAGATTCCATTTCAAATATTTACAGAAGGGGAGGACACAAGGGGGGAAATTTTTCCTTTTTGTGTTATCTCTTCTGTTTGGTTTTAAAGTTCTTCAGAAGTAGCTGCTTAAGAAGAGTAGGTGAAGTGTTGCTCTGCTCCAAATACCTTTAAAGTAAATCCAGCTGTTGGAAATACTGACCAACAGCCTACCAAGGCCTGGTTTCAGCACATGGCACTCTGAGGGCTTTCTGAACAAGACAGGAACCTTTAAAATGAGATCTCTCTGTGTTTGTCAATACAACAGAAAATGTTAGAAGTTCAACTGCAACTAGGTGGAGATACTAAGAAAAAAATCCCTTTTAACAACTTAAATATCTTTTGTCTGTAGTAATTAGGAAGAACATATTCCCATTTTACACAAGTAATTTATTTATGAAGGCAGGGAATTCAGGTTCACAGAATGAAGTAATGTAACTAGAGTACCAACTTTATTCTACTCACTCAAAGGATCTGAAAATACTGAGAAAACCAAAGAGAGAAAATGGATACGGACATAATCCCCTGAAAACAGCTCTGAGAAGATCCAAATATCCAGTTACTCTAAGTCAGGTATTCCCAGAAGTGTGCAGAGAACACACAGGTTAGAACCCTGAACTATGTCTTCAAGTATTGCCACAGAATTACAAACGCTGAAGAAGACACTGAATTCGGACACACACACACATTTGGTTTGCTACTCACCAGATCTGAATGAACTTTCAGGTGTGCCTGGAGCTTGTATTTATCTGGAGTGGAGTAGTCACAATTTTCTGTGGGACATTTCAGCAAAATATTGCTGTGTTTCTGGATGACGTGACGCTTAAGGCAGTTCTTGGTGATGGAAGAATAATTGCACTGGGAGCAGTAATATAAATGTTCTCGAGTGTGCGTTCGGACATGCATGTCATAGTGCACCTGGTACCAAAACAACTTGCCTGAAAATCAAATTAGACATGAAGAAAGTAATTCCTGAACAATTGTCAGTGAAAATTCAAAAAAAATATAACCAATTTTCTTACAGGACAAAACACACTGTTTGAATCCTGTCCCTTTTGTCTTTGATGAGAGCTTGCCTACAGACCCTTCACTACTGAAAATATATTTACAAATCCACCTATGCCTAAGAAGATCATGTTATATGTCCTGAAACAGACTAAGAAGAGTAACTTTAGTACATATCAATGATCTTTTTCCTAAAGAAAAAGTCCTTTACATCTGTTCTCTTATGCAAAGAATCTGAATGCAGCTGTACACCAAAAGAGATTGTCAAAATATTTTTTGTTACTTTCTTTCATGTTATTCCTTCTTAAAAGCCTTTTGGCATAATGGCACCAAAAAGTTTAGAGCAATTCATCTAAAGTACAATGTTACATGATGTTTCAAAAACTTGTTTTTTCAGACTTTGGTTCCTTTGCCTTTTCAAGAACGAAAGCTACAAAACACATCCTGAATTGCTTCCTTTCCATTTATGTAAACACAAACATTTTCAGTTAGAATAAGTGGGAATGGTGTGTTATTCCCACTTCCATAAACTAAAAAACCCAAACAATTACAGTCAGGATAGTCTTGATTTGATACCATGTAATTAAAATTTTCATCTCAAAGAACCTGGTTCAAAACAAGACACAAAATTATGCCAGTATCTATGTTTCTATTGTACAGAATGTGTATTACTATACATCCTCCTACACTATATGAAAAAAATTGGATTTTGTACTAAGCTGATAATGGAGCTCAAGCATTAAAGCATGAACTGCACTAATGATGATCACATACCTAAATCTGCTGTGCTTAGCCCCAGTGAAAATTGTGGCTTGGGGAGATGCATATGGACAGAATTAATCTAATTCTATCAAATTTCACATCAACAGATAATTGAGCCTTGCTTTGCTATATTCTACTACTGAGTTTTTTTGAGGAGATTTGACTCATTTCACATTATATTTACAGCAAAACATAAATCCCACTGGACCCCAGAATCCATACTGAACTACAACATTAATGCTGCTGCAAAGATATACAATTACATCACTGTAAACTGGAGGAGCAGGAAAAAGCTAGCTCACTGCATAAGATTTAAAAAACCCCAAACACAATTCCACTGCTCCTTACCACAGTATTCACATTCCAAGTCTCCATAAACCTTCCTTATCCTCTCCCGCAGCTCAGTGCTCATCTGTCTCTTCTGCAAGCTGTCCAGGATCTGCATGAAGGCCACGGATCCATTCCCCCCACTGGCTGTGGCTGTGTTGGAAGAGGCTGTCTGTGGGCTGGTGGCTGCCCCAGCTTCTGCTGCTGCCAAAGGGTCTGTGGGTTCTGCTGAATTTTGAATGGGTGGATTGCTTGTTTCTGATTCACCAGGAGGAACAGACTGGATTGTCTCTGCAAGAACTGCAAGGTTCTCAGTCATTGTGTTGTTCTGACTCACATCTAAACTTTTGTCTTCAGTTAGTAAAAGATTAATTTCTTCACCCTGCTCGTTTACAGAACTGCATTGAGTAACTTCCTCTTCATTTGGAGGAGAATCTTTAAACTCCTCAGGGCCAGCAGTACCATTTTTCAGCAGGAAGCAATCTGATGTTACACAGGGCTGAATGTCTGGGACTGCTATGTCTGTTGTCTGACACAGTGTGTCTGCTACACTCTTCACCAGAGGATTTTCTAATTCTAAGGAAAGGACTGCATCAATTTGTACATCACCATTATGCTGACCATCATGGTTTACATCTGCAGCTGCTGATTCACCTTCAGAAGCAGATGGCTGTGGGGTGTTAACAGCATCAGTGCTTGTGACAGTTGATTCACCTGCACTTTGTGTCTGCTGTTCACCAAGGGCTTCTGCCTGGATGTCACCTCCTGGCTCAAGCAGGCAGAAGCTTTGGTTGATAGAACTATTAAAAACAAAATCCTCCTGCAGATCTGCATGCACTTCTTTGATGTGAGCTCTCAGCCTCACAGAACTGACAAACTTCTTCAGGCACACAGAACACACGTACACAAAAGGGTGCTTTCGAACATGGAGCTCAAGGGCCTGGTATTTAGTGGCTCCATGGCCACAGAGCTCACAAGCAAAGGGTCTTTCATCACCATGAACGAGCATGTGGCGGTCTCGGTCCAGCTCATTTTTGAATTTGCGCTCACAAATGTGGCAGTCATAGAGGAGCTGCCTTTTGCCCTCTCGTGTCATCAAGCGAAGCTCATCGAAAACGTCTTTCACCTTTTTGTCTTGGAGGTCATGAGTCTCCTTCATATGCTTGATCAAGTTTTTAACATCTGAGTATTTCTTTTTGCAGAAACGACAGTGCTGCTTAATCTTCTTGTGAACCCTCTCGATGTGGACTTTGAGGTGGCCTTTGCTGAGACAGGTGAAGGTGCAATAATCACAGCTGAACTTCTCCCCCGTGTGCTTCCGCAGGTGAACGTTCAGGTTGGCTTTGATGGCACTGGCATAACTGCAGTAAGAACACTTGTAAGGTTTCTCATTAGTATGGATCCTCAGATGTGCTTGGAGGGAGTGTTTAAATTTGAACACCTTGTTACAGTATTCACATGTAAAAATTTTCAGTTGAGTTGGACCCAACCTAAAAAAAACCAAACAAACAGTTATACTTACAGTAGTGAACCTTGATAACATAATGTGTTGAAATTACACATACATAACTTAATGTGTTTCCCTAAGTATTCATAATGGACAGAAATGCTTAGTTTTTAAAAAATATATTCTCTAAAGACATTTTAAATTATACAGCTTATTCATAGTTAATTTTCAGCTCTTCCTTTATTTAAAGATCTCAGAACAATACCCCAGTTTTATGAAAATGGAGGGGAAGCACTTAATTCATATTTTGCATGAACACAAATGTAAGTACTTCAAAACTACCTGCTTGTTTTCATTGCCTGCTCGTATGGGGTTTGCTGAATGGCATATTCTTGATATCCTTTTCGTTGTGATGGGTCTTGTGCTGTTGTGTCTGGAGTTTTGGGTTCACTTTCATGAGGAGAAGCCTCAAGAGGAACAATTTTTCTGGCTCCTAAAGGAAGAATGAAAAGAATGTTCATCAAAAATTTCACACTAGAAACATGCATTGTTATAATATAAAAGTGTAAATTAAACAATAAACCCCGTAATCATTAGTTTGACTGTTTTAGTTTCTGTTGTTAATGATGGATACACTTCCAGAATTCATCAGTACTTATACCACAGTTCTGCATAAAAAAACTTGCCAGGACTGATAGCTCAGAGCATTATTCATGGTGCTTGATACTTGCTACAAGGAGATCCTACATCCAAATATTTCCACCTTCAAAAGATTGTAAATATTCTAAATAAAATTTGAATTTTTCTGTTTCTGCTTCATAACACAGCCTTTGAAAAATGATGCCTAGCTGTTCAATCAGTTCCACAAATAAGGCTGGGGAAAAGTTTAGTCTAAAAGACAATTTAGTCTATATTTAAAACTATGTACAACTTTTCCTTAAACTCCTTATATTTTGGGGCATGTTGCCATCCCTCAGAATGAAAATATGTTTGGAACAGATTTCCCAGGGCAGTGGTCACAGCTCCAAGCCTGACAGAGCCCGAAAAGTGTTTGAACAATGCTCTCAGGCACATGGTATGATTCTTGGGGCTGTCCTGTGCTGGGCCAGGAGATGGACTCAGTCTTTGTGGAGCCTTTCCAATTCAGATTATTCTGATTCTGTGTTCCACGTGCATGTCTCAATCTTCATTGGGAGCACTCAGAGCTATACTGAATGCATTTAGCCAAGATTCCTGAAGATATTATTTAAAAAATATAGGCAGTACTAATATAACGTCTCTGAAACCACAGTGGAGGTTACCCAACAACAGGTGTGAAAGACAGTGAGAAGTCCAGGAGAACATGGAGGAAAGAAGTGCTGTAGACAACAAGGAGAAAAACAGAGGGTTTTCTCTGTGGGTCCTTCAGAGTGATTTTAACTGGGAAATTGAGATATTTTGAGAAGAGGCTATATGGGAGTACCTTAAGCTATTGAAGCTTTTCCTATGAGACTGGACGTCAGGCAACTCCGTAACTAAACAGATTAAACTGTAATAGCTCTGTTGCTCACTAAACTGGTTGCATCTAAAACCAGCTTTTTTTGAGTACTGTTTTTTAATAATGCTTTCAGTTCTGTACTAAAGATTCTGCAGGTTCAACAGAACTGATCTTCCAAGATTTTACCCTAAATGTTACCAGAACATTACAGCTTCTATTCTTCCTGTTCCTCCCTTTCCCAGAAATATCAGGTTGTCCACAGGACTGCATCTCCCAAACTGCACTGTCCCAGTGAGATGGGACCTGGTCATAGCAGCACAGGAGCCATGGCTCAGTCTGTGGGTTCAGTACAAAGGTAATAGACTAGACATCATAGAGCAGAAAAGTGTTCTGATATTTCAATACTTAAAATAGAAGCAAATTCTATATTTAGAGTGACTCATTTAAAAGAAAATAGGTCTTAAACTGCTTTATATGCATGATTGCCTCTTCTAGGCCTCCCATTTCTTGACTGTGAGACAAAGATTCTCATTAAATGCTCCACACTAACTCTCCTCTGTGCCCTTCTGCATTTCAGGATGTTTGAGCATTTTCTAAAAGGACTGCCAAACTGTTTAATAGACTTTCATACTACCACTATAAAAATTTAATCACCTAAATTGGGTGAACTGAATATATACTCACTAGATAAATACTAACTCACCAGTATTTTGCATACTTCGAGTGAGCAGAATGCTCCAAGGTTATCCTCATGTTACTGCCTCTAAATTACTTATGCATTTCACAGAAAGACAAATGTCTTTAAAAACTTGAAGAGGGAGATTCAGATTTGCAGTCATGCTGATGAAGTACCTGCTCACAGAAGGCAATTATGGCCCCTAGTGGGAGGTTGCTGCTTCCCACCCTTAGAAGACAGGGAACATTAATAATGATTAGATGCCTCCATCCACTTGGGATGAGGGTGCCAACAGACCAGCAGCCACAGCAATCACCACTAGATCACAAACTAATGACCATAGCACATGCCCAGGAAGTGAGAAAATTGGTTTCTAGGCTCTGCCCAGCCTAGCCACCACATATCCCGAATCCAAAAGAATGCCCTCAGTATTCAGGTTAGGGAAATGCCTAAGAACAAGGCAAACACATGCAAGGTCTTACTTTTTATTAAAAACATCAAATGGCAATAAGGAAGATAAAGGTTTTCCTGCTTCCCTAAGCAATCATTTCAAGAAGTCAAAGCATATAAATATCAGGGTAAAAAAAAAGAAGTTTACTGTACTGATAAGTTCTTTTGCAAAAATCCTTCCCCCAGCACTATCATATCTCTATTTTAAAGGCAGAATCGACTTTAGTTTACCAGACTTTATTTATGCCTTTTGCTTTCCTCTTTTCAGTCAATATCACCTAAGTAAATCTGCCTTCAGAAGAATAAGATTTGAGTTCTTCATGTCATTCTGACAGCAGCTGCTACAGATAAGCATTACCCAGTGAGCCTCATCCCTGGCTCAAACTCAGAGATGGCCTCCAGTGTCTTACAGTCTGTCCCTTGAAAAAACAGCCTGGCCTTCACTACAGAGTTCTCCAATACTTATCAACAGTCTAAAAGGGAATGGAATTATTAGGAATGGATCAGAAATAAACCAGGAAAAAACATCAACCTAATTCTTGTTAATTCAACTAAATTCTGTAAATGTTCTAAAGCTTCAAGTATGGATCAAGGATAAAGAAGAACTTCAGAAAACAGTAACAAAGAAAAAATCCAAAGTATTTTGTTTGGAAAAGGGGTAGAGAATTTGGAGACCTTCAGCTTGGAAAAGAGGTAACTGAAAGTGAAATATCAGAAAAAACTTTGTATTAAGCAATACTGCGAAAAAAAAGTGTAAATAATCATTATCTTGCAACCCACAAAAAAAAAAAGTTCAATGCAGACTTAAACTAAAGGAATATGCACTTTCACCCCACATTTAATTAAGTTATGGAACAATTACTGCATAATGTCACAGAAACTGAAAATATAAATGCATTCAAAATGGGACTTAGAAAAATTAATTGATACATATTAAATATGATAATCCAATGCAAACACCCATCAGAACTAATCTAATGCAAACAACTGTCAGAATCCATGAGACTTTAAACAATAAGTGTCCTTTTTATTTCCTATAGAGATGCTGCATCCTGCCTTCAGACCAACTATTTTTGTTTTAAAAAAGAACTTTAGCTGAAGTTAAAGTATAAAAAAAATCTTCATAATGTAGGTATACATAATAGATTTCAACTGTACAGACCATAACTCTGGTCTGTACAGTTAAAATAATGAATAATGAATAATAAAATAAAATAAGCTATGGATATGAAGTGAATATTTGTTTCTTTCAATCTCTTTCTGAAGGAATGTGTTTTTCCAGCTTCCACAATATCTTGTGAAATGTGCTTCAAATGTGTGTGATCCATAGGAATACAGTTCTCAAAGTCATCAGAAACCAACTCTACCCATAATGCCAAGGTTCTCCATACAAAGCTATCTCTAAATAAATATAGATATTAAAATAAAGTTAAAAAAATAACTTTATATTTTCAAAAATATAAAGTTTTTGAAATAAACTTTAAATAAAGTTAAAAAAAAGGCAAAAGGACCATTTAACATTAAGTCACTCTGAGAATGAACCCATTTAAACTTGGACAAAAATAGAAATGCAGACCCATGTGTGGGAGGATGAAGATTCCTCCTTTCACCAGAGCTGGACATTAGATTGGCTGAGCTAAATCCATCTGCAAACCCACAACAACATGAACACCTGCTCACATTCAGAGGGGAAACGTCTCATTTTCCTAACCTTGCCTAATCCAACATTTGCTTTAAGTCAGCATAAGGATAGCATCTTTCCTCTTGTTATAGGTAAAAGCTAAGTTAAAATAGGATATAGTTCAATTATATTGTATTCAATATGTTATATTATTTGTATTATGTTAAAGGGGGGAGGCCTTATTAGAATGTGCTAGAAGGGCCCAGGGTTTGGTGAAGCAGGGGTCTGATGGGGCAAGGCAAGGTCGAAGAGAGATTGGATGAAACATCTGACCAATCATTCGAAGCCCTGCAGAAATGATTGGTCCAGAATGAACGGCAGTAAAGACCAATGAGAAGCCTGGAAATGGACCAATCATCATGAGGATCCAAAATGCACCAATCCTGGACTCGAAGGGGACTATAAATGTGGGGAGTTCCTTTGGGTCAGGGTTCTTCTTCTTTTGGGATATTTGTTGTTTGGGAGAACCCAGTGCACTTGGGGTGAGCGCACTGTTTTCGTTTCTGGCTCGCTGTGTGGGTGCCTGGGCTTATCCTGGGCACTCCGTTCCTTGTAGCTATTTTAATAAACGAGAACCTCTTTCTCTGGAGAAAGTTTGGCCTTGTTTGTATCCATAACATCTCTTTTTTGGGAGCTTGTCCGGGATAGGCCACACCCTGAAACAGTCCGGGGCAGCCCAGGACCCGAGAGACGCGTCCAGCCACCTTTCTGGCTGCCAGAGATTGGACTATGTCGGACTGCAGAAGGGTTTGCGCCTATACCCGAGGCTGCAAGGAACACAGCGACCCAAAAGGTGAGAGCCCTCCGAGAGGGAGCGGGGCTCACGTTGCCTCAGAGCAACGTGAGTGGGGTTGAAGGCAATAGGGGGTGCGAAGTGCATGTGAGTGAATGAGACGGGGGCTGTGAGTACAGACCCCCGAAGCGAGTGCTGTTGTGGAGTGTGTGTGCCCCTATGGACCCCCAGGAGTAGGGGAGACGGGGAGTACCCACCTATAGCCGCCCTTACCCGCTCAGGCTTCTGTTCCTCCAGTGATTGGAGGCTCCTAGGGGTGGTTTGAGCCATTGGCCCGAGTTGTGCCCCTCGAACTAGGATCCCATTGGGGGGTCATAGAGGGGGACACACTCGGTACCCTGAACTAGGATCCCATTGGGGGGTCATAGGGGTACCCGAGGGGGGTTAGTGGGGCGGACTTGCCCAGTGAGGGGTAGAGCTCCGACCACTAGCTCAAACCACTTGGAGGGCTGTTCCTCAGGGATAGACCGGGGGAGTCTACTCTCTGAGGAACTAGGACCTTGGGGGTGGGAGAAAATACTCCTATACGGAGACTACTGAATAAAGTGGCCACCGTGTAGGGGAGTGCCCCTTTTCTGAGGCCAGGGAAGGGGAGGGTGCCCAACCCAAGGGGAGTAGGGTCTCCTCGAACTAGGACCCCAGTGCAAAGGGGGTCATGGAGGGGAAGTAGGCTCACCCTGAGCTAGGATCCCAGCTAAAGGGGGTCGTGGGGGTGGCTGAAAATATAATTCACAGGGATGATGACCCACAGGGGGGAGGTGGGCCACCGCCTGTGGAAGGGCCCTTTCAGTCACTAGGGCTGAGGGGGAGGTTAGAACCAGCTCACATTAGGGAGAATTTTTTTCTTTTTTTTGTTTGTATGTTAAGAGTCGGGGCCCCTAAGGAATGAGGTTCGGAGGTGAGGGCAGGCCAAAAGTCCTTCAGCCATTCCTTAGGAATTTTTGAGTTTTCTGTGTGGTGGGCCAAGAAGCGACCATTTTGCGTTTGCTGTGAGGTGGGCTGAGAAGCGGCCATTTTGAGTTTTCTACACGGTGGGCCGAGAAGTGGCCATTTTGATTTTTGAGTGTGGTGTGAAGTGGCCATTTTGAGTAAGCGGCTCATTGAAGCCAATTTGTATGTGGTTGAGTGTGGTGTGCAGAGTAAGTGGCTTACTGCATCTATTTTGTATTTAGTTGAGCAGGTGGTTGTAAGTTGTTTAATTTCTTGAAATAGCCATCACTATTGTTTAGCTTTCCCACTAAAATGATAGATATTATATTTCTTAGGTTTTAAGTGTTCATTTGAACTAACATTATTATTCTAAAATACTTGTAAACCACCATATTTATTTTGTTTCCCACACAAAATATTTCTTTGGGCCACCTTTTTGTTTTGTTTTGTTTCCCACCAAAGCCACCATATTTATTTCGTCTCCCACATCAAACATTTCTTTAAAGAGTCTTGTCTCTTATGATAAGGAACTTTTTTAAAGTAACCATTATTATTACATTTTCCACAATAATTAATATTTATTTTCTCTTCCTCATTTATAACTAATACATATCCCTTATTGGGAAAAAAAATAAAATATTGTATTTGGATACCAATTGCCAGTTAAAGATGGGACAGTGTGCTGGGAAAAGTGCCAGCAGGAAGAGAAAAGGGAAGGATATTTTTAAGAAAATACCTACTAGTAGTCCTTTAGGTGAACTTTTAATAAATTGGGATACTAATGAGGGAATGAAGGATCTAGATAAGAGAAAAATTATAAGATACTGTACAGAAATATGGCCTAAAGAGAGTATTGCTGAAGGACCTATTTATTTGCCCTGATACGGGACAAAAGAAAGATGGCTATGTATAGCATTAATTAGATATGTCAATACCAGAATAGAACCTTGTGACGAAGAGATTAGATATGCTAAATGTTGGTTAGAAAGGGACAAACAGGAAGAGGAAATAAAATTATATAAAGTATCCAGAGAAAAAGAAAAAGAAGAAACTAAGCTACCAGAACGGAGGTGGGATCCTTTAGACAATCTTCCTCCACCTCCCCCTCCTGATCCCTTAGATGACCTCCCGTTACCTCCTCAACCAACTCCCCCTATAGACCACCTTCCTCCTCCCCCTCCAACCTTGTACCCCTCAGTACCATCTCACGAGGTGGATGCAATTTCAGTATCTACTTCCACAGAAGTTTTAAAATCACCTCAACCTTCTAATTCAAGTTGTCCTGCTCCCAGCATCCCCTCTTCTGTATCATCTCCTTTCCCAAATATACCAGAACCTGCCCATTCTAGTACTCCTTCAGTTTTGCAGAGTCCTTCCAGTTCCTCAAGTACCAAGACACTGGTCTCTAGTATCACTCAGAGTGTCCATACCCCAATCTTGGCTCCCAAAACTTTCCAAAATACTCCTTTTTATTTTTCCCCCATATTTCAGCCCATAACCCAAAGTACCTCTTCCCCTATTCTTATTCCTGGATCATCACAAAACATTCCTTTTTATTTATCCCCTGTACCCCAACATACTGAGTCACAAGCAGGAGGAAGGTTTGCAAACAAAAGGTCAGGGAGTGAAAAAGGCCTGTTGTTGTAAAGATATAGAGGAAAAGAAATTAATTGAACCAGATGAGCTTGTAGCAAGCCATCAATATAATACAAGATTCCAAGCAAAGAAAATTGAAGGTGAATATGGGAGAACTGAAAAGTTGTTTCCTCTGAGAGAAGTGCCTATGGGGGGGGGGGGGGGGGCAGAGGTGGTGTTGGTTTTGTGAATGCCCCATTAACCGCCTCTGAAGTTAGAAATTTTAAGAAAGAAATTAAGACTTTATTAGAAGACCCAATAGGCATCTCCCAACAATTAGACCAATTCTTAGGGCCTAACATCTTTACGTGGGAGGAATTAAATTCTGTCCTAGAAATACTGTTCTCTTCCGAAGAAATACAAATGATTCGTACTGCGGGTATGAGGATTTGGGAAAGAGAAAATAGAGGAGGTCCTAGAGGACAAGATAAAATGCCTGTTAACCCACCTAACTGGGATCCAAACCAGGAAGAGGGAAGAGTGAGCATGAGGCAATATAGGACACTAATTGTAAGAGGGATAAGAGAGGCAGTCCCAAGAACAAATAATGCAAGATTGGCATTTGATAGTCACCAGGAGCGAGATGAATCACCAAGCGCTTGGTTAGAAAGATTAAAACGAAACTTTCAGTTGTACTCAAGTGTGGATCCAGATAGTCCAGAAGGACAAGCTTTAGTTAAAATTCAATTTGTAACTAAGGCGTGGGTGGATATACGAAGGAAATTGGACAAGTTAGATGACTGGCATGAAAGAGGAATGAACGAGTTATTACAAGAGGTGCAAAAAGTGTATGTAAGGAGGGATGAGAAGAACAAGACAAAAGCAAAAATTATGGTAGCAGTGGCTAGAGAGAGTGCTAGATTTGGGAATAGTGAGTCACCAGATGATGGAAAAAGCAAGTACACAGGTCCAAGAATAAGTGGATTTAAAGATTAGCCAAGTAGATGGCATGAGCCAGACAGAGATAATAAGTCCCCTTGGCCCGAAAGAAGACCACCTTGGGCAGAAGTCATGTGCTTTTATTGTGGTAAGAAAGGACATACCAGAAATTTCTGTAGAAAAAGAAAGATGGATGAGGCTATTGCTCAGGAACAAGACACCTTAGGGAGCAGGCTGGAAGGAGAGGACTAGGGGTGTCAGGGGCTCTATGCTCTGAGGGATGATATTGGACATCAAAAGGAGCCCCTGGTAAACCTAGAAATTGGCCCTCAGAGCGAGGAAATGGAATTTTTAGTGGATACTGGAGCTGATCATTCAAGTATTTCAAAAATTCCCAAGGGATGCAAATTAAGTAACCAAACCTGTAAAATTAAAGGTGCTGAGAATAACCCTTTTGAAGTACCTATTATTGAAGAAGTACCTATAAAAGGAAGTTTCAGAGAAGGCTGTGCTGACCTGCTGTATATGCCTGAATTAGACTCTAACCTCTTAGGCCGGGATTTACAAGTGCAGTTAAGAATAGGGGTAGTCCCTGAAGGAAAACGTACGGTAGTGAAAATGATGGTTTTAAAAGAAGAAGATGAGAGAGAGATAGATTTGAGAGTGTGGGCAGAAGGAGGGGGTCATGGACTGTTGGAAATTCCACCCATAGAAATCAAAATGAAACCTGACATTCCCCCAATAAGAGTTAAACAATATCCAATTTCCGTAGAAGGGAAACAGGGATTAACACCTGTAATTAAAGACTTAATTAAAGAAGGAATTTTAGAACCATGCATGTCTCCACATAACACCCCAGTATTACCCATAAAGAAATGCGATGGCACATACCGATTAGTCCAATATTTACGAGAAGTAAATAAGCAAACTGTTACTCGATATCCAGTAGTAGCCAACCCCTATAATTTATCGAGCAAAGTACCATCGAGACATGCATGGTTTAGTGTTATAGATTTAAAAGATGCTTTTTGGTCCTGTCCGCTTGAGAAAGAAAGTAGAAAATGGTTTGCGTTTGAATGGGAAGATGAGGAAACCGGGAGAAAACAACAATTACAATGGACACGGTTGCCTCAGGGATTCACGGAGTCACCAAACCTATTCGGCCAAACTCTAGAAGAACTAATGAAACAGTTTATACCTGAAGAAGGATCTCAAATCCTACAGTATGAAGATGATCTATTAATTTCTGGGGAACAGAAAGAAGAGGTACAAACAACAACTGCTAATTTACTGAACTTCCTAGGGGAAAAGGGGTTAAAAGTATCTAAGAGAAAGTTACAATTTGTGGAACCAGAAGTATCTAGGCCATATAACTGGGAAAGGATATAAGAGATTAGATGCTGACCGAATTCAGGGAATACTATCATTGCCAGCACCAGAAACAAAAACAGATGTGAGAAAATTACTAGGATTAATTGGGTATTGTAAATTATGGATAGATGGACACACAAAATTAGTTAAGTTTCTATATGATAAATTAGTTGAAAATGAGCCCATAAGTTAGGATGAAAATGATGAGAAAAAGTTAGAAGACTTAAATAAAAGTTGGCAAATGCTCCAGTACTAAGTTTGTCAGATTTAAATAGACTGTTTGAACTATTTGTCAATGTAGAAGAAGGAATAGCTTATGGAGTTATTGTACAAGAATGGTGTGGGGTGCGAAAATCTCTCATTGCTTATCTCTCCAAGTTGCTGGATCCCGTAGTTAGAGGCTGGCCCACTTGTCTCCAGGCGGTGGCTGGAACTGTAACTCTTGTGGAGGAAGGTTACAAGTTAACACTAGGAAACAAGATCAAGGTGTATACTCCCCATGATATAAATAGTATACTAAGTAAGAAAGCCTGCCAATGGGTTTCAGATAGCAGACTTCTAAAATATGAAGATATTAAACAAAAGTGAAAATATAGAATTGACAACAACAAGGATCCAAAATCCTGCACAATTTTTATATGGAGAACCAAAAGAAGAATTGGAACATCACTGCCTTGAAACCATAGATTTGCAGCTAAAAGTTAGAGAAGATTTATTAGAACTACCTTTGCCTGAAGGAGATATACTGTTTATAGATGGTTCATCCCGGGTAGTAGATGGTAAGCGAGTATCAGGGTATGCTATTGTAAATGGCATCTACAGTCACAGAAAAAGGAAAGCTTCCCAATAGTTGGTCTGCACAATGCTGTGAACTATATGCATTATTAAAAGGGCTAAAATGGCTTGATCAAAGGAGTGGTACCATATTCACTGACTCTAAATATGCCTATGGGGTAGTACATACTTTTGGGAAGATCTGGGCAGAGAGAGGATTTGTCAACTCAAAGGGAAAAACCCTAATTCATGAAGGCCTCATAAAGGCAGTGTAAGAAGCCTTGAAAAGACCAAAAGAAATTGCAGTGGTACATATAAAGGGACATCAAAAAAGCGATACTAGAGAAATAAAAGGGAACAACTTGGCAGACGTAACTGCAAAAAGGGCAGCTCTAGAAGATTCTGAAAAGATCTTCAGGTTAAATGAAGAGATGGGAATGAAAAAGATCAAGAAAAGGAGGAGATCCCTATTACTGATCCTGTGATCTGAGAAGCAATAGAGCATTCTCCCACGCACCTAGTAATCTGGCTCTAAAAGAAAGACCAGGTTGATACAAAAGGGGAAGTAGACTCCTGCAACAGTAACTGGTAAGAACAGCACTAGTAAGGAAAGAGAAGAGAAGGGGGGGCAAGACCGGATCAGGATATACTCTTACCAACAAGAGTCGCTGATCCTCTGCGGAGAGGAGGCATGAATGGGAGAGTAGCCTGTACTGGACCCCCAGTTCTATTGATCCTCCTACTTATCAGCATGAATAAGGGGAGATGCAACCGTGTGAAAAGTGCTATCATCCTCTGTATGCAGGAGAGTCTCGGACAGCCGTCCTCAGAACACACTCGAATCCGAGCCCCAATTGTATCAACTTTTATCGTTAACCACCTGTATAGAGGACGGCAGAGTGTATTGGCAATTCGAAAACATAGGGAATTTTTAAACAGAAATTGTTGGGGGAATGCCCTATGAAAGAAAAATGGATCAGAAAGGAAATCAATTAAAGGAGAAGTAAGTCATGCGGCTTATGAAACAGATTTACCAGACATTGAGACAACTATACATGACTGAAGAGGAAACATGTTAACAAACTGATTAAGACTGGTCAAGAGAGTAATTGAATAACTGTCAAGAGGTTGATGCGGGCTAAAGCCCAATCAAAGTTTTAGAGGGGGGAGTTGTTATAGGTAAAAATTAAGTTAAAATAGGATATAGTTCAATTATATTGTATTCAATATGTTATATTATTTGTATTATGTTAAAGGAGGGAGGGCTTATTAGAATGTGCTAGAAGGGCCCAGGGTTTGGTGAAGCAGGGGTCTGATGGGGCAAGGCAAGGTCGAAGAGAGATTGGATGAAACATCTGACCAATCATTCAAAGCCCTGCAGAAACGATTGGTCCAGAATGAACGGCGGTAAAGACCAATGAGAAGCCTGGAAATGAACCAATCATCATGAGGATCCAAAATGCACCAATCCTGGACTCGAGGGGGACTATACATGTGGGGAATTTGTTTGGGTCAGGGTTCTTCTTTTGGGATATTTGTTGTTTGGGAGAACCCAGTGCACTTGGAGTGAGCACACTGTTTTCGTTTTTGGCTCGCTGTGTGGGTGCCTGGGCTTATCCTGGGCACTCCGTTCCTTGCAGCTATTTTAATAAACGAGAACCTCTTTCTCTGGAGAAAGTTTGGCCTCGTTCATATCCATAACACTCTGGCCCTCCATTCAACTACATGTTGGTGATGCCTGAAAAGTACCAGCACAGGAGTTCATGAATAGGGTTAGAGAGGGGATCTGCCTAAAATCTCTCCTTCTGCAAATACATTATTAATTTTCTAGTGTGATTCACTACAGAAGTGCATCAACAGGCACAATGATTCAAAGGACAAAAAGCTGGAGCTGGAGAACAGCACTTGCTTGTGACAGCAGTCTGCATTTACTGACCAAAATACTTTGAAAAGGGCCAGTCCCAGTCCTCCTTCTTTCCCCAGGAGGATCATATTTTCTGAAGTTAAATCCATTCAGATGTGTCATAAACCCACAACCATCATTCCATGAGCTATAGAACAGAAATTATCTTAAACAAAAAACACTGCTATCAGTTAAAAAGACTTCCATCAGTTAAACTAAATCAGTCCCAAAATAGTAAGCAAAATTATATTCTTCCACTTCTTCCCCACTGCCCAAAAATTTCAATGGAAGAAGGAATTAAGTGTTCATAGATTACAGATAGAATCCTTTCACACAGTGGCATGAGAACTCAGATGAACTTTTGTGGACAGTGGAAATCAGGGAGAGAAAAGCCTTCTCAGTGTTGTATTAAGAATTTGTAGTTGAAAAAAAATCCAACTCCTTTAGAAAACAAAAAATAATTATTCTCAAGAAACTGAATACTTCATGCTGTTTTTGTATTTCTTGAAAAGCAATAAACAAAACAATAATCTACCATTTACCATTTTCAAAGGAACTTAAAACTAATCTCCAAGTAACAAGCTGAGTCTTTAAAATATTACAGAATTTACATAAAACAGTAATTTAAATGTTCACATCTCTCCTGAATCAAACTAACTGAGCATGAATGATAAATTGGTTTTTGACACCTTGGTAATTTACGGAATTTAAACATGGGAAACAAAAGACATTAAAAACCAAGAAGATGGAATATTTGGACAAATTTATTCACTTGTTCTTAAAAACCCACTTCAAAAAAAGTGTCTGTCATTCAAAACAATTTTCAGAAGTGTATATAATTGTACTTATTCCCTCTCTTAGTTGTGATGCTTACAAAAAATTGTCCTGTGTTTGATCTGATGCCTTGGTGTGCTCAGGAACTCAGCACTCCTTCTCTTGAAGGTCTCCACATCCCTCCAGTTATAAAACCATGGAGAGGTTTGGGTAGGAAGGGACCTCAAAGGTCACCAAATTCCAACCTGCCTGCTGTGAGTGGAGCCACCTTCCACTACACCAGACTGCTCACAGCCCCATCCAAGCTGGCCTTGAACACTTCCAGGGATGGGGCACAAATTCTCTGAGCAAACTTTTCCAGGCCTCATCACCCTCACAGTGAAGAAATTCTTCCTACAACCTAATCTAAAACTGCCCTTTTTCAGTTTGAAGCTGTTTCCCCTTATCCTATCCCTCCACATCCAGGGGCAGGACCCTGTGCTTGGCCTTGCCCTGCAGGAGCTTTGCCCATGCTCAGCTTTCCAGCCTATCAAGGAACTTCAAGGCCTACACTAAAAAAAGAAACTACAACTTTTATTCAAATTGTATTTACTCTGTGAGTTAATGCCAGCTCTCAGATTTCTACAGCTCTAAATCTATTACCTTTCATATGCCTCCCAAGAAAACATTGCAGAAGAGGAGCACCAGGGAAAATCAAAGTTGCCCAAATGTCCTCTCTGGGAAGTTAAAAACTGACTGATCCTCTTTGTTCAAAGGGATTTTGAAAACATCCATTTAGTCATAATCTAAATGATACAAAGCATTGTCCCAAATCTCTTTAGTGCTTAGCAAAGTTACAGCAAAGTGTCAATGTAATAGTTCTAAAAGCATCATTTATTTAAGAGGAAAATAATACAGTCTAAGCAGTTCCTTAGTACTGGGAATAAAATACAGCTAATTCTTAAGGCCTTCTCTATTTTTCTAATTGTCATCTGAAATTTTCCAACAGAATTTTACTGTAGTGGACACAAAAAGGGATATTTCCATGCACCCTCAAAACTAGGTAACAGGTGGGTACAGACTGTTAATACTTGCAGAGAAAGGATTAAGTTTAGATAGTGTTTAAGGAACTTTAAACTTTATTTTCAACTTAACTTTACAGATGGTCTAGTACAAAGAAAGCAGAAGAGATGGGAGAACTGTTTTAACTATTTATATTCTTTAACAGCAGTCTACAGCAGTAACTTATCTCTTCAGCACAAGATAAATCTCCAGAAAAATTACTATGAAAATGAATGTGAAAGACCTTTATTAAAATCTTCAGACATTTAAGTATTACTGAGCAAGGGGAACTATCTAAGAATTGCTGGTGACATTAAGATATAGTTAGATTGTGGAAATTTATGGGGAAAAAATAGAAGGAAAATCAATGAAAAATAAATTATAATATAATTGCATTAAATATTTTTCTATTGAATCTTTAATCATTTATACAGTTTCTTCTAGAATTTCCAGATTCTGAAAAGTTGGGTGGCAATTTATAACTTTTTGAAGAGTACTGACTTTTTTACTACACATAATTTAGCTGGGAACTTGAATGTAACAAGATTATTAATTGTCAGTCAAAGAGATGAGAGGATCTTAAAAAACTGCTGCAGCTTCATACTTGACCCTAAATCCCTTTGGTTCATTAAAGCCTTCTGAATGTTTGATGTACTATGCCCAAGTTCCTCCAAAGTTTAAGTTATTTTACTATTTTGAGTATCTCAAAAAGCATATGTGCAAGAAAGCCCAAAATTTTGGTTTTACAAAGAAAAATTTTACTAGGTAGTAATTAAGGCAACAACATCCACTAGATTTACATTCTTCTCCTGCATCACATGCTTCATACATTTGTTTCATTATCTATATTTACTATTATTTCATTTGCCTTTTTAGAGCAGTTTTGTGAGGAAATGGGTCTTTGATTGCATTATCCACCATGTCTTTCCTTGCCCTCTTGGAAATTCTTGTAGTCCTTGCCAGAAATGTAAAGGTCTAAGATAAAAATTCTTACAAAGTGCATAAAATTTAGCACCAGGAGAGGGGAATCTCCAATTATGGCTCTTTCCAAAAGCCCTGAGGAAGGGAGGTTTGTCTATATCCATAAATTAACACCTGAAGGTGTTAATTTACTTACACCTCCATGAGTCCCTGAATCAGCATATCACAGATCTCAATATCAAAAGATATTAAAAACACAGAGAATCCTGCTAGCTTCCAACCCACAACAACAAAATGAAGACCTTAAAGTTCTTCTGATAATTATATGCAAAACAAATGCTCAGAAATATTAGAAACAAGGAAAAGGAGAAAATAAAACTACAAAGCTGAAAATAATGCACAAAACTACAAAAAAGGGATTCTAACAGTCAGTCAGAATGGTTAATGGCTTATAACCAGGTAATAATTTATATAAACAGTCAAATGCAAATCTAGGTTCAACTAAATTGTTTGAATCCTCTAATCATTATGCAGAACTTGATTTTCAAACATATATGCACTTTTCTGTTCTCTGGTCAGTGTTTTAGCATTTTCTTCTTTAAAACTATTCACAGACTAAACATAACTGATGTTAATGCAGTAACTGAGGTTAACTACAGCCAGGTCCAGCATTTCTTGTACCTATGTAGAAATGTGACTGAAGTTCTCCAATTATGTAGCTGCCAGATGTGGACACTCTATCAAGATAATCAAACAATGCAAAATATTTTTCATACACTAAATATTCTAAGCAATTTTGTCTTAGACCAGTGAATGCTTTATACAGTGTCAGCATAATTTAAAAAAAATTATATAATTGGTGATTTTGATTACCTGGAATAGTTTCATGGGCTGTCAAAACCACACTTATAATAGGATTTTTAGCTCCTGTAACCTGCTCAGTCTCCTTAGTTGAAGCTGTTTTCTCTGTTTTCTGAGCTCTGGGCCTCTTGGGAGTTTTTTCTCGCTCATCTTCCTTCCTGTGAAGGTCAACGTCAGAATCATTACCTAAAGAGCAAACACCAAAAAGAAGGTAACTATGTACAAAAGCAATGCAGGTAACAGTTCTTAACAGTGAAAGAACAAATGGGGAGAAAATTCATGCGACAGTAGAAAGAAAGATGTTATCAAAACCAGATGTGCTGCACGATCTCTAAAGGGGAACGTTTTCCCCTCTATTTAATAAAACTAGTATGAGACTTATACAAACAAAGAAAATAAAAGAGAAAAAAATCAAAATTTAAAAAATGAACTCTCAGAAACATGTGTGTCTAAATTCATTCACATTATTGTGGATTTCTGTGAAAATGCTACAAACTTTGTCAAAGTTCTCATGATTTTGCAATTAATGAACAATTTATTTTTCCCTTTTCCATATTTAATTGTTCTGACAATTTTAGGATTAGTTTTTCCAGTACAGGCTTCATTATCCATCTTATTTAAGGGTAAGTCTTTTGACAATCTCTTTGGATTAGACCTTCTTCCACTTCTGGTATTGTAAGTCAACAGCCAGAAACATAATTTTCTTTTTTAGTGTGGATTCAAAAATAATTAGAGTTCAAAATAGTTCTTTGGTTCAACCTAACCCTGACATGTAACTCCACATTTTGAAGGCCTGCTCTTCCAAATCATTCCCTGCTGCTGTTCAGAATGTCTTCAACCTCTTAAATAGGATAAGTTTTCAACCTGTTAACTAGAAAGCCACACAACAGCTGTATACAAAACACTCTTCTGAGATAACAATGAATAGCCAGTAATCAGCTGATTTCTTTTTTAAAGCAAATGAGGAATTCCTTTACTAAAATTCTAAATAATAAAAGTAAAAAAAAAAAAAAAAACAGAAAACAAGTGTCTCTATAGATAAATAATTAGTAGTATAGATAAAGAACCAGAGAACTCTTAAGTTTATGCAAATAAAATTTCTTAGATGAAGTGGTAGAAGATGCAAACAAGAAAAAACAGTCAGCAAAACCAGGCATTATGCAAATGTTCCAGAGGCCATAAACAAGGAAAGAAAAAACTAATGGAAGAGAATTATAAATAAACCCAGTGAATTTTTCTTTTTTTCCTCTCTCAATCTACATCAGTTGATTCAATCTCCAGAGTGAGTAATTCCATGTATACATAAAATATGCTGTAGTTGCCATAATGAAATAGGAAAACAAAATATAAATAAAAAACCGGTAAGAGCAAAGCTGCAGTGTGTCCAGACTTGTCATGCAAACAGCAGGAGTGAAAACATATACAACATGGAAGCAGCTGTTCTAATTCCAGAAATATTTTGTAAATACTCAGCTGAGACTGAAACAAAGACTGTGGCCTGACTCTAATGGAACAAAGGTTTGAAGTGTCCTGGGTGGTCCTTACAAAAATGAAGGGCACAAGCAGAAGCTAAAGCAGCATGGGTAAGGCTGATCACATAACCTGCATAAACCAAAATTTCTTTACTAGACACAGAACCAGAAGGAAACAAGGTGTGCAGGAAAAAGTTTAGCTTTCTCAGGCAATCCTGAGACAGAAATCTGTATGCTGACAACTGGCAGTAAACTGTAAGCCTGGAATTCATATTTAGAGTCTCCAGAATGAGGAACAATGAAAAAGTAAACTGAATTCAAACAGAGCCAGCCATGATTCTGCCCAGCTTCCAGCTCCTCTCCATAGAGAGCCCCCAGCTTTTCAACACCTACTAATGATTTTTCCAACTGCATTACAAAAGTTCCTTGATCTACGCCTCTTCTCAACTAGGTTCTTCTCTGTGGACTTCTATGATTTTGAAAAATATTGCTGCTTTATAGGTATAAAGAATTTCATAATGTCCCCATTTAACTCCTTAATATAGTTGTAAATTATTCATTTATACTAAAAGCAGTTCTAACACTGATATTTTTCTGCAATACTTGAAAGGGATAATTGAAGATAAAGAAAAATCCCCTTCAAACAGAACCTGCTTATGCAGTAGTTTCTTTTGGTGTGCTGAGCAGGGGTGTAAGGAAACAGTCAGACTCTATCTTAAAGTTCTTTTCCAATCTTAGTGATTCTATAAAACAAATATATATTTTCACATTTTGCCCATTAAACAGCCTCTGTTAGTTTATTAGCAAGAATAAAATGAATTATCACAAATTTCTCAGCAGGACCAGGCTACCAACACAAGAAAGTCTTCTCATAAACAATCTGAATACACAGAATCACAGAATAAACTGAGTTGGAAGGGACCCAAAAAGATCATGAAGTCCAACTCCTGGCCCTGCCCAGGACTGTCCCCAAGAGCCACACCATGTGCCTGAGAATGTAATCTGCTTATTGAATTGTTTCCCTGAGGGTACTTCACATACTGGCTTAATTAATTAACTAATTACTCTGCTTTTGTTCAGTGGGCAGTAAGCAAAACTGAAAAGCATTAGAAAAAAGCCCCAAAAGATTTTATATACCTATGGACAAAACATGCTTTAGCTACAAGAAATCCAGAACCATATATTGGAATAAAAGCTCTGATGAGGGGAATGGAATTTTGTCCACGTTGCTAGGATCATGTAGTTCCTAGCAGATATATGAATGGAATCCAAGCATCTTACTCCTAAACTCTCCTTTTTAACCATTAGAAGGATTCTAACCATCAATCAGTTTAATGATGAAGTGGCTGAAGACAAATAACAAAACCTTTTCATCTTAATATGAAACTCTATTAACTTTTGAGTATTGGAATTCTGCTAAAAAGAGGAGAACCACAGATTTGAGCTTGTTTTTTATCCATGTTAGTGAACAACTAAGACCACAGTAGCCAACAAATGTTTCACATTGTTTCTCTTTCCTGACTTGCCTCTGTCAGGCAGATCAGTTTGGCAGTTCTTTCAGTCCAACCAAGGGTCAAGGTGAAGACATGCATTGCAATAAACATTGCTGACTGTCTCCCTGATTTCAAAACAGACCACAAATACTATTTTAGAAGACTTAAAAACAACATACAGCATTGCAATATAAAAATACTTCTTTGTTAAAATGAAACTGTTTCATACATGTAGAATATTTGTGCACGTAGGCTAAGCACTAAAAGTTATGGCCATACAAAAAAATTTTACTACAAGACCCAAAGCTGGTAAGCACTTCAAACAAAAAACTGAATCTCAACTGCCTATATGACAAAAAATATTTCAACTTTCTCAATCTCAGCTGAAAACACCCATCCCCTAACAGGATTACATTCAGTATGAGCAAAGGTGTGAGGCAGCTACTGAGTGCTGTGCAATCACAGTTAACACAAAAAAAGTCCACACATAGATGGGTGAGAAACAGCAGTGAGAAAACTCCACTGATTTCCTGATCATACATCTGCTACTAGTGCTGAGGTTCTGTAAGAACATTCTCACCCTCATGTGATACCTGATATTAAAAAAAAAAAATCCTCTTTCTACAGTGATCTAATTCTGATACCTAAACATTAAAATTTATTCACTAATTTGATGTCTGTTGATGGCAGTAGCCTCATTCCACCCTGTCTGAGGGAAACAGACTTCCAGAAACATCTTCCAGAAACAATTTGTTGATAAGGAGCTGGGGTGTACACATCTACAACACATTTTGCTACAAACAGAATGATTTTGTGGTCTGTGTGTAACCTGAGACTTAAAAATCCTTCAAACCAACACTCCCTATCAAATCACCAAATGAACAAACACCTTAACTCTCAATGACAGCTCCTTTGTTTCTGAACTCTGTACACCAAAAACAAAACCCTGAAGTGGAAGGTGTGTTTTAGGAAAGAACTGAAAGGGACACAAAAGTATGTTTTAATGAAAAAGAGCTTCAACTTTGACCACTGGGCTCAAACAGCCTTACTACAGAATGTGGCCATCTCATCAGTATTTAGCTGCCTTCCTGGAAAAAAATCCTTCACTATTAGGATCATGGATTAGAGTGTCAAATAAATGCTTTGTCCATGTCAACTAGGAGAGTTCTGCTGTATAATAACTACCATGGATTATAAAGGAACATTTAAAGGAATATAGAAAGGATGATCTGAAGATGATTTATGAGAAAATGGAGTTTATGCCACTTGAATCGCTGAGTTTCTCCAGGCATTAAAAGCCTTTGCTTGCTCCTGAACAGGTTTGTTTAGACCAACTGTCTCACTCTGCACCTCCCTTGCTGAGAAAGCAGCTCAGCACTTTGTCAGCTGGCACCTGGATCCAACAGACAGACAGATGGACAGAGTGCCCTCCCCAGCGCCAGGCGTTTCAATGCCGCTCATGTTTGTGCAAGGAACACAAAACTGAGCAGCCCAAAAAGCAGAGGGCTTGGACACTTGGGATGTCAGAGGTGAGACAGTTGCAGTAATTGTCACTTTGAGTAGTTGAAAAATTGTACCACTGATCATACTAAAATATAACCAGGTACTTTATCAAAGCAAGAGTTTCTCTGCTCTATCAATGTATTTTGAGCTTGTTTTAATAAAGCTTTGCCACAGAAGTTAAACTCTAATATACGTGAAAGTAAAATAGTCATACTAGTTGAGTATAATCACAACAGATTGGAAAGAGTAACAGAAAACTGGAAAAAATATCAGTGGCAAATTTTGTCTACAAGCAGAATCCACAGTATCATACAGAGCAACTGTAACAAAAACAAAACCTGAGTTTTACCATTAAAACAAAACTCACATAAAGTTAAGGTAACAAATCCTGAAACAATCCAGGAATGGTCAGAGCTGTGATCAGCAGAGCTCCTGCCAGCTCTGAATTAATCAGGGCTTCCTGAGTCCCACTGAACTGCATCCTTCACCTGTCCCAGGATTCTGCTGGAGTCATTAACTGAAGGCATTGCTCTAAGCATTTGTAATTGGATGTAGGACATTTCACAAGCACAGATACACAGCCTTAACTGGCATGTTTTTAAAATACTGTTCATTCAAATTACTGTTTTTTAGTCTCTAAGAAGTGATATTTTATAGCAGCAGGAGAGCAGCTTGGAAAAAGAGAAAGTGAACTGACCATTTGAAATTAACACAGGCAATTGTTTCTCCTGCAGACAATGACATTCTACTTGCAAGAAGAATTAATTTTAATTAGAATCCAGCTGATAGCAAAACCATTTTAAACTAAGGCCAAAAGTGACATCTGTAAGATATATGTAGGCTCCCACTTCAGGAGGATTGAATGGTTCACTCCAGAGAAGGAACTGTAATCTGTCGTCCACCCAAATGCCATTCCCCAGCCATTAAATGTTCTCACTTGTATCTTGCAGCCAGACCCAAACCATTAGCCAGAACTGCTAATTTTGTTTAACCAAAAGGAAACAGAAATAAGTGTACACACAGTTTGGCTTGCAAATCAGCAAACTGCTTAGGCAAATAAGCACTCTATGAAAAAATATATTTACTAAGCGTGTACATGAAGAAATTGGAAATACAGTGTACATTTTTAATCCTGTGCTGTATTGGCTTTGTGTGGCCATGTTTTGGTAGCAGAGGGGATACAGTTTGGCTTCTCTGATGGAGATTTGGGTTTATTCCTCATTACCCTGCTCTGATTTGATTGGTAATAAGTTAATTTGGCCAGGCTGTGTCTGTTTTTCCTGTGATGGTAACTGGTGAGTGATTTCTCCCCACAAGCTTTTTATTGTATTTTCTCTTTCCAGTCCAGCTGAGGAGCTGCTTCCTGGGCATCCTGGAGTCCAGGCAGGGTCAACCCTCCAGATTTGAAAAAAAAGACACTTTTTTTGTTTGTTTTGTTTGTTTTGGTGACTTGGCACACAAGGTGAAGGCAATCATTATGCTTTAAAGGATCAAATGAGAGCCACAGAAAATGTCAGTAACCAACAGAGCCTGGTGACTCTGGAAAAAGCAGGAGAACCATCACTGAGTCACTGATCTCAGAGATCAGTGCAGATCACTCATTACAGAAGCAAGGAACAGCAGAGGCCCTCTGCATCTACCAGCTATTCCTCTGACCAATACATGTGCATTTTCAGTGAAGTTTCAAGCCTAGCTCCAACTAGAATTTTCTAGTGATTTATTTCTTTTAAATGCTGGTCATGTTAGGGATTTCAGCACTTTTCTTGTCGACCTATAAAAGACAGCAGAACATTTTATTACTTGGAGACCTCTATGAATATTTGAGATCCAGCTCAAAACATATATTAGATTTCTTTGAATAGAGAATATCACACAGAATAACTATATATTTTCAATATTTTCATGCTTAGCATATTTTAGCAATAGCCAAAACATTATTTTGGTCAAAAATATAAACCACTGCATTATATGAGCTGCTATGGAGAAATTAACTCCATTGCAGCCAGACACAGTGCAAAGTGAAAACATCTGGCTATTAACCAGATCTCATAGAGTGCTAAGCAAGAAATTAAAAACATGAGGCAGTGGTATAAGCTTTAAAACTACAGAAATACCTCAGAAGCATTAAAAAAACAGAAAAGTAATTCCAAGTTGGAAAATACATGGATAAAAGTAAAACAAAAAAACCACAACAAAAAACAACCTGTATGTATTAGGTAAAATGTCAAAGAATAAGTGAGAAGAACCTGCAGCTAAAGCTGCTTGTGAATTTTAGCCATCTATTTTGAACTGTCTCTGACCTGCAGAAGCAGGTATTATATTTCAGGAAGATTCAAAGACCTTCAATAAAATCTTCCATCCAGCTCTAAGAACATGGGTGACAGTGCACTGAAGAAAAAAAATTACTGATAAAATGATGGATTCTAAATTGACTCAGAGTACAAGAAAGATCTGTCTGTATTTCTAAATACTTACCTGAAAACCTAAGTTTAATAGTAAGCAGGAGTCAGAAAAATCAACCATAATATAAAAGAAACAGTAGGAAAAGATGATCAAAAAAACACCTCACGCCCTGGTATAAAGCAGGAGGGCTCTGCAGAGCGATCTGGACAGGCTGGATCAATGGACTGAGGCCAATTGTGTGAGGTTCCATAAGGCAAAGTGCCAGGTCCTGCCCTTGGGTCACAACTGCTCCATGCTGTGCTCCAGGCTGGGGGCAGAGGGGCTGGAAAACTGCCTGGCAGAAAAGGACCTGGAGCTGTGGGTCAGCAGTGGCTGAACATGAGCCAGAATGTGCCCAGGTGGCCAGGAAGGCAAATGGCACCTTGGCACATTATTAAAGTTAATGTGGCCAGCAGGACCAAGGCAGGGACTGTCCCCCTGTACTCAGCACTGCTGAGGTCACACCTCACACCCTGTGCTCAGGTTTGGGCCTTTCACTACAAGAAGGACATTGAGGGGCTGGAGAGGGTCCAGAGAACAGCAGAGCTGGGGAAGGGTCTGGAGCACCAGCCTGGTGAGGAGCAGCTGAGGGAGCTGGGGGTGCCCAGCCAGGAGCAGAGGATCCAGGGGACCCTTTCCACTCTCTGCAACTGCCTGACAGGAGGCTGCAGCCAGGTGGGGGTTGGCCTCTTCTCCCAGGTAACAAGAGAGAGGGTGAGAGGAAATGGCTTCAAGTTGTGCCAGAGGAGGCTTAGACTGGATATTAGGAAAATCT
Source organism: Zonotrichia leucophrys gambelii (assembly GCF_028769735.1). Classification (NCBI taxonomy): domain Eukaryota; kingdom Metazoa; phylum Chordata; class Aves; order Passeriformes; family Passerellidae; genus Zonotrichia; species Zonotrichia leucophrys. The sequence continues at coordinate 146,080,031 of NC_088171.1, forward strand.
CTTCATTGAAAAGGTGATCAAACATCAGAACAGGCTGTGCAGGGAAGCAGTGGACTCAGCCTTCCAGGAAGTGTTCACAAGGGCTGAGTATGTGACACCTGGGGACATGGTTTAGTGGTGAACATGGTCATGCTGAGTTAATAGCTGGACTCCATGACCTTGGATGTCTTTTCCAAACTTAGTGATTCTGTGATTATGCAGAAGGTTATGGGGAATATTACAGAGACTATTATAGAGAACGCTAGGCAGAGAACACACTGTTCTTGCCCATTCCACAGTGTTTTGTGCTACTGACTGCATTCACACACCTTATCTCAGAGGAAAATAATAATGCACATGCTACCTTCATCTACACATTCAGAAACTGAAAAGTTGTCTCAACCAGTTCATACAGTAAAGCCAGAAGTGAAAAGTTTTCCTCTGATGGGACAGTAATCAGTAGACAGCTGAGGACTGAATTTCACAAATATATTCCAAAGAATTATGTTTTCAGGATAAAACCAGCCCCCAACACCTTCACAGTTTGCAGTGAAGACAGAAAGCTTCCAAAAATTGGAACTGCTTGTTTTGGTGACCCCAAGTGATTTGTTGCTTGACTGTTTGACTTTGCTTAACCATTTTGCTTTTACCAGAGAATAAAAAAAATGTTTCATCTGCCCAAAACTGAGGCTATTAATGAAGAAGGAAAAGGATGAGCTATTTAGTTTGGAAAATTTGCAGTGTATTTTGTAGATAAACCAATGAAGATACGATTTAGGAGCTCTAATGAGCTAATAGGTCAAAACCAGGTAATTTGAGTTCATACTTTGACCTGAGAGTTTATTTTAAAAGGACATTAGAAAAGGTGACATATTCAAAATAATTCAAATATCAACACTGGATCTAGCACATACAAACAGCAAAGGGCTTGGACACTTGGGATGTCAGAGGTGAGACAGCTGCAGTAATTGTCACTTTGTGTAGTTGAAAAATTGTACCACTGATCATACTAAAATATAACCAGGTACTTTATCAAAGCAAGAGTTTCTCTGCTCTATCAATGTATTTTGAGCTTGTTTTAATAAAGCTTTGCCACATAAGTTAAACTCTAATATATGTGAAAGTAAAATAGTCATACTAGTTGAGTATAATCACAACAGATTGGAAAGAGTAACAGAAAACTGGAAAAAATATCAGTGGCAAATTTTGTCTACAAGCAGAATCCACAGTATCATACAGAGCAACTGTAACAAAAACAAAACCTGAGTTTTACCATTAAAACAAAACTCATATAAAGTTAAGGTAATTTGGATTAAGTAATTGCTTTGTATGCATGTGACATTGACCTGAGGGAAAAGTTAAACAGGCAGGTAGAGGAGATGATTACTGTGCATCTCTTTAACTACTCTATTCTGAATGAATATTCACTGTTGTCTCTTTAAACAGATTGGGGTGCAATGCCCCAGGCCAATGAGTGTTTAAGAAACCATCTGGACAATGCCCTTAGCAACAGCTGTAACTGCTGTCAGCTCTGAACTGCTGGACAAGATGGTCATTGTAGGTCCCTTACAACTGAAAATAACTTGTTATTCTGCTCTGTTCTATACTAAATATTTGAGAGGTTGAATATATCCAAATCAATCTTAAAGCTAAATTTAAACACTGGACTCTTCTATGTCAAAGACAATCATTCACATAAAGCTTTGTTTGAGTTTGACATTATTTTTTATACAGTGAAAGAAACCATCCAGAAAAGCAAACTCTATCAAAAGAAGAGAACAGAACTCAGGTTTCCAAAGACACAGGACAGAAACACCTGTACATGCCCATCCTTCCCCACCTATGTGTGATACTCACCTCAGGCCCTATACCACTTCTCACTGAGAAACTACACTCCACTTTCTGAGAAACAGAACAGTTGCTATGATAAACAGGCATTTCAGGGAGCTGTAAGAAAATCATTACTGTAATAAATATTTTGACCACTTTGAAAGAAGTTTAAGTACCTTGTCTAAGATCGGTTTTGCTTTTTTGTGTTACAAGCAACAGACAACTCCACTCCATTTGAAGTCAGCACTGGTGATTCCAAGCCAGGTCTCATGGTGGGAACACACTGTCCCACAACCTGCTTCAGGTATTTTTGCTGGATGTTTTCTTACCTCCATCTCCTTCTTCTTCTCCTTCATTGAGAACAATAATGCAGATGTGTTTCGTGAGCTGCCGTGTGTTGGAGAATTTGCGATTGCATTTCCTGCACTCCAGGCTGCCTGGTGAGACTTCGGGGGGTTCTGGGCCTTCCTCTGTCCCAGCTGGAGTCTCCTTGCTTGGAACTGGGTTATTTTCTGCCACATCTTCATCCACACAAAACTTCTTAGTGGACCCTTTTGGTCTGCCCCTTTTCCTCTTCGCTACGAGAAACTCTAGAAAATAAAATTAAAGTTTAAAGTAAACTATAATTAAATTCCACGGCTAATTAGCTAACAGCCATCTGATCTTTGAAAAATAGGTGCCTTGAATGAAATTTGAGGGGAGTTATCCCAAAAGCTTTAAAAAAGATTAGCATCACACAAACTTATTTCCAGCAGTGGTATTTGCTGGCATTTGTGGTAGCTGCAAAGCAATAACATTTGTGTTATTGAGATCAGCAGATGTCAAAGTGCCACAGTTTTACTTAATTACACTGCAAGCACTCTCTCAGCACATGCCTACTACAAAATTGCTCTACTGTGTTTCAACACTACAAAAGCCTTTTAATTTAAATCATTTTCAAATAAATTACCCAGGAATTGAGATGTAATCAGGGAAAAACAATGCATGTTTAAGAACCAAAATCTCATTGACTTTTTAATATAGTGAACGATTACTCCCTAATATTTACTGTGGTTCTTGGTTGTCAGCACTTTCTAGTCAAAAGCTGGCCTAAAAAATTGTTGGCAACAAATAAATTCCAGAAGTCATGCAAAAAAATGTTTCCTGAATTACAATTGGAAGTCATCCACAACCCCCAATAAATACAATATTAATTTTACATTTCCATATTTCTGTAGAGGAAATATTGATGAAATCCATGATATGCAGTGCATAGAAATGCATGACAACTTAAATTGTATTTCCTGCTTAAGATTTCTCTCATCACTGCTGCTCTGATAAATTGAGATTGACAATATAGAAGTCTGAAAAACCACAAAAAGAGGGAATATTAAAAAAACGCCAAACTACAAAAATTTTTCAAGCACAGGTGCTGAAAGACCTTATTGAATTGGTTGATTTAGAGGATATGGAAAAATAAATGACTTAAGGAATCTTAAAGGAAGATTATGCAGGAGAACAGAAGGCAGCATCATGTTATTTGTAACCAAGTCAGCATTTCCCTAAAACATACCAGGCAAACAAAACCCCACACTCAGAGACCACAGCTTTGAGTTAGCCATGTAATTACTATCAGATAAAAAGGAAAGCATTCTGTCTTCTTACAGGAGTGACTGAACACCTGTCTGCTTAAATAAACATAATAAAACTGCCAAATAACCTTACTATTAATAAAAATACCCCAACTGTTTCCCATAACTTTTTGCAACTCTCCACCAGTGTCCTGAACTTTCATGCTACTCTAAGAAAATTAATTTTGTCTATTTCAGCCAAAAAGAAAGGGCTGATTTCAGTGCTCTCAAAACTTCTCTTTGTTACCATTCATGCTATTTTGATGTCCATCCATCACAGCAATAAGTATTTAAATAGAAGAAATTAACAAACAATTAAAATAAACCAAACAACAATGATCTTTACATCAACCCATCAAAAGGCCACAGTTTGCTAACAGGAATCATAGTTCCAACATGAGAAATACAAATGTGGATGCTGGTCAGACTCCTACAAAATAGTTAAATCCAAGGCTTGGAACAATGAATGCAATCACCATATTCTCTGTGTATGATATTCTTTTCATTCCTTTGCAATGCAATCATCAGATTACCCAACAAAAAGAAATTAAGAAAAACCAGGTCAAAGAGATGCTTCTTCCTGACTGTTTTAGTGAAAATTTAATGAAAAACAGAACAGCACTTTCACATTAAGACAGAAATTGAAACAAAATCTTGCATGCAAGTAGAAATATGAAAACTGTTCCTTTAGATGGCTGGTGAGAGAACCTCTGCTATGGCTTATAAAACTGCAGTTCTTATCACTGTGACTACTAATGGGGTGGCAAATAAACAAAGAATGTGCAAATTTTAGAAACGTTTGTAAATGTGTCCAGCAGTAGGAGAATTTACAGCAGTTCTCAACCATGTAAAAGGTTTGGTGGCAAAAGGCAGGCAGCAACAAACACAGGAACAGGAGGACTCATGTGAGCAACTGAAACATCACCAGAACTTCTGAGGTTTATCACAGTCATTTCTTTTCCTTGTTCCTTGGTTTCCTTTTTCCAAGACAGAACTTATCTGAAGCTAGTTTGAGTCAACAATGCCAGAATTAATCTTTTAATGAGGCACATAACCACAAATTCCAGCTGTCTCTACCCAGCATGCCCCCAGTGAGCTCTTCACACTGCTGTTACAAATTCCACCTCAGTACACAAATTCCACATAAGATCAACAGCACACAGCAATTTAATAGCAGAACATTGTCATTCACCTGCCAGTACATAACCAAGTTAATCAAATAATGCTTGTTAGAAAAAAGAATCTATTTAACTGCTAAAAATAAAGCAGTATACTAAATAAATAATAAACCCCCCTAACACTTATTTCAAGGATGCTTAGTCATAAATAGAAGTTTTAAATTGGTCATTAAAAAGATTTTGAATTAAGATCCTGTTCCCTCAAGAACAATTTAGCTGTTTCTGGGGATTTTGCACTCATTACAGACTGACTGAAACCAATCTTTATGCTGACTGCCGTTGGATGAGCAATGGCAATATCCAGGGAAGACATTCTGTGCTATGCTGTATAATTATGTACTCAAAGGCATAAAAAAGACACTTCAAAAAAGTGAGTAATGAAATAAACCATGTGTCTATTTTTATACTGTTCCTTCAGAGGAATTGTTCACATAAGCTTGTCCAAATCAATCTATTTAATACAAAAAGTTTGTCAGAAGTCACAAAATGCTTGTGCAAATGTCACTTAAGCCTTCTGACCATATTTTAACAGCTTGATACATTATGCAATATGAATCCTTCTCAAATGTCAGTATAAAAAGCTTACATTTCATCACTTACAACAGCACAACATATTCAGACTCTTCTGCACACAGTGTCACACAAACACACCCATATAAATCTCACCCTCAGCCTCATTTTATTACAGTTCTGTGTTTGTAGCACAGCACCTGCAACACCTCCTGTCCCCCGGGTGTGAATGAATGAATGCAGGCTCTGGCTGCATCCTGTGCTCAGCAAGGATCAGGCTGATGCACACACCATGGTTCTAAGTGACCTTAATGGCTGCACTCCTTGGAGGAAGTGATGACACTCACACTGTAACTTTCTCTGAGGTTTCATAACAGACAGAGACATGCATCCCATAACCCAGATACAGCCCAAACCAAACAACAATCCAGCAGGTAATAACAGTATGAATGGAGGAAACCAGGGCCATTGATGCTGTTCCACAAATCCTCACCAATTTGACTAAGCAAAAGCAAAAGAAAGCTGAGTTTTGACAAGCACTGTGAAAGAAATGGAGATCACTGTGAAGAGTTATAAAAAGCCCTAGGCTAAACTGGAGCATGAATGACTACAATTATCTGTTATTTCCCAAAACAAAGATGGCACACTCCAGTGCTGGACAAAATGTGACCTGTGCATAACAGCAACGTCTCCCTTGTTGTGGGGACTCTTGGCCCCACTTCATAAAAAATTTTGACATCATTGTGCCAAAATATTTAGAACAAATCAACTCTAAATAGATCATGGCTTAACAATGGGAAAGTGGTGTGACTAAACAAAACTCAGCAGAGAGCACTGTAAATAAAAACACTAGAGTAATAAACACATATGACATGCCTAGCACTTTACTAGTCCTCAGCACTTATAAAATCATTAATTCATTACTCAGGCAGAACAAAGAGCTCCATTAGCAACTCAGCATTCACTCTTCTGTGCCTATTGTGGGGTAGCTACAGTATTTACCAATCATTGGAAGAGAAATTACACTTTCAAAGGACAGAAAGATGTTCATCTATTAGTCACCACCTACTAAAAGTTGTAATTTCTAAGACTATGATTCACCAATTACTTCTCCTTTCAATGACAACACTGAATTAGTGCAAACACTGGTTCACTGACTCACTGGTTCACTAAATTGTATACTACAAACTTTCTAAGTTTTATTTGCTGCAGATTCCATAGCAGGAGGGAATAATTGATGTTTTCAAAGAAGAACTCTTTCCAATCCAATGTTGAACTGTAGATTACAGTATTTTTTTAAACAGAACACAGAAAATAAATCAATGGGACTTCAGAACCATGTTCTCCAATCAATGTGTCTGATGGGAAAGGAAAAAGTCTAAAGAATGCTTAAAATATGACTTGAAAACTGTGGAAAAGTAATTTACCTTGATATTCTTACTGACAACAGATGCCAGAGTTGGGCTGTCTAACCTGAAAAAGGTGGCACCATATAAGTCCGTCAGATGAATAAAACTATTCACCAAGAATAATGAGTAAGGTAAATTATGAATATATAACTTAAGAATGTTATATTTTACATAAGATTTGCAGAGTTGTTTTCTTAAAAGCTAATTATGTCTAATTTTTGTTGCTGCAGATCATAATGGTAATTACAAACTATCCTCATAAGTGTGCAATGCATGCTGAACACATACAATACAAAAAGTGCAGATGCTCCTGACAAAAATGCAAAGAGAAGTTTACAGAAGAGCCTTTTTACTAAAATGAATATGTTACAAGGTATCAGTCTCACTGTGCTCAAAAAATATGTAGTGGAGGGATAACAGGAAACAAAGATTTGAGAAAGGAAAATGCATTTTGCATGCCTGAGGAATTAATTCTGTCCTACAAAAATAAAATTAGAATGACATTTTGAAAACTGATTTGAAATTTATTCATCACCTTCTGATACACTGGTAATTTTGGGCATTATGTGAAAATAATACTCTGGTGAGATTTTTCCTCACCAGCCACCTGAAGAGACAGCAGCTCTAGTGAAATACTAAATGACCATTATTAGAGATATCATCTTACACTGATGAAGTTAATATAACTATTGAATTACTGCTGGTAAATAAGCAAAGAAACATCACATCCATATGTTAACAAAAAAAATTCTTGAATGTATGATATTAGAGGGCAGTTGATTCAAAAACACATAGGTTTTAAAATTCAGAATTTTTAATGATTGAAAAATTCTAGTGATTGTGTTAAATAAGAGGTTTGCCAGCAATACAAATCCATTACTAAGTAAGGGCATAAAAGAAGATAAAAAGTCTGAATTATTTTGAACCCATTGCTAATATTCTAAAGGCTGGAAATTATGACCAGTTAAAAATGGAATGGAATGAATGTAACTTCTTCCATCACACAATAAAATTTTTATGTGTAACTAATTCAACTTCTGATTTCTTTATTTATCAGCATCACTATCAAAACAGTTATAAATTATGAATTGTGCCACTTCCTTTTTGGAATAGAACTATTAACATTACCTGAATCACAACAAACATGGCAGACAACTCAAAAAGGACACCTAAGCTCAAGGCACACCTCACCCATGGTGTCCTCATTGCTGCTCACTGCTGCTAGACCATCTTCCCACTGCTCCCACTACAGAGCTCCAATTAAAGCTGTAAGAAGCAAACTTTGCTATAGCTCACACTGAAAATTAATAAACCAATGCCATCATTCCCTCAAACAAGCTGAGTTTATCCACATCTGCCATGTGACCTATTCTGTGCTGAATGAAATTTAGGGCAACAGTTGCACAGTGCTTATTATAAAAACCAGCTATGGAGACCATTCTATACACAATGCAGAGTCATCACACCACAGGTTTTATTAAAAAAATATGTAACACTGAAAATTATACTTCTCTCAGTTTCTGAATCTTCTCCATCTTTGCTTGTGTTTGTGGGTGCTGTTAGAGGCTGGAGAGGGATAATGATGTCATCCACACCAGTCCCTTCTTCCGTGTGTTTCTCGGAGACGTGAGACAACAGCTCGGACTTATTTGGTGAAAATAAGTTACACAGCTTACACATGAAGATGGAATTGATCCCTGAAAAAACAAGTATAAAAACAAGGAGTTAGTGTTGCCAAATGCAAGTTATTTATGTTACCATGAGTGACTAGGATTTTGGTTCAGTCAATATAGTAACTACAATTTACTTAAGACACATAACAGCCAGCAATGAGGTGAAATTCTTTTTATCACTAAATGAACATAGCCATAATACATCCCCAAATTAATCAATTTAAGAAATGGGTAAACTCCTAGCTAGATCCACATAGGGCAAAAAATTTCTTCTGGCTAAAAGCATAGAAATGTTTTAACATGACACAAAAGGAAGAAGAACAATGTAAAACATTTTCCCCTTCCAGCCTCAAACATCCTTATAATTTTATGTATTTTCAAACACATAGTAAAATTATATGTATGACGTCCTCATCGAATTCCATGAAAATTTTCTGTTGATTTAAGAAAAGCAAACAAATAAAACCAAAAACAAACTAAAAAGCTTCAAAGCAGCAGGAGCAAATGAAGAATGTCATTAAAATGCCCCGTGGTCAATGCTTTAAACAGAAATTTGACACAACTTTTTAGGCAAATGGCCTTTTTAAATTCACAGGTACTTGAAGTGTGATGTGAAAGCAAAGAGTCAAAAAAATAAATAACAATAAAGAAGGATTAATATAATCCCAGATTTTAAAAACCAGAGATTTTAGCCAGAGAAATTCAGAGGACCTCTGTTTTCTAACACTGCCGTCTTTTGGTTTAATGGTTGATTTTTGAAGAGTCTCTACTCCCTTCAGGTTCCAATGAAACAAAAAACAATCAGGAACCAATTTTAACAGCACAAATGTTCTCCAGCTACATGTATGAAGCTCTGGTCCAGAGACTGGTTTCAATTGTTACCTTCCCTCCATCTCCCTAAGGAATAAACCCACTGAAAGCAAACTGGAACAAGCAGCACTTTTGAGGTACAAGTCAAACCAAAGATCACTGGTTAAGTACAGAAATAACATGATAGTTTGTGAATTTTGGGATGAATCTGGGGGTATGAGAACAGGGAAGCTGTATTTTGGGACCTATTTTTAAAACAAACCTAAACACTCTCCTATTGAACCTTATTCTACCTCTTTCACAACACAAAAATTACATAGTTCACCCCACTCAAAACAAATCTTTATTTGAGGTGCCCTGAACGTTAAGAGCAGAGGTGTCTCTTACAGGTATTTGCCCTTGAAACATAACCAAAGCACAGCTCAAAACTAACAGGCAGGCTGTGCCTTCATCTCTTCCACAACATCTCTGAAAGAACAACTCCAATACTGCTCCTGTTGCTCGAGACACCCTCTTACTGCACACAAGCAGCTCTGTAAGTGTATGGCACAATCAATGTGTTCTTGGGAGCTCAGCTGGGCTCCTTCTCAGCCATTCTGCTGTCCTGAGCACACAGATATTTCTGGTTTGAATGCAGTACATTGAAATGTTCCTTTGAACTAGTTCTGCCCCAGTTAGCATTATTGTTTTGTTGTTTCTTTAAAAAGACATGAAGCCTGTTATTGACCCAGCAGATGACAACTCTTTTCTTTAAATGTAAACACAAAATAAAACCTGTGAACATTTACTTAAACATTTAACCAATTCAAATTCCACGATTTAGCTGACATTTCTGTTTTGAGGTTTTATTTGTCACTGTTTCTGCTTCCTGACCTGCTGGCTGTTGTCCCTAGAAGTTCAGCCCCAGGGTTTTGTCTCGTCTCCTCCTTGAACAGCTGCAATCAGTACTCACCCAGCACTTTACCTCTCACTCCTCCCAGAGAGGACCTGGGGAGGGGCAGCAGAGCAAGGAGAGTGCCCAGAAGCCTCCGTGGGTGTTTAAAGGGTTTGATTAGCAAGGCCACCCAAAGCCAGGAGCGAAGAGCCCAGGTGGCAGAGCACACAGTGTCACTGAAGGTGCAGGAAGCACCAGGAGAACACACAGAAGATGCACGAGCTTTACTCAGAGGTGAGTTGGAAACCAGAGTAAAGAAATTATTTTAGGAAGAATGACTGGAAAAGGAGGTCAGAGAGTAGAGGATAAACTCTGCTGATCACCAGACTAAGCAAGTATGGAATAAGCAAACAATAATTGATTAGGCAGTTGCTAATTAGGCAGTGTAGCGATAAAGCAATGAGTTATAGTCAATTAAGTGTAAAAATCAAATCAGGAGTAAGTTAATTAACTATGCATAGAATCAATGACTAATTAGTGAATAATTAATTACATAGGAAATCAAGTGAGCAATTAATTAGGCAGCAATTAAATATGCAGAGAAAGAAAAGAACAGTAATCAAGTATGCAGGTACACAAACATCAGGAAATTCAGCCAAAACCAATCTGGGACATTCTGTTCACTAAACATGTTTGTGCTAATTCATTATCTTCAGTTTGCCCCTATAAACTGTGCTAAATATACACTGAAATAAATAATACCAATAATTTTCTCCTTAATTGACAAGGTGGAAAATTGAGCTATAACGTAAGCAAAGCCTTTTTTTTTAATTCTTCCAAAACCGTCAGCATATTGCTTAATTAGTAGGGTTTTTTTCTTCACACTAAGAATATCTACAGCAAAGGGAGTTTAACAAATGGATTACTAAAAACAAAGAGCAAGCTGCACACTAGGAAGCAGATTCCCTGATTCCCAATCCCCTTAACAAAGCATAAACCAGTAACTGTCCTGTTTGGCTTTAAAGTTGCAGTGGGGAAGGGGAAAGGGGCAAGAAAGCAGCACTCATCTTGGAAAGATCCCTGAAATTACCAGGACTTAAGGGAACAAAGGAATATATTATTGTCATATGTACTTTTAACCAGCGTATGACAAACCCTAGTGCAAAATATATTTTACCCAACCAAAAATTTAATTTTGCATAAAAGGAAGTCTCAGCATTGGTATTGTTTTATTTTTAATAACTACTTGTAAAAGACACACAGGGAAAGACATAAATCTGTATTTATGTACCCTAAGTCATTCTAATGGATCCAAAACTTTTCACCTTTCCTTTCAAGGTGAAAAACTCAAAGCAGGCAAGTGTTAACTTCTGGGAGTGCCTTTAAAGTTCTGGAGCTGTTAAAAGAAATTAGAACTCCATAATTAAATAAAAAAAAATAAGTCACTGGGTATTTGTTTGCCAGTGTAAAAAAGTTGACAGGATCAATAATTATGCATCTGGTCAACCTTCCTAAAATATGCAGCAATTAAGTTCAGAATATGAATAATAACTTATTTCTTTCTAAACTTACTACAGAGCTGAAACAAACTTTGTTTCATCACCATCAAATTCTGAACAGGAACCTTCTGCAATTAAAAATCTTATTCATCAGACTAGGACTTGGTCTTGTTGGGCTTTTGTTTTTTTTTTTCCTCTTTCTGTTGCTCCTGTACAGATATCAAGTACAATAAAAAGTGGAAAAGGTGGGCACAGCTATTCCAACCAAATTATTTATTTTGTAAAAGAACTTTTCGCACACAAAGTTTGAACAGGTTAGATATTGAAGTGTCTAAGAACAGTAAACAAAACTTTTTCTGTTTAGGTAGAAGCAATGAAATGTGAGGTAGCAGTTTATATAAAGCAGCATGTAAAAAGCCAATAACTTTTGTTTAAGACCAGCAACACTATTTCTTAGTAATAAAATGTTGCAACTGAACATAAAAGAATGGGCAAATACAGGAGAAGAAATAATGATATCCTGTACTACTGTCAAATACTTTAAAAATATTTTACTTATCAGATCTCACTCCTCTGAGCATGTTAGAGGCTTTTCATTTTCAAAGCCATTTCAAACATCCAAAATTTTCACAAACATGTTACAGTGTATTTCTGATATTTATTGCTTCACCTCCAGGACACTTGTTTGTTGGTTTCATGGTTTTCATGGGTTTTTGTAGGGTTTTTTTCTGCTGTTGGTGTTGTTTTACTTAAAATATACTTTCTAGATCACATAATATTTTAATCATTATTTTCATAAAGATGCTGGTATGAACTAATTTTATTTCTAAAGAAAAAAATTGGATAAATCAATGTTGGTTTCTGGCTATTTTCTCTATTTCTATTCATCAAGAAATTAATATCCAGTATTACAGCACATCTGCAAATCAAAATCATTATCCTTGGTAAATGTTAAAGAAAAAAGAAGTATATAAAGTCTACAAAACAAACCATTTGCTACCATTAGAACAGCAGCACCACATGAACCCTGTGCTCAAAACTAACAAATCAACCATACTGGAAATGGCAGCAGGAGAATCAAAAGCTATTTCAGGGCTTTCTTTATCTAAATTTGGGCAATTCTGAACAGTAAGCAACAGTTTCTTGATTCACCAGCACAAAATGACTGGTGAGACAAAGCCAGCCATGCAGAAAGCATTCAAGCAAAGGAGTCCCTGACCATGGCTGTTCTTGCTCTCAGCTGCTAACTGAAATCAGGGCAATTTCATTATCATTAGTTCAGTGCCACAAACTTTATTTTAACATTAAGAAAGACTGCTACAGCAATGTCAGTACAGGATGCATTCCTGCAAAAACTAAAAAATGATGCTAAAATCAATCCCATTTAATATGGTTTTATGGAACACCCAGTCATTTACATTCACCATAATTCCTAGCCAGGCTGTAAATGAAATTTACTCAATAACCTACATCTGTAGAGGCTCTCAGACACTGCATAGAAGACTAAATTACACTGAAGTTTGTGACTCTTTATGACTAAGAAATGATATATTTTAAAATTTCTACCTTCCCTGTAAGGCACTGGCACAGATTGCCCAGAGAAGCTGTGGATGCCCCATCCCTGGCAGTGCTCAAGGCCAGGCTGGATGGGCCCTGAGCAGCCTGGGATAGTGGAAGGTGGCCCTGGCCATGGCAGGACTTAAGTGATGTTTAAGGTCCCTTCCAAGCCAAACCACTCTGTAATTCTATTATCTATATAATACAAATATACTAGGACTGAAAACCAAAAGCACACTAGTTAAGGTGCCTGGGGTATGAATCCAACATGGTGCATTGTGAGCAGAACTATGCTGATTTTTCTCTGTATCTAACTAAGCGAAAATTACAAGTTGAGAAATAAAAATGGAGGAGCATCAGGTGTACCCAAGCAAAACTTTCAGGAAGGATGAAAATGGTTTTAAATTAAGACTGAAGGGTAAGGTAAGAAGTGCAAAAGACTACAAAGATGAATGTGATTCACTTTCCAGCAGTAAAAATCAGATACTTACTTTTAAGTGAAGGACGATACATGAATTAATATGTTTTTTACAGGAAAGAACAAAACAATGTCTTAGGTTTGGTTTTGTAGTTGCTTTTTAAAAAACAAACATAACCACTACTACAGTAATGCAAGAAAAATAATAAAATGGCAGATTTGGCAGCCTGGCTGTAAACAAAGATTACTGACATTCATGCACTCAAGTTTCTGATAACCACTGTTGTAATGCAGTGGGTTTTTACCACTATGAAAATATTGAGGACAAAGTAGGATGCATTGTTTTTTTTAAAAGGCCTTTTAGAAGCAGCTTAGGGTCAAATCTGATTTTAACAAGTAACAAAATTCCTGAGGAATTTAAATACAGTGCACAGAAAAGTACAGTGTAAGGAGTACACTTGAGCAACAGCCCTGACCACAGGGGTACCAATGACTGTGACACAGTGGAGGGGATAAAAGAGGTTACAAAGCCAGGAACAATACACTGTAGGCTTTAATTAGCCCTTTGCAGAGTGGGTAAATGTCAGGTCAGGACAGGATGCCAAGATTAAATGTTTAGACACCATTAATGACTGCTTCACCCAGCAAGCACACAGGGAAACCACATGAGGAGAAACAGTTCTTGACTTTATCAGAAGTAAAACACAGGACCCTTTCCAAAGTGACATTTGAGAGTTACTCTATAACCATGATTAAAGTACTACTCAAAAAGCCCTCTTAAAAGAGTGATAAAGAACCAAATGTTTATGTTTCACTTCAACAATGCAAACTATATAAAGATAAAAAGCATCTTTAACAAAACAAACCACAGAAAGAACTAAAAAGCTCCAAGACAAGTTAAATCCTTGAAAGCAGCATGAAGGCTATTTAAAAGCATCATATTTGATGCTAATCATCAAAGGTTTTAAAAATGGGAAGGAAAAATCTAGCACAGCTGAATAGCAGTGAAATGAACTTTCAGTAGAAGAAAACATCTTCATGGAAGTTTCATAAAATGAGGAAAGCAAAAGAAGATTTAAATTGTGTCCAATTTAAGGCAAAAAAACAGTGAAGCAGGTCATTAAGGGTAATTTTAGCAACTTAAAAAATAAAAAGCAGAATGCAGCAACATTTTAAAAAATCTCAGCAGTTACACGCCTGCCTAAGAGCCTGTGCAATAAATGCAATCTGTATAGGAAAAACACCCTTCAAAGGAGGTGAGCCCATAGCAAAATAATTTTTTCAATTTGCTGTCATTTTATAATGGTTTGAAGAGGTTTTCTGGGAAAGATCTCTCAATTATAGCAAACACTTTAAAGACAGTCTCAAAACAAGGCTAGAAACTGCTCTCCTCAGAAACAAAACCTTAGAGCTAAAACAGACAGACCTATAGAAGAGATGGTCCTATAATACAAAGGCCTATTAAAAAATAGAGAAGATCCATACTTGGCTTACAACTGTGGATATTGTTCCTCTACTGAAATAATAATAATCACAATCATCATCCTTAAAAGGTGCAGAAATAAGGAAAATCAACAACACAGCACAGTTCCATAAATGAGTAGTTATATACATTAGATTTTTTTTTTTTTTGGCCTGGAAGGAGGTAACTGAAGATGGAGAAAAGGCAAAGTGTAAAATGAAGAAAAAACCAGGTGTCATGAAGGACATGACCCCTCTGAAACCACTGCCTGCCTTGCAGCTGATCTGTCCCTGCTGCTGCAGCTCCAGGGGGGGCACACATCCACTCAGTGCCCTGAATTCTTAGAAGTTGATCAGAAAGTTGACAGAGACTGGCTGGGGCTCAGCAAAGCCTCTAAGGAGGTCTAAGTCCATATTCTGGACAAGCATCCCTGTGTGCCTGCCCCATTCTGACTCTTCCCTATTTAAACATCCATTGTGTGCTGTTAGGGACATGAAATGCCAGGAGTGAAAAAAAAATCAAGATCCAAATCATTCAGTACTTTTTGACATTGTATTTTGAACATTGCAGTAAGAACACTGTGTAAGGAACACTTGAATGTAGCTCAGTTTTTCCAGCACTCAAAGAGCCTCCTTCCCTGCCTGGGGTGCCAGAGGTGGGCACAGCACTGCAGGGGGCTCTCACCAGGGCACAATTCCCTCCCCAGCTGCTCTGGGTGCAGCCCAGGACATGTTTGGTTTGTGGGCCATGTCCAGCCTCTCACCCAGCAGCCCCCCAGTCCTCGGGGCTGCTCCAGCCCCTCCCCTGCCCAGCCTGGGTTTGTGTTTGGCACTGCCCCAACCCAGGGGCAGGAGCTGGAGCTTGGCCTTGCTGAGCTCCCCAGGTTTCACCCAGACCCACTCTCACCCAAACCAAACACATTGTATTTACAGGCTGATACTGTATTTGTGGAAAGAAACTTGCATTTGGAATTCCTGGAGTTTCACTGATGATGGCAAATAAAAGCACATCTATTTTTCTGCATTACACACACCATCTTCACAAATGCTTCTGGAAAAAAAGTTAAATAAAGTTCTTTAAAAGAAGATAACTGTCTCCACATATTTCCGTTGGCTAAAATACATAAAATCCATAACTTGGATATAACATGGATTTAATAGGATATTCAAATAACTGGGACATTATTTTCAGTTTAGAATAATCACTTTATCAAACATAGAAACAGGATAGCTTTTCTATCACTAAGGGGAAAAAAAAGCCATAGTAGATAGCTTTGTAGCAAGATATTTTTATTTTCATGTTCTAAGATCTCCCTCATGTGGCTAAACATAACACTGCTTAAGGTTCCACTGAAATACACTAATGCACAAGATCAAAATGTGTAAGGTGCACTACCAGACACCAAAACCACCCAGAACCCCTCAAAGTAGGAGCACAAACTGTGTGATCAGTCACCAACTTCAGGATGCACCATATGAAACATTCTGAACCAGATTTTTGGAAGCAGCCACAATGGAAATGCATCTGAGGTCAAATACACCTCAGCACAGCAAAATCAAAAATACTGAACACTCACCACAGTTCTGGGTTCAACCACACTCAGAACACTTTTTATTAAGACAAATGTGCTTGAATAAATAGGAATTTATTAGTAGCACCAGTAGTAAAAGAATTATTTCTCACTGAAATTTGGATCCCAGGATATAAAACAGTCCTGAAATGTTTTAACAATGGTCCATAATTAACACAGCACCTGTTAGCTATTCTGCTACTCAGTTATCCTACTGATAGTGCAATTCTCCTTGGCATAAAATCCTGTTTCACAGAATCACAGAATGGATGGGGTTGGAAGGGACCTCTGGAGATCATCTAGTCCAACTCTCCCACCAAAGCTGGATCCCTAAAGCAGGTGACACAGGAATGCATCCAGGTGGGCGTTAAATGCCTCCAGAAAAGGAGACTCCACGACCTTCCTAAGCTGTTCCAGCACCATCCTCAGCATAAAGAGCTTCTTCTTCATGTTGAAATTGAACTTTCTGAATTTTAGAGTATGGCTACTACCCCTTAGTGGTGGTTTGAGTTGTAAACTATGCAACAATACTTGGTAGGACAGGTAGAAATAACTCGGGATTCTAAAAATTAAGACATCAACTTGGGGAATGACAACCAGAAGCCAAATTTGAGTATACAGGGTAATTAACAGGCATTAAATTGTTGCGACATCACTTCACAAACTCGTACTGCAACAGCACACAGGGATTGTGAAAGGCAGAAAGCACAAACACAGCCCTGCTGGGGCTGCCCCTCTGAGTAACTCAGTAACTTCGGAGATAGTGTTACTGCTCCAATGACATCCAGGCCAGTACAAGGCGCACCAAGGCCTGAGATTACAGGCAGTGGAAACATCTTTAACACATCTTGGACCTTGAGCTGTTAGCACTATTTAGAGCGGCTGCCAGAGGAGATCAGGAGTGTTTCAAACCCAGGTGAGCACAGAATCATGGAATCAGAGCACGGAAAGGGGTTGGAACAGCCCTTAAAGATCATCCAGTCCCAACCTCCCTGCCGTGGCCAAGGTTTCTCAAGGCTTTATCCGCCGGGCTTTGAGCACCACCAGGCTTAGGGCAGCC
The DNA here is from genome assembly GCF_028769735.1 of Zonotrichia leucophrys gambelii. NCBI lineage: Eukaryota > Metazoa > Chordata > Aves > Passeriformes > Passerellidae > Zonotrichia > Zonotrichia leucophrys. The sequence goes on from NC_088171.1 coordinate 146,097,470, forward strand.
ACAACTTTCCTTGTCACCCTGTTCCACTGTCTCACTACCCTCACAGTAAGGAATTTCTTCCTAATACCCACACTAAAATTCCCCTTTCATTTCGTAGCCATTACTCCCTGTCCTATCACTACAGTTCCTGAGGGAGAACCCCTTTCCAGCTCCCATGCAGCCCCCTCACACCCCGTGAGGTTGCTGTGGGGTCTCCACGCTTCCATTCGGGACCAGCAGCGGCTCCAGCTACTCCCGACTCGCTGCAAAGCGGCGGCTTCAGGACGGGCAGCCGGGGCACAGCAGGACTCCCGGGCTCGGGCTGCCCGAGCCCTCCGGCGGCTTCTGGAGCCCCCACAGCCCCCCAGGCCGCCGGGCAGCGCAGGGCGATGGACGCTGAGCCAGCCGCCACTGGGGGAACTACTTGTCGTGCGGAAGGACAGTGTCACAGCACCGCCGGAACTACTTCTCCCCGCCCGCCGCGCGGGGATCCGTGCGCGCTCCCCCGCCCGCCCGGCCCGGCCCCGCTCACCTGCAGCCGCCGCCTCCATCGCCGCGGGGGCTCAGCGGGACAGCGCGCCGGGAGCCGAGCGCAACCCGCTTGGAAAATAGAGCGAGGGAAACGGGAAGGAAAAAAAAAAATCCAACACCGAAAATCGGGTCCCCGTGCGGCGCCTTATGGCGAATCTGCCGCGGCCGACACGGCAGTGGCGCCTCGGCTCGGCTCCGCGGGGCGGGGCGGCGCCTGCGCAGTGGCGGCCGCGCGGGGCCGCGTCCCCTGAGGCGCCGCCCGCGGGCTGAGGGAGCGGCGGGAGGAGGATCGGGGACATGGGGACACGGAGACAGGGACAGCGGGACAGGAGACAGCCGGGACAGCCACGGCACCCCGGCCTCGGCTCCCCGTGCCCCTCTGAGCACCCGCCGCGCGCCCCAGGACCCCCGGAGGCCGGGGCTGCGCAGCTCAGGCTGACACAACCTCGGGCTGCCAAAGGCGTTTTAATTCACCAGCTGTGGGTAAAATGTGTTTTAATGAGCCTGGTACTTTAGCACATACGAGGTGGTCATAGAATGGACTGGGTGGAAGGGTCTCTAAATACCATCTCGTTCAAACCTTTCTGTAAGCCAGGTTGTTCCGAGCCCCTTCCCACCTGGCCTTGAACACTTCCAGGAATGGGACATCCACAGCTTCCCTGTGAATCTTGAGTCTGATTGACTCAAAAATCTGCAGTCTTGCCACCCTCACAGTAAAGGATTTCTTCCTAATTTAAACTTTGCTTCTGAGGTAAGAGCTGAGATCAAGGGGAACCAGGGTGTGTGTCCCTTGTCCTCCGTGTCACCACAGGTAACTCTGGCAGGACTGTCTGAACAAACACCCTTGGTGCTTATGGCCATGAAAAGGCAAGTATGAGGGAGCAGGCTCATTTGTGTGTAAAAGTCACCTCTTCTCGCTGGTGTCACAACTTGCACCACCTTTACACAGAGCTTTGCTCCATCACTTTACCCATCAATGCTTCTCTTACTCAGAATTACTTAGATGAGACAACTCTTAGGAAAACATGTTCTTTAGAATTTATGTCAGAGACATGAGTAGAAGACAGAAGGGAAAGACCAGACCTTTCCAGAGGCTGAGGTTGGATACAAAATTTTTTTGTCTCCTCTGACCAAATGAAAATAACAGAGCAATATTATAGCAGAGTCATCACTGGGTGTTCTGACCTCATGAGAAGCAGCACTGGGAACCCATCTTCAGCCTTGACCTGCCCTCTTTACCTTGTGGACTCCTTGTACCCATTTCTGCCCCTCTTCCCACCCACTGCACATAGCTTCTGGAGAACATTTCGTACTTCTAGGAGCAATAAAGATGAAAGCACAGTTGTGCTCAGGCACATGCTGCCCATGAAAGGAAAGGACTGTGCTCTTTTTTGGACGTGAATAATATTCATCCTTACCTTGGCATTGGAAGAACATTCTCTGGTCCTTGAGTCACTGAGCCTCACTACAGCAAGGGGGGTGGATTGTCCTGCCAAGAAAAGCACTTGTCTTCACATAGAGCCATTGCTTGAGCGTCCACGTGCCACGTGGTTTACTTTTTACACACATATATTGCATACAACTCTGCTTTCCACAATCACAAGCCTGTTTAAAAGGCTACATTAATAAAGGCTTGTTCTTTACCTAAGGCAAGAAATCAGAGTTGGAATTGCTGAGCTTTGCTGCCTGGCCCAGTCAAAATGTTTGGAGGGGTCTGTCTGTTGGATGTCAGAAAAGAAAGAAAAGCTGTCACTGTTGAGGTGCCTGGCCAGGTCACAGAGCTACATGAAGTAAAGTTTTTGCAGCTCTGAATCAACAATTTCACAGCTTAAATAAAAATACCCTCAGGTTCTTCGAAGTGGCATCATGTCCAAAGCCACATAACTCGTCACCAGCAGAGTTCAGCTTCACCACACAGAACACAGACCCAGCTACTGCAATCACCAGCATGGGTTGTGAGGCCCTCTTGGCACAAAGGGCAGGGATTCCTGGGGCTGTCCTGTGACCCTTGATGGTCCCTTCCAGCTCAGGGTATTTTGTGATTCCATGAACCGATCCCCTCTCTAGCAGGAGCCTGATCCCAGTCTGTTCATCCCATTCTGTCACAGTTTCCTTATTGACAAAACTCCAGGCCCACAGCACCCCTGCTTTCCCTGTCCCTCCTGCACATCCCCTTGCCTGACCTCCTTTGTTGTTCTTCAGGTCCCAGTCCCAGTTTTCATTCACAGGAATATCTTTCCTGTTTTCCTCAAGTGCTCTTTCCAGATGCTCTCTGCACTTTCTCACCCCTGATGTCTCTCTAGCCACTTGTAGAGAAGCTCCTGCACACAAGTTCTTATCAAATACAGCTCCCAGTTCCTTCTCTTCAGCCACTGAGTAGCTCCTTCTCATACCTCTATGCCTGGCTGGTATGAGCTGATTTCTCGTAAACCAATTCTTGAATAATAATAATAATAATAATAATCATCATCATCATCATCTCTACCAAGTGCTGGAGAATGCAAAGTTCAAATACAGAGCAAGTTCAGTAGTGCACAGGGCTTCAGCCTGCATCTGAAGCTGGAATCCATGAACAGAGTGTGGATGCCCTTATTGAGGGCACAGCAGATGCTGACTTCTCCTTTTCCCAGTTATATGGTTTTATTTACAAATAGGAAAAGCATTTCGCTGAAGATGTGTATTCCCAAGTGTGAAATGAGAGTGCAGCTTGCTTGGCTGTTCCATTAGAGCAGCCCCACAGAGTTAAGGTGATAAAATCAATCAAAAGTTAGAATTAGTACAGCTTTGTGCAGTTTTCATTTCTGTTTGCATAAGCTATTTCTGGGAATCTTTCACATCCCACAGTCATAGTCTGCATTTGTTCAGAGTCTCTGACTCATTCAGCGTTGCTGACGTACCTGACCTAGATATGAATGAGGGCTACACAGCACAGGGGCTCATCTGTAGCACAAGACTCTGCCTGGTTTGTTACAGAAGCTGGAAATTGTTGAGTGGTAAACATGAGGTTTTATGAAGGGAGATTAGGAACAGATTCTTCTCTGAGTTCATTTATGATATAAAACCAGCATTCATTAATTGCATCTTCCTCCTTTTCTGCTTCCTCACTGTGGCATTTGCAATGTGCTTTGAAAAGCTTTACATATTTCTATAGTTGAAATTTTTAGCATCTGTGCTTAAATGTGATAATTACTTTTAAATTCCTCTTATCCTAGATGTCATATATTGAAGATATCTAGTTAGGGAAGCTTTACCCTAAACTTCAGTGTGTCACTTTGCCTTTTTTCTCCCATGAGCATTTCAGAAAATAAAGTAATTTCTGTTGAAATAGCAAATCAATAAATGTCCCATAAGCACCCAAAACAGAATGAGGCAAAGCTCTGTAGAGGGAAGATACAATAACTGGCTAAATGAGGCAGTTGTCCAGTGAGAGAAAGCAGTAAATTATGTGACTGTGACCTAAGGATCTGCAACAAAAAATACCAACAGAGGATAAAAACAAACATGTGCCAACAGCCTTGATTTAGACACTTAATGACCTTGCAGTGTTTGAATTTCCAACCTGATTTTTATTATATACCAGTGTTTTAAGACAAAAATTCTTTATGCCTCTACCTATGAAGTAGAGGGCATAAAGCATTCCAAAAGAGAGCAGAACTCAGGTATAACAAGTTAAGTATTGTAAGAAATGGTGTAAAATAAAATCTCCAACTTTGTGTGCACTTGTTATAGAATGGAAAAAGCCCAAAACATGTGTCTTGGGTTTTTTAATAATTATACAAGACACATACACTCTACTGCATTTGAGTTTCCTGTGCTTGCTTGCAAACAATTCCCTGGGCAGTTCCAATGCATGACAACCCTTTCTGTGAATATCCAATAATACGAGACCTAAACTTTCCCTCGTGCAACTTGAGGCCTTTACCTCCTGTCCCTTGTCACTTGGGAGAAGAGGCCAACTCCCCTCTGGATCCACTCTCCTTTCAGGTGGCTGTAGAGAGCAATTAAGTGCCCCCAGCCTCCTTTTCTCCAGGCTGAGCACCCCCAGCTCCCTCTGCTGCTCCTCATCAGCCTTGTGCTCCACACCCTTCCCCAGCTCAGCTGCTCTTATCTGGGCACACTCCTGCACCTCAATCTCTGTCTTGTAGTGAGGGACATAGAACTGTGCCAAGTACAGTGGGACAGCCTGGGGACAGCCAGTGCCCGGGGACAGCCAGTGCCCTGGTCCTGCTGGCCACACCAGTGCTCACACACAAGGCCAGGAGGCCACCAGCCTTCTTGCCCACCTGGGCACACACGGGCTCATGTTCAGCTGCTGTTGGCCAGCACTCCCAGGGCCTTTCCCGCTGGGGAACTTTCCTGCCACTGTCCTCAGCCTAGGACACTGCAGGGCATTGTTGGGACATGAGGGCAGGACCCAGCACTTGGCCTTATTGAACCTCATACAACTGGTCTGCGCCCGTCGATCCAGCTAGTCCAGATCCCTCTGCACAACCTTCCTACCCTCCAGCAGACCAACACTCCCTCTCATACCTTTAATGTATGTCCTTAATGTCCTTACCCACAGTGTTTGGTGTCCTTAGTGTCCCTTGGTGTACCTTAATGAAGGTACATTTAATCCCCTCATTCAGGTCACCAATAAAGATCCTAATCAGGGCTGGACAGAGTACTGAGCCCTGGGAAACACCACTGGTGACCGGCCACCAACTGGCTGTGTCACCATTCACCACCACTCTGGGCTCAGCCAGTCAGCCAGGTTTTAGCCAGCAAAGAGTGCACCTGCCCAAGCTGTGGGAAGCCAGTTTCTCCAGGAGAATGCTGTGAGAAGAGCATTCTCATGGTGCTTCCCATGTCAAAGGCTTTGCTGAAGTCCAGGTAGCATGTAGGAATGTGTCCCCTGTTGACGGAGTGACAAAACTATCTTTTGTCCCCTTAAAATGGAAATAAGCCCAGAAGTTTCTCTCCTCAATTAGGTGAAAAAGGCATCTCACAGGACCCGGGGGACTTCACCTCAAACCTAAGGATAGCTAATTGGACAGAAGCCAAAAAGTCCCATCTGGGCAATTTACTAGAAAAAGAAGAGAACAAAGAAACTAATCACTTTTGTGAGGTGTTTTACCAGGGGTGGGAGGGCCTCTTGCACCTGGATTGTTTTTTTCTGTAGAGAGTTTGTTATTTTGCCTTTTATTAAAACCTTTTTGTTTCCAACACTGCCACAGAAGCCATCCTGCTGATTTTATGCCTTCTAAGGTAGCTGAGCTATCTTGGATGTGCAATAGATCTCCCAAGAGCTTATGAGACCTGGCTCAAGGAGACTCCTATTTCAGTAGACAACATCCACAGCCTTTTCCTCACCCACTACATTGTCACCTGGTCATAGAAGGTCCGGTTGTTCAAGCAGGACCTGCCTTGCATGACCTGCTGGTGGGACTGATCCCCTGATTGTTCTTTATGTGGTGACACACACAGTGATTGGCACCATGACTTCCCCTGGCACCACGGTCAGGCTGTAATTCCCACATCCTCCTGCCAGCCCTTCACGGGTGTTGCATTTGCCAACCTGAAGTCCTCTGGGAGCTCCCCACATAAGCCAGGACTGCTGATAAACGATGGAGAGTGCCAGGGCTCTTCCTCCATTCCGTCACTGCCCTGGGGTGGATCCCATCCGGCCCCATGGACGAGTTGCATTATTTTTAAAAGAAAAGGGACCATTGTTTAGTGAGAGCAAAGACTAAACTTTGTAAAGTAATTAAGCAGTTCTTCCTGGGTTTTGTAAACTGTTTTTCCACTAAGGGAAAACTTGAGCTATATTTACAGCTGTGGAGGTAATCAGCAGTATCCATTTAATATAGATTCTAGGGGAGGACACAGAAGAGAGCATTCTCAAAAGCTACACAGGTTTAAGAAATTTTTTTAAAGTTAATTAGCACATGTATTTTTATCAGATTTTTATTTTCTCATTGATTTCAAAGGGAAAACAGTTTGAGTTTATGCTCTGCACTTTTGGAAGTTCTACTTGAAAATGCAAAGATGAATGCTCAGAAATTATAGGGGGTTGTTTGGCAATCAGCTTTATGCTTAAGGAAGAAAAGTTACTATTGCCTTCCTGTAAATGCTACATTATTTTTTCCACATTATCTGTCTGCAGTAACTGTATCTGCTTGTTATTTTTATCTGCCATGTTTAATGTTGAGTTCTTGTTTAGGACTGCATAATTGCTGTTTTCTTGTTACAGAACATTAACTTTATGCTTCCAGTAACAACTTTATAATGAAAATGCTAATAAAAATGGGGCAGTGTGAACTACACAGTTACAAATCTCTCCAGAGCTTAGTATGAGGCTTATCATAATTCTTGACATCTCAGGATTGTATAGTCTACTGATACTGATTACACTGCACAGTTAATTTAAAAATTATCTCCTGCAGGCCTGAGAGAAAGACAACAATTATAAATAACTTCAGAAAAAAATATATATACTGAAAATGCTTCTAATAAAGATTCTGGTTTTCTCAGTGTAGCAATATAGTCACTGCAGGACTCAGAAATACCCTGTATTAATCACATTTCTGCTTGCAGGTTTATTCTATTTAATCCTATTACAAGTGTACAGCATGTTTTTCCTTTGGTAGGTGGTGTCAGACTAGCTTGAGACAGCAGCACAGGCTGGAACACTGTGCAGGTTTAAATGGCAGTTTTCCTTGTTCTTTTAAGTACTTTTGGATTGGGGGTTGTTTTCTTACACAGGGACCTGTAAGACAAGAAATTATATTAGAAAAATGAAAGTTAAGAAATGCTATTATGTGCTGTTTCTTCAGTCTAGTACAAAATGAACACTGTGCAGCTGGATGAGATAGAAATGCATGTGAGAAAGCAAACTTTGCCTTAAGCTTTTCAAAATGTAGGACTGTCAGAAGATGATTTATATTTATGATTATTTATAAAAAGTGTGGCACAATATCCAAACAGCACCCTGATTTCATTCTTTTCACGTTTACTGTAATTCAGGCAAGAGGAAATATACATACACGCCAAATAAAAAAGGTAAATTCATAGTACAAATGGAATATTCTCCACACCACTACGTGGTACTGAAAAAGGCACAAAGAGAGGTGTAGAGGATAGACATCTTTGTTATCCTATTTCTGCTGGGAAAGTTGCCACTGCTCTCATGGAACAAGGAGCTATTTATAGGATAGTGGAACAGAGAGGAAAAGCAGCACCAATCATACTGGGTTTGATTTATTAGCTCTACAGGAGGAATTTGACAAGCATGATGTGCCCAAATGATACAAATCTGACAGCTCCTCCATGATTTGTGTGATGGTAATTGGGTTAGACATTGCATCATATGTTTGACTTCAGCAGACTGCTATACAATTCTCAATCTTCATCAATTTTCTGCAAGATTATCATGTCTTTAAATACTTAACACATTAAGTTCTCTCCCAGGAAAATGAGAACTACCACCACCACTACCTACTGACATCATTTACCTGGACTTACGGAAATGGAAATGCATTGGAGACTGTCCCACACAACATCCTTGTCTCCATATTGGAGAGACATGGATGGATAAATGGATGGATGGATGGATGGATGGATGGATGGATGGATGGATGGATGGATGGATGGATGGATGGGATAAAAGCGGGAGGCTTGGAATTAGATGACCTTTCAGGTCCCTTCCAAACACTTCTGTATGCCATGAGCTAGGTCTGCCTGCCTGTAGCTTCTGGAGGGTCAGAAGCATCCAGAATTCCCCAGTGCCTATAGAAGGAGGTTGATGGGACCACTGTGACCATATAAACAAGACTCTAAAGCAGCACATTCTTACTTATGAAAAAACCCTAAGGGATCTGTGCCATATTGATACCATTGATTTGCTCATTAATCTCTGCATCTTCCACATTATCACAGCCCAATACTTCCCTCTTTGACATAATAAATGGTGCTGATAGAATGAAAACCCATTAAGAGGGAAAAGCTGTAAATACATCTTTTTTCAGAGTAATATTGCTTGACTGACAAAACGTCCAGTCACCACCTATTCATTCTTTGTTCCTTACAAGGAGGAGAGCACATGCACTGCAGTGTTTGTGGGTGTTTTAACCAACCCCTCCTTCTCCTCTCTCTTACAGAGGAATTTTGAAAGTACTAGAGAGATTACACCTCAAAATGTTTTAAGGAACATTTTCAGTTTTACAGTTTTCCTAAAAATCACTAATACTGCATATCTTTTGAATACTCCAGCTACTGAAATGTGATAACAGCACTGAATTGTATATTCTACAGGCAGCCTGTGTAAGAGAAGGTGACTTCACTTCTCTAAATATCATTTACTAGGGCTGACAGACACTCCAGTTATACTCCTTAATTGGAATAAGCTGTTTGAATTTCTTTCTTTATTACTCATCCAGTGTAAGCTCTCATCTTCAGGTTTCATTGGGCAGTATCTCAAACCCAAACAACTCTGTATTCTGTCTGGCATTGTTCTCTTGGCCATGCTACAAGGTTTTTCCTCATTCAAGAATAATTTATTGTTCCTTTTCCCTTCCTCTGATAAAAACATGTTGAGGGTGCTTAATTTGTCACTCTGCTGCTCTAATGAGATAATTGTTCAAATTGGAGGATAAAAGCAAATAAATTTTGTAGCTTGCACACCTGAATACTCTATTTTTGGAGCTTTCTTCAGTCATTTTCTGTGTTAACAATGAGTGGAAGTTTAAGCATTAAAGGTTTAGCTAGACTTCTTTCTGCTTCACTTCTCTTTCTCTGGAAGAACAGCACAGTTGCATAACACGTGAACTGCAGTCCCTAAAAACCATCTGCTCAGTCTCCTTTCGTTAGCACACCATGGCAAGGGTTTGGGTTTGGTTATTTTTGTAACAGACACCACTACTTAAACATCCAATAAAACTATATGAGTTCTGGTTTTATGTTCATACAAGGAAACTCTGCTGAGAAATTACTCATCCCTGTTACAGCTCAGCCATCAATTTTGCAAAACTAATTTATGATTAAACCCATGCATGTATTGTGGACACTTCACATGCTTTATGACAGTTTACATTTGCTCATATTTAGTATCTTCTGATGTATTCTGAACCATAACTGAAGCCTGATTATAATCTCATTCATATTGATGACAGCCAGAAAAAAACCTCCTTAGAAATCAGTGAAGTCACTCAGTTGTTATGGAATTTTATGGAGTCAGAATCTGGCTTTCAGTCACAACAATTTTAGATAGATTACACGGTCCCACATCAGCAGCACTACTCTACCACAAAAACAACCATCAAATGCAATTAACAGATGGGAGCTGACATTGAGATCAAGCCTTTGGAAGTTGTTACTTTAGTGTGACCTTACCTATTTTTCTAGCAGAAATGCTGCAGCTCAAACAAAAATTCAGGAAGTCTGGTATTCTAGGATTTCCTAATATCCCATCTGGACACACTGGAGGATATCCAGCCAAGGACCAGCAGAACCTTGACACCCCTTGTGCTTCCCATGCATGCAGGCCATGTCTGCAGAGCTCCAGAACCAGAGCTGCCAGTGAATGGTCAGAGCCTGGCACAGGGCAGTGCTCCACATGGTCACTGTCACACAGCAGCACACATGGATGTTTAATTAAAATGGCATCTACATCAAAAAGGATGTTTCTGATGGAAGGAACTGCAGCCTTCATTCTGCATCCCACCATATTAACTACTGCCTTATCAGTTGAAGCATTGATAGGCAAACATTCTTATCAGCATTGCCCTGAGTAAAACTTCACTTGATTGTTCTTACACTACTATTATATATGAGTGTGTGTGTGTGTGTGTGTGTGTGTGTGTATCTACACAGTTTTTATGGTAAATCTGCACTTCAAGCAGTCTAAAAAAATAGAAAAAACAGTTTTAAGATGAGCATCTGTATGAAAACTATTTCTGATTGTTCAACATGCAATTGTTTTTTCTAGTATTAAAAAAAAAAAACTATATCACAACCTTTACTCTTACCATGAAACACCATCCAAGATTATTTAAATATTTATTTTCTCTAGCAAGCATGTGATGTGGCTATATTTTTCATTTCCTGAATTCACTGATTCCAAATAGGAAAAAAACTTTATATAGCAACAAGTCAAAAAAGTTCAGAAAGTAGAAATCTGGGAAATTTGTTTTTCCAAAACCTACAAAACACCTATCAATTTAGTTGACCAAGAAGCATCATAGCACAAATAACATAGATTCTAAGAAGAGATTCCTCACAATTTCTTAACTTAGTTTTCACTAAGTTTTCTGATGTGAGGATGCCTGAGCTAAATGCAGATATAAATACATTTACTAGTGGGAGATGTAACATCACTGTTGAAATTCCTGCAGAACAGAAAGAACCAACATACACACTAGTGCCTCTCATCTTAAAACTACAAAATTATCTTCCCTCTACTTTATCCCTCAAAGGTTCCATCTTTTGATAAGACAGTTTGCTTCTTGCTTTCCTGCATCTATCCTATAACACCAGCTTTTTTCCAAGACCAATTTAAGCAGGAAGGGGTTGGGGGTATTTCTTTGTTTCATAGCAGAAGCCAGATGTCATTAACACATCTGAGGGTACAAAGTTTGTGTCTCCAGCTGACAGAGACAGACCAGTGTCAACCCCTTGGTGTGGGATGCATCCAAGAAGCACCTCTGCCTGGAGAACTAGAGCAGCAGTGACAGTGGAAATCCTGGGTGTGTTATGGCTCAGTACAGGCAGGAAGCAGCCCACAGCAGCTATGGCAGGCAGTTCGTGGGATGAACGAGACTTCATGTCTCATGGGACATCACACACAGTTAAAAAGCTTCTGTGGACTGCCAACACTGGACTGTGATCCAGGTTAGAGATTTGCTGTCTTATAAATTCCTTAGAATAAGTGTGAAACATCTCCAGAAAAAGAGATGGTTAACAGATCTCATTTTCCACTAGACGGTAGTTAGTCAATTCCACTAATTTAATAATATGTGGGGAAATGTGTTTATTAAAAAAAAGCATTAAGCCATGCACTTAATGTATATGCTTTCAGCATGCTTTCCATAGCCTTAAGTAAACAGAGCTCAGTTCACAAAGCATCTTTCATCCCCGCCGCTTCCCTTTTTCCTGTCAGACAAAGATAAGGCTTCTGTGAAGCTTGGAAAAATAATTTTTCACTTTATTAAAATAGCAGATTTTTCAGATAAAGTCATATTGTTTACAGGAAATTATTTCCCTGCTGAGACAGTGATGTTATCAGACAACAAACAATTCTGACTGACATAAACTGCATTTCCTTCGTTCTGCTTCCAGAGCCCATGAACTGTTCCATGGATCAGGCTTTCCTTGGCTGCAGAGGTGGACAAATGAGGGATCTGCTGCTCCTTAACAGGAAGAGAAAACCCAATGCCACAGCTAAGACCCTCACTACTCATACTCACCTACTATCATGTTTTAAGTTCAAGTTTTAAGCAGTTTGAACTTTGTCTGTACTCTCCCCAGACACAGAACCTCTATAAAACATGATTTAAGCTAAGCAGAACTGGCACAGCTGGTTAAAAGGAAGCGAGCTGCATTTTGGAAGAGTCTTAGTAAACACAACAGACAAGTAAAGCAAATATCAATAAACATCTATTGCAAAACTTGTATTTTTAGTAGAAGACAAATCCAGGAAGAATAAAACATATGAATAAATGTATTTTCAAAATTGCTGTGAAAAAATCCACATTAACTATGCCCCTGTGTTTTTCAAGAGAAATTTAATTTTTAAGTGGCTTACCATTGATGTCATATCTATAAACAACTTCCAGACAATCTTATAAATCATTCACACTCAATCTTTGCCCAAGGTATTTATCCCGTTTTAGTTTAGGCCATCACTGGCACCATGGAATTATCACTGTTTACCTAAAAAGCATCAACAAAATGGAAGAAAAAAGTGAACTACACTATTTAAAACAATGTGTCAAATTCTGCAGGGTTATTTTATGCTGGGAAACTAGAAGTTTAGTTTAACACAAACCAGAATGCCAAACATTACCTCAACAAGGAGGAACAGTACCAAAATCAATGTCTGATTCTCAAATGAAGATTTTCACAAAACAGAAAACAAGTCAGCACTCACAAGTGCAGCCAAGCAGGAAGGGTACACACAGGCACTCATTCCCCTATCAAATCCTCACTTAGAAAAACCAAAAACAAACAACTCCTTCTTCCCCCTGCCAAATACTGGTCCTGACACTCCTCAGTCAGTGCGTTTTCTCCCTCAGGAGAAGCCAAACTATTTGAAATTATTTGATACACTATCATTATAACCTACTCTACTGCCTATGTAACCAAGGAGTAGCTAAACCAAATCCACAAACCTGGAACCACAAAGAACTCTTGAAAAACCCAACTATTCAAATACTTACATTAATGAAAGCTTCAACAGGCTCATTGGTTTTCTATATTTACATTTTACTCCTAATGAGTTTTTAAGCACTGCATCAAAAGCAGTCAGAACTGTTCTTTAATAGAACAACAGTAAGTGTCCAGTTGGATCATACTTCAGTTTCTGCAATATGAATTCTAGATTTCAAATGTATTAAAAAAAACCCCAAAAAAACAACAAACCTGCTGAAATACCAAACATGCCTCCACATTTGATCTGCTCAGTTTGGTTACTCATTGTCTGTGCTACCAAGGAAATTAGTTTCACATAGAGGCACTGGCTGAAAAGATGAATCTCAAGACATTTTGGTTGGCAGTAACTGTTGATTTGAGGATTCCTTCTTGCCATCAAACTTTTTTTTTCTGTTTTTGTCACTACAATTGCATGGCGACATGTGCTGGTGCACACAGAGCACCAAGCAAGGACATGCATCCAGTCTGAGGAAGGACAGCGAGAGCATTTCACTGACACCAGAGCTGTGCTGGTCACACAGCCTGCTCCTTCCTGGGAGCAAGGGCAGGAATCACAGTGGATGGGTCAAGAGTGTGAGTCAGCATTCACCACCACACAACAAGTGACAGCAAAGCCGCAAGATGTCACAGCCTCACAGGGAAATCCTTCTGTCTCGGCACTTTCCTCCCGCTTCAGCACAGCTGCGAAACCCAGCATTCCCAGAGCAACCCACGGCAGAATGGGTGAAGCAAAGACAGCAGAACTTGAGGAAAGTTCTGTCAGGCAGAGTCAGGGACAGCACGAGGCACTGATTCTGGGAAATTGAATAGAATAGACAGACATGCAGATTCTTTCTGGAGATAGGCTTGTTTTTAATTACATCATCTCTCCTGAGAAGGAGAACTTGCATCCCTCGTTCTTCCCTACTTCATCCCAGCTGGAGATCTGTGTTTTGTACCAGTTAAACAGATGCACTGAATAAAACCACAGAAGAGCAGTTTTGTACATGCACAAGTGCACACACAGCAAACACATGGTTGCACTGCAGTGTTCACACAGACAGGGGTGATGTTCAGACACAGGATTTGATGTTATTTCTTCCATACAATTCCTCCAGTGCCATGTCTTGCATAACACCTGCCCACAAGGACTTCTACGTATTAAAAAGACCTCTTCAGTTTGTAAGCAAAAATAGAAGCACAACAAAATGTTAAATTATAACAAAATGGGGCTCATGTATGTAAATTTAAATGAGGACAAATCCTCTTACTGATTTTTATAATGTATTTGGCTTCATAAGTAAAAAATATTAGAGTCTGAGCCTTTCAAATATTAACAAGGGTACCAGATTGTAAAAGTGATCCTCAAAAAACCTGTTTATACTTTAAGAAGATGAGGAATTCCACGTACCCCATTCTTTCATTTGAATAAAAATATTTAAGTTCTGTCTTTAAATTTTTTGGTACCTAAGAATGCCCAAATGCTGAAGCCATATTTCATTTAACAACACATCCATCAACAGAATTATCAGTGATTCTAAGACATGATAGAAAAAGAGCTACTAGAAAAAGAAGAGATCCTTGTATTCTTTTTCCTCCTATGCAGATTTCCCCTATCAGAGATATTTATCATTTTTTTAAGATAAAAGGCAACAGAAATTGTTAAAGCTTAGTAGTTTTACTACTTTAATGATCTCTTGGTTTGGAAATTGATTTTACAGCACCCTGTAAGTTTATTCCTCCTTTGACAATGATCAAGTAGATAATAAGCAATAAATCACTGCTGCAACTGAGAACTGAACATTCAAGATAAGGTTTTAGATTATTTCTGTCATCTGGGTATGAGACATTGCTTTTCAAGCAAAGATATATTGTCACAGTTTATTTGCAATTAGAAAGATACAGATCCCATCAGTTAAAGCCTGTTTCCCAACAAACATGCAGGCCTTTATACAGCCAGAATCATAATTTCAGTATCAAGAGATTTCTAAAAATGCATATTGTCTCCATAGAAATTAGTGCTTACAATAATAAATACTACTGAAAAATAGGATTCCCTGCTTGCCAGTGTCACTTGGTCATTGAGGAAAGCTGCCTTTCCAAGTCAGTTGAATTAAACACCCACCCCCCAGCCCCACCACTTATTATAGCTGAGTGTAGGATGTTTACAGGAACTAAAAATTACCTGAACTATACAAATACAGCAGTGCTTTTCAGGATATAAAAAATAAATCGGCAGACATACTCTGGTGTGTGGATTTGCACCACTCATGAAGTACATGCAACTCTTATTAACCTTCACTAACATTGTGAAGTCAATCCATGCATTTCAACATTTAATCTTCTGAATATCAGAACTCAGTAATATCCATCTGCAGTCCCTGATGTTGTAGAGATCCAAAAGCAAAAATAAGATGTTTCTCTCTCACAGCCCCTGTACAAGAGCATGCTACTGCACTTACATGCCAAGGCCCTGGATGTTCAGTACAGGCACCTTCTAGAAATCCCAATTTTTCAAACTGAAGCTCAACTCTAAAATATATATGGGAGATAAATGGGGTGGTACAAACTGGGAGTCCTCAAAAATGCCCATCTCAAATTCTATGGAGAAATAACCCTTTGTTTATATTTCCACAGTTTCCTTAGTGTGCTAAATTTTACAGCATTTATTGCAACATTTGCGCATCTTATTTTTATGTTCTTAAAATAATTCCCATTTCTCCTCTGGAACTTTTTAAAGGCAATTCTACTATTTCAATTATTTTCATTCTTATTTTCACCTCCAGTTTCAGCTACTCAGAGATACAAGTAATTTTAATAGCAGAAGAGCAAAACATTCCTCAGCCTCACCATCTGAACTTGTATTTTACAGGTGTGTTTAATGTGATGTCCAGTCTTGAACAAACAAGACCTCAGCAGTGCAGGAAGACAAAATTCTGATGAACCCAATCAGTCAGAAGGCCGAGCCTCAGCCTTCTCCAAGTTCTTCTCTGAACAGGTGTTTGCAGCTTTACTGGGTAAAAGGAATCACAGATGCAGATTATTTCATGCACAGAGGAGGGGGAAAGCCCTCCAAATATTTTAACAGTTGTTCTTTGTATGAAGGAAAACATGAGCTCAAGCAATTCTGCTGAATGCAGCTGTGAGTTCCAAGCAAGGAAAGACAGCACTTGAGCAGGCCAGTGCAAAGGACACAGGACTGCCTTTGGAGTCACCAAGGACTTTGGAATATTGCTCAGAAGTGGCCACAAAACGTGCTCAGAGCAATACCACAGGCAAGCAAAGCACTGGACTTCACAGACACTCCACCTACTCAGCAAGAGCCAGCCTTGGTATTCATCACAAGCTTTTATCAGCAAAGGCAGCTGTGCTTGCACCTGCACATACAGCTAATGCCACCCACCCAAAAGCAGCAGCTGTGTGGCCACTGTGTCACTCCGGATCCCAGCCTGATCTTCAGTCAGGTACTTCCCTCTGCTGCAAAACACCAGGAACTGATCCATGTCACACAACACTGGCTTCACAGGAACCAGATGAGGTCATTTGCTTGCTGGGCATCAGGCTGATGTGTCAAATCTGCCTCTTCTGTTCCCAAACTTCACTGCTGTGCCTGTGAGCCTGTCTTGCTTCATTCTGCAACAATTGCTTCAACTCCTCATCCCCACCAGAACTGCACACAAATCCCCATCATCCCTTCCCAGTCATCCCAGTACTGCAAAGCTCACCTGGGATCATGGCATAAACATGTATTTGGACAACACTACAACACCCACCTTCTTCAGCTGCAAACAACAGCCACATTTGAGACATGTTAAGATGTTAGGACTTGGTATTCAAGACCAGAGAAAGCAGATCTTTTCATTTCAAACACTTGGCAAAAAAACCCCAAAAAAACTCAAACAAAAATACAGTGTGGATTTTAAAATTTATTTATTTATTGCAGTTACAAACTATTTCAAATTGTTTGCATGTGCTGACATGTGACAGCTGTGTTTGAGTACATGGATTAAACACCAGTACAATATGAAGGTATGCACAAGTTCAATTCCACAAGACTGGACTGACAAACTGCACAAGAACTAGGCTTATTGAAAACAAAAAAAAGCAGCACTAGTGTGGCATGTGGAATGGCTAAGACAGCACTAACCAAAATGAACACTAGATTAGTTATAATACATTTACTTTGAACTAAGAACTTTGTTAGAAAAACAATTTCCTTTCTTCTAAGTCCAAATACTGTCTAGAACTAGGAAATGCTAAATGTTTACAGCAAAGAAAGCTTGGAAAACAACCACCAGCATTTTTTTTAAGGTATCAAGCTTTGTAGCTTCTGCATCAAAGTCCTTTCTATAAATAGACAGCCATGATTTATCAAACCAAATAAGACTGTTATTTTTAAAAAAGGTATTTTAACTGAGGTTATATTAGGTGTGCAAGTTGCTTTAAAAATCTTTGTAGAGGTGCTAGCAATGAATTAGATCAATAAATAATTTCACAACCTTCTATCACCACACATGTTCCTGTGTCACCAGACAGGACACAGGGTAAGGAACAAAATGGTTACAGCAATGGGACCATCACAGAAAAATGGCTGTCCTTGGTTCACCTTTGGTCATTCACTGACAGCTTCAAAATCATCACCTTTCCAATGCTTATTAGTCCAGCTTTCCCAGGACTAAGAAATCCTCCTAGTTTTAATTCTGATAAGAAGAAAATATTTTACTTCTTAAAAGCATATATATTTTTGTTCATAATAATCTTTTACAGAACCACGATAGTGAAGCTAAACAAATAAATACCTAGGTTTGTTATACTAACATTTAAATTCAACAAAACATTTCATTTAAGTGTTAGGGCATAAAAAAAATAACATCTGGGGGGGTAGAACAGAGAGCTAGATTATTGCAAGAATATTTTTTCTATTAGCAGCAGTTACTCCCATTGGCCATCCCTTTAAAAATAAAAGACTATAGAGTGAAACAAAGAAGGAAAGAAATCCCAGGCAAGATCCAGGCAACAGCATGTGCAGATCCCACTGGAGAAAAGTGGAAAGCTGAAGCTTTTCTGCAGATACTGTTCCTGATGTCATGACTGTTTGAAGTTGTTCAGGAACTGAACCAGTGAAGACTTCTGAAGGAATACTTTCAAAAGCTGCTATTTCCAAGAAAAGCAAACCATGGTGGGGGCAGCACAAACCACACCACAGACAAGGCCATACACTGTGGATTGGGAGAACAGCAAAACCAGACTGGGTGATGTTTTTAACCTTTATTTTGGTCTTGGTTCTAGCTCAGCTAACAATCAGGAGCACAATCTTCTCACAAGGAGACTTGGAATACAAAATTCCACACAAAAAAAAGGAAGGCACAGCAGATATGAGGCCTGCTAAGTATTGGACAGAAGTGATTATAATTTGTACTCACAGCCCAAAGTAAGAGAAGCTGCTAAAACAGACCATTGGTGAAGCAATGAAGGGTTCATGGGGAACTGCAGAAGTTCACCACCCCTTGTCATTCCAAGGAAGCCTAATCCTGTAGTTTATAACACAAAGCAGGAAAGAACTCAGCTTTGAGCAAAGCATGTACCAGCTTTGGATCTCCATTTCAGATCAGATTTCAGGAGGTCACACCTACCAGCCAGGATAATTCACAGGGAGGCAATTCATCTCTGTCTGCAGAAACACTGCTTGACAAATCTAAATGCACATATGGATTCATGACAGCTTCTCCTCCTGCTGTTGTCCAAGCATAGCCAGGTGCAGCAAACATCTGACTGAAAGCTGGAGCTGGTACAGCTTCCAGTCGGGGATGTTTACAGCAACAGACTACGATACATCACTGCAAGGGCCTGGGTGCAGGGCAGCTGCTCACCTCTAGGAGAGGGAAATAAAAAAAGAAAGGGTTTAAGACTAGCTCCTGTAGCATTCCAGCCAATTACTGTGCAGCTAATATTGAAGAAAACATGTTTTTACATTCAGTAGCAAAAATAGTTTTAGATTCACACACAATTTACATTAAATTAACATTTCTAAATGTAGCAACTAGATGAAAAATTCTCAATTTCAATATGCATTTTGAGACCTCTCTAGGTTCAAACAGATTCATTCTTATTTATATTTATTTATAAATATATATTTAATTTATACATTTAAAACAGATATAAAATAATTATTATTTTAAAGATACAGTGACTTTACTTCCCTATAGACTCATTCGTGGAGTTCTCAAAAACAGATTTCCACTTTGAACTTTCCCATGAATTTTGAAAATGGCTATTCTCTCATAAATATTTATCATTTTAAATACAGCTCTATGCAAAATTAAAGACAGAAGCAAAAGCAAGCCATATTCTTAATGAAAAAATACCAGAAACAGAAACTAGACAGAATTCTAAAAATATTTACCCTCAAGGTCAGAATCCTTCCTGATCAGTTTAAAGCTCCATTACAACCAAATGATTAAATAAACCCAAACCAAACTTACTCTCTTTGGGTAAGCATTAAAGGAGCAAAATGGGATGTGAGGGAAAGCAACCTCAGGATGGAACCATTTCACTCCCCATCTTCAAGTTCCCATCAGAACTCCCACAACACTTGCATTCAAGTCTGCAATAATTTTTTTCTCCAAGTTAAAAGAACCTTTATAATATTAAAATTTAGTATTTACACTGTACAATATTCAATACTTACACTGAAGTATTTACTAAAAGCATTTCGCTCAGTTGGCTGTTGCACTTTCCCCTAATGCTCTGATTTCACGCCGTGGAATTGGGAGCATTCAACCATTCTGGCTTGACCATATTCACAAACTACTTAGAAGCCTTAATTTTGTACTTTATAGCAGAATGCCTTCCTCCCACTAACAGAGCTGCAAGCAGAATGATATATTCTCCATTTAGCAGTCCTTATCACTTCCAAATGAAAATAATTTTTCAAGTCACAAGTTTTCCAGTGCCAGATTTTACATAAACTTCAGCAATTCAAGGTTGCTTGTTCTCTCTTTAGAGCTCCACAGTAACTCATACAACCAGAAATTATGACAAGGTGCTTGAAACTGAAGAAAAACTACTGTATTCAAGATTTCTCAAGTTCCAGAAACCCACTCACATCCAGTTTTCAAAGAAAGGTTTCCCTCTGCAACACAAGAAATTGTTACTAGTAAGTGAATTTCATTATTGCAGCAGCATGCCAAGATTAATGGGGAAGCTGCATGCAGTCACTGTGGATACCATGCTGACCTTCACTACTTTTGAGAATAAATAACTAAAAAGCCAGTGGTCATTTGCAACAAAGGCCTCTTCAGGCTGTTCCAAAACTGAAAATTCCTATTTTACATTGGAAAGAAACAGGCTATTTCATGCAGAGGTAGGCACATGGTATTTGACTAATTAGGCTGCTGAGCATTAAGTTGCAATGAGCCATTTCTTTGGTTGCTTTCTTTAATACTTCTTAAGGAATAATGAAGGTTACTACAATGTTACCTGCCCAAAGAGAACAAACTCTCCACAACCTGGTTTTGTTTTACCAAATACATCATCACAAAAATGCCAATCTACATGAAAATGACATCTCTTGGTGTGTTATTGGATTCACTATCAACTATAAGTACCTGCATAACATCTTACAAAGGAATTATATTTGTATAAAAGGAGTTGAAATTTTCATTTCCAAACATGGTGTGGAAAAAGGCAGAGGCATTACAGGTGACAGTACAACTACGTGCTTGAAAGACACCAATTTCTAGAAAAGTTCAGTTAAAACTGAAGCCATACATTCATTAAGAAGCCTCTTCAGCAATTTTCCCAACCACTTTCTTCTTTTCAAACAAAAAAGTAGAGAGCATACTCCAATTTTCCTTAATGGCACAGCCTTCTTGTTTTCATAAAGACTACAAGCCCTGAAAATAGCCAGGATTTTTTCTAATATCATCATAAGCTGAAGAATATTGGCTGCTGGCTTGTGTTAATGCCTTTAATTGTTTCTCTTGAGAACAGTAATAAAAGATAGCATTCTTTGAAGTGTGAAGTCCCCTCCTAAGTCCCCACATAGAGAACACAAAGAATGATGCAGATCTTCAATAATACATGAAGTCCTTCTGACACCTGAAATTTACTTCTTTGTTATTAACAGCAACATAAGATCACCCTCCTAGGAATTGTTCCTCAGCTGTGAATACTCCAGAACAGCAACAACAAAGAAAAATTAAAATCCTTATTTAACTACCAGAAAATTTGTGAATGCTGGCTGTTGACTTCCATTGTGAAGTTCTTCCTACTGTATTTAGATTTGTGTGCAGTTCAAGAGTCCCTTTAATAGTTAGGATTTAATGTTTAATTCTCAATTCTCTTCTGATCAATATGCATGATACTTTAAAAAACCCTCATGGGATTTCCCTCATGGAAAAGTCAGGATTTAGAAGAGACATCATTAGAACACTGTGTTCATCCACCAGTTCCAAATCAAAGCGATGCAATAAGTTTTGATGATCTGTAATTTTCCCAAACCTCCATCATTAATTAACAGTCACACAGAACTTCTATTGCACCTTTCATGAGCACCTTGAGCAGAAAGTCCAGCAAGACAGGAAGGAGGAGAAAGAAGAAAGGAAGAGGGTGAGGAAGCAAACAGCCAAAGATCTTCCTCCTTCTCTTCCCCCACAACTTAAGACTTCCTCACTCTACTACCACCATCACCATTGAAACTCAGTGTATTGGGGCCTCAGTTGTCACATAAAAATAATGAAATGTGAATGGAGCCCAAGGAGCCTGCCTGTGTGTGCATGCTCTGTGTGTGTGTTTGGAGCCAAGATCTTGTCAGTCAGTCCATCTGTCAGTCAAAGCAATTTAGCCTGAGATGCCTGATGCAAGCACAGAGTGATGAGAAATGACAGAGGCAGACAGATGCTCACTGTTGCCATGAGGTTTTTTTTTTTTGAAGTCATGCATATTAACCAGAAGAGAACTGAGAATTAAACATTAAAACCTAACTACTTAAAGGGATCCTTGAACTGCACACAAATTGAAATACAGTAGGAAGAACTTCACACTTGAAATCAAGAGGTTCCACTGTGAACTGCAATGAACTTCTGACACCCACACAGAGTTCACTGCAGCACTACAAGTTAACAATACCCATCATGAGGCATTACAGTGAAGTAGGAAGTGAATACAAGTAGCTTTGACACTGCATTTCCTGTGTATTTTCAGAAAAACATGTTCAGCTTCTTTTGATCACTAATACTTACACAGTGCAACTAATAAATTCAGCACAAGAGGGAAAAAGACCTTTCAAACTGGGACATGAATTCTAAAGAAATGAAAGATTAAATCTAACACTGCCAATTGTAAAGAAAGAAGAAAAAAAAGTGTCTTTGTTATTTTAAAAATGTCCAGGAAAGCATGAAAGTAGAATGTTACTAGCACACCTCAGATGGAATTTCAGTGAGGGCTGGATGCATATACCATATGAAATTATTTCAGTAGAACAAACTACAGAAGTCTGTGTGGTAAATCAATTATTTTTATCTGACAAAAGGAGTTCTAAGGAGGACAAACTACTGAAAAAGGATAATGATGTGAGACAAAATAAAAGTTCAGATCCTGATTCAAGACTGCCCCACATCTTAGTCTGAACAAAGTTCGAAAAAGTCATAAATTGAGTGTGCTCTGCCTCAATGATGGCAGCAGTTACGTACCCCCTTCTTCCCCACCAGAGTCTCGTATTCCTCTGGCTGAGCAACACAGCTCAGCCTAAAGAAACCATATGTTTATTTATGGCACAGCATCTTGGCTCTCCATGGGGTGGAGTACCATACCCAAGATGTCATTCAGGCCAATTAAGTCTTTATTTCAGGGAAGTTCTGCAGTAACTGGTAATCTCCACAGCCACCACAGGAGGTAGGAAATGGCTAATTCAAGGTCATTTTGCTTTAAAAATGAGCTAAAAAAATTGTAAAACTCGTTTACCACTAAAAAGTTAGCATAATGAATTACCCCCATAAAGTCCCAACTAGAAGGTTAACCTGCAATCAAAAACAGGAAAAAAAAGAAACAGCATTACCACCCTTACTTGTATTTCTCTTCCTCAGTACACAGTCATCCAGCTGTTTATATTGCTACAGGACATAGAGCAACATTCACTGTTATTTTCACTTTCTAGATTTTAAACTTTTCCAGCAGGACAGCCTCATCCCAATGCACAAGAGAAACATGAACAACCAGAACTACAAAATTAGAGGAGAAATATGAATATTATGAATTTATTAGGCCAGATTTTACATAAAGATTCTATCCTTTCCCTCAAGTTTTCATTGAAGTATTACTTCCTCAATGTCAGCAAGAAATTTTGATTATACAACCTCAGTAGGTTTGACATTGTAACTCATTACTGCTATCCATGGCATAGTTTTAATTTCATAGTTTCAGCTATTTACCTCTTTTGTTCTCTCTTACAGGAAAGGAACTTTTGCCTCATTCCTGGTAAAGATCTACAGAGAAACTAGATTGCTCAATGGGGGACAGATTGTCGCAGATATTTAATAATAAACTATTAAAACAAATCACTAAGTACTTCCAGCTCCCTCTCCCTGACATATCTCCACATTATACTGAAGTCTTCCAACTCCTCATACGGGCACATAATCTGTCCTTTCTTCTTCCAGGGTAACCAATTTCACAGATCCAAGATGACAAAACTGCCTGTAAATCTGGGCTCTTTCATTTTAAAGGCATCTTTAAAGCATAAGATTCAGAAGATCCTCCAACCTGAAAAAATACAAAAAATTTATACCAGTGATCTGATTGCTCTAAGAGAGTGGAAGACAGAAACACAAGGACAAAAAATAACCTTCAACTTGACAAGAAACAGAAATTAGGAATACACCTTACAGATGTTCATTGCAGTGCCCTCTAAAAAGTAATCTAAATACCAGGAATGGTAAAGATTCAATTATTTGTGGTAAGTTCACTGAAGCTCTCCACACCTGGTGACTCAAACATGGCTGAGCACAGATGGAAAAACCTTCCCAAAAAGACAGAAATCAAAAAAATCTATATAAATATGTCACTTGTTAAGTAGGTTGTTGGTTGTTTGGGGTTCTTTTGAGTGGATATCAATTGAGTCTGGTGTCCCAGACTCCAATCAATGACACATTTAGCACACTCCTTCACTTAATGACTTTTCACTCACATTTGCAATTATAATTCTCTGGTGATATCAGCTGCCAACAATAGTTCTCTGTAACACTGCAAGGGAACAAGCAGAGAACTGCAAGCAGACATTCCAAGTCCCTTTGCTTACCTTGCTGAACAAGGGCAAATTTGGACAGTCTGCTATCAGCAGGGTCCAACAACTAAGTCAGCAGCAATTACTAAATTGCTGCAGAAGCTGGTAAGGGCCAGGCCACCAAGAGATCCACAGGGAATGCTCCCATTTTAAGGATAATCCTCTGTGAATGTATTCCAATCCTTCCAAATGAGTATAGTTGCAAATATGGCAAGTCCTGGCATCATCACACTGAATTTTGAAAGCAGAGTCTGGAGGCTGCTATTGCAGCCTGCAGATTCTGCTGAAAGTACAGTGTCACAACCACCTATTTTCCCTGCTGTATAAAGAGCTCAACTGCTCCACTGCAATTAAATCCTGAGGGATATCAGCCTGAGAAGCCATCTATACACCAGGATCAATCCTAACCTTGCTCCCAGAGCATATTCACTTTTTAAAATTACTTCAAAGAAAATAAGCCCAACCCAGCAAGCATGTAAGTCACAAACATCAGATAAGTACACAGCACTTGGGTTTACAAAACATCTTTGTTCTTATGCAGAAGTTTCTGGGTTTTTTTAAAGAAAGTCAATTACTTGTTTTGCAATAATACTCAGGAGATCCATCCTTTTAAGCATGCTCGTAATCCTGCTTCCACAGAGGAAACAGTGCACGCCAGAACAGCACAGCCATGGCACCCACTTCAGAATCAACAATCTCAAAACCAAAACCATGCAGCATGAAATATTACAAAACTCCTTTCAACTACTTTAATACTGATTATCTCTATTTAAAATGCAGATTTCACCAAGTCTGTCTCAGAAAACAATTTTCAGGATTTACTGACCGTAATTGGAACCAGACACAGGGTGCTGGCCAAGTAGCTCATTTTGAAAACATTAACTCCATATTATAGAATCAATCTTACATCAGATCTGACAAATAGACTTGGAAAATTACTGCTTTCAGAGCCTCTCAAACACCATCTCCCCCAGAATCAAGCCACCTCCTTCAATAATTTATAACAAACAAGGATTAAAATAGACTTTCCTAGTTTGTAAATTTTCTGGGAGTATAACTGATAAATTTGAGTTATGTTTCCCTACTTGGAACAACATAAGAGTTGAAATTTAGTTACTGGACTAATACAATAAAAGGCATAAAACTTTTTGAAGACAGAAGTAACTTTTAGTAGGAATTTATTTTTCCTAAATAATGAAAATAATTTTTGATTTTCATACTGACTGTTAAAAATTTTGCTTACCAACCACTAAATTAGCTGGGGTTTTTTTCTATATTCTATGCAGCATTATGCCAAGATTCATCAAATCATAGAATATCCTGATTTGGAAGGGACCCATCAGGATCATGAAGTCCAATATCTGGCCCTGCACAGGACACCCATGAATCACACCATGTGTCTGTGAGTGCTGTCACCTACTAAAGCATCACAGCATCCACAGGAGGTTCCCACCATCCTTATGTCTGAGAACTCAAAAGTACAGAGTCCCATCACCCTCTGGAAGGAACATGGAAGAAGTCTGGATGAAATTAATTTTGATAATCTTAAGGGGTTAACAAATATTTATCAAAGGCAGAGCACAGCCAACTCCTGGGGGGCTCTGAAAGTTGAATGGCCCAGAGAACATTCTTTGATTTCAGGATAGGTCTCCCACCACAGCTCAGCTGGAGTCGGAGGTGCCCAGAGCTCCATGAAGAGAAGGGAAGCTGGCCTGGAAAACTGGCCAGATCTGCCGATCACCCAGCTGCATCCTGGCCAGGAAGGACTCCAGGGGCCACCCCAGAGCCCCAGACACTCCCCAGCACCCAGGAAGCTGGGGCAGAGCACACCCTCAGCAAACTGGCAGGGGATCAGGAATGGAGGGGAGAGAGGAAGAGAGGGCTCCCACAGGGAATGGCAGCACTGCCACAAACATAAACATAGACAGAGAAACACAAGGATGGGGCCAAACCAAACCTCATCAGGCCCAGGGCAGGAAAGCAAAGCTGTGCCCACAGCGCCAGCACAGGCCTGGGGGGGCTGGCGCAGCACCAGCCCTGCAGGAAAGGGCCCAGGCACTGGGGCAGACACTGGAGGGGACAGGAGACAGAGGGAAAGGGGTGATCCCTGCCTGGCTGGACCCTGGCAAGGCCACTCTGCACACATCTGGGGCCCAGGTGGGGACCCCACTCCAGCAGGAGCCTGAGGGACCAAGGAGGGTCCAGCCATGGGTACCCAGTGGTCAAGGGCCTCAGGGGCATCATCCACAGGGAGAGGCAGAGGGAGTCAGGCCCTGTTTTCTCTGGCACACAGGATGCTGGGACCATCTGAGAGCTGCCTACAGCTACACCAAGATGGGAGCTGTAAACACAGTGAAGACACTCTCAGCCCTGGCAGACAGGATAAGGAAGAGCAATGGCCACAAGAGGCACCATGGAATATTCAGGTTGGACACAATGACAATCTTTTTCACTAGGAGGGTGGTGAAGAGCAGGTACAGGTTTCACATGGAGGCCATTGGTTTGCTGTTCTTGGGGGTTTTAACAGCTTCAGGGGTCAAAGCCATGACTTAACCCCATCCAGTGCTACTTCTACCCCTGCCTTGAATGAGTGGTTGGACCAGAGACCCCCAGAAGGCTTTTCTGACCATTACACCTGCAACTCCATAATCCCATTAATTCCTGTGATATGGTTCCAGCAACTACAGCCTTGTTTATATAATTGTCCTCAGACATAATGAAGTCAATATTGGACATATAACTATCCATAGATTACATCAGTACAGTCTTTTCTATAAATAACCAGGTGTTATCAATAGATTCCACTGCCAGCAGGTCCAACAGTTCTGAAATCACAAATATTTGATGCTAACACTACTTTTATCTGCTGATGCCAAATATTTTTTCAAAATAAATTACAGAGAATATAGAAGTTGCATACCTAAACCTACTGTATTTAAATATGCTGCCAAACACTATCCCATGGTCACTTCTGCAGATGACTCAATGTTCTTCCAGAAAAAGAACGCTTCAAGATTATAATTTTATGCCAGTGTATTAAAGAACAAGCAACATGAACGATATTTTTACTTAGCTTGCAGGCAGGGACTCCCTCAAATTTGAAAAAGGCAGCAGGATGTTTCCTACAATGCACTATTTTGAACATGAAAACTTTAAAATGTTACACTGAAGCAGTACACAGGGATGCCTTACATTTAAGGACTGACTACTGATTTTCAGCCTCTATTTTTTTTCCCTGCAAATCTAATTTTTGTTTCCTCCCAGTACTGAATACAGCTTTTCAAATCATCATAAACTAAATACTGAAGGTGGACAGTATGACCCAAACTATTTCTCAGTCATCCTAAAAGTGCAGGGCTTTTGTAATAATCAGAATTAAACCATTTACAGTAAACAATCAGTTTAGAAGTAACTCAGGAGTAGAAGGACTGGTTCCTACAACTCATTCCCACGACAGTGCAGTTTAAGCAACAATTCAATGCAACCAACAAAATAGCTTGGTGAAGGGGAAATCTAGATCATTATCTAATACTAAAATCTGGGGGTTTGGGTACTTCTGGTGCAGCAAACCTGAAATTCCTATGCTGACATCAAGTTTCAAACTAACAATGAGAGCTACTCTCAATTTTATCAAGATTAGTAGCTAAAGCAATCTCTCTTCTTTGAGCTGACTGATGCTTTTCATACCTTTTGGTTAACTAACTAAAGCTGTCCTCTTAAAAAAACACAAACCCCAATCCTCTGCCCACATTAGTAGGTAGTGTGCAACAGGAGGAGATCTGTGAAACCACAGTTTGTGCTGAAGACTATTTAAACTACACACACCACAGGGTATCTCATTTTAGAACAGGTTCTAATCCAGCCTAACGTCTAAATGTCCACAAGCCAAAGCCATCAGTGAAGTCTAGAAGCACAGGCTTCAATTCTGATTCTTCCAAAACATGACTTGCATGTTCAGCAGGATCAGCAGCAAAGAATGCCAGTACCCAGCCTACAGTGACAGGCATTCTGGGGATAACAACACACAGTTGTTCTCAAGTTAATCTTGAATTTTAATCTTAATTTTCAATCTTAATTTTTATTAGCTCTGCAAAATACAGAGTGATACAAGAATATAACAACTACGTGCAGCTGAATTTTGTGTCGTACCTCAAGCGGAAAACAACTGTGCAATAAGAACATCATTTAACGCAACTTAGTATTGCTTTGTAATTATCTTAATGAGGGAGGCTGTTGCACAATGACTGTTCCAAAAGCATGCAAAGAATACTCACACCACAGAGGCTGACTACTGGTACACTTTCAGGATGGTTTAAATTGAACAAAAAGCACAGTGACAGAAGGGTAGTCATGTTCTCTGTCTTCCAGCCGAGGGATTCCTACTTCCTCTACTGCTCCAGGAATTTTTGGACTTCATGATGCAATTTACTTGGACAACCACTATATTAGCTGCAAAATTATCCTGGGGAAAAAATAGAGGAAAAAAGATGAGTTTTCTGCAAGAGAAGGCAGATGATTCCAATCACTGGAGAGCAGCTCAATCAGGAAGGTACTGCATGGGCCAGGACTGCCTGTGTTGGTGGTGATGGAGTCCTAAACCAAGATAGGTGAAAATGTTTAACCACAGCAGAACCTTTCCTTCCCCTGGCCCCCTAAAAATACAGAAATACCTAAGACATTTGATATCAACATTTTCAGTGGGGAACAGTAAAATAACAAGATGCAGATCTCAGAGAAAGAGTAAACAACAAATTAATTTGGCAAAACCACACTTCCTTAAAGGTCGCATTAACTTTGCAACCATTCAGATGCAGCTTCAATACTTCCCTGGCTTGCAAGAGGAACCTGACACTTAGGAAAAAAAAACCAAAAAAACAAAACAACAAATCAGCAGAGGAACATCAAGTTGCTTTTCAGCCTCTGCATTGAAGCTCACCCCCACTGCAAGTCTGAACACTGTCCTTCAGCCTCTTTTGTTAACACTGCACATTAACATGGAGCTCTTCCCACAGGCTTCTGTGCCAAACACAGTCAGCAGACTCCACCTCCATGGAAATCAGCTGAGCAATTCCACAGCAATCACTTTTCCTAAATGCTGGAAGGAGTCCCAAGTCTGTTTTCTGTTCCCAAAGCTCCACTTGCCAGTACTTGGTACAGTGCAGGTTAGTCCTGAAAGCACCCAGCCCTTAGGGAGGCCAAGGGAAACCAAAGGAACACAAGGATACACAAAAACCTTTCTGAGTAACCAGAAGCATCTTAAAGCACCTCAGGCAAAAATTCCCTTGAGGACTTCGCTGGTATAACATGTTGCTGAATATTAATATTCCTGAAAAAATATCTGAGAAAACCTCCAGCCAAGGATGTGGTTCTGTCCTCCTTCACTGACTGGAAATGACACACATGCTGCTGACACATGAGAAGCACTTACAGCATCAGGTCAAGGGTACAGCTCTGCAGAATTAGCATGAGTGATGCAAGCCAAGCCCAAGTGTAGAGCTCCCACACAAAAATGTCATTAAATCTGGAGTTTCTGCACTACAGATTTTATTTTCCATATAAGAGCCTGAAATAAGGCTCATTAAAGTTAGGCAGCACGCATAATAAATCAGCTAAAGAAATTAATTAAAGCTGCCCACCTCATTTCACCATATTTGCATATATAATGTTTACAAAAATAGAAAAATAAGCAAACATATGGCTCCTCATAGGAATCCTGCCATACTCAGTTCATGAACCAGACTTGTTCCCTGAAAGAGGTTTGAAGTGCAAGGATGCAACAGTCCTTAAGACTTATTTCACCTGCTGAAACAGCTAAGACCATATTACCTCAACAGAAATGCTGTAAAAACATCAAAAAATTCCTCTCAGCAATCAATTCCATTAAAAAAAAGACAATTTCATGTGTAGTTTGTAATCTTTCAAAGTGAAACATTCAAATACAGCTGGTGCTAGAGCAGAAAGCATCAGCAGTAGCATTTCTAGAACAAGTAGGTTTTGTGAAAATTGCTAGAAGTTGACCTGTACAATGAGACCTACAAATGCACACTTAAAGAAATGCTGCAAACACAGGCTTCCAGTCATTTCTATACAATAAACTCAAGCACCAAAACTCACCACTCTTCACAAAGCCACAGTCAGCTGCCTTAGGCTCCACTTAAATGCAGAAAACAGAGAATCAGAGTTGGCAAAATCTGTCGAGCTCTGAACACAAGTGAAAGCTAATATTTATTCTTGCAAATACCAGCTTAACTAAAATACTACTTAAAAGTACAACACCTCAAACTAATTATATTTACAAACTTAAACCAGTAGCTTGAAAGACAGGAAACACCAGAGAGTTATCAATAGCCTGTACACCACAGTGCTTCAGCCTCCAATGACCTGCAAGTCCCATCTGTGCAAAGATTAACCAGACAGCTAAAATAACTTGATTCTACAGAGGAGGAATAAATGACTGAAGCAAACAGCCACGTAGTTCAAGTTACCAGCAGATTATAAACTGCCTAAACTATTAAGAAATAGATTTGTAGTGTACCAGTAAACTGACAGAAAACTAGTAGTGACCTCATTTAAAGCAGGCAACTTAAGAAAACATTACCCCTTCTCCCACCACCCCCCCAAAATAAATTAATGATTAAGAGTCTTTGAAAATTGCAGCAGAGGTTGGGTTTTACTGGGGTGTCTGATACTCTCAGGAGACATTTACAAGTAGCATTACACATTACAACAATTCAAGCTGTGCAAATAAAGGTCTTGTTCCTTAATTTCTACATAAGCAAGAAGTCGGGTACCATTAACTACAACAAGAAGGAACTTCACACTGAAGTTCATGTTGTGTAACAAAGAGCAACAAACAAACCAAACTTCTCCCTGATCTTGCAATATGCAACTTCACATTAACATACAGAATCACAGCTTCCTCAGTCTGTTAGAACCAAGGAATGTTTAAGTACACAGATTCATTATACTTAGATGGGATTTTACTGCTTCTAGTTAATATTTGGCATAACCTGACTCTTAACTGAAACATCAGCTTAGCAGATTCTGATCTAACTGGTGTGTTTATCAAGACAAGTAATTCAGTCACCATATTCAAAGCAAAAAACTCATAATAAAATTTTAATTAGGTTTCTGAACTCAAAGCAGTCATGCAAGCTGAAATCAAATGAAGAATGCAAGACCAAACAATCGTGCCTAATCATATAATATCTAAGGATATCAACTACTACATTTATTTTGTAATTAAAAATATTAAATCATTAGATCAGATGTGGAAACTCTTTTTTCAAGTCAGAGTAATCAAAAAAAGAAAGGAAGTCAAAATTGACAGATGAGCAGTTTAAGAAAATATCACAGATTTCCTTGTAAAAGAAGAATCTGTCCTCTATCACAGCTGAGTCAAGTTTCAACACTGCAAATTCTGTCCAGCTAGAGATATGCACACCAATCTTCACAAAGCCCTAGAAGTCACCTTCACCTTCCTTAGCATTTCCTTGAAATACTCCCTTGATATATTCAGAACAGATGAGGGCCAGGCTGCAGAAAAACTGTCTGCCCTGAAACCAGAACATTCCCAATGTTCCAGTGACCTGAAAGTACCTGATCCTGTGAGCAGACAGCTTGGTTATCCCACTGCAAAGGGCTCTCTGAAATTTGTCCTTGACCTACAGGGAGATCCAAGGGTTATGCTCACAGAACCACTGCCAAGAAAAACATTCCTGAACACTGCCTTTGTTGTACTGGGATAAAGTATACACCTGTCAAACTAATATTAAAAATTAGTTAGCTGTAGTATTTCTTATCTTAACCTAATTTGAAAGGAAAAAATGCGTTTACTTAGCCTTCTACAAGTGAGTAAAATACTGATTGCTTTCAAGTTAAAGTTTTACTGGGCAAGTTTACTGAACGATAATTTAAGATAAGCAGAACTCCAAAAGAAGCAGACTAGGGAGAAGATGAGAAAGAATATTTATTTACAAGCATAATCTGTATATAATCAGATAATTTAGTTAAAGTTTATCAGCAGGGCTAAAAATATATCACATGAGATCTGTATAAAATGCTCAAGACACTCCCAGAAAACATGGAGTTAACAAAACACACTACACTAATCGTATGAGCATGTTGCAAGCATGTTCATTAAAGTACTGATGCATATCAAATATGGACCAGCCAGCCAGCAAAATGAATAGAGACAGAATGGAAAAGCAACTCTTTCAACACAAAGGTGCCATCTCCAGCCAGAGCCCGAGTGAGGATGAGGCAAAAGAAAGGAAGACGTGATGGAAAACTCAGTAATTTTAACTTGGAATACTTAAAGCAAACTCTACTGTCTTGTCAGGCCCAACAGCAGAGACTAGCTGAAATCAAATGAAGAATGCTTTGGAACTCTAGGTAAGAACAACCAGCTGTGTCACCATGTGTTAAACCAGAACACAATTTTCTGTCTGTTCTGCTTTTACCCTTTTGTTTCCCATTTCAATCTTATTTAACAAGTCTGCCTTCTGTTTCATTATTTTGTTTGCCTGGTACTGAGGACATAGGGAAAGGAGACAGTTTGGTGAAGGCTAAAAACCTGCTCTGTGCCAGCAGCCCCAAGAAGTACCCTGAGAGAGGTGCTTTGGAAGCTCATGTGCTGAGGAACATTTTCTGCCAAGCTGCAGAGAGTCAGCAGGGCATCTTCTGCTGCCAAAAAGCACTTTCCAGAAGCTACAAATCTGAGCCTTTTCTGGGAGTTATCAACAGTAAACAACACCACAGCTCCCCACTCACCCACACCTGCAAACTCACACTGTGATCTCTGCGTGTGAGAGCCCCCACGGAAGTCAGAGCAGGCCACTCGGAGCAGAGGGGACAACACAGAGCCACCAGCTCAGCCCCAGAACACTGGGAACACTCTGAACATCTGCAGAATGACAGCCCTGCGTTTGGCTGAACCCTGCTGGAGTGCAGAGAGAACAATGAAGTGCATGAATAAAGCCCTCTGAGGCTCAGCTGGCAGTTTGATTTATTATACTCACGTTAAGCCTCCAATGTTCATTCTCTGCATAGCTCAGATACAGCAAAGGATTTGGTTTGCACTAACTTACTTTATTTCTCTATTCTTTACATAAAATGTCCATGTTCTTACAAATTTCACTAATACCACTTTGATATCTAACATGTTGATTCAGTGTGAAACATCAGAATTAAACAGCCTTTTAGCTTCCTCATTCCCACAGGACTCCTCATGCCCTCAGACACGAAACAATCTTATCTAGGGCACTTCTTGTGAATATTTTAATCATTTTCCCTTTATCTTTCTAACCTTCACTTCTGCAAAAAATACAGACCACATTTGCTCTACCTTCTTGTGCTGTTAAACTCTTTACTGCTGTTGCTCAGACTGAGGCATGCTAAGACAGTGTATAAGGAACAAATTGTTATTACTAAAGCATAACTGCAGGCATGCAAAATTATCTGTACTAAATAAATTTTAAACTGAAAGGTGTGTTGTGATCCTTCCATTCAAATGCCACCTCAGACAATGCCTCTTTTTTGGGAAGTAGGGCATTCTCCAGTTAGACCAGTTCACTACTCTTCTAGCCTATGGAACTTTCTGAGAAAGAAGAAAACAGGAACATTTTGAAACAAATACAAACAGAACCAAGTTACTATTGATCAACTAGATCTCTATACACTCTTTTCCATATGTATATCTTATTATTATTATAAATTGATATTATAACCTTGCTCAAGTAAGAATCAGTAAGCAAGGAGGGCTTTTTTTGCTCTATTTCTGAATTTATTTTTTTCTATAATCCTTTTCATTGCACAAGAGGTTACAGGATCAATCATTCACCAGTGCAGCCATCCCTCCTGCTCTTCTTTCCATACCACATTCAAACAGGGCATCCAATCAACAATCTGGAAAAGGCCACTGAGCCAGGCAATGAACACTCAGGCCACACAGCCACCCAAAGAGTTCTCCAATAAATTAGATAAAGTAAGTTATGTAAACAATTTATCATAAATAAGTCTTACTACCTTTCAGACCTTTTCAGAAAAAGAAACAAATCTGTCATCCCAGAGGGTCAGGCACTAAGATTTTGGATCATTTTAATATTATTCCATGTGATGCATGCCAAAGGTAGATCTGAATACACTTGCAGATGAAGTCTATAACAAATTGAAGAGATTTTTTTAATGTTTTCCAGTCTTGATAGTTCTGAAAGCACTGACCTTTCCCTCATCCCAGAAGTTCCCCTGACTCTGGTGGGCATGCCTTCACCCTCATAATACTTCTAGCTTGAAGACTTTTACCTCTCCTGAGTATGGAAGAGTGATCACAACAGAAAAAATCCCCAGCATGTCCCCAAAATGCAGCAGCACGCAACAGCACACTGCCAGTCTACTCAGCTTGTTCTCAATCTGATTATTCACGTGTTCTGTACTGACTGCCATCTGCCCACTCCTCCTCCTGTCTCTATCTGACACAGACTTTGTGCCATCTCATAAGGGGGTTTTTTGGCACTTTTCTGCACACTTCCTTCAGGACACTGCTACACAGAGAGAATAAACTTCATTATAAGACTGACTGATAAACTTCATTGTAAGACCATTACATTTCAAATCAACTCAAATTTAGAAAAGGTTTTGCCATGTAACTCTCAAAGAAGCCCTATATATTTATCTTTTGCTTTAAAACCACTTATATATATATATTATATGCATGCAGATAAATTATGCATATTAAATATATGTATAAATATATTTACATACATATTTAAGATGGGATGGACTCAAGACAAAGCCACTATTCACATTCATTTTTTCCCCATATAAACTGCAATTTGAGCACTAATCACCAGAAGATACATACCAGAGTAAGCACACAGGTATTTTCATTTTAGGCAAACAATCCACAGCTTCATAGGACCTGACAGTTGTCTCTATTAGCTCCATGGCTGTTGCAGCCAAATCTCATCATGCACTGAAAAGGACACTGGGATTAATTACGTAGCTCCAATCTGGCCCTTTATTAGTAGCAGGAATGTTCATTCCCCAAGTTGTACATGACAGTCACTTAAAACTCCATCTGGCTTTTATGACTTACACTAGGAACTTCCGTGCTAAGAGTTCATGAATGTATTAACTGCACTGAGGGTTTGGGATTTTTTTCCTCTCTCTTAAAGAAAGAAGCTCACAACAAACAGCTGAAGTATGAACAAACCTCCAAGTGCCTGTTAGCACTTGGAAATTTAGGAAGAAAGATTCTCTGCTTCTTTACACAATGCTTGTTTGAAAAATGTGGAGAAAAATAAATGCAAAAGATTCTTCTCTTTACTTTCTGCTGCTGACCTTTAGACCTGACACCCACTGCATCCGGTGGGAAACTTTTTCCAAGAGCCAGCCCTCTTATAAACATTTTAGCAGACTTAAACATCCAGACCACATTTTATTTGCCCACATCGACTAAAAAAGCTACTGATTCATCACAACATATATGTGGACCTTTATATAAATATAAGTAAATAAGTATCTGTCACACAATAAAATATAATTAACAGAATCCTGAATCTGCCACGTGGAGGTACTTTTGAAGCTTGGGGATTTTGGAGGAGTTTGCTGATTTTTTATGACATTTATTCTTACAGCTGCTACAAGGCTCTAAAATACAATTTCATTTCTGCCTATTCTCCTGTATATGGTTTTAAAACAGATTTGCATATCCTCCATAAATAAAAAAAGCACTAGTAAAAGTCCATGCATCCCTATCTTTGGTCAATAAACGTAATAGTGATAACTCCATTTCCTTCTCAAAATATAATTTCAAGTTTCTCTTAGGCGTTTTGCCAACAAACGTCCTTAAACTTGCAAGAACAGCTTATTTAAAGGAATCTGTTCAGTGTCTAAGGACTGCACCTGTTCCTTTTTAGATAACCAGTCCCCTTGTCATGTCTTGCATTCCTCTTGTTTCTCCACTACCACGAGAAACTGTTTTGTGCAGTACAGAGCAAGTCACAGGAAAGATTTCTGTGACTTCCATAGGGAACATCAGCACTACTCTCCAGGTGCACTTCTCCTCCAGGTCAACCCTTCTTCCCTCTGTAGGTGGTTTCCCTACAGAGCTATAAATTTCACAGTCTTGTAGAAGGCTGTGCCAGATTAGTACTCATAAGGAAACTTTCTAGCTGCTCCAAACAAGCCATGGAGTCAGACAAGGACAACCACGTTCACCAAGGCAGGTAATCAGGAATTTGGCTCCCTCACACTGCTACAGCACAAAAGAGACTGAAATATGAAACATTAGACACTGTTCAAAGAAGATGCTCTGTTTACTTAGAACTAGATTATGCACGTTGCTTTACTGCAGGGTTTTATGCCAGCAGGTTTCAGTTAGATTTAGCAAGCAGGAAAAACAGAAGAAATGTTTGGGTTTAGTGCTTATAATGGAGGGTTTGTTACAATTTCACCCATCAAGTGGCAGCACTTTCATTACACACGATTAAATGTTAACTGCAAGGACAAGTTTGAAGGATCAGTATCTGAAGACACAATTCCTCCCAAAGACCTTGTAACAAGAAGTGTGCAGTGACAGTGTAATAAAAGCCTTTATTTTCCAGTCTTAGCATTATCGAGGCTTCTGTTGACACTGAAGTCCTTTGGGTTTTATGGCTGTTTTATCACCAGCCATCAAAACTGCATTAGTGGACTATCTACATATGATACAGATCAAGGCTTCAGTCCAGTAAAACCTCTGCCACATGACTTCACAGGGGTTACAGCTCTATTACCAAAAGGAGCAGGGGACAAGCTGTGTCTCACTCCAAGTTGTTCCTCTGATGTCTCCTAGGACACTGTTGTGCTCCTGGCTCATAGGAAACTTGCACGCAGACATTTGAGAGCAGCAGCAGCTCTCAAGCCCTCCCGTAAGATAACGCCAGTGAATTATCATGCATGAGAACAGCAGGACAGGATGTACAGTGTGAGCTTACATAAGACACAAGGCACTGCTGGGAACCAGCACAAGTGAGCAGCATAAATGGCTCAGAAAATGCTGATGTCACTCGTGTACGTTCAGCTTGTGCTGGCCAAGTTTCTCTGAACCCAACACGGGCCTTTCTGGCTGTTTGTAAAACCTCACAGTCTGCTCTGCTACAGCCTCATCTTGAAAAGGAACTTGTTTTCAAAAACCTGTGTTCCTTCCTAATGAGAGTTTTCTTTAAGATGAGCAAGAATCTAAAGAAAAACAGAAAATGTAACAGAGAACTGGAAAAAGAGTGTAATTGTGTAAACAAACACTTGCTCCTAATACTTACTGAGAAAATAGTTCAAGCACAACTTACCCGTTTTAAAACATGACCTCTGCAAAGCTACTAAGGTCAATGAGACTTACTGTAGTTACTCAGTGAGCCCTGCTTGCATAAATTAAAGATGCCTAAGGGTAGCTATGAAACCAGGTATTTGATTTTTCCAGGGCACCTACATATTCAGAATTAACAATGAATTGCCATTCTACCAGAGCAACTTTCGGGTTCATCAAAAAAAAAGAAAAAACACAAAACCCAAACCAAACCCAACTGGGTTGTCCTTACCTCTTCTTCAACACAAAAGTTTTCCTACTTAATGTTAATCTGATTATGAAGTTTCATATTAAATTGAGTAGGTGAGACACTATATATCGAATTACTTTCAAAAAATCCCCAGTGTATGAGGCAAGCATTGCTTCTTCCTGGTGTAACCTTATACAATATATTAAAAAAAAAATAGAAAAAAACATGATTAGTCTAGCTGCACAAATCAGTATTAAGCAAAACTGTAAAGAGAGAAAACTTTTTTCACTCAGGTCAGGATTTGCAGCAGCAACTCCCAGCTCTGTGCTTGGCTGTTCCATTTGTTATTGCAGTGGCTGCACTT
Source organism: Zonotrichia leucophrys gambelii (assembly GCF_028769735.1). Lineage (NCBI taxonomy): Eukaryota > Metazoa > Chordata > Aves > Passeriformes > Passerellidae > Zonotrichia > Zonotrichia leucophrys. The sequence continues at coordinate 146,135,544 of NC_088171.1, forward strand.
CAGAGCAGTGTGTGAACCAGGACACTCAAGTCCTGCACTCCTGTATTTAGGTTTTTACCTATGAAATACTGGAATCATTCTGATTTTCCACAGAGAGCATCCAGTAACGTGAGGGGAAAAATACTGCTCCTAAAACTAACATTGCCTTTTATTACAGGTATAATGAACTTATTGTCACTCCCTTCACTCCCTTAGTATTTCCTTTCAAAAGCACCATGTAGTTCAGAGATGTCAACTATCAGAGATAATCTGCTACATTAGAAATTCACAGGGTTTCCTTAGCAGTGGAAGAGGACACCACACAGGTTTGTTCCAAACAGAAGTGGAAAAAAAAGCCACCCATAAAGTATCTGCAGTGTGGAATAGCAGCTCTTTGAAAGCACACACTACATCCAAATATGAAATGCAAGATGACCACAGTGCAAATCATGCAACATCACAGGTTATTAAATGTCTTTTTAAGCAAGCTCTTATTTCCATCAAAGCGTGGCTCCTACAGTTCACATCCTGGCTAGAGCCTTTCTGCTTCTGTGATAGAAATAGCATCACTATCTACCCTTTATTACTCCAGCAGATAAGCATTTCACAGTCATTAGTATGTTTATTCAGAGAACGTTTTTGGAAAGCACCGCTATTCCCAATTCATAAGCAAACACAACAGGGCTGAGTGGTGCAGAAAGACCGATCCAAGGTCACAGAGTAAGTCTGTGGTAAAGTAAGAAACTTCACCTGGTTTTGCCTTCCTGCAACTAATACTTTCTATTAATGAGTCATTGCTGCTCCTCTAAATTATCCTTTCAGCACGAAGAGACAACAGACTGCCTGTGGCATTCAAACTCTACATGCTAATAGCATCTCTGCTCCAGGGTTTGCTAAAAAAAAAAAAAAATCACACCCAAGGGCCTTGTTCTGTACTGTCACAGAATCCTGCTTGTACATTGGGCTGCTGTGGGGGAAAAAGGAATATACATATATATATGTATATTATTAGATAGCTTGCCTCGTTTGTGACCCAGCTCTTTCCCTAGAGAAACAAAACCCAGTCCTTGAATAGTTTCACTCCCTCACGCCACAGACCACCGGGCAAGGGCAAAGTGCAGCGAGGAAGGGACAGACAACTGGGAGACAAGTTATGCAAAGCTGGGGGCCGGGGCGGGGAGCAGCGCTCCCTAAGGCCCAGAGGGAAAAAAAAAAAAAAAAACCAACAAAAACCAAAAATCCCAACTTGTGTTGGCGGGTCACGGGGGTCACGGTGCCGGGGTCGCAGCCCCAGGGCTCGGCGGGGGAAGGACCCGGCACGGGGGGGACACCGGGAGCGTGCGGGACTCCCGTCCGACCCCGCAGAGCGCAGGGAGCCCGCTCCCAGCTGCCCCACCGCCGGGGCCGGCCGCGACCCCACAGCCCGGGCTCCTCCGACAGGCGCTCACCGACCCAGCCCCGGCACCCTCCTCGCCGCCTGTCCCCCGCCCCAAGCTCGGCCCCGGAGCGCCGCTCCTGCCGTACCTGTGCGGGGAGGCGGCGGGGACCGAGGGGCTATATCTCCCGACCGGCGGATCCCGCGGGTCTCCCCAGAGCGGCCGTGCCCGACCATGCCCCGCTGCCACCGCCGCGGCCCCGCCGCGCTCGCTGCCCTCGCCTCCCGTTTGACCTTTCCGTGTCTCCGCCGCCCGTCTCCGGCACCCTCTGACGTCACCGCCATGGCAACCAATCCCCGCCCTCCCCTGGCCCCGCCCTCCAACCCCGCGCGCGCGCGCACGCGCCGCCGGCGGGAGGGGCGGGGCCGCGCGCCCCCCGCGGCCAATGAGCGCGCGCCGGGGCGGCCTGGCCCCGCCCCCCGGAGTCACCCACAGGGCACAGAACCGATAATAAATATATAATATCGATATTGCATATATTTATATATTTGCATATATATATATGTGTGTGTGCGTATATCTGCGTGTATATATATACATATATATATGTGTGTGTATACATATGTGTATATATCTGTATATTCTTTCCCCCATCGCAGCCTAGTGCACAAGCAGGATTCTGAGGCAGTTACAGAGCAAAGCCCTTGGGGGTAATTTTTTTTTTTTTTTTTTATTTTTTTTAGCAAGCCCTGGAGCAGAGCTCCTGTCGGCTGCAGGGTTTGAATGCCGGGAACACTCTGGTGTCCCTGCGGGCAGCTGTGCCCGGGGAGTGCAGGATGTGGGAGCGTGAGCCCTCAGTCCTCATGGAGTCAGTGCTTCCCTCTCTCTGCAGGAACAGAGGGAATGCGGGGGCCGGGTCCATGGCAGGTTGGACATGAGTGCCCTGACACCCAGGAGGGACAGCCGTGTCCTAGGGTACCGGGGACAGCACGGCCAGCCAGGCAAGGGGATTGTCCCACTCTGCTCTGCACTAGGGCGGCTGCACCTCGAGTGCTGGAGGCAGTTCCTGGGTGCCACAATATAAAGCCATTAGGCCATTAGAAAGTATCCAAAGAAGAGCCATGAGGGTGGTGAAGGGTTTGGAGGAGAAGCCATGTGAGATGTGGCCAAGATTGTTTGCTCTGTTCAGCCTGGAGGATGCTGAGAGGAGCCCTCATTGTGCAGCTTCCTCACAAGGAGCAGCATGAATCTCTTCTCTCAGGTGACAGCGACAGGAGCCAAGGGATGGCCTGAAGTTGTGTCAATGCAAGTTTAGGTTGCATATCAGGAAAAGGTTCTTCACACAGAGAGTGGCTGGGCACTGGAACAGGCTCTCTAGTAAAACTGGTCACAGCACCAAGCCTGAGAGCTCAAGAAGAGTTTGGACCAGGCTCCCAGGCACATGGTGTGACTCTTGGGGACGGTGCTGTGCAGGAATTTGGCTCAGTGGTCCTTGGTGTTCCCTTCTAACTCAGCATGTTCTCTTTGATTCTGTTTCTGTTCTTTGAATTTAAATGCTGCCTTTTCTATGCACACGTTTACACAAACCCAGCTCGTGCCATCACAGTTTGCCTGCTCCTTTCCATCTCTAGTGTTCTTCCACATCCCATGGCACTTAAATATTCCCCAGGGATCAAGCTGCCTCTCCAATGCCACAACTTACAGCACGTTCCCATTGTTTAGAGAACATATGGGTAATTGCTTTTCTTTTCCCAAAATACTTGGCATAGAAATCATATATGTAATATGTATAACATATGGAAGGCTGCATATTTCAATGCCTCAGTGCACAATGTGTGCATGAATGTTTTATGTGTAAATGCTTTGCTTCAAACACTTGACAGCTGTGAACACGTGCATTTTGCAACGTGTGTAAGGTCAGTGTTTTACTCTGGGTTTGTACTTTGTTTCATGAAAGGTGTGTGCATTATCAGCATGTTACATATTTCAGGCTTTAAGTCAAGATAAGTAGGCAGGCATGATATTTAAATACGCTATCAATTAGCAATTAGACTGCCTTTCATCTGCCCGACATGCAGAACACACTGCATACTTTATGTGTGCCACTTGCTGTCATTTTTGGACCTGTGACAAATTTCAAATTATTTTAACCAGAATATTCATTCAGAAATATAGTCCTATATTAATCAAAAATACAAGCTGAGGTGTGTTCATCAAACCTTTCCTGAAGGTGGATAAAAGGGCATGAATAGAGTTTTCCTGCCTTTGAAATGCACAATGCCTTTCTTCCAGAGTATTAAAAAACCAGTTTAAATCCTATCACAGCATGACCAGGATCTGCCGTGTGAATTCATGCATGATCTGGGTTTTGCTCATTTAAAGGCAGAGTTTTAATAGGGAAATAATTTTAAAGAGACATTTTTAGCTATCACTGAATTTGTGACATGGCTTATTTCTTATCAGCCCAAGTAGATTTAGTGTTGTGTTACTGGCTGGTGATGCTGTGGTTGTGGGTTCCATACCTGTACAGGCCATTCACTTAAGGCCTGGGCTTAGTGATCCTTGTGGGTCCCTTACAAATCAGAATATTCTATGATTCTGTGAAAACACTGCATCAGGCTGCTGTTCAGAGCAGGATTGTTTGGGTGGAAGGCAGCTCTTGTGTGGTGGGCAGTGAGGGTGACTCCAGCCTGTCCTGGGAGGCCATATGTGCATCTGCTGCCTTTGCACAGTGGTTCTGGCAGGTGCCAGCTCTGCTGGAATTTGCCTTTTCATGGGTTCCTTTAATTCCAGCCTCCAAGCCATGAGCCTGACTGTGGCCAGCTTGCAGGGCTGTGAAGGGGATGCGTTTGGCCAGCCAGGAGCAGCCAGGAGTGACCTTATTCTAAGGTACCTTATTCTAAGAACAAGGTGTCTTGTTCTAAGACAACCATCCGGGCTGGATGTGCCTGCCAGCCAGGATAAACTGTGTATCAAGACACCAGGACTCCCACCTTAATATTTTTAATGCTGAAAAAGTGCAGTGTCCATATTACCAACCCCCAAATCAGGAGGAAGACTTTGAAAAGCAAACTTTTAGGAAGGGCATAAATAAATGGGCCAGCAGGGATATGTCAGTATGACCACAGTGTTTCCTTTCTGCACATCTCCTGTTGCTCCTCAGTTTAGCAAGGAGAGCCCTTTCTTTTCTCCCCAGGGGTCAAGCAGTGTAATCAGTGTTTGTGGGAGACATAAATACAGTCCTCAGCGTGAGTAAATTCAAACCAAATACACTTTGGCATTTTTATCCGTGAAATCTTAAAAAAAAGCCAAGATAAGCCCATAATGACTAATTATACGTGACAAAAGGAGATGGCACAACAATGTAGGTGAGGGAGGAGATGGAGAAATCAGTCCTGAGGAAAGATCTGGCACCCAAAAGGCATGAGAGAGCCAGAGCTCATCAGTTCAAATATAATCTTCCAGAAAGGGAGGGGGCAAAAAACCACAACCCACCAGCATCTCTCATTCTTGCACAGAAAATGCCAGGCTCCTGCACCTGATTTCCATGAGAAAGGCCACTTCTGGCATTGACATTCTGCTGCTTCCAGTCCCTGCCACAGAGCTCCTCCTCAATGCAAGGCTGAAAGAGGAGGGGAGGAATGAACTCTGCTTTCCAAAAGGCCAGGAGCTGCCAAAGAGGCCCATGGAAAGCCAATTGTGCAATGAGGGAAAACAGGGAGGGAGGATCCCTGCTCGCAGACACAGTGAAACGCCTGTCGAAAAGAAGTGGGAGAAGGGCTAAGAGGCATTTTGGTGCATTTGTACAGATGTCGAGTGAGGGCTGGTTTAAAGCAAAGCTGTTGATGAGGACAGGGATGTGGGGTTGATTTTGAATGCTGAGGTTGTTGCACTCAGGCCTTCCCTTCATATGCATAGCATCCATAAGTGCTGCTGATTTCAAATCCTGGCTCTCATGGAGGTTTTTAAGCACTTCTCTTTCGTAGATCCTGGAGTGCTTTACAAAGACAGAGCTATAAATAAGATGGATGGGAAAGTGAGGAACTGAGAGGGGCTTTTAAAGGGCAATGGATTGTTTCTTCAAGGGTTTCTGTGGATAAGAACTAGATAAGGACTGTCATTTTAGTGAATATAAAATATTTTGCAATGGCTCACCGTGTCAAATTATTTGTGCATGGATATTTATGTTATTAAGGAGAAGTTTTGTCATCCTGTGTCCAAATTGTCTCTAGCTAAGCTTTTGGAAAATACAAAAAGAAAAGCACTTAATATTAGTTTTTAACACAGTGCATGGATGTTTTAGGCACTTTTAAACTGAACAGATGAAAATCTTTTATTCCTAAACACTAGAAATCCAGTGATATTTATGTAACTATGTAATTTGACCTGTCTGTTTTACGTGTTCCCAAATGTTTATTATAGGCAGCTCTCAAATTAAGTGGGATGGAACATTTGATGCTCTCTTCCCTGCTCTCAAAGGCTGTGCAGAGCCCCTGCCGTGTGAGTGACACTGCTTTTAAAGGGGTAGCATTTGGATTTTATCACAAGGTATGCAGAGAGGGAAAGGAGAGCATCCTGGTCCTGATTCCAGCTCCATGCTCCAAGCAGCCACTTAATTTCTACCTTGTCTTCCCCCTCCACAGAGCCAGGTACAATAGTTCCTTATTCTCCAAAGTGGCCCAAAGCTTAATTAACCTTGAGAAAAGGAAGGGGTAAATTGCCAACAACAGGGAGAGAGTAGGGAAAGCCCCAGTCCTGTGAGTATCTCTGTGTTGATACTCACCTGTGTAGGACCATTTTTACCAGTGATCTTCCACTGCACCACAAACTTGGCAATTTTGGGACAGCCTGAAACACTTTCAGTACATTTGAAATAATATTATTATGTAACCAGGAGGCAGCCACAGCTCAGCAATATTTTATGCAGCAATCCTTTTACCCAAGGGTGACCTTGTAACTGAATAATCAAAGCCGTATTCTCCTCACACTGGCACCTGTACTGCCACTGTTTACATTGCAATGGCACGTGAAGGCCCCATTGTACAAGGCACAGCAAACCTGTTGCCATTTGGTAGAGACTGGAAGTGGGAGGGGAAGCAGAAACAGAGCAAAGTATTTGTCTCAAGGTATTATATCAGAAAAGGAGCTTTTGCAGGAGAAAAGAGCAGGTCCCCCAAGTGCTACGCCCCATGAACAAGAGCTTTTAGGGATGAAAGGATATATTTGCTTCTGGGAATATAAATATAAAGTGCTGGAAGATCACAATGTCTGCAGCAGCATTTGTTTATTCTTCTGTAGAAGTGCTTGTTTAGTAATTTGGGGGTTTGGCTTTTTTTCTTAGACACTTTAATATTTAGGCAAATATTAAATTACAATTGAATTATCAATGCCCTTATGAGAAGTGTGATATTATCTGAAGTACATCATTGTTTTCCTAATAACAGACCCAAAAGATCAACAGTTTTATTTCAGATTTTTTTTTGGAAAGTTAATTGTTCCTGAAGCGTTGCTGCTTTTGTAGTGCTCTTTTATAGGGCATGAAACACTCCCCACTTTCCACCCAGTGCATTTCTCTGTCACTATCAGCTCTGCTTTCGTTTGATCTAACCAGATGGTATCTCACAAGATGCTAGACATGAATATTTCATATGGTTTAGAAACTGTTTTTCCTCACTCTTTAGTGGTAAAATGTGTTGATTTAAGACTTTTCACAACTTGAGATTCTTTCTGGCCTGGCGCCACAACTCAGGCCAAAGACAGCTGAGCATTGTTGTCATCTCACAATGTGGGAAGCAGAGGATGTTTTGGACTGCTGGAAAAATTGAGTTGAAATTTTCCATTAAAAGAAAAAGAAAGCATTGTTCAGGCAGCAATCTTCCAGTTGAACTGTACTTAAGTTACATTTTTTGGACATAAGTGGAAAGTCAGAGGGATTAGATCAATGCAATTTTTGATCCATTGAATCAGCAGCCAAGTTAATTTCAAATCTCTGAGCCAGCAAACACTTTGCTTTCATTCAAAGTTGGTTTTATTTCAGTTTAGGCCATTTCTAACACTGCCTTCTTGTTTACAGTATCAAAGTCTTCAGCCACTGTATCCTGTGATATAATTCAATTAACAGTCACCTGCCTTTCCCTCAGACTTTGCTTTTGCTCCACTTTGGAGATTTGAGTGTTTCCTTTTGATTTAGATGTGTGTTGGTTTTAGTGGATAATCAATATCAAGTTGCAAGTGCTGCACTGAAGCTCTGGAGCTTGCAAAACCAGTTTTTTTGGTTTCTTCAGTTGCCCATGAAAATTTTTATTTTAGCTTTTCAGCCACAATCCAGCTCCTGATTAAGACACACACAGCTTTATTCACTTGCCTGCACGTAAAACTTCTGTGCCATTTAAGATGTCCCAGACAACCACAGCTCCTTCTTCAGAAGGTCACAAGTCCACTCTAGGTCCTGTACAATTTCTGACAGTCCTGTAAATTCATCTAAGATACCCTGGGGCATTTCCAGTGACTCCTGGCACGTGCATTTCAATTGGTTAAATGTAACTGGGCTGTGTGCAGGCATTTCCCTCTGAGCTGCGTGTCTGCATTCCCAGCAGAGCCAGCAGAGACCCAGCCAGCAGAGCCTGGGGACCATACAGCTGACCAGGCCTTAAGTGTCCATGCTGGGGTATGGGATCATCATGCTCTTCTGGTGGACATTCAGCTGACACGTTTTCTTGAGCAGAGTGTGTTTTGCTCTTTTGTGTACTCTGAAATCTTATTTAAAGAGTCTCTGCACACCAGAGGAGGAGCTACATAGGAGGAGCTAAGTAGCAAAGGATTGAGGATCCAGGACTTCCTTTTCAGCTAGAAGGCTGCCACCTAAAAAAAGGCAGGCAAATTCCCAAGCAAAATCCTCCTTAGCCCAGCTGTGGTGCTTCTCTGTTCCCCAAAACAAGCCTTGCAGTCTTCTGGAGTGGGAGATGGTCCATTCACAGAAATGAGCAGTTGTAGTCCCTCAAGTCACAATTTATGTCAGTGTACATCTGCTCTGGTTTAATTTCTGTTCTGCATCATGTGATACTCCTGTTAGGCACACACTCCCCATGGAATCTGTGAGGTGTAGATTCCCATGTGTTATCAGCTGGAAGTAAGAAGTATCAAATATCAGCCCCTCTTCAGGAAGATGTGGGAGACAAGCAGTGGCAACGGTGGAAGAAGAGCTCGGAATCGAAATCAGAGATCCAGGATGATAGAGAAGATCAAGCAGATGTAGCACAGGGCAGAAGAAAATGAATAAGGAGGACAAATCAGATGGATTGGAGAACATGGAGATAAAAGAGAAGAGGGACTAGCAGGCTACTTGAGAGGCAGTATCAGACAATGCTGGAAAAAGCAGAATATAAAGAGTAGAAGAAGGCGTTGGTCCTTTGGCTGATCTATGGTATCACCCCAGGACACCAGCAGGACAAAGTGTTGAGATTAACAAGAAATCTGTGAAAGCAAAGGAAAACATTTAAGCTGTGTTTTTCAAAGCAGTTTAAAGAACAGTGTAATTCTGCCCTGATGGCAGAACAGCATGGGGGTCACAGCATCTCTGCCCTCTGACACACCAGAGGCAGAACAACTCCTGAGGCAGTGAGTCTTACTGTCTGCTATTACAAACAGACTCATGAGCAGGTCCAAGCCTGTCAAATTTTGTCACACAAGTAATTTGGATGCCCCCCATTCTTAACACACTGCAGCAATTAGACCTCCCTGTTCAATTTGTTACAAATCTGCACTAATTTTTTTCTGAGACAATTTATATTACCTGTTTCTGCACCAGAATTGGCTTTTCACTTAAATAGTTTTCCCCAGTGTTTCCCTCCTTGTTGTATTTTTAGAAAGCAGTCATGTTCCCTTGCAGCCACTCTTCTGCCAGACTAAACAAGGCTTCTTACGAAACAGGACATTATAAAATGGGCCCTCCATTACCATGGTCCTTCAAAAAGCCCTTCCTTTCACCTAGTCCACACTGAACCTGTCTTTTCTGAACCCATTCAGTCAGATGTGGGCACAGTTTTTCAGAGAGGCTGGAGGGACAGAAGTGTTTGCTTGTGACCACAGCTGCTCTCCAGAGGTTTCAGAGTCCTGCTTTCAGTCTTTGCAGTCATTCCACACATACAGGATCCTTTAGCATGTCCCATCATGGTCCCTTATAGGCCATGCTGTAAGGGTCCCATACAGGCCATTCTGCCCCTCCCAGTGGTGTACTGGAGGGGCTGTGGGCTTCCAGACTTGGCCATTTCCCTCAACAGGGCAGGGCCATGCAGATTCTCTGGCTGGAGTTAACTTGCCTCCAGCAAGGCTGTGATTCCCCCTTCTCCTCATTCCCAGGAGTGTGGAAACCCTTTGCCTGAGGTGAGTTAGATTCATACCTGTATGTGAGATGGCAGCTCTCATCTTCTGCTTAGATTTGAATCCTCCACCTGTGTCCAAACCCAAATGCTGGCAATATATGAGGAAGAGGTTCTGCTGCAGGGGGGCGTATGTGGCCCGAAGTTCAAAGTCCGGCTAGCTGAGGGCGAAAGGCCGACGCCCCTCTGCAATTCCTGGCCAGCACCCCTCGGCGTCTGATGGCCTCGGGCTGCGCTGGCTGCGGACTGGCTTACACCGCTGGTATTGGCGAGGAACGGAGCTGACCACTTCACCGGGGGTTAAATGTCGGTTTATTGAAGGTGTAGCAGGACCCAACGTGGGTTAACCAACCGGGAAAGTGGCCCCGAATAGGGGGTGAAACAGGATTATAAAGGAGGGGGTGGGTACAGGTGGAACCAATCGGGAAAGGTGAGGGGATGAAGTTCACAGAACTGACACTCCATGGAAACCAATACTCAAAAAGTACGGGAGGGGTCCTGGGACCCCAGCCAACCACCACCTCCAGAGAAATGAAAGTTCTGGAAAACCAGGAGGAGTGGGGGGTGATTGACTGAGCCCAGGGAGGAGAAAAGATTTACTAAAAAGGGAAAAAGGGGTAGGAGAAATTATATAACTTGGGTGACAGACACAGGGGTAACCATGGTAACCTAATGGACATCAGGGCTGTGGCGGGAAAAACTGGGGGGACAAAACCATTTTACACATAATAGGGGGAAACAATACATAAATTGGGGGAATAACACAAGAAACTTAACAACACACTACAACATTCTGGCACACAGCACTTGTGCAGCTCTGTGAGGGATCCCAGCCCCACCAGCCCTCAGCAATGCAGGAACACAGCAATTGTTGCCCAGCCACACTTTTCCTGCAAGGAGCATTGCTGGCTATGCTTCCCTTGAAAAGACAGCACAACACTTTTTTTTTTCCCTAAAAATCAGAACAAACTAAAATAAATGTTGAAAATAAAGGAAGTGTTCCCCCCTCCAAGGTCATCTATCTTTATGACCTCACCAACTTTCTTTATATCACCTTTATCTTTATTGTTGTTCCTCAGGAGGATTTAACCTTCATACTCCTTATTCTAAGCATGGGAGTTCTTTTGCAGTGGTGCAAATATTCTTCCTGAGTTATATTACTTTTCTCACTTTTCAAAACTAGTCTGCCACATTTTTGTTTTACAGCTGTTATAATCACAGTCACTGAAGTGCTGGTCAGAAGAGACTTCTGAAGGTCTCTTGTCCAACCACTCACTCAAAGCAGGTATTGTACTAGCACCTGCTGGGATAAGCCATAGCTTTGACCTTTAAAAATCCCCAGGAACAGCAGATCCACAACCTCTCTGTGGAAACCCATGCCTGGACTTCATCACCCTCCAAATGAAAAAAAAATTGTCATTTTGTCCAGCCTGAAGTTTCCATGGTGCCTTTTCTGGCCATTGCTCTTCTTTTTATCCTGTCTGCCAGGGCTGAGAGCATTTGTCCACACTGTCTTTACAGCTCTCTCTCTGAGAGCTAAAGACAGCTCTCAGATGGTGCCAGACTTTGCTCTGCCAGAGAAAACAGGTCCAGAGGGTTGTTCTGGGTGGAAATGGGGGTTATGGTCAGAATCATAGCATATCTCAAGCTGAAAAGGCCCCACAAGGATCTTGGAGTCCAACTCCCTGCTCCTTGCAGGACATCCTACCACAGAACTTGATGAGTAAGAGCATCATTGGACACTCCTGCTTGGGCAAGAGGCTCAGATGTGCCTGTGGCTTGGGCCACTGGAGCCAGCTGGGATCAGCTGTGTCCCATATGGGGAGCTCTGGCCCCTCTGCAGCCCCATGGCCTGCCCCTGGCTGTGGCCAAACCCTGCCAAAGCACCAGGCTGACCAGGCCAGCTCCCATTGGAGTTGCTCCTTGGCTCATTGCTGAGGCTGCTGGAGCAGGATCCTGAGAAGTTTTCATGGACTCTCATAAGTGGAGGGCATATGGAGGTAAACTTCCTTACAAAAACTTTAATGCTGAAGTCTCTCATCCAGAACATCCAATTTTCTGTACTTTAGAAATTGATTGTTCTAATTTGTCTTCTAATAAAAACAAAACCTTCATCATCAACTCTCTTTTAGTGGTTTGGTATGCTCACCTTGAGCACCATTCACAAATGGGTCAGCAGAGCTTTGCCTCTGCTCTGATGCCACCACGGCCTGTCAAACCTGACATCACATCTGGCCCTTGTCACACCTTGGCTGTCCTACCAGAAAGACTTTGCTGGAGATCATTAAAGTCTCTGCTCACTTCTGAGTGCCCTCCACAATAGAGGGTAATCCATCTCACTGAAAACTGTGGGGAAAAAAACTTCTTTTTTGCTTCAGTCTGTAATTAGATTATCTTTAGTTATTACTCCACTCTCTCTGCTGGATAGATCTGCTTTTACCCTCTTTTTAATTATATGGCTAGAAATATTTTACTGTGATATATCTTTTGTCTTACTGTGTTAACTATTCTCTCCAGTGTTTCCCTAGACCAGAACAACATCTGTGTACACCACAGAAGCCACAGTTCCCATCAGGTTTTGATGAATGGACCTCCACCAACCTTCAGTGTTCTTGCAGAACACCATGCACCAGTATTACCTAAAAATTAATTGGAAATATTATTGGAAACCTTGCTTAATCTAGCTCCAGAGACTGGCTGGGAATTAATGGCTATGGCAAGCTCTACCCCATCCAGAATTTCTTCTGAAAAACCTCAAATGCTAAGGACAAACTGGATGAAGACCAGAGAGAGTGATTCAGCCCCAGCAAGAGAGATGCAGTCCTGAAGGGTGATGACTTCTCTTTTATGGTGTCAGACACCTGCTGATGGGGATGTTCTAAATAGACAGAAGTTTTTGGCATCAGCCATTTTGCCAAAGTCCCTTTCTTTTGTAAAAAGTGGATCATATTCCTTAATTTATGTACTTGGTTAATTTTTTCAGATATCTGAAAATATTCTGAAAATTGGAGGTTTTTTCTACAGTGATCAGTGAGACAAAATTTCAAAAATAAACAAATTTGGAAAAATCCACAAAATAAGCAACAGTGGGGCCATTATCTTGCTCTGGGCTGACAGGCAAAGCTGGCTATAGCTGTATTTTTAAATTTCTACCATTCAAAACAGGATGGGCTCATGCAGACTGTACCAGCTCTTGCGTGGTGTGCAGGAATTCTTTGGGAAGATACTAACTGGCTAAAATAACAACATCTCAGAGTGTAAGATAGGGAGAATTCAGTCCCAGTGCCCAGGAATTTTCCCTGCATTTTTCCATCTGTTTGTGTGGGTGTAACCTGCATGACAGGTCTGGTAATTTATATTAAAATAAATAATGTATTTAAAAAACAAGGGAGGGGAGGATCCACAGCTGTAAATCAAACTCTGCAGTTCTGATACTTGTAAAGACACTTGTAAAGAAATTAATTATTTGCCCCATCCCTATGAGAAGCTGCCAACACGGAGTTGTTAAAAATAAAGCATATTTCATGAATCCAGTGTAGTTCTTTAACCCAGTGGGGAAAGGCAAAGTAGTTTTGCCTTGGCTGTTATAAAAAATGTGGAAATGTCATCTCTGACAGGCAAAGAGAACTGGTCTAGAGGGGCTCTGCTTCACCCAGGTGATATCCCACATCAGCACATGCCACTTTCTGTGCTGAGACGCGAGGAACTGAATGGAGGAAGGCAAAGCTAAAATGTCTGGCAAGGCAAAATGTCCTTCACCAGAAGAAATCACTGTAAGGGGGAGAGTGCAACTGCCTGAAAAAGTCATGCTTGAAGAGAAATTATAAATTACTCACTTTACACCAACAAGGTCATTTGGGGCTGACAGGCTTGCCCAGCACCAGACTGGTTGGATGTTCTTATTGCCAAGTTCCTGGTGATACAGAGCTTACTCAGATACAATTTCCGTAAGATAATGTTCTGGGAAGAGATGCAAGTGTTTGGAAGAGTGTTAGAATTCAAATAATCATAATAACTTTGAGAAATAGCCTAGAACTGATAAAGCAAAATTCAATAAAAGCAAGTGCAAAATGTTTTGCCTTTGAAAGAAAAACAAAATCAATAAAAGTCCAAAATGGTCAACAATAGTCTATGCCCCAGTATATTAAAAAAAGAATACAGGGCTGTATTAAAGCAGGGGCTGAATATAAGCCAGCAGATAAGATGCTGTTGAGCCATTCTCGTGCATGTCACATGTAAGAGATAAAGAGCATTATTCCACTCTGTTTAGCAGGGGCAAGACCTCTCCTGGAGTATGTGTCCCATTTTGGGCACAAATACTTTAGGAAGCAGGGTGTGTGTGTGTGCACAGACATCTCTGTGCACAGGGTAGAGCTCAGCAGAGCCACAGCAGAGCTCAGAGATTGGTACAGTGTGACCCTATGGAGAAAGGGTGACCACAGCAGGGTTGTTGGTTTAATAAAAACAGCATAAAAATGTGGATGTGGAAACAGACTTCAACAGGGAGCAGTGTTGCAAAGGGGATAATCACTGTTTGTTCCCAAAACCGGGACTGAAGAGGCATTTATTGCACACTGACAGCAGCCTTGCTTGGACATTAGGGAACAATTAGCAATGGGGAGGTGGGGATGAGTTACTGGGAAGGCTGTGAAAATCCAGGATGTGGTCAGCAGGCAACTCTGGAGGGTATCAGTACCTTCCAGTCACCTGTGAGATGCTGTGGTTTGAGTTTCCATCCTGCACTGTGCTTCCTGGGACAGGTTTGAGTTTCCATCCTGCACTGTGCTTCCTGCTTTCTTTCACCTCCAGAGCAGAGCAGGAGGCAACAAACAGGAGGTGGCTCTGCTTTGTTTGTTCTCAGTTCTCTGTTCCAATCCCTTTGGATATTCTTAAACTTTCCATTGAATTCACATCGATAATGTTTTTGAAGTAAGAATTGCTGCTTTTTTTCACTTGGTAGTATTACAAATGACTTCTTTTTCTTCTTCTTTGTTTTTTTTTTTTTTTCTTTTTTTGAGTGAATATTCACTCATTTCCAAGTGTTGGGAAAAATTGTGACTTCATGGTTGAGGCTGCCCTTGAGTATTGCATGCCAGCATCCCAGTAATGACATTACCTTCCTTGCTGGTGCCCAGTGTAACAGTATATCTTTGTCTTCCAAAGTTCTGCTTTTCCTTATCACCACATTCACTCTCTGGAAGCTGGCCAGATCCACGTCCTCTGGCCAAGGGGATCAGACAGGGTGAGAGAACAGAAAGGCAGTGTTCTCTCTGCAGTCCTGCATTCCCAGGCAGGAGCAGCCAGGTCAGCAGCAGTTTCTGAGGAAGGCTCACTCACAATCACAAAACAACTTGTCAAGACAGTGCTGGAGAAGCAGGAGAAGGCCTGAAGGACAGATACAGCTCACACCATTTCCCCATCCTAAGGAAAAGTCAGTAAGAAGAAAATGCACAGCCTCTCATTAATTCTAGACCTTCTCTGGTAGATGCATTATATTTTCAGGGCTTGACTATTTCTGTGTTATATTTTTTAACATCTTTCATCAGTGAATGTGAAGAACATATTGAGAGACTTGTAGAAGCACAGAAAAGCTTGGGTTGGGAGGGACCTTAAAAATCACCTAGTTCCAAGCTCCCGACCATGGTCAGGGTCACCTTCCACTAGAACAGATTGCTAAAAGCCTCACCCAGCCTGGCCTTGAATGCTTCCAGGCATGGGGCATCCAAAGTTTCTCAGAGCAACCTGTTCCAGTGCCTCACCACCCCCACAGGAAACAATTTCTTTCTGACATCTAATCTAAATCTATTCTCTTTTAGTTTGAAACCATCCCCCACCTTGTCCTATCACTATGTGCCCATGTGAAATGCCACATGAGAACAACAGGAGAGCAATCACAACAATATATAGAAGGGCGGGCAGCAATTTCTTCCCTCAGAACAGTCCTTCTTAATATCTCTCAGCTCCTCCACCCTTCTACTTTGATTAGCTGTTTTCCCCCACCCCTGAAACTGCATTAATTTTCTGGCACACTTTGGGCATGGTAAGTGTTGAAACTATGGTTTTAAAGCCAAAGAAAATCCTACCAACTCAGGAAGTCAAGTGTTGTCAAAACAAACATTGCTATTTTCTGAACTGCCTCAGTTTGCACCTTCCCATGTTTGTTTCCTCCTTGCCCTGCAGGAGAGTAGACCGGGGGCTGTGTTCAGGGGGCACACCACCTGAGAGAGAAGGGAATGTGACCTTTTCTTGTCATTTGTGGCATCTTGCAGCTGGCCTTGAGCTGTGCAGGGGCTGTCCCATCCCAGTTTGCTCTGTCACAGCATGCTGTGCACCCTGGTGGGTGTGAGTGCTGTGGGTGTGCCAGGGCTGCTCCAGGAGTGCTGAGACAGACCCAGGCAGCCACAGGGGCACCCCACTGGCAGATTTCAGAGATATAATTTCATTGTGCCAGGGATTGAAAAACAAGTCAACATTAGCCCAGCCAGTTCAAAACTCTTAGCCATGGCAATGCACCCAAGGTTTGTCTCACCTGAAAACTTTTGGACTATTATTTCACCTGTGTTTTCCTCCCCATGTAGATGGGGATGAGCTGTATTGTATTGCATTGTGTTCTTCTCTTGCAGCCAAGCTGCTTTGTACCCTTTATCTTATTAATGACTGAAGCTCACAAGGAGCAGAGAGGGAGAAATTTGCACTCCTTGAGGCAATTATCCAAAACCTCTATGAGGTATCTTAAGCTTTGTGCAATTCAGAAACAAGGGGAGGGCCCTTGTGCAAATTCCGAATTGAGAATTTTTCAACTCTAATGATTTTTAAAAATTATTTTTAGAAGTCGACATATCTGTGTCTTAGCCAAAAAGCTCATAAAATTTCTGGGAATGCTGCAAAGCATCAGGCAGTACGCAAAGGGGTGCTGAAGCTTGGAGGAGCTGGGGATGCTTGTGCCAGGAATGCTCATGGAAGCAAAGTCCTGGAGGATTCAGAAGCTGGTGCTGATGAGTTTGCCCACCTGGCACACGGGTTTGGATGAGGTGCCCAGCTTGCTGACAGGTGGTTTTCTTCCTGAGCATTAGCTCTGTCAGCACAAACCCATTAATCTGTTTTAAATAAATGCCAGTGTAAGTACAGAACCTGGCCTGACTCCAGGGAAGTGCTAAAAACCTCCATCCCTTTTTCCATGAAGCCAAAGTTGCAGGTGGTCCGTCCTTTCAAGAATTTGCTGCTGTTCTGTGAAGAAGTAAAAAGAAACTCTAAAAGGTTGTAAAAAGCCCATGTATTCCCTAAAGATTATCTGACCTCATGAAAGAAAAGGTTTAGTTCCTCTTCTCTTTTTTATCAGTATTATAAAAGTGTTATTTAAATAGTATTTTCTCTCTCACAATTCAGGGGAAATATCAAAACTAAAATGGTGTATATAAAAGAACCCCCACTTTCTTATAACCCCTGCATCTCTGAAAAATCCCCAAACAATCCAACCAGATGAAAAACACAAACTAAGGAAACCAGGGCTGGTGGATCATTGAATTAACAGTAAAAAAAATCAGACATAGCAGGAAATTTCTTGTTATTTTCAGTGCTGCTCCATATGTCATTTTTGTGGAGCACTATGTTGTAGTGATGCCCTGCTGATGTGGTAACAGGAATGATCTATAAGTATTGCCATTATAAACCTCATTTTTATAACCTGGATGTGAACATTTGCTGTTACTTGGTATCTGTTATAAAAAAATTCAATTTTCTTTTTAATGACTTGATAATTTTTCAAGTAGAAAAATATGAAAGGTTCCAAAAAGCAAAAAAGAGAGGCAATTTTAAAAAGAGAGAAGAATCAACAAATGATAGGTTTATTAATTATTTTAGTAGTAATAGCTGTAAATTGTATTTGTATTGCAGTGGTGCCTGTATACTGTGTAGAATTAAGTGCTGTACACAAACATTTGATTTTTTTTTTTAATGGATTGAGTGGTGGCAGAAAGCACTGGACTGAAAGCGTTATGAATTCTTATTTATTGTTTTTTTGTCTTTGATAGTGCCCTAGTATCTGTCTGAGGTTTGGCTTTTATTGTGATAGATGCTGTACATGTACTCAATTATCTCCGAGGTGAGAAGCACTTTAATGCACGCTCACTTTTAAGAGGGAGCTGAAACACTCTCCACGGAAAAGAGCATTTCTGCAGAGCAGGGAACAAGCCTCATCACATAAAGCACATAAAGCACATATTTATTGCAGAGCCAGGCTGCAGAGGTGCAGCAGAGGCATCTCAGCAGCCTCTGAATGTGCTGCTCTGCTTATGTGGCACTGAATACCACAGCTCTTGGCTTGGGTGCTGGAATTAGTGAGGCCAAAGTGCTTCCCACACCAATCCATAGAACCACCATGTTTAATTCCATGGAACCACCTTGTTTCATTTAATTGTTTAACTGGACCTCCAAACTGGTGAGACCACAGAGCTGCCCCAACTCAGGGAGGCCCTAAATGTGTTTTTTAATCTGTCTCGCACAGGGAGGATGGACTACTCTCTCTGCAGGGGAAATTGTGGAGATGTGGAGGTCTCTTCTACGCTGTGACAAGCGACAGGACTAGAGGAAGTGGCCAGGGTGGTGTGAGGACTTAAAGAATGCAGTTACTTGTCTCAAAATACCAACCCTGTAAGATAAGCCACCACAGTGGAATCTGAGATAAGCACAGACAGCACAGAAGGAAGGAGGTGCTCACTCCAGGCCTAATGAGGTGGAGGTTTGGTTAGCATCCAGACAAAAATTCCCACCATGGCAAACTGTGGGAAAGGAAGCAAGTGCTTATGCACATCCCATCTGAAGTTATGGGAATGGCATCTACACTCCCTGAATCCCCAGGACTTGGACTGGACACAAGTGGTACCTCCAGAAGAAGAACTCTGGGACCTCCACCAGTGAGGACCAGCGTGAAGAAGCACCAGTGGGAAAATGTAGGAATCCACATGGTGGTGATATGTTTTGCTTAACTTCTCTGTCTCTCACTCTCTTTCTCTTGCCCTTTCCTTCCTATTATTTCTATCTCTCTACCTTTAATTTACTGTTAAATAAAATCTGTATTCAGCATATGGTCTCATTTGCACCTCAGGCAGAGGCATCTCTCATAATTGAATCATAACAAGTGGTTTAGATTAGATATTAGGAAAAATTTCTTCACTGAAAGGGTGGTTCAGGCACTGAAGCAGGCTAGAGAAGGAAGTGGTGGAATCACCATCCCTGGAAGTGCTGGAAAGCCATGTGGAAGTGGCACTTGGGGCTTAGGGGCGAGCACAGTAGTGCTATGTTAAGGGATGGACTCAATGATCTCAGAGGTCTTTTCCAACCTTAATGATCCTATGAATTCCTATGTATTGTGGCTGGGTTGGGCTGCTAGACCTGTGCAAAGGCCTCATGGACTTTACCATCTCTGAAGGACCAGGTGCCCTACTGATCACCCAAAAAAGACAGAAGGAAAAGGTACAGAGCACTTTGCTCTCCATTTTGTAGAGACCATGGTTTGGGGAATGGCCCCCACCTGAGTGACATGCCCAGGATCACAGAGCATTACAGGGCACAGACACAGCTGGATCCCTGCATCATGCACACAGCCATGTTTCTGACACGGTAGCTGATCCCAGGCTCCTTCATTTATAATCAGTGTCTTGCACAGGATGTGATTTGCCCAGAATCCCCCTTGGACAGGTGGCTTAGTGCAGTGTAATTGCTTTTTCCTGACCTCAACCAGGCTTGTCAGCAGAGTCAGCCTAGGTTGTGGTTGAAGATAAAAGCAAACAAAAGAATTGAGGCACTTCTAATTTTAGTAATATACAGTTTATCCTCTTCTCACTATCTAGTCTTGAGCACCATGCTCTCAAATTTGCTTTAGTTTTTACTTCACTTTTCTTAGATTAACCATTGTGTTTCAGATCATATTTAATCAGATACATACTAATTCTTTGGTTGGTGCAGCATGCCCAGACAAAGCCTACTGCAATCCTTTTTCATTGTATGTCATGCACACTGCTCATGAAGATTCACATTTAAGGCTCCCTGTCTCATGATGCATTGTGCTGACTCCAAAGACTAAGTGAGCAGTAACTTTCATTAAAAAAAAAAATCATAAATATATTTTACTGCTTGGACTTGGTGCAAATGCACAACTGACTCATTGCCTCGATAGATGTAATTGCTCTCAAGGAGCCTTTATGGTCTATTGTTTCAATTATAAGTGAATTACATGGTCCCCCAGGACTTACTCACTCTGCTTTCAAGGAGAGTGAAAAGACCAAGTCAAAGCAGGAAATTAGACAAAAAGGACATAATTTTATTGAAACTTTTCACCTTCTGAGAGAGGAAGGTAAACACATCAAGCACAGTCCAAGCAATTCCTGAATGACATATTTTATCTGCCTGAAACCATTACAAGCCCTAAATTGTATAAATTCAGATGCTGAGAGAGGAAGGCAAAAATCGAAGGTAATATACATGGAAAAGACAAAGTTCATGAGGGATGAGACAAGGAGTAGAATGAAACAGTCTTCCTTCCAGTGATAAGTGACCAGGTAAAGGGAAAAGGAACAAAAAAAGAAGGATTGGAATTAGGTCTGTGAAAAGCTGAACTGTACTTTGAAGGACATCCTGCCCTTTTTCCTGAGTAGAAAACACTTCAGGGATCTGCAACTTCCAGTATCACATGCTTGCCATTGGAAAACACAACATACTTCAAAAAACTATGGAAAATGCTAAAATCAGGCAGGAGAAGCACAGTACTGATAATACTTTGTAAAATAAGAACTTCAGGTAACAGTCCTCACAAAACAAAGGGCAACATATGGCAATGCTTTAGTGACAACTTGGAATGAATTTGTCATAAATAAGGGAATGGAAATAGCCTAGAGCAGCAGAACAATGCATAAGCAAGAAAAAAAGATATTCTGCATATTTCCTCTATGAAATAGACTCCTGCAAGGAACAGTGTTATAGTAATTCTACAGTATTTCTACACACAAAAAAAATAAATTGGTGTTTTATCCTATATTTCATCAAGAACAGTTATGAGCTGGAATGTGAATGGTTAGGTCCCAAAATCCCTTGGGATTTTGGATGAAAGGATCTTCACATGTTTCATTTTCTGGGAGACTGTCATGTACAAGACCGTCTGAGAAACATTCAAATCAGCAGGGATTGAGAAGATAATGCCAGTGGAACCAGTGTTTAAATGTAGCAGAGCTGTGTGCCAATATCCCACAGCCAATGAACAGAAAAAAATATCAGGATTTGGGGTGTTGATGAAAGGACATGTTTGCTTTCCTGTCATTTGACTGTGATCTGTGTCTGGATGCTGGAGATGTGGACGTGATTCTTAAGGGAGTTCCTGGTGGAGGACAAATTACACAAGCTTGAACTTCAGTCAGACACACCTAAGCAGAAAAACAGGGATAGACAGACAGGCTTGGAGCCTGACATGTTGGGAAGAAGGAAAATTGAATGGCAGGGAAGAATAATATGCCCTGTAGAAGGAGGGAGGGAGGGAGGGAGGGAGGGAGGAAGGAAGGAAGGAGGAAGGAAGGAAGGAAGGAAGGAAGGAAGGAAGGAAGGAAGTGGCGGAAGTGGCGGAAGTGGCGGAAGTGGCGGAAGGAAGGAAGGAAGGAAGGAAGGAAGGAAGGAAGGAAGGAAGGAAGGAAGGAAGGAAGGAAGGAAGGAAGGAAATGAGAGCTGCTGATGATCAGGGAACCATAATATTATCCTACTCAGTTTGCTTTTGCTCACAGGTGGTCAACAGGCAAATCTAAGGACAGGACAAGGCTTGCACAGATCATCTCAATGGAGCTGGGAGCCACAGGGATGGACTTTCTCTTATTTTTGGGGTCCCTTCTCTGTCTCCCAGAGAACATGAAGGCAAGAGATCTTCTGGCAACATGTACTGGATTGGGTCTGAGAGAAAATAGGTGAGAGAGGAATGTGTCCTTTTGGAAGGATTCTCTGCCTTGTTCTGGGAACGTTTTTGGTAGTATGGTAGTATGCCACTGCAGCCTCCTGAACTTTGGTAAATTCAAACAACAAGGCCTACCCACCAGATTTAGTTGTGTTTGGCACCTGGCTGTAACTGAGCAGGGCTGTGGGAACCACACCGAGCTTCTGGGTCACTGCCATGTGCAATGGGCAGCTGAGAGTGTGCTGGCACCACACTGCAGCCTAGAGGTTGTGCTTCCAGAGCTACAGTGCCACGTGGAGTTCAGGCTGCATCTTGTGAAACCAACACTGCTTGCATCCAGAGCCCAAAATGGTGCTGAGCTTTGCCTTTCCTATATCTGTCTCCATGAATCCTTAAATCCTCAGGGACTTTGTTAGTGAAGTGCACGTTTGGTTTTTGCTGGTCAAGATGCCAGCATATTACATTTATTTGCCTCTGGGCTGTACAGAAATTTAAAAGTACCAAATACAGCTCAGAGTTTTAGCCTTCTTTTTTTTTTTTTTTAATAGCTGAATTAGTAATTATTATTTAATCCAATTCGTTGCTACCCATGGGACTGGCAGTGGTGGAAACTTGAGTTATTTAAGCCACACACAATGCTAAAATTCAGATTCAGGGACTTGTGTTGTGCAGGACTTGGCCATGTCAGCTATACCTCGTTTAACAAACTAGCTCAATGTGCAAGGTCACCTCTTATCTGTAGGATCTGGTAGAATTAATTTGGGGAATTTTCTAGGAGGGGTGGATTTTTTCCTCTAGTCAATAGAGAGAAATCTGTGTTGCTGGTGCTCCATGCTTGCTACACTGCTAACACAGACTCTGACCTGAGTCTGCTTCAAGTGGCACCCCTCAAAGCCTTTGTTCTTTGTTTTTCATTTGTCACTTCTGTGTCAGGTTTTTTTTTTTTTTGGTCTTCTTTCAGCACTATATGATCTTCTTTCCTTTCAAAAATTTTCCCTGACCATAGGGGCTCCCATCCTGTCCCCCTCACCTGGCGTGTCCATAATCCAGATCTGGTTTTGTGACAAACTCTGTTGCCTGTGGAGGAATTACCTATCCCAGGAGAAAGAGCAATGCTTATAAAATTGAGGTGTTTCTGTTTAATTAGAGGAGACATACTAAGGCACAACACCTTCCCTTTTTTTTCCTGGTGACTTGGACAGGTATTTACCTCATCCATGTGTGAACATGCATGAGCTCCATTCTCGTGTCCAACAGCCCTGTTTGGACCCTCCTCTCACAGCCCAGACAGACAATGTGTCACAGATATCTTTTATGAAAAATCTTTTCTTTTGGATT
Source organism: Zonotrichia leucophrys gambelii (assembly GCF_028769735.1). Taxonomy (NCBI): domain Eukaryota; kingdom Metazoa; phylum Chordata; class Aves; order Passeriformes; family Passerellidae; genus Zonotrichia; species Zonotrichia leucophrys. The sequence continues at coordinate 146,158,544 of NC_088171.1, forward strand.
TTTCCTCCTGAGAAGCTGGGAAGCCTCAGGAACAAAATGTAAACATTGATTACCTGCTGCTGTGGAATGCAACAGGTGGATCTGTGATTGGTCTCATGTGGTTGCTTCTAATTAATGGCCAATCACAGTCAGCTGGCTCGGACAGAGAATCTGAGACGAAGCCTTTGTTATCATTCCTTCTTTTTCTATTCTTGGCTAGCCTTCTGATGAAATCCTTTCTTCTATTATTTTACTATAGTTTTAATATAATGTATATCATAAAATAATAAATCAAGCCTTCTGAAACATGGAGTCAGATCCTCATCTCTTCCCTCATCCTCAGACCCCTGAGAACACAATCACAACAATGGTTATGAGGAACTAGCCAGCCCTTCCTTGGCCTGTGTCCCAGGGCATCCTTAAACACATCCCCTCTCCCTGATGGGGTTGGAAACAGGCACACAGCATCCTGCCTACCCACCACCCCTCCTGTCCTACCCAGCTGAAAATTCTGCTGCTCTCCAGCCCTGGCACAACCCTGATCCCAGCCCAAACCCCGCTGGTGCCCTTGCAGCCACAACATCCCACCCCTCTCCTCTGGTCCAACACTAATTTGGGGGTGGTAGTGGTGATGGTGCATTTTTTGTCAGACATCAACTATTTTCTAGAATAAATGGTAGGTAGACCCATTTATTTTCTAGAAAAAATGGGTCAACCTAAGCCAGTGTCAATAGATTTCAGAGGACTCCTTAGATATATGCAAATTGTACATGCAAATAAAAGCAGATCCAAGCAAGTATGTAAAGGAATAAGGAGACAAAGAATAATTCTTTGCAACAATAGAATTATAACAATAACATAATTTAGAGCATGAATTATTCTAAATGAAATTAGTATTCCAAATATAGTTTTGAATAACAATCTTAAAGAATTCTATTTAAAATTACATGAGTGTGGCAATGTGTAGCTTTGTCGCCAACAAAGCTGAAAGCAGTTTTTCAGAATGATTTTGTATAAAGAAAATGGATTAGAAGAAAGAATTCACTTTTACCTGACCCCAGAATAATTTCCCATTTTCACTTTTCCCAGACTTTTGGATAAAATCCCTTCAATTGCCCAGATCAGTGGATACCTTAGTGGTGGTTTATTCTTTGGCAAGCCACTGGGCTGTGCTATTACTCCACATTTCAAGGTTTCATCTCATAGACCAGCTTCCAACACATTGTTCAGAAGAATGATTACTGCTCGTGACAGATTTAAATTGTTCAGTAACTGAAGAATCTGGTCAATAATTAATGCCACAATAGCAAATAATGAGCTGAATTTTAGCTCAGTCACAATTTTTGTTTTCTTTTGTACCTGTAAATGCGTACAATAAACCAATTAGCCTTGGATCAAAATAGTTTCCAGGCACATTAGAAGTATCTAGTGATGCAGATTAGTTGTAATTGAATGCTGCAGTCCAGCTACCATCTTCTTTGCAACCAGATGCTCTGTTCTATATTGGCAAATGGAAAATTTAATCCAAATTAAGGAAAAAAATAAAAAAGGAAGTCTTAGCTTCAATCAGATTTTTGTCTTTTTTTTTTTTTGCAGTGCTATCTCCTGTAGTTGACTTCAACCAGCCATCATTCAGGTTCATCTCTGTGTTTTACAGCTTGATTTTTAAAGGTGTTGCTCCAGAAAAGTAAGCAGCAGTCAATATACTAAAATATTAATAATATTTTAGTCAGAGCAAAGGAATCAAGCAGGTGGAAGTATCCCACTCCTCTCTGGCAACCTGGTTGGTCCTTTTGATGTTCAAGGTTACACTGTGTATTGAATTTTTCATTTTTTTTTCAATTTTTAATTTTTATTTTTATTTTTTGGTGATTAAGCTGCAGCTCAAAGTGATAAAGATCCCCTGTGTACCCTCACTTTGTCAGCCACTCAGCCCTCAGATTCTGTCCCAGGATAAATTCCTGGAAATTCTATCTGTGATTTACATGAAAATATGCTTTATTTGCCAATATACTTTCTCCTCTTTCTCAGGTTGCTCACAATTTCAAAATTGTCATGAAATCTTCTTATTAGGCCCATGTAATGCACCAAATCTGCTTGACTGTGGCAGCATTAAATCAGGAAACAAACTTCACATTCCTGAAACACAGCTTTGAGGACCAGAATGCCCGTGCTATTATTCTGTGTGTTTTATATCATGGCAAGGCTGCTGATCCCATCATGCACAACTGTAAAACACAGAACCAGGCAGCAATGGCCAAAAACCTGCCAATATCTGAGCAGCCTACCCAGGCAATTTATGTTGTTGTCAGTACATCTTCTAGAGGGTCTTCAGGTTAAGAAAGTCAAGGAATGACCCGTCCTGGGTAGCATTTCTATCCAGTCCGTCCATGACATTCAAATAATATTTGAAATCTTGTTTTTTGCACTGCTGAGGCTGCAGAGGTTACACAGCCACTTGAGGTTTCAAGATTGCTCAATCTAACATCTCTTGGGAACATTACATTTACTGTAATATCTTGCAAATGGCTTTAATTTTAATGCACATCTTGATCTATAATTAGTTAACAAGTGTCTCTTGAGCCAGCTATGACAGTGGTTACTAATTTTTAGCAGCTTATTTATAGAACTGGTCACTAAGATATATGTAGTTCCTCATCCTTTTACTCTTGTCCTGGAGCATGTAATTATTTCACTGGATCTAGGGATATAGCTGAAAATAACTCTCTAAATACATTATTAATAACACAGTCACCATTAAAATAAATTTTAAAAATAACTCATTTACCCTTTTTTCCATGAGGAACTTTATTTAGTTTACATTTCACAAGGCCTGAAGAGTGGAGTGTGATATTTTGAGCCTTCTTTATAATTGTTTCCTTATTTGGGTTCTCCAGGAATGTTATAACTGGGCTGCAAACACACCTTTTAGTGGCAAACAAATGACTGCTCTCACTTTGTTTTTGACTTTTCCCTGGTATTGCTAAAGATTTTTCCATGTGACCAATTTTGATCCTTGGTGCCAAATGTGGCCTGATAAAATTATGATTTGATGTTTTTTAGGCACACATGTTTTGACACACTTTTGGGGTTTTTTGGGGAAGAGAGAAGCTGCCTCTGGGAGCAGGTGAGGTGGGCGCAGTGCAGCTTCTTTCTCCTGAGGCTGGAGGCATCCTGGTGCAAGGCACTTTGTGAAACACCCTCCCTGCAGGGCCAGCTCCCTGCCCTCTGGAGGAGGCTTTGGCATCATTCACTCACTGACATTTGCTTTCACACTTTTAACGGGATTTTTAGTGGGTCAGCCACACTGGCCAAGGGTGTTGTCCTGGCTCTGGGAAGTGCATCACCCTGAGCTGCTGGTGGGAAAGCAGCTTATTATCAAACTGCCTCTCTCTCCCACAAACATGAAGAGCCTGATTTCTTGCTTTTAATCCTTTTTTCACCCTTTCCTAGAAATAAATTAGGTATTTCAGTTGCCACAGGGTCTTAAATCAAGCACTGATCCTGCCACCAGAAGGACACTCTGTGCTTCTAGCCTTTGTTCCCCTTCCTTCCTGCACCAGGACACTCACCCAGATGTGGCTTTGCCCTCCAGAAGGCATCTGCTCCCTCTGTCATATCATGTGGCGACATCCCAGATATCCCAGTTAATTGAGATTCCAAGTGATGTCCTAATCTCCTAGGAATAAATATCCTGGTCCATGGTGCAGCAGACAGCAATGAGATAAACTACTCTTGGATGTTGATTTTATGGATGGTGTGAAAGATGTTGTAGTGAGAGGCAACAAAAGAGTTTCTAGGCATTTTTTAATGCAGCACAGACAGAGATGTGCTACTTAGCCTGCAACTTTTGTCCCCAGTGAGGGCTTTCCAATGCCCTTGCCCAAGAGGAAACTTCTCCCCTCCTCACCTATCATGAATTCTAACATGGAAACAAGCTTGAGTAACTCTCACACACAGAGCCTGTGACAGTGTGTTTTGTGAAGAATACACAGTGAGTCAGACAAAGCAGGGAAAAGAGGAGGTTTGCAGGAGGACCAAGTAGGGGCAAAGATGTTGGATGCTTGGGAGAGGACGTCACTGTCAGAGATTCTCCACTTTAGAGTGCAGTTATCATCTGGAAAGTGTAAAAGTGACATCCTGCTATGCCACATTTATTCCTCCTCCGCAATTTCTATTCCAAATTCACTCAGTCTTCAAGTCAATACCATGTTTTTTGCTCTGACTGCCAGCACAGCTAGCTCAGCCTGTTACCTGAGAATCAAGCTGTGCTCTTTCTGCTTATTAAAACATTGCCAACTGCAAAGCTTCTGGAATCAGACATTAGCTGGCACTGCAGTGGGAGAGGCAGGACAGCTGAGCACAACATGGTTAGCACATCCCAGCCATAGGAATGAGAGAGGGAGAAAAACCCCAATGGATCCTTAAACTCAGCACACATGCCACAGAAAACACCTATTTTCAGCACCTAGGTGAAAATTTTTATGCAATTACTCGTCTGACTATCACTACCTTTCATGATGTAGCAGCTAAACAGGGAGCCAAATAGCCCAAATACTGAAGTGCCAGCTGTGCTGGATTTCCAAAGGATTCTTTATAGAGAAAAAAGGTGAAAAAAACATGCAGCCAGGATTTATTTACTATTGAATTGTCATCTCTAAACTGCAGCTTGTAAACCTGGCCAAGGTGCACTTACTCATTTTCATACATGGTTTAGTCATTGAGAAATTTAAACAGCATCTTAACAAAGGAGTGAAGATTTCTTTAAAAGGAAGAAATGAGAAATGACAAGTGAACAAAAACCTTAAATAGTTCAGAACTTGTGCTGGGTTCAGAAGAGCATCACAAAGTCCACATGCTTATCTGGAGCTCAGCTGACATCCATGAAGTCCCATTGTCTCCAAAGCAGGCAGGAGCTCTCAGGAGGGCTCTGCAGTGCCAGTGCTGTTCTTCCCATCTGGAAGCACTGCAGGCTGGAGCCATCACTGCTGTGCACCCTGTGTAACCACTTACCTGTGTACCCTGTGTAACTGCACCCTGTGTAACCACTTACCTCTGCAAGGACTCAGAGCAGAGAAGGTGTAAAATGCTGGAGGATTCCAGTACATCAGCACCTTCTTGCACACAGGCACAGGAATGGGTAATGAACTGCTGAGACTGCTCAGCCTGGTTCTCGTCCCAGGAGCTTTAGGGATGTCTGGAAAACGCTTTCCTCAGGGGCAGTGTGGTTACTGAAGGCAGCAGATGAAACAGCTGCCTTAGGTTAAGTCCAAAGTCCATTGGACTAGTGAGTCTTTTGGGATCTGGATTTCTCCCCAGATGAAGACTGCTCAGCTAACAGCTCCACTGCCAGGAAAACTGCAGTCTGGTGATCTGATAGTTGTAAGCTACCTGTTCTTCTGGTGGTGTCCAAAGGGAGGTCAGAATTTGCACACAGAGGATGTCATCCCTGGCTGCTCATTGAGAGCCCATGAGGCATCACACAAACTGTGTCAGTCAATTTCTGGGGTGGCTGGTGCCTGAATCACAGACTCACAGAGGGGCTGAGCCTGGACAGGACCTCTGGAGGTTGTTTGGCCCAACTCCTGAGCTCAAGCAGGGCCACCCAGAGCCACTTGCCCAGGTCTGTGTCCAGGTGGCTTTTGAATACCTCCAAGGTTAGATACTCCACAATCTCCCTGGGTAACCTGTGCCAGTTCTCAGTAAAAAGTGTTTCCTGATGTTCAGAGGGAACATGATACATTTCAGTTTGTGTCCAGTGCCTCTGGTCCTGTCAGTTAAAGAGACTGTATGTAGCAGCCTGCAGTGAACCAAGCAGAAGGGAAGCAATTCCTGAATTTTCTTCTAGTGTCCAGCTGAAGTGTGTAGCACAGGACAGTCTCTGGCAAAATTCTTTGGTTTATTTCAGGGAAAGAAAGATGTGAATCTTGCAGTTCATTCTAAGCTGTGCTCAGCACCCTCAGCCACTTGTGGATGCTTCATTTTGCACTGGACATGTCTTTAATTCTAAAAGTGTGAAATGTTGCCTCCAGTCAACTTGAGAAACATTTTTAAAGAATTTAGTCTTCAAACCCACAAATCTCAGCAGCAAGTACCACACAATTCTTTACACTTGGGCAGTGAGCAGGACTTGCTGCTTTAAATTATTTTTTACGTTTTCTGAAGTGCTGTTCTTTAAACAGCTGCTACAGCTGCCTGATTTTCCACCACAATATTGCCAGAGGTTGTTTATGTATTTTAATTAATTTATTTATGTATTTTAATTATTTGTTTCTTTTCAGATGAATGGTGGAAGATAATAGCCATGTCACAGTGATACATTGCTAATTCCAGGCACCAGCCCTGGAGATGTGTCACAGCAGACAGAACATTGCAGTGGCAGGGTGTGCTCATGATGACCTCCAACTTATACCCTGGTTTGGTCTTAGAGTTGCCTTCAACCTTACAGGGAGCTGGGAACTGTGACGGTGTTCACAGGGGTCTTAGGATGAGGGAAGAGATGAGGATCTGACTCCATCTTTCAGAAGGATTGATTTATTATTTTATGATATATATTACATTAAAACTATACTAAAAGAATAGAAGAAAGGATTTCATCAGAAGGCTAGCTAACAATAGAAAAAGAAAGAATGATAACAAAGGCTTGTGGCTCGGACAGAGAGTCTGAGCCAGCTCACTGTGACTGGCCATTAATTAGAAACAACCACATGAGATCAATCACAGATCCACCTGTTGCATTCCACAACAGCAGATAATCTATGTTTACATTTTGTTCCTGAGGCTTCTCAGCTTCTCAGGAGCAAAAATCCAAAAGAAAGGATTTTTCATAAAAGATATCTGTGACAGGGAACCCCCGCCAGTCATGGCAAACACATCTTTTTCTCCCTGTAGAGAGCCCCGGTGCTGTGTCACAGCAGGCAGAACATTGGCAGTGGCCATCTCTGGTGGTGGCCTTCATTGCAGTGGGGTTGGTGACATGGCTGGGCTTGGACATTTCCTTCCCTCAGGGAGGTGTGGGTTGGACAGCCTTGACCTGGGGCTGGGAGAGCCTCAGTTGTGAAGGCAGGGGCTGCTGGAGGTGGGGCTGCTCCATTCTTTGATGCTCCTGTCTTTAACAGCTGAATCCTCAGACAGAGACATGACTGGCACATGGCACACACCCTCCCACTCCTTCCTCTACCACCCAGAGAGTGTGGAACTTTCTACAAGGAACTTTCTACAACAACTTTTGCGGCAAGGTGTATTTGCCCTTCAAGGGCAGAGAAAGTCAGAGTCCAGCCAGCTGAGGTTAAGGCCGACACCCAGCTGCATATCCTGCCAGCACCCCTCAGCGTCGTAAGGCCTCAGGCCGTGCTGGTTGCGGACTGGATTGCTGCTAAACAACGAGAAGAAAGGAGCTGGACACTCGCTGGGGGTGAAATAGGTTTATTGGAAAGCCCACGATGCCAGCCAGGGAGGCACCTCCTGACATACCAACGAATGACCCAGAATAAAAGGTGCCTCAGGGTTATAAAGGGAAGGGGTGGATCCGGGAGGGGTTTACAAAAGACCAATAGGGGGAGAGGAGGGGATGAGCTTAAAACAAATGACATAGTGGAGAGCCCAATAGGTACAAGGTATGGGAGGGGTCCCGGGACCACAGCCAACCACAACCCTCAAAGAGGAAAAGCTTCTGGAATACTAGGTGGAGTGGGGGGGTGATTGACTGGCCCAGGGAGGAGAAAAAGCATACATATAAGGGAAAAAGGGGAGGAGGAATTATAGAACCTAAAAGATTGACAATATAACTGGCAGGGCTGTGGCGGGAAAACTGAGGAGGGCAGAACCATTTTACACAAAATGGGGGGGAGCAGATACATAAAATGGGGGAGGAATTAAATGAACTTAACGAACACACTACAACAACTGTGACTTAAAGGTAAGGAAACACACTCATCCCTGGTCTGTAGCCCATTATGGTCCTATAGGCTGCTTTAAGCTCTCTACAGCTGTGAACATAGAGAACTCCATACCACCCACTGCCTTTGTATTCCATCATGGTCCTACAGGCTGCTGGAAGCTCTTCACAGCCATGGATGAAGGGATCTCCACACTCTCCACCATCCTTTTACCCCATCAGGATCCTACAGGCACATGAAAGCTTCCCACAGCCATGGACAAACGGAGCTCGGCACCACCCACCATCTCTGTGTGAGACAAAACAAATGTTGAGATTGATGAATTCATTGGCTGTTTCTTCTGGTTTTGCACTGTCATTTTACGGAAATATTTTGGGACCCTTCCTTCCTCAATATCTTAGGAAAATATTGATATGTTACCAGACAGACCACCTCTCTGACAGCAAAGACTCACTTTATGATAACTCTTGGCACATATCCCCTTTCAATTTTTGGAAATAACACTCCAATCTTTCACCATTGTTCCAATCTTCCTTTTGGGTAGCAGTTTTTGTTACCTCATAGTAAAACTGCTTTTCATCACATGAGGCCAGCCTTATTCCTGCCCTGCCTTTCCAAGTAAAGAAAAAAGCATGACACAAAAGGGAATGGCAAAAGTGCATCACAGAGGCCACATCTCTCCATCTCCCCTAACTCCCTTCCCTCCAGCTGCAGAAGGACAACAGAACATGTTGTTCAGCACCAGAAATGGTGGAAAAAAGGCATGCTGGTTTCCCTGTGATGAGAACAGCCATCTTAAAATCCCAAAGAGCCAGTGGGGATAAGATATTCTTTTGAGGACACTGGCAGCTCAGCATGGAGGCTTTGAGCATGCTGTTTCATCCCAGACACTCAGGACATGCAGTGCACTCCTGTTTGCACAAATCTCTCACTACTACAGTTTTCTCAAAATTTCATTAAAAATGCAGAGAAAAAGCAATGCAGCAGTGAGACCCTCAGGGAGAGCAGCCCCTTGGGTTTGCACCATGGGGTTAGACCCAGGTATGAGGCAGTTTGGTGCAGGAGGACCATCAGTGAGCAGGTAAGCTGAGGCACTCGGCAGTTTTGGGCTGCTTTGGACACAGCAGCCACCTGATTGTGCCAATGTGCTTGTTTGTCCCATGTCTGTTGCATTCCTGGCCAGAATGCCCCTAGACCCATGCTCTTCCTATAATCTTTGGGAAGTCTGCCTGGGGACAGAAAATGAGCTGGCTGTATTGTTCTTCTTGCACAAATTGGCCAAAATTGCTTTCTTGCATGAGCAGGCCAAAAATTGCTTTCTTGCATGAGCAAGCTCTGAATGGAACTGGAGCAACAATTCCAGTGGACAACTATTCCCTGCTACCAGCTTGCAGGGTTTCCAAAGGCAGCAGATTCCCACTTTCCACCACACTGGGCTGGATGGTGTGTCTCAGTGCACAAGAGGCCAAGATGTATTTGCTTGCTAAATGAGTCAGGAAAGGATAAAATGAATGAAAAAATATTGCAGGGCTCAATAACGCATTGAATAGGTCAGGAGCAAAGCATGCAGAAGCAAACACAAGTAAACAGAAGGACAAGGCTTGAGACATAGATATCCTGCTGAGGATCACAGTAGAATCAGCCTCTAGGGGTGACTGGAAGTGGTGTGTAGAAATTTAAGTGCTGCCTGTACTTCCTGGGCTCTTCACAGGATGGAATGCCACACAGAGAGGACCATGAGCACCCAAGCAGCCCCTTCCAGAGCCCAGCCTTTCTGCTGGAGGCTTAACAAAAACAAACAGACAGAATAAAACAGCACAAAATGCTGGCACCATCCTCACTGCTGCTACACTCCCTTGCCATCACCATGGAGGTGATGGAGCACGATATTCACACCAAGCATGCAGATTAGGGTCCTCTCCTCCAAAGCCATGTTCCTGAGCACCCAATGCAAATCCAAGCACTGCCCTGGTGACACAGAGTCACAAGAAGGCAGCAGACCTTGCTGGGCCTGCTGAGAAGGGAGGGCCTGCAGAGTAAGGCCCTTCTGAGTCTTCACAACTTGATAAATTATGCAAAGTTTGATGATGTTGTTATGCTGGTGTTGAGGGCCTCGGTGGATCCTTCCCAGCTCTGACACTGTTGGTATTTGCAAAGGGGGATCAGTGAGATAGAAAGAGATGGAGAAGTACATTTGCTAATTTAAATGGTGTTGCTCTGGTGCAGCTGAGGGTTGGCCTAATCCTTGCAATGAACAGAGTAACTAAAAAATCAGATTCTTTCCTTTGTGGTCTTTTTTTTATCCTCTGTTTCAGACACTCCATATGTAAAGGTATCTGTCTTCCTACGAAAGGAAGTGAAAAGATTAATTTGTAAAGTCAAATATTCATGACTCCCAGAGAAGGGAGAGGAAGTCACCTGAAGATCATTTATTATGGGTAAGTAGCTGAGGTTCCTCTGGAGGAAGATATAACTGCAAATCTGTGACACAGAGGATTTTTGGCAAGGGATGAGTCATCTGCTGTCATCCCTGTCACACACCTGGAATTAAGATCATGGACAAGTGACAATCCTGTCACACAAAAGCTCATTTTCCATTGATTTCAATGGCTGGTGTTACAAATGTTGGGGTCAGATTATCCAGAGAAAATCCCAGAGTGTCTCTATAATGCCAGTGATAAGGCATTGTGATAAGGCAGGTGATTAAACAACCTCACGTCCTTCTGGGGAAACCCAGGCAACTTTGCAAAGTCAAAAGGACTTTGCTGATCAACACTGGCCCAACAACCAGCTTAAGAGTGCTGTACAGGGGGATTTTCCATTTGGCTTAAACTAGAAAAGTAAACTAATTATGTGAATGAATGTTTCTGGCTGCGACAATATCAACCTTTGGAATGCATGTGGCCAGTGAACTATTAAGTACAGTACATCTTTAGCATCCCAGGGGACAATAACTCACCTTGCATGGCAGCTAATCACTGCTGCCTCAGCTCTGCCCGCTCAGTCCCTTTGAGTGCAGTTCCACCCACTCATAATCAGGCCATTCATGCTCAGCCATGCATGCAGCCCTCTCCAAACAGACACGGTGCCGCTAATCACCACCTCTGCTCTCACTTAGGCTGCCTTGTGGAGGATGAATCAACACCAAAGTGCATCTCAGCAGCACAAGGAGCCTCATACTCCCTCTCATTTAACGTGGCAGTCCCTGCTCTGATCATTCATCTGGGGCAGAGTGGCCCTGTCACTGTCCCTGCTGCTGGCTGTGCCAGGGCTGGCTGCTGTGTTATAGATGGATAATGAGATGATTGGCTCTCACAATTAAAAGATAACTATTGTGTGAATATTAATAAAAGCTTTAGTGATGTATAGTTGTGTTATTGTAGTTTAGATGTCCTCTGTTCTCCGCTCCGCACCCCCCCCCCCGGATTGTTGCCATCAGGCAGCCGGGGTTGTCCAGGACAGGTACAAAGAAGCTGCACAGGTGTCCCTTGCATGGGCCAGTTGGAAATAGAAAAGCTGGGTGCTTAGGGGAGTGGCATGGCAACACCTGACCTCCAATCAAGGTACAAGAAAGCAGTTTCCACTGATAAATGGCAAAGAAGAGCTGACTGACAGACTTTGGGAAGGGCCAGGGCTGGTTGATGATCCCCAGGGGTATAAAAGACTGAGCACCCATCTTGAAAGCAAACTGGCCATGTGGTATGCACGAGGGGCAGTTCCCAGCGCTGCAGCTTTTTCCTTATGTAATCCTTTGTTGTATTTTTGTTAAGATTTAATAAACCTCTTTAAATTTCAAAATGAGCAGTTGTTTCTCACAGCTGCACAGGACCAACCTGAGAGCTGGAAAAATGCAATGCACAGAGGGCGTGGGGTTTCATAGGCATTGAAATGTCCTGTGAAAGCAGATTGCCGATGAAGAAAGAGATTGTTTTCAAAGATTGGTCTGGAATTCTGATTTTCATAGGTGACATTTTGGGATTGTCAGGCAGATTGGCTCTTGGATCAGAGCTGGCCCTGCAGAGCCAGGGCTGATGCAAAGTCACCTGCCTGCCTCCACATCCTGGATCTCCCAGCTTCAGCCTGCTGCATGGTATTCCCTGTACCAGTGCCTGAAACAGGCATGATACTTCCAGGGAAAAGGAGACCAGGTCTCCTATAACAGCATTTTACCAATATTGTTTGTGCCTTTTGGCTTAGGAGGGAGGAAGGATGCAGATATTGTCACCAGAGCTTTAAATAAGATTTCCTTCGTTCATATATTCAGGAACCTTTCTTCTTCCCTCTCCACAGGTCATAGCCTGAGCCCTGTTTTTATTTTGAGGGCTAGGAGGCTTTTACTTAACTTTTCATCTTTTATTTTAGGCTGGAGTTAAGTTTGGTTTTTTTTTTTTTTTCAGTACTGGCCATCCTGTGTCTGATGAGCAACTGCAGCTTAGCACCAAGGATCTGTTTCTCAGTCCTTGGACCTTGATAGTGTCACCTGCACTTCCCAAATCTTGTTGGTGACAAGGATAGTAATGTCCTGGAGGGGCTGGTGAAATGTTTTGATTTATTCAAAGTTTCTCTTAGGTATTTTGTTTCAGTGGCTTTCATTTTCCTTGAGCATGTCTATACAGGGAAAATCAAGAAAGCTGATTTAAATTAACTAAAGGCAGGAGTTTAAAGTGAATTAAATAAATTGTATTAAACTTCTCGTTTCACAAGTAAAGTGGCCTTAATATGACTTAGCCTTGGAAGAGAAGTAAACCAAATCAAATCAAAGACACTTTAATTCTGACAGTTCCCACAAAGGGCTTTAATTAATGCAGTTTAACTAATCCACTTAAAAATTCAGATCAACTTTTCTGAGCAGAGTCATGTAAACAAGCTCTTACAACTGCTCTGCCTGAAATGATTTAGCTTGGTTGGGTAATTTTCCCCCAGAAAGTAAATCCATGCAAGACTGACTCTGGTGGAAGTCCCACTGTGGGGGCTGGCTCTTGGGAACTCCATCAACTGGAAAAGTTGGATGAGCATGTGAAAAACGCCAATCACTTTTAAAAAAATTTTTAAAAGTTTAGTAGTAATAAAATGCTTATAAAAACAGTAATACAATTGGAGTAATAATAATTTGGACAATTTGAATTAGGGGAATGTGAGACAATAGAACCAAAGAGTTACAGATCTCTGGGTACCTTTTTCTGGGCAGCAGAAGCCCAAAAAAGGACCCACATTAACAGAGGATTAACCCTTAAAAACAACAGCCTGTTGCATATTCATACACTTCATACATGATGCATAAATTTCATTCAAACACAGGATTCAGTCTGGTCAGTGTCAACTTCTTCCTCTGAATCCTAACAGCACCTTTGAGACGGGAAGAAGTTCATTTCTTCTGATAAGAGGGAAATAAATTCTTTTTCTCTAAAAGATTTAGGTGTCCTGTGGCTGCTATTTCACTGCAAGTCCTTTCTTTAAAAAAAAGTATCCTACATAGCATAGTTGCTATTTTAACATTTTTTTTTATAATCCAAAACTATATTTAACACACTACTTAAGAGAATTAATAAAGCATTACTTTCTAACACAACACATATAATATTCATTTTAATATTTGTGAAAAGCCAATCATAAAATATGCATTTTTCACAAACATAATTCCAGGATAGATTAGCTCCTTCTGATGCCTACAAGGTCCAAGCTGCTTCCATTCCATTACACACACAGGGGAATGAGGCTGCCTCAGCAGTTCAGGGAGGAGAAGGTGCCAGCACACAGCCCCAGTCTCCTCCTGGGTTATCAGGGGTTTGGCTGCACTGGTGTGATTTGCACTGTGCTCCAACAAGTCCTTACACTGCAGCCAGGCAGGCTGCAACCCTGCTGGGATTTCTCTTGCTGCATTGAGACCAATATTAGCAAAAACTCATTTCCTTTCATGGGCCTTGGAATGGTAGAAATTAGGGCATGTAGTGATTTTGCCTTTTCTTTTTCTTTTTTTTTAAATATTTTTTATTTTAACTTTTTAAGCACACCTTTTATTTAGGTAGGTTCAGTTCTGTCTGGGTCACAGCAAGAGGCATGACTTACAAACAACAAAAATCACAGATAGCATTGGCCAAGGGGGAAAAAAGAAAAAGCTGTTTCAGCCAAAACAGACATTTAATCAATTTGAAGTATATCTCATCAGTGTGCACATCAATCTGCCCCATTAAATACTGCATCCTTTAATTCCCTCCTTTAATTCCTTCTGCCTTTATGAACAATTCCCTTTGTAGCTGAAATGCCTGGTGAAGGTAGTGCAGCCTCTTTTTCAGCAGGAATATGGATGTTTGACTTTCTCAATTAGCTGAAAGTCCTTCAGCAGGGGGTTCCCTGAGGCACAAAGCATTCCTTGGCTGGTGACCCTCATTCCCTGTGCTGCATTACCCTGACAGGAGCAGCAAAGCACAGACTTTCCACCAGGGTTTCTTCACTTTTCCCAAAACTTGCCAGTTTGACAGCTTGAAACATCATCTGCTTTTTTGGGGAGGGGAATAATCTGGATATTCCAAAGTGCTCTTCTCACTGCACAGAGCCCCAGAGCAGCCTGTGCTGTGCTCCCCCTTCTCTCACAACTCTCCTGGATTGTGTTTGGTGGTGCCTGCATGCTGACAAGCTGCAATGCCTTGGTCTGGACCAGGGCAGACACCCTGATTGCAGTTAGCAGAGCTCTCACTTTCCATCACATTTATTAGGCTGCATCTTTTTGAAAGAGTTCCTCCAAAATAACTCAGGCAACAGCAACGCTCCAGCAGCACTGTACACAAAATATTCACTGTGAAAAATGTGCCAGCATCACCTTCACTGGATCAAAAGTCATGTCAGAGAAGATATCAAAGCATGAAAATCTGCTTGCATAAAAAAGCCAAAAGCCTGAAGCCATCCCAAGCACCTTCAAACGATGCGGGAGTCGCTCACAGAGCTGAGGATGGATCAAGGGGTAGCACAATTTCCAGCCAAACTCCTTCAGCTGTTGCTATCTTCTCCAGGAGCTGTTTTCAAACTGTGCAAACTTTAACTTTCTTTGAGAAAAAGCCACTGCACAGTGTTGGAAATCCTTCTTGATTCTGTCTCTCAGTGCCTGTCAGGTATATGTTCATTTATGTCAGCAAATCAGGAGTCATCCATCCCATATCTGAGTCAGAGATAAAATCTGTGAGGGAACTTTTTCCTGCACAGGTTTTCAGGTGTGGGAGCAGCTGGGTCTGGGATGGGGTAATGGGGACACAGGCCTCCAGCTTAACACTGTGGCTCAGGTGCCACCTGGGCAGGAGGAACCTGCAAATCACTCAGTCTGATGGCGCTCTCATTTATTCGCAGAAACACCTGCCACACAACAAACCCTGAAAAACTTTTTTTTTTTTTTAATTTTTCCCCCTAGAGAATTCACAGTTTAACAGATAAGTTGCACTTCAGGCATTTTTATTAAACTTTCCCTTGGAACCAATTTGACTCACTTGATGTGACAAGGCACTGAAGGCTGGGGAGTCCAGCAGTGGGACATCCTCTCCCTCCCTTCCTCCTGCAGGCTCTGCCCTCATGGAATAGACCTGGAGGACTGTGGATGAAGTGAGAACCAGTGTGCTACACAGTCCTGCCCTTGATAACCAGCTTGAAAAAGAAGTCAATGAAACACTCGTTTGTATTTTTGCAGTTGAATATTTGCATTCTGTCATTTTTCTTCCTTGGATATTAATGCAGGAGATAATTTGTAGGGAAACCATGGGGATCCTGATCACACAGACACTCCAGATGCTTTGTGCACAGAGCACAGTGCCTGTGCAGAAACCTTCCAGTAGCTGGAGCAAAAAGCATCTTCTGCTGCTCCACAATAAGGAAAACATCCTGTGTGTGCTCCTTGCACTATTTATCTGTTCCCAGTAGGACTGTGAGGTAGCAGCCCTGTGCAAACACAAAGACTGAGACAGGGGGCACAACTAACTGGTGCCACTCATAAGGGAGACAGCTGCCACCAGCCCTGCCCATCTGTTATTGCCACTAAATCTTCTTCCACCCACTAGGACATTTGAGTGTGTTTCACCCCAGGAAAATCCCAGTGCTTCCAGGTCTGGAGATTAGGAACAAAAAAACTAAATTTAATATTACTAAAAATTTGATTCTTCAGTGCTGCTGGGAGGCAGAGAAGTTATTCATGACTGATATTACAAATTATTAGTGTTGGTGCATAATTTCTTGGGGATGTGGGTGCCTCCATCACTGTGCCATGCACTCTTTCAGTCCTTTCCTGTTGTCCTCTGCACCTCCACACCTGCTTCTTTCCCTGTTGCAAAGGACACAGATGAAGTAGATTATGTACTTCT
This sequence comes from Zonotrichia leucophrys gambelii, assembly GCF_028769735.1. Classification (NCBI taxonomy): domain Eukaryota; kingdom Metazoa; phylum Chordata; class Aves; order Passeriformes; family Passerellidae; genus Zonotrichia; species Zonotrichia leucophrys. The sequence goes on from NC_088171.1 coordinate 146,174,760, forward strand.
GAAATGGGGACTCAGTGTGTTTTTTCCCAGTTTATCTTGTAGCCTGAAGGGCTCTGTCTCTGCACTTGCTGTTGGTTTTCCTGCCTTTGTTATTGCTCGGATACCTTTTGTATCTCTCCACCCTTATCTGTTTGTGCTGAGAGCTCCATTCTCTGTTGTATTAGTTTATTTCCCTCTGCTTAAGCACTCATTATAGTCTAATTTCCTCTTATTACTCTAAATTGCCCATCTCTCTATTTCTATGTTTTCGACATATTTTATCTGCATTATCAATCTACAACCATTCCTGTTATACCTGAGACTCTCTGAAAATTTCTTCAAATTTGTAAACTGAGATTTTGTTAGCTGTCACCATTTTGCAATAGGACTTTAAAAAAAAAATAAGCAAAGCTGACAGTCATAATATTATATTTGATAAATCTCATATAAAAGAATGTGGATTTTTGCACGTCAGTAATAGGAACAGAATGCTAATCCCATTGCTGCTATCCTATTTCCTATCCAGCACTGCTAGTCAACAGGCAAACTGCTGAGGAGAGTCACACTGTTGGAAAGTCTAATTTTGAATTTCAGACCCTGAAGTCTAAACTCTATGTTAGATAGAATATTAGATATTATAGATAAGATATTATATAAGAGATCGTATTATTTACTTTACAAATATACAAATTATGGCCAGTCATTAATGAAAACCAAACCTTTACTTAATCCATGAGTAGTTGGCTGAATGGTGATACCTGGATTTTGGGATACTTAATATTTATTATTTTTTCCATATGAATAAAGCTGTTCCAGCAGTCCAATCTCAGACTGAGAACAGCAAAAAATAACTCTGTCGTGAATAAAGCAAATATAAGCAGTTCCCAAACAGCCTTGAATTTGGGATTACTCACAGAAAATTTTTAATAAGTGTGACTATGTTCAGAAATTTTTATGTCTGAACATATGCTTTCACAATTCATGCATGCACATTTAACTTTTTTTAAAAAAAATAACTTAATAAAAATACTTTCAGTGAGTAATTCTCCTAAAAAAGCCCTCCTTATGGATGTCTATGAAGAAAAAAAATAATTAAAGAAAAATTTAGGAAGATAGGGGGAAGGCATGTCTGCACAATCAGAAATCATTCTGTCTGGTTCCAGGGCATTGTGGGGAAAAACCTTGACAGGATCTTTGTATTGTTCTGATTAGGCAGTATATATTTTTTGGGTCAACCTGTTATATTTTTTCAGTGTTTTCAAAAGCTTTCATTTAGATTTAAATGGGTGTTTTGTTCAACCTGAAAGAGATAATTTTGTTTGGAAGACTTTTTTTTTTTATTTTAAAGAAAAAAAGAAACCTATAAAAGGCTATAAAAGAGCTGTAAAAGCAAGGCGGCAGAAACAGCCCAAACTTGAGGTGATCTGAGACAGCTGCCTTCAGATCTCTGCTTGATCAGAGAAATTTAAAACCAGCTCCAAATGTGGATGATGGAGGAAATAATGGCAGTCAGTTCACTTTGGTGAGTGCCTTCCTCCCTGGGTGATATTCCTCCTCCTGCTGTCTCCCAGTGGATACTCTAGACAGGAGCTGAGGTGCAGAGAAGCCTGCAGCCAGATAGGATGGAGCCCTCTGGGAATGGGAAAATGGGGATGCAGACCTCTGGGAAGTCAGCCAGAGAGAGGGAGAGCATCAGAGATCCCACAGCTACTTCCACTGATTTTTCATGGCCCACTGTGAGGAAAGGCAAAATTCTTGTGAAAGCTGAAATGAAATATCTCTGCTCCAGGTGAAACTAGCTCAGCTTTTGGCTTGTTCTGACTCACTGTATTCAACTCAAATTTATAAATGCTTTTGCATCAAATTGGAACTGTCTCTGAAAATGCATATCCACCTTCAAACTTTGTCTTTTCTGTTCTTGATCCCTCTCCCTCCATGCTGTGATTTTATCTGGCTGTTTCCATGTTCTGTTTTGGCACTGTCCTATTGGCATTTTTTTCAGCAACCTCAAAAGAAAAAGGAGATAAAGGTGGAGCCCTGTGGAGGCACCCACCCTAATCCATGGCCAAGGCAGGGTACACATTCCCTGTGTGTAGTGCAGCCAAATGGCTGAGTTACCACTTCCTTGGGAGCCTCAAACAGACCCCATCCTCCCCTACAGGGCGGGATCATCTGAACAAAAGGTTTGGATGCTGCTCAAGTAAGTGGGAGAGGATATTTCCTTCCAGTTCTCCAAGCTGTGGGCCAGGTGGGAGCCAGGAACCTGAGCCTTGTGCTCCAAAACACAAACAAGCACTGTGGGCAGCCCAAAACCTGGGGGTGGCAGCTGCTCCATGGGCAGCACCTGCTGTGCTGCAGAGAGGAGGTGGGAGATCAATACCAACTACCTGAAGGGCTGTGCCTATTCCCTCCTTGGTTCCAGTCAAATATTGTCCCAATGTCCCTTGGTTTAGTCACCCTGATCCTCCTGGTGGGTGATCTGCCTCTGCCTCTTCCCACATCTCTCTGAAGAGCGACAGGAGGGTGTAGCCATATTTTCTGAAAAATCCTTTCCTGAGGATCTTTTCTCCTGAGAAGCTGAGAGACCTCAGGAACAAAATGTAAATAAACAATGATTATCTGCTGCTGTGGAATGCAACAGGTCCATCTGTGATTGGTCTCATGTGGTTGTTTCTAATTAATGGCCAATCACAGTCAGCTGGCTCGGACTCTTTGTCTGAGCCACAAGCCTTTGTTATCATTCCTTTTCTATTCTTAGCTAGACTTCTGATGAAATCCTTTCTTCTATTCTTTTAGTATAGCTTTAATATAATATATATCATAAAATAATAAATCAAGCCTTCTGAAACATGGAGTCAGAGCCTCGTCTCTTCCCTCATCCTCTGACCCCTGTGAACACCATCACAGGTGGGCTCACCCTGCACCTCAGATCTCTGCAGATCAGTGGAGTGGGTGTGAAACCCTGTGAGGAGTTTTTGTTACCCTTCAGTTCCTCAGATCTCTGGATAATGAATGCAGCATTTTCAAGCTGGTGGAATTAAGCAGCATTCAGTTTAATTAAGGGTTGATTATTCAGGGAAGAAATCAACCTGTCAGTCAGGTATGAGGTCCAAAGCGTATGGTGGGAGAAGATGGGCAAGGACCTACCTGTGTGACAGTGTTCACAGGGGTTTCAGGTTGAGGGAAGAGACGAGGATCTGACTCCATGTTTCAGAAGGTTTGATTTATTATTTTATGATATATATTATATTAAAGCTATACTAAAAGAATAGAAGAAAGGATTTCATCAGAAGGCTAGCTAAGAATGGAATAGGAAGGAAAGATAACAAAAGTTTGTAGCTCGGGCTCTCTGTCCAAGCCAGCTCACTGTGATTGGCCATTAATTAGAAAAAACCACATGAGACCAATCACAGATGGACCTGTTGCATTCCACAGCAGCAGATAATCAATGTTTACATTTTGTTCCTGAGGCCTCCAGCTTCTCAGGAGGAAAAATCCTAAGGAAAGGATTTTTCATAAGAGATGTCTGTGACATACCTGCAGACAGCAAGACAAGTATCCATGTGCTTCTTTGGGCAGCCTGACATGCTCACGGCCAGGCAGAGCTTTCCCCTGTGCTTGCACAGACCTCTGGAGTGACTTGTACTCCAGACTGTTTGTCTGCATTCAGGAGCTTCCTGCTCAGCCCCAAGTTAAGATTTACCATTCATATTACAATATCATTTAAGCATCCTGCATTGGCTCAGATGGGAGTCACCTGGGCCATGGAGATGATCCCAGAGTAAACTTGGTAAAGTAAACTGAAAAGGTTAGGCTGAGTTTATCTCTTTCTTGTGTGCATTAAGGAAAGGAGGCTGTGGTATTTACCATCTTCCAGCTGAGCAGTTGTGACCTTGCAGGCATTTCAGGTTGACAAGAACAGGAAAATTCCATTTCCTGCATAAGTCCAAATGGCAAGCAAAGCCCCAAAAGCTTATTGCCAAACATATATGGATTTTTTCCATATTTATGGATGCCCAGGTCTATTTTCCTAGTGACTGAGTGTGTGAGAATGCCTTAGGTAAGTTCTTTTTCTTTCCTGCACCTTCTTTCCCCAGAAGGAAAATTGCTGATAATGGTGGAATTTGTAGAATGATTAATCAGCTACAGACAAATGGAAACAATAAGTATGAAAATCTCAGGTGTAAGCTTTTGGGGAGGCAGAGTCTCAGCCTCTCTGTAGAAAACATCTGTATGATGGGATCCTAAGGCAGGACTAAATACTGGGGTATTTGAAATGCAGGTACATGTTTCCAGACTTCACCTCTCCTTTTTCCTTTCAGGATTTTATTGCTTCTCTCATCATTGTAAGTTCTCTTTTTTTTCTCTTCAAGCTCTTGTGCCTTTTGATTTTCCTTGATGGTTTTGTATGAGCTTTCAGTTTTCTGACAATCTGTTACAGTTTTTAGCCTCAGAGGTCAGTTTTTAGTCCCTGGCACATGCTTGAATTTCTTGAAGATTTAAAGCTTATGAGAGCAGCCCTGATGCCACTGGTAGAAATACTCAAGTTCCCAAGTAAGGCATAAATTTAAGAGCCTTGTTGAATAGATTTAAATCTGGTATAATACTACAGAAGTAGGACAAGTTGTCTGGATTTATACCAGGTGCTTGGAAGCAGAATCAGGACTTAGTCTTAATTTATTTCATTACAAGCACCTGTAACACCTTAATAGACAGGTGCTCTGTTGTATAAATGCAGTTAAGGAGGATTATTTGAGACTTCCTCTATACTGTATCTTTGGAGGTTTTCTGTCAGATATTGCAGTTGTAGTAGGAGTTACAGAAAGCACTGTGTCCCCATGGTACATTACATGCTGCACTTCCCAGTGGCAGTAAATGTTCTGGCTTAATCAAAAAGATCACATTTCTTTCTATTACTACCTGCCCAGAGAAGCTGGAATAACTTTTGGCCAAGGAATACATTAGTTTAAATCTTAGATTTCAAAATGAAATTACACTCAAGTCTTGCAGATATGATTCATATGTCCCCCCTTACTTCCAATCTCTTCCTTTTTCTGCTTCTAACTTGAGTTTGTGTGAGAACTGCAGTGCTGTGGTAGTGCTGGCAGTGGTCAGGGGCTCAGCAGGGGCAGGCACAGAATTCAGGCATCCCTTTTCCCTACCCATCCCTCTGTGCCATCCCTTTTCCCATCAGAGATGGTTCAGCTCAGCCATTCCTGAGCATTCCTGGCTCACCCAGACCCACTCTTGCACTGCCTGCAAATCATCCTCAGGCAGGCACAGCTTTGGATTTAAATCACAATGCTCTGCTCTTTGCAAGGCTCCTGGAGAGAGTTCTGGGGGCATTTCAGGCTCTCCCCAGCCCAGTGGCTGCAGGAGGATCTTTTGTCAGTTTTTTATCTCCCTGCTGGGATGTGTGAGTGTCCCAGTTTTGGAGAGATGGGATAGCACTGGTACCCATCCTCTGCGTGTGTCTGTCCTGAAGATTTATGAAGTGATATTTTCAAGGAGTCAAGCATTATTTAAGCCAGGTGCTGTGATCTATTGATAACAAATGGGATAAACATTGGGTAGTTTAATATTTAAAGCACAGTCTCTGGAATTGGGACATCTGTGGCCTTTTCCATCTCTGCTAATGGCTTCCTGCCTATCCCTGGACAAGACACATCCCCTCCCTGCCACTCCTCTCAGATTTCATATTAATGTATCTATTTATCTGTGAACCTTTCTGGTGAACAGCTCTGACAGGTGCTGGTGGAAAGGCAGGTATAGCAGGTTCTGGGTGCTCATGAGACCCTCAGGATCCTCTTTGGATGGAAGATTTTGAATCTAGGGGTGGAAAATTGCTCTTCCACCAGCCACCTTCCGTTTTATTTCTTTAGACTTTCTTATTATTTGTTTCCAATATTACATCCACTGTGTAACTTAAGTGCCAGGGATTTAGAATGTCACTGTGTCATGGCTCTGGGAAACATCTAACCCAAGGCATTGGGAGCTGTATAAATACAATGGCCTGAGACAGAGAAGATGGCTGGGAATTGATAATTTATGCATCCCTTTAAAATTGATAAACTGATAAATTATGCATCCCTTTTAAACTCTGTTTTGATGATTAGAAAACAAACACACATTCCTGTAGCTTCATCGATAAACCTTTTCACTTTTTAAGAGAAACCTAACGTTCACCTTTTTTCCTGTTTGGTGCATTTCCTTTTATTTCAGAGCTCAAGCATACATATAAATATAACAAGGTTTCTGACCCTTTTTGTATCATAACAAAATATTCATGGAACAAAATTACTGCAGATTTACCCCAGAATGGTTTATCCAGGATAAATCATGGACATGGATCCAGTCAAACTGAGCAGTAGCCCAAACTCCAGCTATGAGAGTTTACTGTTTGACTCCTCCTGGTTTATACAATTCCTGGTTGTATATCTTGAGATCTGTCACATCTTTAGTGGAACATCCTACTTGTCCATGTGAAATGTCTTCTTCCAGTTATTTACTCATGGAAGCATTTCTGTTGTCCGGAGGGTACATATTAGTCTGGTGTGCACTTATTTGGCTGTGATCCAGTGGCACACTCTGCCCAGACATCTTTTATAAATCATGCCCAATGTACTCCCATGCATTCTTTAGAGGACCACAACACAGAGTACAGCATGTCCCTGGATTCTTGGTACCAGCTTCTGACTCAACTGCAGTGTGCATATTTTGTGCTAGAGGATCTTTTTACTGCAGTACTTAATGTTCGGTGAGAGTTTAATCAAGAAACATGAGTAATTGGCATTAGCATCCACTTCTGAGCAAGAGAACAGCTTTGATAGCATCTACACTCATTAGACATTTCGTTCCAAACACTGTTCATTCCAGTCAGCACTCTTCATATTGGCTTCTGCTTTGTAAATACAGCACAGATTCTGCTGGGCACAGAAGCAGGCCTTGAGCAAACACTCCGTGGTTACACAGAAGCAAGAAGCTTTAACTGTTGAAAAGAAACAAGTGGAACACAACAGTTACTTAAAAAAAAATTTCTAAGCAGTGTGCAAGACAACAGAAAGATCTTCAATGACAGGACACAGGATTTATTTACTGGCTGCCTACCTGAAATGAGTAGGATTGGTTTTGCTCACATTCTGGTGTGAATCACTGGAAAAGCTCAAGCTTCCACTGGGGAGGCCTGATGAAAACTTGTTGGGCTGCACTCGTGGAACCAAAACAATAATATGCAGTGAAGGGGCATCAGCCATGCCAGGAGTGAGATGGGAGGGAGCCAAACAGGTCTCTGTGCTTTGCCCTTGTCTGCTTGTGTAAGAATCCTGAACAGAAAATGGAGTGCACCAGCAGGTCTGCACCACAGTCCTTGTCCTCCTACCACTGGAATCAAGGCAGGTGAGAGACATTTAATCACCTTACAGGCTCTGTTTACTTTTTAAATGCAGAAACAGTTAAATACAAACAGTTAATAGGCTTTCATTAATAAACTTTCCTCTGTCTACTATGGAAATGAAGAACAGACTGTTATGGTTACAGTGCCAGGGAGTAGAGTTTTGGTGTTGAATATTCTATACATACACACATACATCCATGGTGGGGGATGTGATTTCAGGAGGAAAGACCAGGGGCTGGAAGTGGGAAGGGGACCATCCTGCCTGGGTCCCTAAGGGAAGAAGGTATTGGGGGCAGCAAAGTTTATTTTCCCTGATTGTCAAAACCAGCAAAACAAAATAATGCTGATTTTCAGGTAGCTTATAAAATAACAATGTTATGTTACTGTGGTATCTAAAATGGCCCTAGGGCAGAAGTTAGGAAATGTGTTCTGTGTCAATTCACCCCTACACTCTCTGATTAAATTTGTACCCAAATCAAGTAGTACAAAGTCTCAAATTGTTTAATAAGTTGTCTTGACTTATAGGTTTTATTTTGTTTCTTTTTTTTAAACCATTACCTTGAAAATGTGGAGCAGCAGGAGCCCTGAATTTTGTATCTGTCAGTAGAAACAGTCTGGGTATCTTGTTCTGCTGTTCTATGATACTTTACACTTTCACAGCTTTAAGGCACCACTGAGGGAACGTGCCACCTATTATTTCAAGTAATGCTAACTAAGCTTATGTTGAGTGAAGCACAAAAACATCAATTTCTTTATATCAGTGTTTGAGAATAATGTGCCTATGCAAGGACTCTTGCATCCCAGTTGCCTGCTGTGACCATCTGACCTGAGTTTTTACTCAGTGCTGCATCCTGCAGGGTGATCTGCAGTAGCCAAATCATTTCAAAGAGCTTTAGGCCCATGGTTTCCTAGGGGTGATATAGCCAAGAGTCAGAAAATCTGAGCAACCACTTCTCATTTAAGGAAGTGCCATTTGAGATCTGCTACCCTAGAAATTATCTAACAATATCATATAGAACTAGCCTGTCGAGGCTCTTCATCTGGCACACAGCACTGAACCTCATGAAATTTGGCTTTGCTTGATTTTTGGCCAAATCTATTTGCCCTGAGCTGAACACAAAATTTGTCAGGATGAAGAACGTAGTAGTTCAGTGCCCTGGGACAACAGTTTCTCAGTCACCTTTCCCTAAACAGAATATTTTTGTTCTTACCAGCCTTACACTCTTCATGCTTGTATCCCAGGAAGAAGGCTTAGGTAAAATCAGCCCATCTTTCTCCCTGCCTGGGCTCAAGGCTGATCTAGGAGACTGGTTCAGCATGAGAGCCCTTCCCCCTGCTACCCACATGTGAACACACTGCCAAATCTCACCTCTGACTCTCATGTGCTGCCCTCAAGTCATGCCATGTCATGCCACCTCAGGTGCCTGAGACATTTGTGGGATAACACTTGCAGTGCAGACCCTCTTGATGCTGTTTTCCTGTTGCCCAGTAGAGGCACTGAAGCAATTACAGCCCACTGGACAGATACTTATAGATGCTGATGGCCACAGTCCTTTCCTTTGACCTATTCCAAACATCACTTCTCTTCATAAAAAGTAGTAAAAGCCCAGCATTGGGCTGTCTGTTTATTGTTGCTGTCACTTCCTAGTAGCAGCAACAAAACATGGGTTGCTCCACCCAATCAACTTCCATTTCTCATCTCCTCTTTCCTTTGTTTCCTCTACTACACCTGTGCTTTGTTTTATTCTCTCTTGGAGATTCAGGAGGATCTTATGCTGGAGTAACAACTGACTCTCAGGAGCACTGCAAGAGTGTGGCTCTGATTCTTCCAGGACATGGAGGGAGAAGTTTGTCAAGGGGATAGAAAGTGAGGGAGTCGAGGGTGATACAGCCCTGATGGACCAGAAGAAAGAATGAGCTCAAGGGAAGAGTGTGAGGGCAGAAAAAGGGGTAAATGATAGAGATAAGAGCATAAATATGAGCAGGAAGAAACAACACAAGGCCTTAAAGACTGAGTTAGCAATATGATGAAGAGTTAAGGACTGTCAATAAGTAGGTTCACAATCTGAATGGGAATGGATCAGAATTGTTAGCTGAAGCTCTGTCAATGTTAAGGAGAGGAGGAAAACAGGCAGCAGAGAGTTTGCAGCAATCCAGTTACTCAGAGGGGACCTTGGCTCAGCTCTTGAGACCTCAGAAGCTCACTGGAACAAGGTGGGATGATCATGGGAACAGGCTTTTTTGGGGAATTCTTGAGGTTTTCTGAATGGAAACAGCATAGAGAAGCCTTTCTACAGCAGATTTATATCACCACTGGCTTTGCTGCTAGCTGGAAATGCAAGACAAAGTGAAAATAAGTATTTATTTTCCTCCAGCTATCCTCAATCATTGAAATATTGAGTGAGTCTGTGAGTTTGGTTTAATCAATGCTGCTCTGGCCAAACTTGTCACTTATAGACAAAAATGCAAGTATGCCGAAGAGAAAACAAGGCCAGAAAAAAACCCAAAAACACTATTGACAATGACCTTTGAGCAAAAGTGGATTTTGTTTCTGTTACACTGGTATCTCTTAAACATCCTAGCACCAACTCCCAGCAGCAGAGTTCACAATAAAGTGTTTGGATAAATGACTTGATTTGTCAGAAGTTCAGAACATTTCCCATGAATGAAGTGGGAACATCAAATACCAAGTTTCTTCCAAAACAAATTAATTAGTTGTGACACTTTTTCTGATCCCAGGTCTTTGACATGTCTCCTGTGACATCTTGGACTTTTTGGCCTGGTTTCCTGGTAGAGAAACTGTCAGTGACCACAAGTCGGGTGTGTTCCAAGGGTTTTGTCACAGGATCTGGGAAAAAATGGCCTAAAACCATGCAGAATTTTCTTTATTTTGTGTGTGCTGAGGGAAATAACCTTAAAAAAAAAGAAATCCTCTGTTTACTCATGGTGCTTATTCTAAGCAGAAAAAGCAGAGGAGGATATCTGGTGTAGCTGAAACTAACTACAGTGCATCTTTCTGAGATTAAAGAGTGGCTTATACTAAAAAAAGATAATCTTAAATATTTTGTGAAACCATACTGTCTGCTGATGCTTTCCCTGAGGGTCATGGTGGATATTGAACTCTGGCCATGTGACTCTGACAAAGCCAGCATAGGCTTTTTAAAAATTGTTATTGTTTTATTTATTTATTTTTTATGTTGAATAGCTCCATTTTGGCTGAAAGAACCAAATTTGTAAGATGGAGAAATGCTGTTTACCAGCATGATAACCTTGTGTGGCAACAGACTCATGATAAATACTCCATAGATCCAGAAGTTCAGTCTGATGCATGGTCTGGACCAGACGGTTCTCTTGCAGTGTGATGATTTATTGTATTGCCCAGCCAACTGGAGTGGCATTAAAATGAATGATACCAAGATCCTGGTTTGGAAATGGTCTAGGCCATTATGTTTTAAGTACAGATTTCTTAAAGGGCAGAAAGAACCTTGGAGAAAGAGAATGAATTGGAAACAAATTGTAATCGTGACATTCTGCCCTCTCTGCTCTCCTCTCCTTGCCATTTTTGGCAATTAGGGCATTATTTCTTCTTTCCTGTCAAGTACTGGTAGGATTTGAAAAAGGCTTTTCAGTCATTTGCCTTGTGATTTGCAGAAAAGGAATAAAAGAGTTGTTTATTCTTCCATGCCTGCACAGCTATGTCTGCGCTTCCTTTTTCCTGGAACACATCCTTTGCTTGTTTGAAAGAGGTTTCATAAAGTCAACATAAGAGATGCACCAGTGGGTTGCCTTGGCTAAATCCTTGATAATTTACAACACTTCATGATGCCATAAACCATGATGTGCTGAATTGTTCTACCAGGTTCTATGTTCACACCTTTCTGTTTATTCTTAATGATCACATTTCTGCATGTTTTGGTTATTCCAGCTAAATCATGTGTGAGAAGGTCTCCAAGTTGTCAAATTCATTCTCAGGTTACTAGGGAAAGTAATTTTCTCTTTTTTTTCTCTTATTTTCTTTTAATCTATGCTAATTTTAACTACCTTACTGATTATCTTGTGCTCTGTCAATTATGTAGCTACCACAGCTCCCGTATTTCTGCTGCAACTAGAAAAGTTTTCAGCATCACCATAAACATTCAGAGTGCATTCTCTGGTAATAGCTCATACTTTCATGATATCAGATAGGATGACTCCCAGAAAGACAGTCTGATTTCAGCTTATCCAAGATATCTAGTTAAGACAAGGCAATTTTGATCCCCTGCAGCCTATCTAACCCTGCAAACCCTGGTCATTCAGACACAGAGCACATGTACAGGTCTGAGTGTGACTGAATGGGTTCAGCCACCCACATCACTGTGTGGAGGCCATCAGCCTCCTCATCTCCCCCTCACCTTCATTTGGGAACTGAGCTCTTACAAGCACTCACTTTGCATTTTGATCTCTCTGGCCTCCAGTGAAGTGTGCAATTCAGTATGATACCCAGATAGATCATGTGCTAGTCAACCTCAGCCTTGGATGTGCAAAATTGCTTATTGAGTCTAAAGGTGGAGGAGACTTGTCACAGATATCTTTTATGAAAAATCCTTTCCTTAGTATTTTTCCTCCTGAGAAGCTGAGAGGCATCAGGAACAAAATGTAAACAATGATTATCTGCTGCTGTGGAATGCAACAGGTCCATCTGTGATTGGTCTTATGTGGTTGTTTCTAATTAATGGCCAATCACAGTCAGCTGGCTCGGACTCTCTGTCCAAGCCACAAGCCTTTGTTATCATTCCTTCTTTTTCTATTCTTAGCTAGCCTTCTGATGAAATCCTTTCTTCTATTCTTAGAGTATAGTTTTAATGTAATATATATAATAAAATAATAAATCAACCCTTCCTAAACATGGAGTCAGTTCCCCATTTCTTCCCTCATCCTAAGACCCCTGTGAACACCGTCACAGAGACTCACATCTGTTTCCCTGAATTCATACATGGTCAGCTTTGGATATACCAATCAGATATCCAGGAAGGATGCTCAGGTCACCATGACTATGATTTTGCATGAAATCCTTAAAACTGCACTCCTAGTTTTGGATTGTGATGCTTAGTTGCCTGCAAGAAATTAGATTTTATACAATCATAGCTTGGTTGCTTATTTTGACAGAGGCCAAAAATGTTGGTACAAGTCCCCTTTTCTGATTGCTCATATTGCAGCCTGCACCATTGAACCTGCTTCTCACATGGTTCATGTAAACTTTCCAGTGTGCAATCCCTATGAAGAGATGATCAATTAGTATAATTTAATAATTACAAATAAAACCATACTTCGGATTTTTCCAGTGTCATGAGCAGCTGCTGATGGATCTACAGGCATAGAGTATCTGTCCATGCCCTCCCAAGGCTCTCTTGGAACTGCTCAGTGATGTTAAGCACTCAGACAGCAGGGATTTTTTGGGAACAGTCCAGCTTGCTCTGGTATTAGGAACCATTTAGCAAATGGTGATAACTAATTTAATTAGGATCAGATGCTGATGCCATTTGTGAAGATGATGCCGTATGGACACAACCCACTGTTCTTTGGCTCTGAAGCATCTTTCTCTGATTTTTGGAGTGCCATGAGATACAAGCACAAGCACACTGACAGCAATGCACAGTAAATGCTTGGAGTATTCGGATATTTGTCATTCAACCAAGGTATTTCATCTACTCTGTTGTCAGATGCCATCAAGACCAGCAGTTTTATATTTCTTGAAAGGATTCATTCCTCAAATGACTGTCTTAAAGTAATCAATGTTCTGAAATTCTTGTCACTTACTGTGCAATTTACACGTTAGGTCTAATTTACACACTTTGAGTGCTCAGAAGATTGGTCTACAGTGATAGTATATGTCTACTTCTTGTCAGTCAATAGAGGGATTCTGACTAATTGCTGGTGTTTTTCTGCTGTTGTGGGTTATGCCTACATGTTCTCTGGAGCATGATGAAGCCCCAAACTGCCCATCCGATCAGCATTTTACTACTGCACAAGAACATAACTTTGTTATCAAAATGCTTAGGCAGAGCCACAGACTGAAAATCAACTCTGAGCAGTCCTATCCCATTCCCATCCCATTAGCTACTCACGCGACCCCTAACACTGGAGCCATATCCCATATCACCGGCGGGTGGTCTCATGTTAGGTACAAGGGGATTCGCCCCCATCCACACTCAGGAATTGCTTATGATGCTGTATGGTAGGTTATTCATTAATCCGGAAGCAATCCTGGAATTATTGATAATGCTGTATGATAGGTTATTCATTAATCCAGAAGCAATCCTGGTGGATCCTTCTGTTTGAAGCAGGGCAAACAATAAAGAGAGATAGGGATAAGGGAATTGTCGAGCTAAGCATGATCAGAGCTAATAATGTCAAACTGACCCTAAGAGCCGTGACAATGTCAAACTGACCCTAAGAGCCGTGCCAAGCCATGGGAACCAAGCCAAGTACACCGGGAATTGACCATATTAGGATAAGAGTTCAAAAGTTTAAAGAGGAAGACTCATCAGAAGACCCGCGCCCATGAGGAAGGCAACGAAGGACCACCATGAATAATCCTCAAAATAGATGTCTCCGCCCACGCTCCGCCCACACCACGCCTCTTATGAATATGATGTAACCCTGCACCCAAGATTGTATAAAAGCTTGCTTCTGTTATGAGATAGCTAGAAATCCCTTTGTGATTTCTCCGACGCGTCGTAATAAAATACCTCCTGTCTATGCTGACTTACTTGAGTCTCTTAGGCAGTTATTCTCGCCTTTTGGGGCAAAATTCGGCATGAATGACTTCCATCTTCTGTCAGTTCAGGAAAAAATATCCTCACTTAATAACTTGCTTTACAGGTCAAGAAAGTCCTGTTTGTATTTTTTACATCCTACAATTTGCACTGTTTCCAGCTAAGCTGTGGAGCTCCCTGCCACAAGGATAACACAGATATTATAAAGTTTCTATGGTTTTTGGAAGATGTTACACAAGTTAATAGGATCTGTTGTATTATCTGCCCTCCATCTAGCAATGGTGCTGAGGACAGAGGCCTGATACAGATTGTTGCACTTATTTTGTCAGTCCTGGCTGCAGACATTTTGGATCACAGACTTGATCCATAATATGCATATGACCATATTTCTATCACTTCCACACCTCATGACTTGTGGAATCAGTAGCTGTTGTGTTTACTTCCAGTGCCTCACATTTGACCACCATCAAAACTGACCATTCAGTGTGGTGGCAGAGAGAGAAAAGTAACAGAAATGCTGCTGACACCTCCAGGTGGATTCCTGATGTCCCCTGTTGACAATGACAACAGGATCAGGATTAACTATGACCCTACTGTTTTCCTCACATGTTTTTTCCTCTGGTCAGGTTCATTCTGAGTGACCTGGATGTTTATCCCCTTACATTGTGCATGTGGACACAACACCTGGCAGTTGCATTTATCTCGCAGCTGGTTGATGGTTTCTTGTTTGGCAGCTGTGGGGCCTTCAGCTCTTGCAGATATTATTGTCAGTGCTGGTGCTGGTAAGAAGCCTTTATAGGTAACTGACAGCTTGCACATCCAGGCACATCTTTAGCTGTGATATTAGGTATTTAGCAGGATTTGTGGATTCATAGAATCTGACAGGGATAGCAGTGAAAAAGCATTTCTGCTGGGGTCCTGTTATAGAATAATATCTATGAAGAATACTCCATTTTCTATCTCTACATGGCTGCTACAGGCAACTCCAGAGTGAGAAAAGGGGCAGAGATCTAAATTTTGCCTTGTGGCTGCATCTCTGATTAAAAATATTCTTGTTGATATACTGCAAATATGAAATCCCAATAAATTCTTTTGTCTCTGTTTGCAATGAAGGAAGAACTAAGAGAATCTGTGCATAAGACTGAAACAGATCTGACTCCCTGCAAACAGGTTTTTAACCAAGAATTCGTCCTTCTTTTATTAACCAACTGAGAGTATATCTATTGTGTGACTGAGTCAAAGCTCCTTTATTTCAGATTTGTAAATGCCCTGCTCTGGCCCTCCAAGGAGTTCTCCAGCACAGTTGTGAGAGAGTTTCACAAGCTCTACTTCCATGCCACATTTTTCCCAATGTTTTCCTCATCAAGGAGCAACAGAAAGAGAACAAAAATACCTTTAATCTGCTATTTTCTCAAACATTCCTCCACAGGTCTGTGAACACAGAAGGAGAGATACTTCTAGAGATACAGCAGCTGAAACAACTCATAATGCTTTTCACAGTTGCTTTTTTGATTGTTATGTATAGACACAGACACAGCCACAGTCTCTAACTCTTGGGCAGTCTCCTCATTTTTTTGCGGCTGAGATCCTTTAGGGGAGGGGACAGCTTTCTGCAATATGCCACTTGCTGTTGAAGGACTGATAGGAGCTGGTGGCATTTGGCTCTTGCTCTGAGATTTTGCTAGATGGGTTTTACTCCCTGAACAGGAACTCATCCTCTCCACATTTAAATGTTTGTTTGAGGGAGGTTTGCTATTATAAAATTGGCATGCTGCAAGTACAACCAAGATCCAAGGAACAGAGCAGCCATCAAAGAGCAGAAATCCACGTTCCTTCACAGAACATGGGGATACTGTGAGAGCATAACGTGGTTTAAAAGGATTGAGAGGAAACTGAGGCAATTTAATATTAGATAAGAGTAGGGTCTGCAAAAACATATTCCGTAAAATCCCACATCCCTATTTCTAGAGTCATTCTTCTTTTTCCAATTAGAGTTTCCAGGCTCACCAATATTCAGAACATAAGGTTTAATAACAAAGCTCGGCGTTGTCTAGATTTTGGTGGTTTTTTTGTTTGCTTGTTCATTTTGTTGGTTGGTTGTTTTTTTTTGTTTTGTTTTGTTGTTTTCTTTTTTTTCGTTGTTGTTGGGATTTTTTTGTTGTTGTTGTTGTTTTTTGTTTGGTTGATTTGTTTGCTTTTTTAATTTAGCTTATTTTTTTTTTTTTTAATAAGCAACCTGCAAAGGTTTTTTAATAATAAAAGCAGTGCTTAGCCTCAGAGAGCAAAGCCCTCACTATGTTGCAAGTAGCTCAAATGTACAGGAGGATGAACTCCTGCCCTAAGCAGCAGGGGACAACAGGAATGTGCTGAAGAAGGGGGAAGGGTTGATTGCAGAGCAGGAGCAAATGATGTAAAGACAGGAAAGGGATGCTTTGATTTTTAAAATAAATCTGGGTTGGTTTAAACCTTTTCAGGTGAACAGCACTGGCCCAGTATAAGGAAACAGAAAACTGCAGTGTTTAACCCTGGAAGATGAGAGATGTACAAACCAAATCTGTAGTGTGCACAGCAAGCAAGAAACGGCAATAACTTTCTAGCTACAAGTCTAGGATGCTGCTGTCAAAAGCACTGATGACATTTGATGCAGCAAATGAGATTGGAAGGAAAATTCAGAGTCAACATCTGCCCTGGGGCTTCTGACAAGTAGATGTAAACTGATGGTCATCAGGATCCTCTGCCAGTGGAAGAACATGTCTCAGGACATGTTGAAATTGAGTTATCATTGGCTAAATTGAATTGCAAGGAATTTGTGTGTGTGTGTGCAGTCCTTTGAACTGGAAGAGCAGATACTCTGCAAGCAGAGAGGAATGAAAACCTGTGGTGTGCTGCTGTGCAGGCAGTGCCTGGTGTTCGGGGACCTCTGATTTTCTTTACCAAGCTGAAGAGTTTGGTGTTAAAAGGCAAAACATGATCTAGTGAACATGGAGAGACATAAATACTCAATAAAATTTCTGAGTGCTGTGAATAGAGACCTTAGGAAGGAATTGCCTCTACTTGCCCGAGTATTTGCTTCTGTTCCAAAACTGAGTTCCTGTAAGAGCTGTGTATTAGAATAACAGGCAGCTGTGTCACTTCTCTTACAGAGCAGCCACTCAAAGTTCTCCAGACCCCAAACTGTCCAAACTATTTAATTTCTAGTTCTAAAAGCATATTTAACCTTTGTTTTTATAAGGCTTTCAAATCTTGTTTCAGAGCTTTGTCAAACTAGGATTTATTGGTGATACAACATCAGAAAACTTGCAAAGCTCCTTTATTTTTCTGAGCAACTGTTTAAGGGTAAAAGTCTGCAAAGGCAAGTATCATTATTTTTCTATCACTGTCTGTACATGAAATAGGAATTTTCAATCAGATTTTGATCCCATATATATATACATATACATACACGTGTATATTTACAGATTTATAGATTTAAAATCTATATTTATATAAATTGAAGACCTCTTCCTCTACCCAATGAATGTTGCATTTACAAAAATGTATTTAGAACTGAATGAAAAAAATATGACCTCTATTTTTCTCTTTATTTAGAGGAATACAGCTGACTTCAATAGAAGTTTCCTTTGATTAAAGCTAGTGAGTGTACCAGAACAGCCTTTATGTGTCAGGGTATAGAACAGCAAGCTGAAATAACCCAAACAAGTTTACTGTTCAGACTAGGATTTAAAAGTCCTGAAAATCCTATTTTTGTAATTTTTATTTCCCTTTAACCCCTTGGCAATAGCTGGTAGGACTCCTGCCATAAGCACTAATGAATTTTGCATTGAATTCTGACTCTTGGCATTTAGGGCTTAATAAAATCTTCTTTTCCTTTATCTGGAAGATTCCTTTTCTGCTAATTGGTGTCAACATCAATCAAGATCAGAAGTGCAACAACACTAGTTTAAAGGCCTTTTGCTGATCTGCTTTATACCCCAAGTAACATGGAGCTGTAGTCAGCCTTCACATAAAAGTGGCAATAAATATTCTTTCACTGTAAAATGCACAAAATCCTTAGAAACTTTGAAAAATGGTCCTGTTGCTGTAAATTAAAAGCTGCTTTCAGAGGTCTGTCAGTTACACAAATGGCATTTTGAGTGATTGGGACTGTGCTAAATACTTTGTGTAGCCTTAGAAGAGTTTTCTCTGGACCTCCAAAACTGTGGATGACACTGGAGTTTTTCTTTAGAGGAAGATCCTCTGGAAAATGAGAGCTGGATCACAGCTCCATGGATGTACATGCCTGATATCATAAAGCACCTTTGGGGGAACTTTCATTGTTTATGGAAGTTAAATGCATCATTAATTAAAACCTGTGGCCAGGATGGGAAGTGTGGATGCTGATGGGCAGCACCTTGTTTCCATTAGAGGTGACTGCCCCTTGCTCTGTGCCAGGCTGGAGACTGCTGGAACCCAGGACATCCCTCTGGCTGTCCTGAGCAGCCAAGACCCCTGCCAGGCGCTCAGAGACCCTGGCACAGAGCCCAAAATGCCCCTGTGGTTTTGATTATGACCCGTGGAGCAAATTGCCAACCTTAGACAAAGACCTGCAAACCACAACAGTTTAAGTAGAATGATAGTGAATTTATCACAGGGTGAAAAAGCAGATTTTGGGGTTTTTAGAATGGGGATTCAGGGGGCAAGATGGTGGAATCTGGGTGTGTCCAGCCTTTCTCTTTCTTCTTCTTGGCCTCCATCTTCTGCTGTGATGTTGGCACTTTTAGATCAGTTTAGAGTAGAAGCTCACTGTCTAAAATAGGTGATAGGTATTGCAAAGTAATTGTAATTATTGTGTACAAAGTTTTTAGTATAAAGACATAACACTGCCCCAGGGAGGCAGAATGCCTCTGACTGTCTTGCTGAGTGGACCTCAGCTGGATAGGAGAAAATATTTTATAGATAAGATTAAATAAACAGCCTTGAGACCGAGAACTGAAGAGCTCTGACTCCTTCTTTGAGTGCTGGGCTGGGAAAGGAGAATATCCAGCTTCTCTTGGGGTCACTGACCAGCGAGAGATCCCAAGAGAAGACCTTGGGTCCTACTGAATTTAGGGTTTGCCCAGGTCAAAAGAAAGATCCAGGCAATCAAGGACTCTGGATAGGTGCCTGCAGATGATGCTTGGTGCTGCACAAAGTGTTGTGTGTTGGTGAGACAGTGGCTCCTGGGGCAGTCAGCTCCCACCATCCCTGCAGGAACTGCACCAGGAGAAGGTGCAGCAGCCCACCAAATTCAGTTGTGGGGTTGCAATAACTTCTCCTTCTGTCTGCTGGGAGATTTAGAATAATGTTATTTGTCCAGACAAGCCATGAAAGGATGATATCTAAAGTAAAGAAGTGTAATCCTTACAGTGGCAAGGGACCACAGCCTCTATTCCCAGCAGTAACAGAGGGTAGGTGTGTGTGAGCACAGAGACCAAGGCAAGGACTGGAGGAATGACTGGGGAAGGTGGTTTCTGAGGAATGGCCTTTAGCAATGACCAAAACTTGTGTGGCAACTCCAGCTCAGGATTCCCACCTCCATCACTTAGTGTAAGTATGGAGTTGGAGGCACGTGGAGATCCCAATGCCTCTGTAGGGCCAGAAAACTGCATTGATGAGTCTGGTTGTGTCCTCTGAGAGACAATGTATTGATTAGTAAAGTGTAAGTGAAGAAAAAGATTTTTCTACACAGAGAATGAAAGACACACAGTAAAAGCTGTTTTAATTATTTTCTTTAAGCAAGGATAAATTGCATGCAGGATATTTCCTGCCTTTCCTGTGGCTGAGCTGGGAAGAAGTACTTTCATACACAGAAGCAGTATGAGACTTGAGTCATTGCTGACACAGGATCAGGCACAACAAACAGCAATTTCCAGCCCTCCCATGCATGCTGCCTTGCGGCTCACACTGCTGCACAGCTCGTTGGGCTGCAGCAATAGGGTGGCTTCATCTTCTTGCCCAGTGAAGCCTAAATGAAAAATGGGGACCTTCATGGCACTTCCTTTGTTAGGTGCTGCAGTGCCCATAAAGTAAGAATATACAAGGGAAGGACAAGCATGAAATCATAGGAACATTTAGATTGGAAAAGATCCTAAAGGTCATTGAGCCCAACTGCTAACCCAGCACTGCCAAGGCCACCACTAAACTATGTCCCCAGGTGCCACATCTGTATGTCTTTTAAATATCTCCAGGGATGGTGACTCCAGGCCTTCCATGAGCAGTCTATTCAATTGCTTGACAACTTATGGTGAAGAAAAGTTTCCTAATATCCAATCTAAACCACCCATGGCACGATTTGATGCCATTTCCTTCTGGGCTATGTCACTTTTTACTTGGTAAACGAAAAGAGGCTGATGTCATCTGGCCACCCTCTCCTGTCAGGGAGTTGTGGAGAGTGATAAGTTCTCCCCAGAGCAGCATCCGTTTCTCCAGGCTAAACAGCCCCAGCTCCCTCCACTGCCCCTCATAAATCTTGAGCTTCAGACTCTCACCAGCTTCATTGCCCTTCAAGGACCTGCTCCAGCCCCTCAATGTCCTCCCTGAGCTGAGTGGCCCAAAACTGGACAGAGCACCCAAGGTGTGGCTCAGCAGTGCCCAGCACAGAGGGACAATCACTGCCCTGGTCACTGCTGGCCACACTGGTGCTGGTCATGATGCCCTTGGGCTTCTTGTCTCTCTTTCCCCACCTGAGCACACACCAGTTCACCTTTGGCTGCTATCACCCAGCACCCTCAGGGCCTTTCCTGCTGGGAGCTTTCCTGCCACTTTTCCCCAGCCTGGAGCATTGCAGGGGCTTCTTGGGACATGAGGGCAGGACCTGGCACTTGGCCTTATTGAACCTCACACAACTGGTCTCATTCCATCAACCCAGTCTCTCCAGATCCCTCTGCAGAGCCCTCCTAGCCTCTGACAGATTGACATTCCCACCCAACTTCATGTTTGCAAATTTACAGGAAGTGCACTTGCTCGCCTCACCCAGATCATCAATGAAGGTATTGATTATTGATTGGTACAGGAGCCCAATACTGATCCCTGGGGGACCATCAATGACCAGCTGGATGCAGCACCTCCACTCTCTGGGCCCAGCCACATAGGCAGCTCTTGACTCAGCAAAGAGTTCACCTGTCCAGGTGTGATGGTGTTCACAGGGGTCTCAGGTTGAGGGAAGACACGAGGATCTGACTCCATGGTTCAGAAGGCTTGATTTATTATTTTATGATATATATTACATTAAAACTATACTAAAAGAATAGAAGAAAGGATTTCATCTGAAGGCTACCTAAGAATAGAAAAGGAATGATAACAAAGGTTTGTGTCTCGGACAGAGACTCCAAGCCAGCTGACTGTGATTGGCCATTAATTAGAAACAGCCACTTGAGACCAATCACAGATGCGCCTGTTGCATTCCACAGCAGCAGATAATAATTGTTTACATTTTGTTCCTGAGGCTTCCAGCTTCTCAGGAGAAAAAATCCTAAGGAAAGGATTTTTCATAAAAAATATCATGTCTGCATCCAGGCTGTGGCTTCCTGACTTTTCCAGTCTGGAATGCCATTTTGACACTGCCTCATCCCACAGTGCAGCACAAGGCTGTGCCTGGTCAATAGAGCAATGGCAAATCTCTGGATGTCCTGCAGGCCATTGTGCATTTTGAGCAATAGCTGCCTGGGGAGCAGGTGAATGCCAGGCACAGGCTCTGTTTGCTGTAACTCACGTGAAGAGCTGCGAACAGAGAGGCTGAACGTTGCGATGACAACACATCAATAAGCAAAGCCACTTTCTCCACATTCTGACATGAATTGCCTGTCTTGGATATGGCACTATAATCAGTGCTTGCATCACCAGGAGGAAAATAAAGGCCAGCATGACCTTCTGGAGCAATAGGACCTGTTTTCCTGGACTGATGAGAGAGTCATTAGTGTGAAAAGTTACTTGGGCTGTCAGTAACCTGCTCACTGTGTGATGCAGTGCCTTGGCTGAGCCACACCTCTGAGTTCAATTTATCCCTTTTGCACAGGGTGAGCTCTTTAGGGACTGTAGGAGTAAATGCAGGCATGATGGCTGGGCAGCCTGCAGCACTACAGGGACAGCACACAGACTTTGTGTAGAACCAAACACGAGCCCTTTGGGGTACAGAGGGAGAGAAATGGGAGGAGTGGTTTTGCTGGGATTTTCAGCAGTCCTCCTGACCCACCTGGCTGTGTGTGCCCCTGGCAGAGGGGAAGGAAACAGCTACAAAAGCAGTGGGAATTATTGCGCATTAGAAGGACTCTCCTATCCACAACAAAACAGACAATTTTGTCTCCATTCACCTTCTAGGCAGATCAGGGCTGTTCTTAATGCTGGTCTTAGCTGTTTCCCTCTTCATTTCACACATATTTCAAACAAACAGGGATGACAAAAGCATGCAATTTATTGCAACACACAGTGCTGGTAATTTTGCAGGATCTGAGGCCAGCTGAACAATATGCTGCTGACCTTAAATTGCTCATTCCCCTTTGCTGTTAAGTAAAAAAATAAATCAATGGGTAATTCCTTTCTCTCACCTTACCTCTTCTCCCTCCTCCATTTTTAAAGCCAGACATCAGTCCTTTTCATTTAGTCGTGACAATTTTTTTTAGAGCAAAAAGAAAATCTTAGTACCCAACCAATATGTTTAGTTTCTTTTATAGTGTTAATTAGGTGTGCTTAGTGCCTTTCTGAGAAAGGCAGGATGCTAACCTTAGAAACTCAGATAATCCTATTGTCAAATATATTTGTTTAATAAAATAGCTTTGTTTCCTTTTTCTTAGAAGGACTTAGCCTAGAGGATTTAGCTTCTCCTCTAAAACCCAGACTAACCAGGGGACTGCTGGATCCCAGTGTATGTTGTGGGTCAATGATTGCAGAATTACCTGCTGCTATATCTTGTCTGAGCAATGTGTGCAGCTGCAGCATAGCACAGCTGCTTGAGGAGCTGGGAGAGATGTAAAACCGTTTTAATCCTCTGTATTCTTACCTGAAGTTATCGAATAGCATGTTATTAGAACAAAATGGGGATGGCTTTTTTTTAATACACACAAAATATGAACAAGGTGCTCCTGCTGCTGTTGAACTGGTAAGGGCAACTTAATTTAGATTTGGAAATAGCTCAGAGCAACCAGTTCCTTCTTTCATTTATATATGTACACTTTCTGAATTGTTGAGTCTGGATTGCAGTGCACCTTCAGCGCTTCAAAGAAGTGAAATGACACATAGGGAAAGGGATTGGATAATAGCAAAAAACCACATCATATAAGTCTGAAGTTTCCCATGAGCTAACGGATGCAGCATTCATTCTGAATTTATGTAGGCATGTCTGTTTAAATGTGTGTTTTTACATTATCCTGACCACAGCGAGCCTGGCAGCAGCTGTGAAGTGGGAGCCTGAGGTGTTTCCTTCCCTCTCATGCCCATGGCACTGAGGCTGTTCCATTCCTGCCCAACTTGCTGTGCACAGGACAAAAGGAGCACAGGCAGGCAGGCACTTTATCTGAGCTGTCCATATGGGACAGAGTTAGGATTTCCTACCAGCACAGAGAACCATCCTAATAGTAAGAAATAAGCCATAGGAATTAAATTATAAATGTATGTGCTGCCCTTAGGGGATATCAGTGTGTATCACAGTGTCCATAACCATCCCCTCTGTGCTGCTGGGCAGGGGAGGCCAGTTAAGCTGCTCTGTGGCAAATGAACTGTTAATATCTGAGGCACCCTCAAAGAGAAAGAGGCATGAGGGCACTATGTCAATTTATTGTACTGCAATGAAATGTGAACTGAAGCAAAAATAGGGGAAAAAATCTGTTTCGGTGAACAATCACATTTTGGAATGTTTTTGTCCTCAGTGCTAGAAATTTAATAAAACAACTGGAAGTCATCAGGAAATAAATTATTTTCTGACTAAGGAAAAAGGTTTTGGGGCTTGTTCAGAAAAGCTGAATATCATTCTCATTTCTGTTTCAGATGAGCCATGTCACAGAGACCCGCCATGATTTGTTTTCTCAACAGGCTGTTTCCTCCAGGGCTAGTTAGGCCTTTGATTTCACTGGATATGGAAGTACCTGTGGTTCTCTGAGCCTGTTATCTTGCAAGATGAACAATCAACTGTAAAAATGAATTTTAAAAAATAAAATATGTGCCAACAGACCAGTTTTATGAAGTACAGAGTGACAAGGTCAGCAGTCCTTGATAAGCAGTTGGCTAAATTACCACTGCTGATTAACCCAAAGCACTGCAGGGACAATGTTTGCTGTCACAGAATCATAGAATGACTTGGGTTAGAAGTACCTTAAAGATCAGCTGGTTCCAATGCCCCTGCCATGGGCAGGGACACCTTTCATCTGGCCAGGTTACTCAAAGCCCCATCCAGCCTGGCCTTCAACTTCCAGGGACAGGGAGTGTCACTCTGAATTTTTTAAGATTTTCTAAGCCTTCTGATGTTGACATTCTTGTAACAAACTTTCTCACACACTTTCTGTAAATAACTCATTGTTTTGCATTCTTTTATAGAGGAGGAGAAATTTGATGGATTTGTCCAGTGTGATTAGAGAGGTGGCAGTGTCACCCTCCAATCCACTGTCATATTGGAAAACTATAAATGTTGGAGTCAGAAAATAAACTTCCCTTTTTTCTTCACCTTGAGAGCAGTGGTGTGCACTTGTGCTCTTTTATGTCCTATAGTGATAAGGGAGTCCACAACTTCTCTGGGCAACTTGTGCCAGTGCCTCACCACCCTCAAAGAAAAGAATTTCTGTCTAATATCAGTCATTTCATTCTCCTACATGGTCTTCTGCAGAAGTTAATTTTACAGAACCAACATCCAGCATGTTTTTAATTTTAAATTTATCTGCCATGAAGTTCCCCTTCACTCCTCTTCTCAGTGGTTTCCCCCCTCCTACTATGAGTAGGAGTAACAAGAAACCATTCAGTTTATGCTGGTTTAGGACTTGTCATCCTGTGCTTTATGACTTAGAATTGGTCTTGTTAGGAAAAGAAGACACTGGGAACAGAGAGTTATTCTCTGTTCAGAATGACAGCAGGATAGACAGGTGTCATCTCATGATGACATTTAAAGGTGGACGAGCCCCATGAGTGAGGGAGTTCAGTCTGATATAATCAGTGTCAACCCTTATGAAGACTATTTTTGTCAACTTTGTTTATTCCTTTGAGACATTACTTTATAATAACAGGGAAGCTGTAATTTCAATGGTTATGGGGCGTGGGTGGTTGAATTATTCATTCTTTACAGGAGGCAGACTCCATCAAAATCTAAAAGTGGCCGACCTGCAATGTCCTCTCTCTTCCCTTCCAACCTGCTCTTCCCTGAAACACAAAAAGAATACTGTGGCTCCTTCAATTAATCTGCAGGGATGGAAAATTAGCATGTTTCCCTTTTATTTAAAGAAGATGTTTAATCCCTGAGACTTTTACAGAGACACCTTAATTGGTCATCCTTCTGAGGTTACAATTTATTAGATAACAATGGGCAGCATTTTGAAGACAGCCTGTGTAAAAATGCTGAAGTTTATTGCAACCTGGATCTCTAAACTACTGAAATAAAGATTTGTGTGGGAAATTTCCAATAGCTTCTATTATTTAAATGCAAATGTGTGTACATAGCTTTGTTCTAGATATCAGTCATTTGATACACCTTGGGTTTTGTCCCTGCCCATAAATACCTGTGATTCCCTCTGAGATGCACATTCTTAAAAAAAAAAAAAAAACAAAACCAAAATCAAAACAACAAAAACACCCCAAAACAACAACAAAAAGCCACAACTAGAAAAACCTAAGAACCAACCCACCAATCTTCTCCCCAGCTTGTGCTTCTAATGTCAATATTCCCTATGCGGCTTTTATAAAAATTTATTTCATCCAGGATGGTGCCTCACCTTATCCAAATGGCCCTTAGGCCACCAGCTGCTGCTGGAGCAGAGAGGCACACAGAGGAAAATACACTGGCCAGGGCATGCCAAATGCATTGGCCACACCAGCAGCTCTCTTTATTTCTCTGTCTCTTCCTCTAGAAATCTTGAATGTGTTTAAATATTAAAGCTGGACACATATCAGTGTATCCCCTGTGGAGTCTTTCATTGCAAATATCCAAAACCCAATAAAATCAGCTGGTCCTTTTGATGTTTGTGAGTGGTTGCTAACTGAGGTGGCTGGGCTGGGAGTCCAAAATCAGACTCCCATAAAGATATCTGCAGAGTATTTCCAATAATGCTGATAATTGTAATCTCCTTCCTGGGTATTCCGTTTTGCTCACTAGCATATCATTTATTTTTTTTAAAAAGGGCTATTTAGAAGGATTTGGTTGCTTTATTTCCACTTCAATGTAGCATTGATTTTCTTTGTGTCTTAAAGAAATCCCTTAACCAAAAAAATACATTGAGGTTACAGCAATCTATTCATTTCCTAGGAAAAACTCTTGCTGGTACTGTCTAAACCACAATTGTTTCATCTGTACTAAGAAGGGAAAGTGGTTGCTGTGCCAACAAGGTGAAAACTCAGCAATTCTAGCATTTAGGGTTTGGGGGGTTTTTTGCCTTAATAATGCTGCTCCACATGCATCTGCCCATAAAAGCAAATGGAGAAGTGTGGTGTTTCTGGGGTCCCCCATAGTAGGGAGGAAATGATGAATCTGACTCCATGTTCTTAGAAGGCTCATTTATTATTATATTATACTATACTATACTATACTATACTATACTATACTATACTATACTATACTATACTATACTATATTAAAGAATAGAGAAAGGATACAGACAGAAGGATAAAAGATACTAATGAAAAACTCGTGACTCTCTCCTCAGAGTTTGGCACAGTTTGGCCATGATTGATCATTAAGTAAAAACTATTCACATGTTGGATAAACAATCTCCAACCACATTCCAAAGCAGCAAAACACAGGAGAAGCAAATTAGATAATATTGATTTCCTTTTTCTCTGAGGCTTTTCGGCTTCCCAGGAGAAAAATCCTGGGGAAAGAGATTTTTAAGAAAATATGACAGTGATAGAGAAGAACAGCAGACTTCCAGGTACTTTTCATGATCACAGACCCAAGCCCAGCTGAGAAGAACAGCAACTTCCCAGCCAGCCCTTTAGGATGAAGTTAACCTGCAAAATAAGCTTAAGTGCTTTGCTTTATAAAGCAAACCCTTTCCATGCTCTCAAATGAAGACTGGTAAAATACAAGGACAAATGTCCAGCTCCTGCAGAAATATTTATACTTCCATTTAATTATCACATCAGGCACCAATGCTGTTCATGAAGATTAAGAATGAAAGTCAGAAGACAATAGAGGTTCTCAGCCAAATTAGTATTGTCTGTCTGGAAGAACAAACTCTTTCAGCAGCTGCCACATTAACCATTGGCCTCAGTCAGTTTTCCAGTGAGTAGCAGGCTCTTTTCCAATTTTCTAATACATACTATTGCCTTGGCAAGGAGTAAATGGAATCTTATGCCAGTGCACTTGTATCTAGAGCACACTTTGACTCCTTGCTGTGTTTGCAGAAATTCCAGGTACACATCATTAATCACAGAGCCTGTCCGATTCTTGAATTATTTAGTACAATATTGGAGCAGTTTTGAATTATTTAAAGCAATATGTGAAAGGTTCTCTGTGATATACATGCAGAGATTATTAAGAACCTTGCTAAACAGACTTAAATTGCCAGAACATAATATCAGCTCTCCATGTTCCATAGCCCTAACTTGAGGAGGGAATGAAACAAAATACTGCTGTCCAATAGCCTCCTGCTTTACCCTAAAATTTACTGCAACTGTTATAAATAAATGAAAAGGTTTTAATCTACCTCATTTGAAACTGCTCAAAACATGACAGGGAAAAATGGCCAGCACATTGTAATGTGGTATTAGTGGAGAATGGAAAAGCCAGGAGGTTTTTCTGATCCTCCTGATCCTGGGAACAGGCAGATAGAACATAGGGACGGATTGTCTTTCAAAGTGCTTTGAATTTTTTTTTTCTGTAGAGACAAGGAATGAAAGAGCAACTTCTATAATAAATCTGGTAGTTCTTCAAGATGCATGAGGAGTGAAAAACATTATTTGGGTCTACTAGAAAGGTTCATTCAACTCCTTAGTCACACTCAGAACAAGTGGACCACAGCCAGATTGGCGCAAAGGGTGCTCCAGGAGCCAAACAGCAGAGCTGCACTATTGTAAATTGTAAATTCATAATATTTAATATTATAAATTCACAGCGAGCCCCGTGGCAGGGAAGAACAATGAATCTGACTCCATGTTGTCAGAAAGCTAATTTATTACTTTATTATACTATATTATATTAAAGAATACTATACTATACTAAAGAATACAGAAAAGATACTTACTGAATGCTAAAAAAAAAATAATGAAAACTCGTAACTCTTTCCAGAGTCCCAACACACCCTGGCCTCCATTGGCCAATGAGTGTAAACAATTTACACCAGAATTCAATCAGGCAATCACCTTGGGTAAACAATCTCCAAACACATTCCACATGAGCACAACACAGGAGAAGCAAATGACATAGGAATTGGTTTTCTTTTCTCTGAGGCCTCTTGCTGCCTTTCAGCTTCCCAGGAGAAAAACCTTGGGCAAAGGAATCATGTTCAGAGAATGTGAATGCCACACTGGACATAAAAATACAACTTCACCTTAACCTCATAAGCAGTTCAGCCCACATTTAAGGAATAACTTTGTGACTATGAGATTATTTTTGCCCTATGATTATGCTTTCCCACTGAAATGGTCCTCACACTGATTAAAAAGATGGGAGAAACATCCTGAATCCTAGAGAAGGCAGAAGTGGCAGCTCAGTAATTCTCATTGTCAAGGGAATCAGTTCCTGCATCCTTCCTCCTCCTCCTCTTTCCTTTCACAGCCGTTTGCTAGGGAAGATAGGGACCAGCTCCTTAAAGGCCCCTGAGGACAGATGCTTATAGATTTAGGATCCTAAAGAAGGATCCTAAAGAAGTGAGCATGCCAGATGACCCTAATCTGAGCTGCTGTCTCAGCTTGATGATGCCTTTAGGCACATTAGCAGATACACTCTGGTTATTTTCTTGAAACTTTTCATCCCAGCCAAGCACTGAACTGAAATTTCCCACACAGTTTTTCCCTTTAGCTTCATGCAGAGAAGCTGAGATTCTCCTCCAGCCACAGCCTTGCAGAGCTGCAATTCTTTGTGCAAGTGTGCCCATACATCCTTTAACCTGAACCAACAGGGACATGGACCTTAAGGAGTCATTTTCAATAGAATACTATTTTCCATCTGTTTTTAAGTAATTTATCTGTAAAAAGAGCTCAATCAGTTTTCCCTGAAAAGTATATAGCATTTTCCCATTGTTAACCTTAAACCACCACAATTAAATGGTGAAGGGCAGAAGAGGGATTACTGACGTGTATTTTTTTAGCCAAGTAATCACAATGGAAGCATTCACCTTTCCACTCATTTTGAGATGGCCATGAACCTATTACATAGCCAACTCTAACACACCAGGGAAATATATGATGGTGAAACATCTTAGTTTATCCATTCAGCTTGCCCTGTGAGTTTACAAGGGCTGAAAATCTCTTTGCTTTTCACCTCGTTTAGCCTTGATTTAGAGGTATGACAGGAAATAAGTGGATGCCATAGCTCAGTGTCTCTCTTGTGGAGTAAAGGCTGTCACACATTGTTGCTGAGGTTTCTGCTGCAGTGTGGACATGGGGGTGTGACCCCACGTGCAAAAGGGACAAAGGCAAACACACAGCTCTGTGCCTGACAACAAGGCAGGCACAAAACACTCAGGCTTTGGCCCACTCCATTGTGCAGTGGTTTGGTTGTTGGAGAAATGAAAGGCAGTCCCACAGCACCTCCACATGGAGTGCTTCTGGGACTGTGCAAAGCATCAGGAGGCCCTGACTCACCAGGAACTTGAATTTCTACATCTGTGAAAGGTGTTGAATATTCTGGGACAGAAATGAGCATCTGGGGCAGCTCTCCTGCCTGGTGTGTCGTGCTTCCACTGGTTTAGGGCATGCCAAGCTTTGTAATTTGTTTTATAATGTCATGTAGATTAAGGGGTTCTCTTTCCCTTCCCTCCTCACAAGTCCCCAGGCTTTGCTGACATTGTACTAGGTGGAATTTGCCCTGTACAGCTTTTGGTCATTGATTCAGCACCACATTCTCTTTACTTCATGTACATCCAAAATTACAACACAGAAGTTCTTCAACCAGTGCCTTGTCCATACTGAAGGCAATGTTATCACACCACAGGTACAGCTGGCTCATATTTCTTTCTTTTCTTTTTCAGTGTTGCCCATAATCTTTAATTTAAGCAATTTTAAAAGCAGATGACATGTCCAGTTGTTGTCACTTTATGTCTTGACTGGTGAAAAAGGCCTTTATGAATACATTATATTTGTTTCATGGACATCCATACTCATCACTTGGTTCCTTTGAAATCAGTTTTGTGTTTGTAGAACTTAAGAGCTGTGTACTTAATCTTAACATCCTTACAAAGATTTTCAATCAGACATTTATGTTAATCCAGAGCCCGCAATATCCACCATAAAATTGTTTTAAGAGTAATACAGACTTTCAAAGGCAAAATATTTTTAGTTCATATTTTCCTTAACTTCTGGATAATTTTAATTGTCTGCTTTTTTAAAAGAAATGTGGTTGTGTTTTTTTATGCAACATTATTTTTTCCTACAGAGCCTTCTTTGATGTACACAAAACCAATAATACAGAGATAACCATCTTGTGCCATTATCGTGGCACTTCAAAATTTATTTGAATTATTTGTGGTGCTGTAGGGATTAGAAGACTCTCAGTTTGTTTATGAACATCTTTCATTTAATTCGCACAGAACTGGTTCTGTTTATTAAGCACTTTCAATAGAAGGCCACCATCACAAAGGAGAAAAAGGCTTCCCAACTTTTATTGTAACTGCAAATTTTGTGTCCTGCTGCAGCTCAGAGTGTGTTTTCTTCTGCATCATGGCTTCCTTTGTAAAGTGAAATTCTGACATTCACATTCTGCAATAACAAATTCTTCCACTGAAATCAATAAGACTACTCAAAGGATGAAAAGTTGCATAATATATTAGAGGTGGGTAGAACCTGATCCCTCAGAATTCAGCTGCATTTCTTTTCCTTTTAGTCTGCTCGACCAAGTTGGATGAGAGGCCATGAGAGCTTCAGCCCATGTGAAAATGCTGCTGGTGCCAGGAGAGCAGGATTCAAAACCAAACTACAGCCCCTGTAAAGTGAAAGATGGAGAAATAGAAGGGGAAATTATTACAGTACAAAAGCCAATTTAGTTATCAAAAATCTGCAAAATCCAAATGAAGCAATTGTGTTTTTTTGAAAAGCAAGGAAGCAAACTGAAACTTTTGAAAAGAAAGGAAGCATTGTGCAGCCAATTGCACAGTGTAATTCAAAATAGAAACAGATTATTAGGGTGAGAAGTCTGATAAAGTTATGGTGACCTGCAGCTTTTACTTGGTTGTTTATTAATAACAGAAGTATTTTAGGATAGATATGTTAACAGGAACACTTACCTACTTCAGCTTATGAATTATTATTATTATAGTTTTGCCCAAAGCAAATGTGCTGAGGAAAGAGGTTACACACTGAACTCATAGACACTGGCAGTTCTGATGCCTCTTGAGGATCTTGCTTTAACTTTTACAACTTCTTTCTCTCCTCTTATGCCTGAACGATTTTTTACAGCAAATCACAGCCCTTCCCCTACAAGGTGTTGTATCCTGAATGCAGTCAGCCTCACAGACCACATATCCCAGAGACCAGAAATCCACAGCAGACTTCCCACAAGACTGTCTCAGTTGTATATGTTCACAGGCAGTTAGTTGTAAGAATGTTTTGTCCTCCTGTTCTTTTCTCAGATGAGCTGGAAGGATGAAAAAAGTGGTTAAGAGACCTTAACAGAAAGGAGCTTGTGACAGCCCAGCCAGGGGAGCCAGGGATTCTGTGCACTTGAAGGTATGCTGAAAGAAATAAGCCATGGCTCCCTTCATTTAAATTTATTTATTTATTATTTTAATGGGGACATGTCACATTATTAATGTAGTGGGAGAGAAAACTTGCAGACTCCAGCAGATCACTGGGTATAGAGTTGCATGGTGCTGTGCTTGATTTTGCAATTTGGATGTGACAGATGGAAAAGCTCATGCAAGCCTTGTGTGTATTCCTTTGTTAGAGAGTACTGGAATGTTTGAAACATTCATAGGCACATAGATTTAGCCATCTCTCCTAACATTAGTCAGGCAGGGTTCAGTCTGCAGAAGGGGATTGGAGGAGCTCTGGTCCCCTCTGACCAGGCTGATTGCCCTGATAAACTCATAATTCCCAATTAACTGCCTGTTCATCTCTGTGGTCTCATCTTCACACCTGGATTTAAAAGTTTTGTTTCCTGGTAGCAAAGCCCCTGATACAGCTGTGGTTGATGACTCTGTCTGTTTAGGTAGGTTACAATATAAATAAATAATGCTGAGCTGTAAAATTGTGGCTGACATCAAGAAAGCTGACAAAATGGGAATGTTTTTGTCTTTAGGAATTAGCATAAGAAAGTTGAGCATGTGCATCAAGTTGATTTTGCTAAACTTCCACAAACAGCTTGACTTGCATGTGGCAGGATCCTGGGGATTGTAATTAAGATCAATGACTTATCATTTTAATGAATATGGATCCAAATCACACTGGGAAATTCAGCTTGTTGTATCTCAGTGTTGCAGTTTCCTTTACAGAAACCAGGGAAGGTAAAACTTCCTTTTTCCAATTCTTTGTTTCTTCTTTTCCAGTGAGCCTGTCAGGGCAGGAGTGTGTTTGTTCAGCACCTGCATCAGTAATGACCAGGACTAGATGAAGATGCAAAGAGAGTCATGACATCAGACTTGCTTTTCTGTTTCTTGATTATGTATTGGTACAAATTTGTTACAACCAAGCATGGGGTTTCTGCTTTTGATCAGCATCGAGAAACACAGAGTTGTGATAGGAAGTGAATAACAAAGGACAGATTAATTGTACTCTGGGAATGTTTTGATTAGCACTTGTTGAAATTCTGAGCAAGGGTTTAGTCAGTACTTTTTTATCTTGGACTAATTCATCCATCCCTCTCTGGAAAATTCAGTCTATTGTGTCATTCAGCATAAGGGAACAGAAGTGTTTTCCATGATCTACGTAACAATCAGACTATTCACCAGTTTATTTTGCCTTTCACACAGCAAAGATGTGCATTCCCAAGGTGCCAGATGTTTACACCACTGAACAGGTGAAAGGTAGTAGAAAAGGATGTCATTTTGATGACTCTCTTTACAGCATATTCCTACCAGTGCTCGTTTGAGATTCTGGAATGACAGTAGTAAATAATGCTGAGTACTCCTACAGAACAGAACACGTTCAAAATTAAATTTTAGTAGTAGTAGGTTGAGAGATCTCTGAAAAAGTGATTGTGTACCACAGGGAGAAAGTTAAAACTTGACTGTGATAAAACCGAGTCAAGCCAAGAAGTGTTCCCTAGGGAATGACTCTTTCTCGTCTAGAAAAATAATAAAAAATGCTTCTGTGTGTAGGTAAAATGAGATGCCTAAATGGACTCCAGGGAAATTATTGTGGGGGAAAAGGTAATTGTTTAATTTCTCACTACAGATCAAACTTAACTTCTAATTTGGGTAAATATTGAAATTCAAGAGAGACCTTGGAAAAAATGTAATAGTTATTATACTTATCTGTGAAAATTACGATACTTGCTATCCAACCTGACATTACAGAGCTGTTGAAATACTACAGAGAGGTGGAGGTAGTTTTCTCTTCCTGATACTTCAGAACAGACTGAGATTTCAGACTGGAAGCACCTTGGTCTGAAGGCCACATTCATAAGAGCTCCAGCAGAGGATTTGAGGAAATACAGATAATATTTGAGCCAAAGTCATTGCATGTCACAAAGTAAATGTTCAAAGAAAAAAGCCATGCCATCAATGTTTTTGTTGTTTATATTGTGCCACAGTAAAGATCACTTACTTGTGCTCCCTAACCTACTCTTCCTGGCATAAGACTCTGGATGCCAGAGGCAAAACTTTTCTGCCCTCACCAGGCAGAGCAAGACTCTGTTGTATGATCTGCCAACATAGAGAAAAATGAGTTGTAAACCAGTGGAATTAAACACAAAATGTTAAATATACATTTTGGAACATAAGGGATGAAAAGATAAATATTAAAAGACATCCCAATAATAGCAATACATAAAATTTCTGATGATTCTCTGAGTATTTTTAGAAAGCAGCGCATTTCTGCGGTATGCAACTGAAATATCACCCAGTGAGACTTCAGCATAATTAAGCAATGATTAATCAATACTTAACTAAAGAAATTAAGCTCAGGAGAAACAATTAATTGAAGTTAAGTGAACTTTGACAGCTCATATTAAACTAAGACTCTAATTAACAAAAGCATTGTGCATCCTCTAAATGAAGGGATGTGCAGGTTTCAGGTGCCAGGGATGGGGTGAGTGTTACTCTGAAAATTTCTTGATGATGAGGAGTCACTGATGGAGAGCTTCATTTCAAGGCATTGAAAAGAGAAGGTGATCTTTCTTTGGTTGCTGTTTGGTGACTTGCTCCTAAGTTCCAGCAGTTCAAGTGGCTCTCTGGAGGAGCAAATGCAGTCTCCTGCTAGGGTTTGCAGCCTAGCCCCATGTCCTTCAGGCTCTAATCATTTAGAACCAAGCTGCTGGATGGGATGGGGGGCACTGCTGTAATGCCCATGTGTTCTGGTTTGGTTTGAAAGCAAAACCAGTGAGAGACTCCAAGTCAGAAATACAATTTATTAGGAAAAGGGAAAAGAAAACCAAAATATGTGCAATAATACAAAAGAAAAACCACTAACAAAGTCAGAATACAACCTGACACCCTGTTGGTCAGCATGTTGGTAGCAGTCCAGTTGGATTGGTGTCAGCAGTCCTCCTGGAGTGGCAGATGTGGTTCTGTTGGAGCAGGGATCCTGTAGAAGGGTGTAGTCTTCCTCTGCAGATCCAGTGGAAAAGAAGCCATTCCTCTGGGGAGCCAGGGGAAAGGCTGCTTGTGCTGCCCCAAACCCCAGATTATATCCAGGTCAGGAAGCTTAGCTCCCCCCTCCCCGGGCACAGCATCTCACAATTGGCTGTTACCATTCTGTGAGTCATAAGGCGGGTCCATGAAACAGAAATGGCTCCTGGAGGGAGTTATCTCAGAGTCAAGACATTAATGGGCCCATTAACAGGAGATGAGGAAGAAACAATGCCCCTTCTGGTTTCAGCAGCTCTTCAGGATGGGAATAGAATATATCTTAATATTGTAACCTAGGACACCGTGGCACTGCCAAACTTCACGGAGCCAAGGAACTCTGACCCTTTGCAGCACTTGGAGCTCCACAGCCCAGTTTCCTGCAGGATTTGTGGTGTGGAGGACCCCAGCAGGAGCAGCTGTCCCCAAAGGGCTGCAGTCCAAGGAAAGGTTGGGACAGGGAGATGGGGGAGGAACACTCTGGGGGACCTGGGAGGGCCTGATTGTGACAGAATTTTCTCCTTCTCATGTCTCTCTCCTCTCGGTTCTTTTTGTTTTTACATTCCCCCAAAGGTGAATGCCATCACCTATGGATGCAGTTTATCAACCCTTGTACATGTGAGACTGTCCCAATATCTTTTCTGCAAAACTTTCTCATGGAACCACAGAGTCTGGATACCTGATCTAATACTTCTGAAAAGACTGATTTATTACCTGGAGAACAGATATGGGGGAGGGAAGGAGCAGGATATAGGGAAGAGCTCTAAGTGACCACTGCTGTCTCTTGGCTCTCAGGAAAGGAAATGGCCACTGGCTCTGTCTGCAGGAGCCAAATCATGTCCCACAAGCCCAGAATGATGACAAGTAAGGGTCAAGAATGGGGTTTAGAGCTGAATCTCAGCCCCAGCCCACCTGAGGGAATTAGGGAATTACCCCTCTAGAGAGCAGGGCCTTTCCTTGCTTGTTTTTAGAGACACTGGAGAGTGGCACAAATCTGAGATGAGGGAAAATAAAAGAGATACAATTGGCTAGTGGCTTAATTGCTCTGTTAATTGCTTTGCCTCTGGTGCTCCCATCCCTGCAGAGAAAGTGCCTGAGGGTTATCTCAGCTGTGTGAGTTCCCCTCAGTGATGAGCAATTATCTCCCAGGCAGAGACTACCAAATGTGGCTGTCACAAGATAGCTCCATTTGAAATGATGAATGGGCACAAACGAAGACAAACTTCATTCCCAGAACTCAAATTAGGAGCTGGCATATCCTCATTTGTGTGGATTTGGCCTGACTTTGTAACAGCACAAATGTCAAGGTGTACCTCACCAAAGGTTCAGGTTATGAGCTCAATTCCACAGCTGGAGGCTATTTGAAAAGTCTTGTTAGACATTGACAGGTCTGATTTTCCTTTTATTGGGGCCTCTACAGGATTGGTGTGGCCATGGAAATGTTCTGGGTGCTCTTTGTGGAGGAGGCAGCACTTCTCTGCTTGCATTGACCAAACCTGGGCTCATCTGATTCGATGAATCCCCTGTTCAGGGGGAATGGAGGAGCATTTGGACTCAGGTTAGATGGGGCTGCTGAAGGTAAAGTAGTGTTCTGCTGCTTTAAATTCACCAAGTAGGAGGAGCAAGCTGAGAACTTGTGCTGGTTTGCTTTTTGAGCAGCTGCAGAGCAATCCCAGAGAGCTCCACGTGTGCCACCATCTTGCCTTGTGGGGGAAAGAAGAGATTTACTCTGCAGAAAATTCCAAATCCTAATGGGACAGAGGAAGGAAGCAAAGAAAAACAAAACACCCCCCCAGAAATGCAGAGGTGAGGTGACCTGCCTGTGGCCCCTCATGAGGCAGCAGCAGGGTGAGGGAGCACAGCCTGTGCTGTTCCCATTAAAGCCTCTCCAGTGAGAGTGCCTGGCCTGGCACTCCTGTGGGAGAGTGTTCCCAAGCTGCTCCATAAATGTGCATTATTGCCATGCTCCTGCCTGCCATATTTCCTCTTCTTTATTCACCAAGTGGTGGGAGCTGTCTCTGGCTCATCAATGAAACCCAGAAGTGATGATTTCCAAAGGTACTGCTGCTTAGTGAAAGGAATTCATCCTCAGGCTAAAGGACGAAGCACAAGACCTAAGTGTTATTTAAATGGCTCATAAAACATGTGCTGGCTCTTTAGCCTGAATGAAAATCACCCTTAGCTAACATAGGAAATATCCTGCTTTCCTCTGCCTTCCCCAGTCTTTTCATGATGATGAATCTCTTTCCTCTTGCTCCCCATTATTTCTGTAAATGAGAATATGCTGTAACATTGCTGAGGTTGGGCTAATTAAATCAGCTCTTTCTTATCTCATTGATCTGCATTTTAAAGCTGAGCTGATTAAGGATGAGAAACTATATTTGATTAGAAATATGTTTTTGCCAGTTAGTTACATCAAAGGGTAGATTACAGGAGAGCAGAGGAGCTGAACTCACATGACTACTCTTCCTCCTGGATGTTAAAAGAGAAGAGAAATAGCATGAAATAAAAAACAAACCCCAAGCAGTGGGATGAAATATTTCTAACCTATATTTTTCACAGCAAATGATGATACCTTTGTTTTATCTTCTGGAAAAAAAAATTAATAATATATAAGTAAGACTGTGATACAGAGAAAAGATTTCCATAAGCTGTGCAATGCCGTGGATGATGCTTTACCAAACATCCAGCAGAAATCTCACTAAAACTGCAATCCCTTTTTGAATTGATGGTGGCATCAGCAGAGTCATCCAGCGCCCAGGACCAAATGCTCACCTGGGCTGGAGGCCAAAGCAAAGGCTCAGAGCAGAGCCCCTGGCTGGTCCTGCTTGGGCAAAGTGCACAGTTCCTGTGCAGTGTTTGTGGCATTCCCAACCACCATGTCGATTCAAGAAAATGTTATGCCTGATGGGACTACCTGACAAAGTCCTTTGTTAAAATCCTTCATTTAGCAAAAGTTTCTGATGGCTCCAAGGATGCTGCATCCACAGCTCAGAAAGGGCTTTTTCATGGAAGGGGGAGTTAAGTTAAATTTCTGCCTCCTATCAATTTTCCTTTCTTCCTCTTTGAGTTCTCCAAGAAAATGCAGTGCCGTATTTAGTGCCATGAATTTGAAGATGGCAAAGAAACCACCTGCTAAGTGACCTTCTGTACTGGGCCACCGTGCAGGCATCAGAACAGCTCCTAATTCCTTCTCAGTAGGGCTGGGACTGCCACAGTGACTTTGTTCCTGTGTGCCCCTGCTGAACCACACAGGGAGATGCAGCAGAGCCTCTGAGCCCTCCCTCCTGCAGACCCCTCTAGGTGGGCTGTGCTGCATTTCTCAGGGAGGATTCTCCTCTCTGTCACTTGGTGCCCCTGCAGAGTCACCCAGGCTGCTCAGCTGCTCCTGTCCCCCATCACCCCAGGCTTCCCCATGGCCCTGACCTGGAATGGAAACCAAGGCCAGCATTTTGTAGCATTCATTCATTGCCCACAGCCATCCTGCTGATGGTGCAGTGGCTCACATTACTTTAAACAGCTCCTTGGAAGAACCTCTTGTAGGTGGTGCCAGGACAGAACCTTCATCACTCAGCTCTGAGGTCAAACAATCAGGAATTAGAGACAACAGAGAGAATCCCAGAGATTCTGGCATGTTCATTTGGGAGAGTAGCACAGCTGCAGCAAAACATGGGGCTAGGAGAAGGGAAACAGGAGTTTTACCCCTGGAGTAATACTGGGAAATATTGTGCTTTATTAGTGGCATGTAGGAGTTTAGTAGGAAGGAGCAGAAGATGAAAGAAAATTTTAATTTCCTTTTCTTAAACAAAGACTGCATGATTAGTAATTAGACACAGACAACAATAGTGACCATTGTCCCTATACTAGCCTAATGCACTTTTCTGGATACCACAACAGCAAAAATGAGTTTCTCTCTCTAGGTGCACTCCTCTCCTCTGCCTTGCTGCTTGAAACACTCATTTGAGGGGACTGCATGTAGGAACTCAAGCAAACTTCATGCTTTCTACTCAAAAGCAGCTATAGATGAGGAAGGCAGGCTACTTGCAGGATGATATTTATTAAAAAACACATCCCAGATATCAAGACCTGTATGCACAGAAACAGATTTAGACCTAGTCCTTAAAATGTGATCAAAAGCCATTGAAAACTAATCTGTACATAAATTTAACCATCAAACAAAAATACAGAGTGAGAAGAATGGTCAGCTCATCTGACATGGGATCTGTAGAGGAACAAAACTAACTGTTATCAATTCATGGCTTATTTTTAATTTCTGTCACAAGTGAGGTGGTACAAAAGCTTATTTATTTACTATGAAGAAATGCAGATATTTATCCTTAAATGAGAATTAAAAAACTCTCTGCAAGAGATTAATCACAGCATGCCACGATGAGATTTAACAAGCATGAGATGCATGTAGGAATTATTTTTCTATTTTTGCAGTGGCTGTATTTGCTTGTATTACTGCTCAGAGAGATAATAGCAGCTCCAGTGGCGTTACTATTGAAATCCATGAAATTTCCCTTGAATTAAAAGAATCCTTTAAGGAGCAACAAGGATGAGGAAGGTGACTCCAAGCTAGTTTCCTTCCAGAAGACTGATTGATGTAAATGGTAGCTCAAATTAGAAGGGATTGAATATGCTTAGTCCTTCAACAAGTTGGACTTCATGCATTTCATTTTAGTTTTATGTGTTAGGCAATGGGATTTGCAAGGAAAGTGCTCAGGATTCAGGTTTCAGAATTTACCTTCAAATGTGAATTTACTTGCTTCATGTGCAGTGACCAAGACTGCATTTCTGGATTATCCATCCATCACTGGTGGTTCATAAATTAAAGTATTTATTAAAATCCAAATTCATCTTTGAATGGAACTTCCAATCACCTTGTTATGTGCCAATTCCCCACAAAATTTATTTGATAGGTAAATAATTATTCATTTTTATTAACTATGTGACAGCAGAATTGATCCCATTTAAAATCTCTGTAAGTTTCTCTTTAATAGTTGAATGCAGCAGCCCAAAACTACAGCCTCCATTAAACACAAATTAAAAGCTTATTTATGATATTCAGGTTTTATATTTTTCCAAACAGGAGCTAACTTCTAGGCCAAAGAAGGCCACCAGTACCTTCTGAGCTAATATTTCTTTTAAAAGATCTGTTTCAAGAACATTCATACTTTGATTCATTAGTTTCCTCTGTGAGGCAATAAGAAGAGTTTAAGAGACACTGCAATGATAAAATAATAATGTCTGAGTAATACTGGGGGTGGTGTTGCCAGTGAGTATTGAGGAGGCATTTGAGTGAAACTGTGTTGCCAAGTTTGCAGGTTTTTTATTACAGTGATTAATTGAAATAGTTGTTCTCCTGAATTCAAGGTTGTTATTCTGTCTAGGTTTAAAAGCCTGTTCAACAGGAGCTGTGTATACACGTTTAGGTGTAAGTGAGGGGCCAGGCTGGTTTCCTGTTCTTAAATGTGATTGAATATAGTGTGACATTTCTGAAGAACACTTTTTTCCCTATCTCAAAGTTCAAAAGCATATTCCTTCAATTTATTTGTTCATTTTAGAATAGTATCAATTGCTTTAAAAATCTCAAGAAGTTAGGCTGTATCAGAAAGGCCAACACTGTCCTCCTGTAAATATGGGATCCCCCCGTGTCTCCCCTCCATCTAGATAACACCCAGAATCAGTATAGGAAACTCTAAACAGATTTTCAGCCCAAAACTGTCTGCTGAATAGAGCTCAGCAGCAGCAATGTGTTTATTTATTTGAAGGCAGCTCCCTTGCAGAAGCCAGGGATTGAGCAGAGAAGAATTTTCTCTCTCACAGCCTCTCCTGAGGTCTCGGTCACTCTGAGGAGAGGGGCGACTGTGTCCTTGACCAGGTCTGTGCAGAGACAAGCATTGCACAGAGCAGCTGAGGCTGCACACCATCCCTGGCTGCTGAGCAGACACGTCCATGTGCACACACATCACCTGGATGAATCAGTCATTTCCAGGATGAGATGTCAGTCCAAAGCTCAGGAAATGGAGGCTTTTCCCCCCTGGCTCCAAAAGTCTCAGTGATCAGTGGAAAAGGGAAATAACTTGGGGTGCTTGCAATCTTTGCCTTGAATAAGGCTCTTGTTAGGAAACCTTTCATACTTGGGTGAGCTGATTGAGCTGGTCTGAGAGACAGAAAGTACAGAGTGGTGTCTTAGAGCCTCTTCTGAGGCTGCAGAATGAGTGAGCTGTGGTGGGAAGCAAGGAAGAAACCATCAGGCATGTTCCCCTAATCTCAACCTCTCCTGAATGTTCATATGTAAGGAACAGCTGGGAATGGCAAAGGGTTATGGGAAACTGCAACTTGCAGTTTGATCCTTTAGCATATCTAATTATTAAATTGATTTCAAAAGAGAAGGAATATTTAATATGTCTAATTGAAGCAGGAGATGGTGCTTTCCGTTTAGCAGAGCTTCCTCAAAGGATTGCATGAAGTCTAAAATTAATGCTCATCTTTTTAAATTTATGGTATCCTTATTACCAGCCCTGCCATAGCTGAAATATCACACATTTTACATTTTTCTGGGATAAAATGCAGCACAACATCTTGTGGCTGCTTTAACAAGCTTAGAAACTCACATTGCAAAAAAAACCCCAAAAACCCAAAACAAACCTCGTCTGCAGACCGGATAAAATAAACAATAAATCCAGAGTGAAAACATTTAAATGGCAGGCAAAGCCCACTGTAAAAGAAACCTCCATGGGAATAAAAGAAAAGTCTTTGAACTCCTGTGAGTGATAACAGTTTTAAAACCTTAATGCCAGTACCCTGCCTGGTAGGGCAGCAGCCTCTGCAAGCACAGGTCAGGGTTCCAGCTGCTGACATCGTGTGTCCAGGAAATTCCTGTCCTTTATTTCCCTGGTGCTGTGAAGCTGGTGAGGGACAGAAGCTGATTGAAGACTGTAGCGCCCAATTTTTCAAAGACCAAGTGTTATTTAATGTTCAGCTGGAAATCTGTGTTTGGATTTAAGTCTGGGTTGATACTTTAATAATTACTCTGGCTGTTATGTTTCCCCAGAAGGAGGTCAATCCAAGGGCTGTGTTGGACTCTGAGGGCAATTAGAGGAGCTTCAGAGCAGATTTTGTTTATCATTGTAGTTACAACAAGTATTTTTTGGGTTTTTATCCTGGCCTGTTGGGCTATCTAAAGTGTGACAAGGGATATTACTTAACAACAGCTGGAGGCCTTTGAGGGAGCAAAGACTGACTGATTAGACTTAACTTGTCATTTTCTGATGAATTCTTTTGAACAAAAAAGTAACTCAGGCATGTGGATAATGATAGTTTTGAAGGACACAAAGGGAAAAGATGGGTAAAGTTAGAAGTTTATTAGGGTTATAGATTAAAAAATAGATTAGAAATCAACTGGAAAGGTAAGTAGAGGGTGCTTTAAAAATAATACAAATGCTATAAAAGAAGCCAGAGTTGCTTTGGTTTTTATAAGGCATCTTTATAT
This sequence comes from Zonotrichia leucophrys gambelii, assembly GCF_028769735.1. Classification (NCBI taxonomy): domain Eukaryota; kingdom Metazoa; phylum Chordata; class Aves; order Passeriformes; family Passerellidae; genus Zonotrichia; species Zonotrichia leucophrys. Next base: position 146,217,471 of record NC_088171.1, read on the forward strand.
GTACTGTTATGAAAAATCCTGCTTCAGCTTGTTTAGGAAGTAGTAAAATCAGGTGTGAAATGAGTTTTGTAGCCTACGAAAATCTGAGGTTCCAACAATTGACCTTTGCTAAGACTAAATTAGCAAAGCGTAAAGTTTCAAACAAAAAATACAGAGGAACAAACATACAGAAATAGAATTTCCATCTGACTTAGGAACTCTAGGTTACAAATACCAGCTTTATTTTTATAGGCTGGGACTTCCCAGATCAGAGCAATTACTTCTACTATATTCTTCAAGGAAACCTGAATGTTGCCATCACAGGCTTTAGTTTTTGACTAATTTTAATTTGGCAACAAAACAGAGCTTTGACTGTTGGCTGTGTTGAGTCTGAGGGTGGCAGTGGGTGTGAGGGATGGTGACACTCCATCCCCACAGTTCCCCTTGGGGATGCTGCCAGAGAGTTTTACAAATTAAGAAACATCTGATCATACAAGGTTGGAAGGTGTTCAAAGCAGGTGGAAATATCACACAGGGAAATCAAAGTGATCACAAGTGCTGGAGAAGCAGCAGTGGGATGAAATTCAACTGTTCAAGATGCAAACTCACCTGGTTTTGGCCATTCTGAAATAGTTGGGGATGTGATTTGATGGGAGTAAGGAGGCATGGACATGGCAGGTGATCAGGGAAATCATGAGTTAAACATAAGCCTGTGTTGTGTCAGGGAAGATATTTTCATTGGGGAAGAGTGAAGAATTTAATAGTGCTAGCTAGACTCCCTGAAAACTCACCTGGAATACTGACTGCCATGCTAGTTAAACTCCTGCAAGAGTAATGCGCTCAAACTGGGAGAGATTCAGTAAAAAACTGTTAGTTATGGTAAGAAAAGCCATAAAGAATCAGACTAAAGGCATTTGCAGTGCAATGGAGTGTTTCTGATGGTGAGCATGAGTAAAAGCTTAACAAAGAGTGTAAGATAGTATAAGCATGAATAATAGTTCCCCAAAACACTGTCAGTCTTCAGCAAATTTCAATTTAAAACTTCCTGAGCAAGAGGCATTATCTCTGCTTTTGCTGTCTTCCAACAACTGTTTCCTCTGCTGGATTTCCTTCCATACCTTCTTCTTCTCCCTTGCTTTCATCTGGCTTTCAGCATGTCTGCAGCAGCAGGGATTTCTGCAACACAAGATGTGGGAGAAACATCAGCTTTTGCTTCTTTGGAAACCGATCCTTTTTAATTCCTCTAATGTCACTAATTCTTATTTTTAAAAAGCCAATAAGCAATCATTTCTTGTTCATTGCTTTCTCACTAACAGTGATCTGGGAAATAGAAGTGCCTGTCTTACACCAAGACAGCTTGGCTTGTTAATTTTAACACAATTAAGGATGAGGGAACGCTACTATGATCTATAAATGGGCACTAGGATACACACCAGTGAAGAGCAAGAGCAGTCTGAAGAAAGATTTTGTCCAAAGAACAAAAGAATACTGAGAATGAATTAATTTAAGTTGATAAGTAGAAGAAAGGTTTTAGCCATGAAGAGAATGAGACCCTGGGATAGTCTACAGATCGTGAATTGGCTTTGACTGAGCTATATTTGTACAAATCTACTAATTTTGAAGAAAATATCCTCACTTTTTCCTAGGAGCCCAGGAGTTCAGTTGCATCAGGTGTATTAAATGTTCACATGTTTTGGTTAGCATCTCTTCAGGTTGCCTTTGAGACTCCTGTCTGAATAGTCATCACCCTTTCACAGAAGGATGAAGCATGGCCTTCTACTCATGTCTGGGGAGGCACTTGAATGAATGACCCAGATGCTTTAATTAATCAGATATCCCCCTTCTTGGAGGGTGTGGAGAGAATCCTGAGTGATTTAAAGATAGAGCATAAGCTTAAATAATGAAAAATGTTGTATAGCACAATGGCAAAAGAGGCCACCTGATGAGTGGGGAAGGTTTTTCCCATGTTCTGCCTTATTTTTGGGAATGAAAAGTACTTTTAAGAACCTGCTCAACTCTTGTCACTGCAGTACCAAAACACTACACCTCCCTCCATAATATTTTATCCTCTCAAAAACCTTCTCTGAGGGAGTTTTGTTCCAACACTTCCCCCAGAGGACTTTGCTCTCCTGTCTAATAAATTTCACAGTTGGTAAACTTTCTCTGGTGCTTTGTCACTCACAGCCACATAAGAATGGATAAAGAGCTGCCTTCAGACGTCAGAGATGAGGAGTACTTATGTGCATGGGAACAGTCCCAACAGGAGTGAGATGAAGGACTACTGCAAATATCAGCAGTATGGTTACCTTTGCTCACCTTATGTAGCAGGGATCCAGCAAGAAATGCAAAGGTGTGATTCTCAGCACTTGTGAAAATGCCAGATTTCCAGCCTTAAATAGCAAATTCTTCTGCCTCTCCAAAAAACAAATATAGCAGGATGTCCACTGTGAGAGCTTTCTCACAAGTAGGCGTCAGCCCAAGGGTGAGAAATGGTAAATAGGCACCCAGGGTGGGGAAGAAGTGGTCCTTTGTCCTCTGAGTGACAGAAATTGGAGCAGAGTCACCAGTTTATTGCACTGTTGATGTTTGACACGCACCAAATGAAAGCACTTTGTTGTTATGAATATGGGTTGATTTTAAAGTGGCAACAGAAGACTTCTTTTCCAATGACCAGGCACTGAAATCACCCTATCACCTGCCAGTGGATTTAAAAACAATGTCATGGAAGGTGATTTGGGCTGAGATGTCATCTATAAAATATTTATTGTAATGAGATATATGGTTTTCAGTCACTTAGTGCATCCTGCAGTAGCTGCTAGATGGGTTAAAGACCAAATTACTCAAACCTAATGTCACATACTGCTCTTGCACAGTATTTTTATTGCTAATTACTTGGTGGCATTATATTCACATAAAATAAGACCAATATGGACGTGACTGTTTGGGCAGCCAGGCTGGACCTTTCCTGGGTAGCTCTTTACCTTGTCAGTGGAGGTGAATCACTAGTTGAAGCAAGATCCAATCTGAAGCTGGAGTGTTTAATTACCCTTGAAAAATGGAAAGGTCAAAATAGGACAGGAATGACAAAGTCAATTGAGCATCTGGACAGAGTCCAAGCTTCAGTCCTCACTCTCATCTCCTTGTTTCTTCTTTTGGAGGAGTCTACATTTAATTGTAGTTGTAAGGAGATATTTGCACTGTATTCTGTAGTTCTTCCTCTGTTTTTCTCCTTTTTCCCCATCTCCTTTCCTACTCCTCCTCTTCTTGCCTTCTTTTGCCTTCTCCCTCTTCTCCTTCCTCCCCTCTCTTGCTGTCTTCTTTTTTCAATGTGAAAACTCAGAATCCCCTCCCCTCTCCCCTCCTTGGCCACATCCAGGCTGGGATGTGCCTGGATGTGGGTGGGATAAGGATCAGTGAGGGGATCCAGGATGACACAGCCTGAGATATCCATGATGGTCCCTTGAGCTAGCAGCCAAATCCCTGGTGTGTGGGGACTCTTGTAGCCCTGTCACATATTCCTCTCCCAGATTTTATCTATGGTCACACACGTAGGATCTGCACATCAAAACACTTTGCATATGTACATCTGGTGCATAAATATGCAGACAGAGAGGAACATTACCAGAATCAATTAAAAGCTCTCTCTACAACACTCAAGTTTTGCTGATCGTTAATCACAGATGTCTGATACCTTTTTATCTCAAGTCAAAGATCCTCTGTCTCCTTTGTAGCAATCAATGCACTGGGGTCCTCTCACAAAGCCCAGGGATTTTTTTTTCAGTGGTCTGACAGGACAATAACTGTATGATTCTGAGCCACGTCAGAGGCTTTGGGTGACGCCTGTGCAAGACTGCTTGTGTTACATCTATAATTCATTTGCAGCTTGGTCTCTTGGGGGAGCACAGGGAATCATGGCAGCTGTTTAACAACCCTCAGTTACAACTGAAAGTAAAGGGAGCCACAATTCAGCTGAAACATCATGTAAAGATTGTGCTCGCTGGGCCAGGGAACCTGAACGAACATGTCTATTTTCATGAGGAGTGTTGGGGGATTTTTAATGACTGTAAGATCCTTGATTTTACAGCTCAGTCAGAAATACAATAGCCATAATAACATATTGTAGTGATAGTACTCTTACAACTACCAAGTTTTAAGGATGTGTGAAAGGAAAAGTTACTGTAGAGAAGTAATATCATTTATTAGACCAACAGAAACACCTGGAAAAAAGCAGATGAGTTTCCATGCACATAGCCCTTTCTGCAATTCTCAAGCAGAGAAACGAGGTAGGGCAAGGTGTAACTGCTCTCAGTTTAACAGTATCACATTACTTTTTTCAGACAAAGTGGCTGATGAAAATGAGGCCCCATGGGACAGAGGGATGGGTTATTACTGCCCCAATAACCATGTGAGCAGAAGGATATGGTACATGTGGAAAATGGCAGTGCTGGACCAAATATAGCACATGGAATGGTCACGACATTATGGAATGCTTTGGATTGGAAGGGACCTTAAAGATTGCTCCAACCCCTCTGACATGGGCAGGGACACCTTCCCCTAGACCAGGTTGTTTCAACCCCATCCAACCTGGCCTTGAACACTTCAGGGGATGGGGCAGCCACAGCTTCCCTGGGCAGAGTCAGTGGGTGTAGCTGACCCTGCTGTGACTGCAAGGTAACTGCTTTGGCACTTTGAGTGATTTAAACCTCTGTGTTTCACCTTTCTGATGATCTCGTTCTGCACACAGCCTGGGGAGTTCAGCTGATGCACGAAAAATCCATTGAAAACCTGAAAAGCAGATTAAATGCTTCTATTCAAAGAGTGAGAAAATGAAACACTTAAGCTCAGCCCTCTGTAACAGGAAAGAAAATACAGGAAAGAACAGTGAGCAATGCAGAACACATTGCTAAGCAGCTGCAGAAGAACCACAAGCTCGCAGATCTCAGATGCTGTATTTGGGGTTTTTTATCCTCGTAGAAGAAGCAGTAAATGTTAAAAATATAACAAATGTGAACTAAATCATTAAACAGCTTTCACAGGGGAAGAGATGACCCAGTCCATGAATCACTGTCTTGGGGAAGAGGTGTCTGCAGGGGTGGTGAGAGAGAGGATGAATGGAGTGGGGTGGTCTGGATGGACCTCTGACCCTGGGCACCTGGGCTTTGGTTTGGATGGACTTACTGAACTACTCTGAACACTGCTCTGCTCTGGTTCTTGCTGGTTCACAGCCGTGAGCCCAGAGCAGAGTCAAGGCACCTGTGCTCCCTGGTACTTGTCTGAGTCTCAGAATCTCTGTTGGTCAGAGTGACTCTGAGAGACGTACAAGCCTCTTTTTCTCAGCCTGGCAGATGAAGAAGTAGTCAGGATTTTTCTGTTCTCGCTCTCACGGTTGTTTATTATTTCTTATCTATAGCATTCTTTCTCTGACCCGCCATAGTCTGGTAGGTTGGGTTGAGGCATACTGGCCGCCCTCAGGGCAGTGTTATCTTTTTATACTAAAAATTACGTGTACATTATTTACCGTAACTTCCTTATACCTATCATCTATGTTAGACAGTGAGTTTCTACCTTAAACCAATCTAAAAGTGCCAGCATCACTTAGAAAATGGAGGCTGGGAAGAAGAAGGAAAAAGGACGGGGTATGCCAAAATTCCTTCATCTTTGGTCTCCGAGCCTCTATTCTAAAAACCTCAAAAATCTATTTTTCACTCTGTGACAAACTAACTATTATTCTGCTTAAATTCTTTTGACTCGTATATAGGTGGTAATTTGCTCCATGGGCCAAAATCAAAGTCAGAGGTGTCTTGGGCTTTGTGTCAAGGTCTCAGAGTCCCCTTGGGCAGGGGCTCGAACCCTCCAGGGCATCCCCTGAGAAATTTCTTGGGTTCCAACATCTGAGCTCTGCCTTAAGTCCTTTATGAGTTTTCCACCTGCCTTTGCTCAACTCCAGGGAAACCAATGGCTCTCTGCCAGCTTTGTAAACAGCATGTGCAAGGACAATGTTTGCAGGACAAAATAGCTGGTGTTAAGGTTTCTCTGTAAAGAAGAAGAGGTTGCTTTATTAAAAGGTCGGTTCTGCATCTAAGAGGTTAATAAGTATTCGCTGCAACTCATCAATGTCAAGACTAAAACCAAACAGGAAAATGGCAATCTCTTTCTCTTTTGTAAAGGAACTTGTTGAAATAACTGCCTAAGTCTGTCCTCTGTTTACTAAAACAGCTTCGGAAATCTCTAAATCCATTTATCCTGAGGATTATCATCATCTGGTTTCCAGACAACATTCTCATTTCCTCCAGTGAGGTTTTCTGATACCTTAGGCCATTAGCTGTGGTATTGATCTTTCCTTAATACGTGAGAATTCCTACAGCAAAGCAGCTCTGCATCTAAAAAACTTCAAGCCAAACCTGTTTTTATCTGAATAGCCAGAACAGCATTTTGTTAGGGACAAAATTTAACATTCTGTAGCTTTTGTTTATAATAAATGTATCAGGGCAGGCTCTAAAGACATCCTTCACAGAATAGACTGAGCCTGTTATCAGCCACTTGGGGAAATTCTGTTCCAGAAACAAAAGCCTGTGACACACCAGTCCTTCAGCTCCTGGTCCTATGGCTCAGCCCTGGGGAAAGAGATAATGGCCAGTGCTTAGGAGTGCAGCCTCTGAGACTTCACCTGGCACTTCCTACCCCAAAATCCACCCCCCTGACAAATCCTGTGCATCAGTCCATAGAAAAGTAGTAACCAAGACCCTCATTACTCACCCTAAATCATCTGACAGGGATTGTCTGGCTGGTCCCTCTGTAATAGAAATGGAGGGAAGGAACCTTAAGAAGAGTCTGATAAAAGAAAACATCACATCTTTACTTATTTTATCCTTTTTTCCCCTTTGTCTCCCACTTACTAGGCAATGTTGAAATCCCACAGTTACTTCTCCATTAAAGCAAAACAATCCAGTAACCTTAGGAAGAGGGAGATGATGACAGATGGGAAAGGAGGTAAGAGTGCTTGGACCATTTGGACAGGTGGAATCTATTGCTACTTCTAAACTAATGGAAGCTTGTTGAAAAGCTTAAGTTTCTCAGAAAAAATTTCTCTGTAGCTGTAATCCATGAGCCAGAGAACAAAGAGTTAAATTAATTCACCTTAGCTATTAGGACAAACTTGTTTCCCCAAGAGTTCAGCCAGAATCTCTGTACAGACAGCTCTTATTCCCCCCATCTCCTGTGCCATGACCTTCAGCAAGTGCCTCTCTGTTAAACATATGAGTCACCCAGATTTATACAGAATTCATGAGAGGAGAGAGGTTCCCCCAAACACTGCAAAAAGAACATTGACTAAAAATGCCTCTCATGGAATAGAGAAAAGATTGCTAGAATTTACTTCTTGCCACTTTGGACTTCTTTTGGTGCTTGAAGCATAATTTTCAGTAGTTACAGAGAAGTGTGATTTAAAATTTCTTAATCAGAAGAACCCTTCAATGTATGAAAGTCTTCATTAACACCTAGGAGCAGTCATTATGGTCGAAAAATTCAAATTTGGGTGCCTTAAGTAAGAATAAGCATACACTTTATCAATTTTTCAGTATGTCTGAGCACCTGCAGATAACATTTAAGACGAGTTAATTACAGGCTCCTAAATATGGATTAAAGGATTAGTTTTAGACATCAAATTGTGAAAAGTTTAGCTTATGTAACTTACCAGGGCCACGTGGAAAGTTTTTGGATTTAGATGTAGAATCACAAATCTTCTTAAACAGGAGGAAGGATGCAGCAAAGGATTCAGGTTTGTCTTCCTTGTTTGCCACAAACTACTTCTTCCTAAAACCCAATGGGGAATTAAAAACCACAGGACTTGGTGATCTTTTTCTGAAGTTTCTTTCTTAATTGTATTAGCAGTTAGGAGTGATCCTGCAGCATAACAAACCAAAACTCCAACCAACAAACAAACAAATCCCCAAACAAAACAGTCATTTTAGGCTATAGACAGATGCTCAGTGTGCAGCCACCTCTGCCAGCTGATGATATTATCATGTTCAGCTGCTATTTTGCAGCTCTGAGTTTGTATCCCTTTCCCTTTTTCCCTTCTGCAAGCATTTCAGCTCTTCTGGCAAAATGAGTCCTGTGAACACTGCCTAACTCAAACAGTAAAAACAGGTGATTAGAGTTGTTTCAGCTAGTTGGGGTTGAAGAGCGTGGATATAACAGTGCTGAAATGGGGGTGGAGAACAAGTAATTTTTGGCTACAAACTGTAACAGCTTCAACATAAAGAAGAGAAAATTTGGAAAAGGACACTAGCTTTACAAGCTGAGCATAATGAGTTCAACCTCACAGCCCTCAAACTAATTACCCTGAGATAAAACAAGTGGATTTTAGCTTTTCCTTGAATAGTGAAGATAATCTGGTAGTGATTTAACAGTAAATGTCACAGCAAACAGATTCAGGACTAGAACTGAGCCAAACAAACAATGTTCTTTCCCATGCAGTATTTTAAACAAATACCTGTCCTTTTCATATTAAAAATTTCTTTCTGTCTTGCCTCCTCCTCTCCAATATTGTGCCAGTGAAAACTCTGCATTTTCAGAAGTGCATCTAGTTATATGCAATATCAGCCAGGGTCAAAGATCTTCCTTTGCTGTTATTTCAAGCCTGGTTGCCAAAGAGGAGCTGCACAAAATGTCAGCCTGCCCATGGCCTGTGAGGGCTGAGCTGGAGCATCACTTCAAAGAGACAGCTCAGGGGGAAATTCGTGCTCAGCTCGCTGTGGGGGCCCCTGTGATTCACTGAGCCCCCGCTGGCGACAGCGGCGCGGCCAGAGCTGTGCATGGCTCCAAGAATTCACACAAATTAAACCTTCCTACTCCAAGCAAAGTTTGGATACCTGTTGGAAATCAAAGCAGCTCCTATCCCCCCTGTAATGCAAATAAGACATGAGGAGGCTGGAGTGGCAATTGTGGTCAGTAAGGCATCTCCCATCGTACTCACCTGCGGCTGGCATTGCGTGGTCCATGAAAATGTTACAGCAAAATCCAACAAAGTCCATAGAAGCTTGGAATAAGTATCTTTAAACTAGTACAGAGAAACTCAGAAGACATGGGGATGAACCATGTTCCTTTTGAAATATATGATTCCATTAAGATAAAATATTTATAGAAATTAGATCAGCTAATGAGGATTTAATTTTGGAGAAAACTCATAAAATGCCGGTCATATCAGGGCACATTTTTCTCTGTTTTTGGAACAAAAATTTCTAGAGGGGAAGTTTATGAAATAAAGAAAAGTGAATTAAAGTAATTTGTGGCATGTAATAAAGATATTGAAAACAAAACGTTGATTTTCTGGCTCAAGTAGAGTTTGTGGATCACCCCAGAAAAAGGTATTTTGGGGGTGGGAAAGGAAAATTTACTTTCAGTGAGGATATCTACCTTATATGGTATCAATCTGAAATAAATTTTATTAGTGAATTTCCTCATAGAGAAGAAATATTCCCATAACAGAGACCCCTGTTATATGGAGATGGGCAGCAGTGCTGTGCCAGCTGCAAAGGAAGGGCTGTTTCTCGTGAAGGAGTTTTGCATTTCCTTTGTGATTAGGGACCCTGAGTGATGAGAGGAGGCGACTTATCTTGAGGAGCTGATGAGGTTATCACTGCCAGTTCACTTCCCCCTTCCTCCCTCCCCAAACTGCCCTACTTTACCCTCATCCCACTCACCAATAACTAAACTACTTTTCAAACAGCACCAGGACCACAGGGCAGAATTTTAAGGAGAGCCGACTTGGCGGTGAGTTTCCGTAAAGTGTGATGCTGATGGCTGCAGTGATGAGGAGCCTAATGGAGGAGCAGCTCAGATGTCTTGCTGTGAAGGGCAAAGCGGCTGCCAGAGGCAGGACTTTGTCTCTTGGCATCTTAATTGCCAGATTTCAGAACTGCACATAAAAATGCAAACCCTGATGCTGCCCCTGGCAGCGTCTTGGAGTTGGTCTGATTCACACCAGCCCAGAACACAGTGAAGAAAAGCTTTGAAAAGCAGGGAATGATGGTTTTGTGGAGGACAGAATCAAAATTAGGAACAAGATCTATGAATTAACTTTAAATTTAAATAGATACAGTAAAAAAGATGAGGCATTAAAAGCAAGTGGCAGCTAAAGAGTTGACTGTGGATCCCATATGGGATAAATCCACTTCATTAAGAGCAGACTTGGGCTGAAGTTTGCATAGACAGCAAGAGAGGCAATGTAGAGAATGGCACTGAGGGCAGTGAATGGAAATTCCCATTTTTTTTAGACTTTACACTGCCAACATGTACATCACAAACTTCTCTACACATGGGTTTTCCTGACTATGAAAAAGGCAGCAAATCTGAGCCAAGTGTGCCTGCAGACTTACAGCAGGACCTGTGGCAGAACCTCGCACACGTCAGGGAGTGGGGGCTGCCCAGGGCTTGCAGTAGGACAGCTTTTGGAAACCCAGTGTTGGAAGTCAATGGCAGCTTGTAGACTGCAAGTTGCTTAAGGTCCTCAGCTAGAAAATATTATTTGACTATTTGGAGCTTCCGGGAACTGAAAAAGAAAAATTAAAGAAAACCATCAGATTTCTGCAGCTATAGCAGATGCAAGATTGCAAGCAAAGGTGAGTTTTGAAAGCAGAAGCTGTCTGGAAAGGTTGTGCATTCTCCATCCCTGGAGGTTTTTAAGGCCTGACTCAATAAAGCCCCAAACAACCTCCCCTGATTCCAGAGCTGACCCTGCTTTGAGTAGGAGGCCGGGTTACAGAACTCCTGAGGTCTTTTCTAGGCTGAATTATCTTATGTTTCCCTTTTTATTTTCTAGTACCAATTAAAGCGAAACAGTACCAAAATATGAGCAAGAGAATTTATGCAATACTTACTGGTCCCTTGGTATTGATAATGAGTGCAGAAACATAAAAGATCCCACACCCCCAGAGGATCTTGGAGATGGATCTAAAGAGAGGATGGCTCATTTGCAGGGCATGATTCTTCAGGGGTTTAGCAGTTTCAGTCCCCACTCAGTGCCCCAGTGAAAGACTCAAGGCTTTTTGCTGTGCTTTTCACACCCACCCTACCCACTCCCTTCTGCCATCGTAACTTTTGCTGTGAGATGCAGTGAAGTCTTCCTTTCACCTCCCTGTCAATATTTATTGTGCATGTGAAATTTGAATATTTTAAGATAATGAAATAAAATTCCTGTCTGCATTCATCAAGCCTGATATATCTGCAGTATAAAACCTGAATACAGAACAACTTAAAACTATCAGAGGAGATGGTGAAATAGATGAACCTCTTTGTAATAAATGAACAACTCAGTCATAGCACTGATGCCAGTGGGGAAAAGGGATTGTGACATCCCAGGTGCCTCAGAGAAACCCTTTTCTGGCAATTACACAGCTTCAGGGTTGGCAAAAGCTATAGATTCATCAGCGAACCATCTTTGTTTTCATACTGCTGGAACATGTGGAAACACACTTGTGGAAAGTGTCATTTTAAGGGATTGTATTCTTTTAAAGGGGAAGTTTTATAAGGCAAGATCATTTTAGGTTTAAGGGGTAGAAATGGTCTGCTAGGCTTGAGCTGCAGGAAGGGATTTATGGCTACTGCCTGGAAAATGCAGTTCACCTGAAAATGATTACCTTAAGATTGTTTAAGTATCACTGGCTAACATGAACAGTTTTAAGGCAGTTTCTAGGTGATGCATTGCAGGATATAGAGATTTAAAGAAAAACTGTTTTCCCAGAGCTGTCCACATGATCAGTCAGATCCTCCTTCTCCCTTCAATATTGTTTTGATACTGACGAATTAATTTACATGAATTATTAGATATTGAGTGGGGAGACAGAGTATGAGAAAGAAAGGAGGGGATGTGTCTCCGGAAATTCCTCTGAGATCACTGGGGGAGGCTACCAGGAGGGAGTTGAAAACTGGGACAATTTAAATTAGTCATTGGCAACTGAGAAAGTAGAACAATACCCGAGACACATAGTGAAATGTGGAGGGAAAGGAAAGGAAATCTCTAGGTACAGATACAGAGATGTTCCTGGGCCTGCATTAGCAGAGAATTCTCAAGTCCATAAGAGCTCAAAGCACGTAGAAAATTTAGAAAGAAAGAGAAATAAAAGTGAAAGTTTTATTGTTATTTTCTTGTAATAGCCAAAACAGGGAAAGGTATCTCACCTACCACAGATTGAATAAATGAATTCCTATGGGGATGAAGGGAACCATTTTAAACCATCCAGCTTGATTGCAGATGTCAACATCCCAAATGAATTTGTAGTCTTGAGGCTGGAATCATACTCGTGCTCTACAGAAGTGGGAGAGAAGCCAAACACATCAGTGTCACATTGAAAACCAGGGCCCTGGGGAAGCAATCCCTCCCAAGAAACTCCCACTGGATGCTGAACTGTGAATCATGTGTGATTTATACTTGTGCTTTGATTACAGCTACTTGGGAATTATTTTTAGCTTTCCATTCAGAAATTAAAATTCATCAGAAATGACTTTTTTTTTCCTGCTCCCCTAGAACTTAGGTGATTGAGTGGAGCAGATCCTAAGGTAGTATTTCTGAACAAAATCAGAGAAACATAGAAAGGTGCAGAAAAGCCAAGAAAGTAATGACACCATCTGGAAACTAAGTTTAGAGGCAGATCTTAGTCCAGTGCTGTAAGCAAGAAAGAGAAAATGTGAACCAAGATCCCTCCTACACCCAGTTTGGCCTATTGGTTATTCTGGTTAATGCAATATTGTGTTGTGAGTTTCTCTGTGGGCTGCTGACTGATTCTCATCAGGTCATGAAGGGCTCTGAAAGACTTGCAGTGTTGTACACCATCACTTATCTGGAGAGTCTCTCCTAGCCATTACTCAGCTGGAATCTCTTGATTTGCTTCTATCTATTTCTGTTCAGTGTTTGACTTCAAACAATGACACACATCCTTCCAAAAAAAAAAAAAATAGAGAGAAAAAAGAGGAAAAAAGGAAGGAGATACTTGGGTAGTCTAAGTAAACATGGACTCAGTAATTCATGGATTTATAGTTTCTCCCTCCAGCAATTTCTTTCCAAACACCCAAGAGGACATGAAAATTACAAAGTGCCTACAGTCCCTTCCTTGTGTTTAGGATCCCTCTAGCAAGGCTCTACATTTGCATTTTTTATCCCCTTCTGTCTGTTGCTGATTGTGGTTGTAAAAGAGAAGACTGAGGGCTTGTGTTTGACTTCTAACTTCACCTCTGCAGCGTGCAGTCAGAAGTGTTGTTCAGGCAGAAAGAACATGGGTGAAGTCTCATGTTTGCCTTTTGTTCCACATGAAAGAAAAACACACATCCTGTTGTTCATCAGTCAAGGTTATTCCTCTTGGCTGTCTGCTTTCTTCCCCCTTTATTTGTGCCTTAAACTCTACTTTATTCACTTCCCTGGAGTTTGACATGTCCAGGATTGCCTAGGTGGCAATGAGGAGAGTTAGAGGTGGCCATGGTGCTTTCCAGCTACCCTGACTTGTGACACCCTCTGTCTTATCTGATTTTGGCATAACAGAAATCTCATATCTGTAACCACACCTCCTTAGTTTAGCCCATGAAATATTCAGGGGTTACACAAGAATTAAAATTAACATTCTGACATAGAAGGTGAGACCAAGACATAAAAGTGGAGTCAGCAACTGTGCTCTTGGCAGTGCCATCCTCCTGAGCCCACGCTGGTTTGGCACTGCAGGAGGATACCATGAGAACTGTGTTTCAGGGAGGAACATGGTTTTTAAAGTCCAAGTTTGTTCCAAGTAAGAATGAAACCCAACAAAAATATTGATAAGTTCTATGAATGAAAAGTTCAGGGAGAAATTAAATACTTTTTTCAGAACACAACATGTTAGTTCAGACTTTCCATTTGTAATACACTGTAAATTTTTTTGCAACTTTCTTTTTGGTCAGGACTAAGCACAGAATAGGAAATGAAAATCCCTTGTTTTCAAATGTCAGAAATGGGACAGACTGACACTGCTATCACACCTCTCCCCTTCTACACCTCCTCATCCCTTCCCAGATCATCCACATGAAATTTTGGCAAAAATAGATGAGATTTTCCATATGTGAAGTAAGTGACAAAAGCACCCACGCCAGGTTCTGATGAAATCCCACTGTCATCCCAATCTGACATGACACTGCCAAGCAAGGTGATTGATCTGTAGGGTCTATCTTACTGTGACAACCACAAAGTTGTGAGATCTGGCTACCAACCAGAAAATGTACTGGTAGACTTAAAGCAGTGTGTCAGCAAGTCCTAAAGTTCTGCCCAGACCTGACAGCCTGTTATCAACTAAATCTTCATATCATTGCTGCTTTGCTTCACAGGGATAGTGTCAGGGTGTGTCTGTGCTGGACTTTAATGCTTGAGAAAGTGCATGGGCAGAACCACCAGAGTAGCAATTGTGCTGATGGAGTGAATTGCTGTTCCAGAGCCAGGTATCAGCTGAGAAAGCTTCCAGTTTTGCATTTACTGATGTCTAAGTTTCTACATATAAAGACTCAAAGACTTTATTTTCTGTTACTTCAAATGTCCACGAGCACTTTTTAATGCAGAGCATTATCAAATGCCACAACAGCTCTCTGTGTGCTTGGTCTTGCCACAGCACTGCCATGTTTTCCATCAGGGTTTGTCAGCAGTGAGCACATGCAGGCTGTGCAGTGTTTGGGCAGCCAGCCCTTCTGTTGCATCCTGCAAGTGTCAGCCTGCAGTGCAAATGCCCACGAGTGCCATACTTATTCTTGGGTTTTCCTGGATGCAAATCTGTGCAAATGCAGTTTGGGTGCCCTGCAAACACATATGGAGCAAAAGCTGGCCCCTCCAGGAGGAATTTGTCATGCTAGGCACATGCTGTAGGGGTGCTCAGCACATACCCTGAGTTAAAATTTACTCTGCCCAGAGAGCAGCACCTTTTGTGATACAGTGAGCAGACACAGAGCCTTGCAGATGTCCTTCAGTGAGTTCATGGCCAAACAGGGATGGTACATGAGGAGCAGTGCAGACACACAAGAGTGCAGGAGGGCTGAAGCTCATGAGCTATGGTACAACAAATACAACAATCCAATGGGCTCCCTTTTGTTAAATTCTCCTTTGAGACATCCAGTATTGCATCTTTACCATTATCTCCTATTCCTGTTATTGCTTGCCTATCCCATCCTCTTCTCCCAGATTTCTTCTCCCAGATTTCTTCTCCCTTCCATCTTACTGTTCCTTCATGTGTGCCTTTGCTTCTCCCTTCTTAGATTGCTTGTGCCTGCTTTCTCTCCCTTTCCTGGGCTGGAAACCAGGCAGGGCATTGATTTCTGCCAGATAATCCCATCCAGAGCAGTTTTGGGCACTTGACATCCAGGGATGTGTTGCAAGGCCACCTTGAGGACAGTGTGTACTGAGCTTTCTCTCAGTAACAAGTACCTTGCTGGTTATAAACATGGTTCTGCTGCATTATATTCAAGTTAGACTGTCTGTGAGGGACAATCTGTGCCCCTCTCTGTTGGGAGAATAATTTTGGGAATGGACTGTGTCCCTGTGTAACGCAAGCTCATTTTGCTGTCCCAGACTCCTTGCTGAGGTCAGCAGCTCTTTGCCAGTGGGAACGGTTTCTTCATGGGCATTTTGGGAGACAGGAGTTGAGAAAAAAGGTGTGCTGATCCTACTGGGCACTTGGAAAGGTCCTGGGAGATGGACTTGTCTTCCAAAGGAGAAAGTCTCATCTTACACAAAATTGTACTCAAAGCCTTTCAGATCTTTTCCCATTGAATCATAACAGGATCCAAGGACAAATCTGCCACTGAGCTGTCACTGCCACTGTCCTACCAGACCATGGAACTTCTCCACACTTGTGTCCATGTGACACTTGCTTTTCTCCCTTGCTTTCATGGCTGCATGGGTTGATGTACACGAATTATGTGTTTCGAGAGGCATCACTTAACAATTGCAAGGACATCTATTTTCCAGGGGAAATAGTAGAACTGCCCCAAGTGTTTGCTGTGACCTTTTGTTTTTTGACAAATCTGTCAGTCATCTGTCTAGAGGCTAAATTCCTTCAGTGTCCTTTTCATCTTTTGTTCAAAAGTAACTTTCTGAAAGCATTGCTTCATTATCTGTGAGCATTTACATCCTCAGTGTCACATGATCAAATTTGTAGAATTTTCTCTATTACTTCCTTAATAAGAAAAAAAAATATTGCAAAATGTGACTTCTTTAAATTTTTAAAGGATATTGGTCTCTCCCAAGGAGTTTGGGTTGGGTTCTCTGATGCCAGAGGGTCAAGTTCAGTTTCTACATCTACAATCAGAAAAAACAAGGACAAAACTGTTTATCAAAGGGCGTTTGGTGTGAGCTTGAGGAAAGAAAAAACAGCACATGAAGGCCATGGAGCCAAACCTCAATAGTTTATGGGACAACTTCACTAGAGGTTTTTTGTGTGTTGGGGCACAGGAATAGAAAATTTGGATTCTGGAATTCTTCTGACTTCCAGAAAATCCCACTGAGATGCCAAGAGGAAAAAAAAAACCAAACTTAACCGAAATGCAAAAGAGCTCTGTTTCATATAGTTGGGTTTTTTTCCTGTGTTTTTCTTCCAAGCAACTGTTACTGTGATATACTAACATGATTGCTGCATTCAGTGTGACTCCAGCTCCAGCAGCTTCTCTTGTGAGTAAGCATGAGTAGGAGCAATGTTTAATTTCTCTGTGACCATACAACATTTAACAACCTTCTAGCACAGTGAGCAGGAAGAGTGAGCTGTACTTGGTGTTCTGAAGTATTCTGGTGCAGGCTGCAGTGCTGTGCAGGTAGGTACATAGTGTGCAACCTTTCTAAGAATTCAGCTGTTGAATTAAAAAAAAAATATTACAAATAGCAGGCAGGCACTCTACTGTCAGACTCTTATCATTTCTAGTACCTGTTGTTGTTAATTGAATGGTAAAAGTTACTTTTAGAGTCCTATCAGCCACTGGAGCCCATCCCTCCCTCTCCTTCCATCCATTCCTCTCACGTTTGCAATGCAAAGGAGTTTGGTGACATGAGAGCAGGTATGAAGGTAGGGTGAGACTGGCAGCCCTCAGCAGTGAAGTACCTCCATCAGTAGGGAATAAAGGAGAGTGGGGACAGCAGGAAAGGGAAAGATGAAGTGATCCTATTTATAAATGTATTCCCCCACTCCCTGTCTGTACTATGCAGATATCTCAGCAGCGCAGATGGATCTGCATACTGATGAAGGCATGGGGCATCTCTGAAAAATGCTGGATCTGGCTGAGCTCCCTGCAGGCACAGGGTATCTGCCTTCTCTTCTATTAGAGCCCAACACACTTGCATTTTTCAAAGCTTGGACCTGCATGCCAGGATTTGGTGCTGCTTTGAGACTTTGCTTATGCCTAAGAGCAAGGCCAAGTTTCCACTTCAGCAATCAGATAAAAGAGTGCAAAGGGACTGAACAAGAGACTGAACCTATGAGCAAGAGGCAACTTCAAATCAGCTCATCAGTAGGCAGTGTGAATAGGGGGAAATGAGTATCACTACAAATAGACCATGTAAATCACCAGCCAGGATGCCTGGAGAAAGCCAGCTCTGTCAAATATGAGAAATCAGCTCGCTGAGGTGCCTGGAGGGCTGCAGAGAAAAATCTGGCCAATTCCTCAAAGCCAAGGCTTTGTGCTACACCAGCGCTGAGAGGAACATATCGGGGTTACTGTAGTTTCTTTCACAGTGTTTACATCTGACAGTGCCACATGAATATCAGTGAAGTGGCACAATACCCCATGGAGGTAGGTGTGAGAAATCACATCTTTTCATTACAAACATCAAAGAATCCAGACTGCCAAGGATTTTTGGTTCCAAGGTGCCACACAATGCTTCCTCATAAGCCAGCAGGAGATGTGGGTGTCCAGCTTTCCCCAACACCAGGCACTCAGCAGCTGGCCTGAGACCACACGCAAACCAGAGACAGATCTGCTCAGAGCTCAGGACCTGTGACTCTCAGACCACCTGCTCTTCCTGTAAGATAATCCTACCCTGTAGTCTTGTGCCAAAGTATTTGGAGAAGGAAGATGACAGGGAAGGACAAGGTCTGTGCCACTTGAAGTTTTGAGAGACAGGGATGATAAATCTTAGCATCTGAAAACCCCTCAAAAGTCCCTCTTTAATATGCTGGCACAGATGGAATGATCTCCTAGAGGCCAGGGCAACTGTAATTCTTGATGAGCTCCTTGGACATTTAAGTTTCTCTTAATTCTTTCTTATCCATGATAGACTTAGCACCCTTTCCAAAATGGGTCTTATGCCAGCTCCTGGTAAACAGATTTCTGCACACAAGAAACATTGTCACAGCTGACTGCAGTAAACCAGACAGAAGCCAAAGACCTGAAAACTCAGAAACCTCTTAGGAGATCTTTCTGGAAAGGAGGAAAGGTTGCCCCACAGTAAGCCCAAGCAGGAGCACTGGGTCAGCCAGGCTCTGCAGCTGTCAGGGCAGCAAAGCTGCTTTCAACTCCCCACGAGAGGGAGGCCCTGCCAGAGCAGGGGAGCACCGTGGACCCAGGGTCCCTCCTTTCTATCCCTGATGCTGGCTTGTTCCAAGCCACCCTCTCAGAGCAGACACATGGCTAACACAGCTGCGTTCCTGCCTTGAGCAGTGCCCAGGCACCATAGGACCAATTCCACCTTTGTTTGTGGACCCACTTGAAATAACATCCAGTGAAATCTTGAGAAGGGTTTTGATCTTTCCTTCCTGGCATGGAGCAGACACTGCTGCCAGTACAGACTGTTCAGCCCTATCAGCATGATAGATGCTCCTGCAAAGAACACAGTTTTAGCTGCTTTAGTACATATCTGCCATCACCATCTGCTATTTGTTGGCATGAATGTGTACTATAAGGAAACTAGGTTCAAGGGTAAAAAAAAACCAAATCCTCACCAACCTTTTAGAGTTTTAAGTTCATTCAAAGGTTTCGATTTTGTTTTGTTTCAGATATTGGATAGGCTCACACAAAGTGCAGTACGTCTCCTGTTCTTGGTTCTTATGATCCCTTCTTTCTTTCTTTGGTTGAGGATTGTTATTGCTAGATATCTTCAGACAAGAGTTTTGTCCTTACAGTAAGCACTGGGAACTCAGTTAACTTGGGAGGATAGTCCTTGCAAGGTGTAGGAGGCCTTCTGAAGATGAGCACGAGATTTTTCAGGTGATGTTCTTGAAAGAGTCTCATTGTATTCTTGACCAGAACTTCAGTCTTTTTTCTTCTCTCACTGGGGTTTTCTGTCTCAGTTAACCTGAGGCAGCTAAAGAGGGCCCTGAACAGAAAACCATCCACAGGAATATGAGAGACATCAAATAGACTCATTCCTCCTTGAAAGTAATAACACAGAAGTTTTGTGTGCAGTATTAGTGAGCAGTATTTGTAGAGTGCTTTGAAGTTAGAAAGCACTATATAAATGCTAAGTATTATTAACTACATGAATCAGTCTTCTTCAGAGAAATATAACACTGCTAAAGATGGGAGAGACGTCTCTTCCTTTCTTAATGATAACCAATCCCCAAAGTTATTCATAAAAATTACTTTTAAAAATAGATCAAATGATTTCCCCATCCCGTGATAATCCCTCTGATTGCCCCCATGTTTCAGTTCACTGTATCATCTCAGAGATCAAAGGATGTGTCTGAGGCTGGCAAACCAATCCCACAAAGAAGAAAACATTCTGCAGTAGATAAACAAAATACAATTTCCAGATAACATCATGGTGCTGATCAAAATAGCTGCTTTTCCAATTAAATTTCAAAGAATTCTTAATTGTTATTGATTCAATCTGAAGATGTGCAGATTTTTCCACTTAGGAACCTGTTTCACAGGGAGCTTATTACCCTGGGGATTTCAGTTACAGAGAGGTTTTAGTAAGCAGCAGCAGCCTGGCTGTCAGGCAGGTGACAATAAAAAGGGAATCTGTCCAGATCCAGGAGACAGTGCTTCTGTTTCCTGAAGTAATTTAGAGCACACAGCCTTATCCATTCTGAAATGGCAGCAGACCTCACATCTGCATAAAGGCTCTTGCCTTTAAGCTGTAATAGGCAGAGCTCTTAAATAAAAACTACCTTATCTATCTACCTAGTCAACACCTCAGTGTTTCCTTCTGCTTCTAGACTTATTAATTCAAACCATGGGAGTCTGCCTTGAAACTTCTTCCTATTCCCACATCAGATGCTAATTTTTGGCATATTTATAGTATATATATATATGTATATATATGTTTATATATGTTTATATATATATTCATATTTTTGCATTTTGCTGTGCAGAAAATTAAATAAATAAATAAAGGATTCTATAATGTCTGCTGGGCTGCCATTTTAAAGTCAGGCAAAACAGCAGGGTGTTGGGAAGAAGGGAGGCAAATTGAGACTGCTGTTCCACAGACAGGTGACATTCTGGAGCAGAACAACAGGAGATGGCATCCTGTCAAGCAGCAATAAGAGGAGGAAAAATGAAAAATAGCCCCCCCAAAGAAAATTGTTCTGTCCCAGGCAAATGACGGTGGAAGGATTTGGTAAAGTGACAGTGGGGGACTTAATGCTGTCAGGTAGGTATGACAGTGTCAGGAAGAGTGACTCAGGAAAGGTGAGTCAGAGCCAGCTGCCATCAGGGAAAATAAATGCTCAAGCCATGAGCAAGATCTGTCACTTGGTGCCTTCTTGCCAGGAGCTGTGCCACAGTTTGACCTCAAACCTGGCTCCCTGTGCACCCCACAGCCTGCATGGGCTGTGATGGGATGTGCTGCAGGTGGGAACCCTGCTAACAAGGGGAGCAGAGAGGGCTTGGGTGAGAATCACCAGCAGACCAGGATAAAAGGTTGAAACTGGTGCCATCAGGGGAAAAAATGAACAAGGGCTTGCGCAAGCCTGGAAAGCAATGAATGTTGTGGAGAGTGATGAGAAATGAACTTTCCTGTTGTTTTAAAGCCCTGCACTGGGCTCAGCATGCCAGGGTGCTCTCCAGCACCATGAGGGCATGGAGCTGATCCGTTCATCCTAAACGAAAAGACTGAAAGGGATAAAAATCTTCCCCATCAGGGCAAAAGCCAATATTTAAATTTATGGGTTATTTCCCATGATGCTGCACCTCTGGGATCCACACAGAAATATGTGCCTGGATATCTATGCAAACCATTTGTACTCTAAAATAGTATGAAAGGTGAATTTTATGTATGGACTGATATAAAAATGCTGGAGGAAGGGAGACTCCGATTTTTCTAAGAGGCTGAAGACACCAGAAACCCCTAGGAGGTCCTGTCCATTTGGAATTCAATTTCTCAGAGGCTCTGAGAAGCACCAGAACATTTGGAAGGCTGTGAGTGAGATCTATCTGTCTCAGATGCTGGACATTCAGGCTGACTTTTCTCACAAAAAAGAGGTGTTTATGAACTAATTCCCAGCTATGCCTTCCAAGAAACTTCATCTAACCACAGAAAGCTTTATCCCCAAAAAAAAAACAAATCCAAAAAATCAACCAGTTTCTAAACGTCTTTGTAAACATCAGCTATTTGATGATGTAGAAAATAACTTACTTTGTAGGCAGCCAAGCCAAAACAATATCTCTTAATGTCAGTGTTACATTTATGTTAAATTTAGCCTAATCTCAAAATGATTTTTTTTTGTCCACTGTCCTACATCATAATGGTGTTTTATTAATAAAAGACATTGTAAAGGACACTTCCATGAAATGATAACATTAGGGGGCAGTCCTCAGCTAGCAGCTAGTCCTATGAGTTCATTGAACAGCTGTGTTTATATGGGGTTGTTTGCAAAATTTATGTTTGAGTTTGTTTTAACCTTACTTTATTGCTACTGGAGAAACAATAGATCTTTTCCATTACAAGTCTTCGAGTGCCACATTAAAATACAGCAGGGGGGTGAAAGTTTCCATGCCCCTTCTCCCCATAAATCTCTGGTTACATATATATATATGTATATTTTTCTTATCAATGGAAAAGCCCTGCACGGTCTGAGATGCTGCCTTCTCAATGAGCTGCAAGAACAGTATTGCATCCATCCAGGTTCTCATTTTGCTTTTTCCCTGAGACTGCATGCCTGAACTTTTCACAGAAGGTGTGATATCCTGTTTCTCAGTCACCTGGGCAGGTCCCGCACATCATGACCCACTCGTAGCAGGCAAACAAAATCCTTACAGGGGTCTGTAGGCTGAGCCCCTTTGGCCTCCCCTGTATCCCTTCAGTGGATAGGTAGACTAAAGATAGTATTTCCAGCACCTTCTTCCTCATCTGGCTTTTCTCTCACACCATTCCACTGTTTGTTTATGGATTCTTATTTTTGCTTTCCTGCAGGGGAGCATCACCTCCTCCTCTACCTTTTTATAATCTGGCCCACTCCTGAGTCCACTTCAGAAACCAGAACTGCTGTTTAAGAGGAGAGACTTTTGTGACTTTTCCCAGTTTTGGAAGCTTAACACCTTTTCCTTCTGAGATAGATCTGCACTCCAGCTCTTTTGAATTCTCCCAGTTATCCAAGCCTTTCCTTCCTTGGTTGCCTTGTTCTTGCCAGAGATATCTGTTGCAGCACCCAGGTCTGTGGGTATGGTACTGAGGGAGTGGTGGCCTCTCCTACAGGTGAACTCCTTGGACTGAGCTCCCCTGGACCCCAGGTCACCAGCAGCGAGTGAGCTGAGTCTCAGCATCCCCAGCATGACCCCTCTGGTATGCCTAGACTTCCTGCTCCATGTGCATCCTACCCAGAGAATCAGGAGTCCCAGCACAATTCAGATGTCCTGAACTGCTGTCAGCTGCTTCACTGGTACTACACATCATCTCCTGGATCAATGCCCTCCTCAGAATTACAGCCATCCCTGGCATCCTCTCCTACAGGCCGAATGCCAATGTATAACACTTTCAGTCCTGCCACTGTGTCTTCCTTGTTTCTCCCTGGCCCTATCCAGCATCTCTGGAAAACAGTCATCTTCATGGATGCACTCCTTGTGCTCTTTCTTTGGATCCTGCTGGTTTCCCTCTGTATACCAGCATTCCAAACTGAGATTTCTTAGGTCTACTTGCCTCTCTGATATTCCTTGGGCCAGTTCACAAAATATTGCTGCTAAAAAAAGGGAGCAAAAGCCCACAGAAATGGACGGTTTTCCCTTGCCTCGTGGTCAGATGACATGTTGTTGCCATGATCCCATTTGTGACCATTTGCATTTGCTAGTCCATTTACACACATGGGCAGGAATTTTCATTTACAGAGAAACAGAGGCCAAAAATCTGACTTGATTTACCAAACATCCAAAAGCAGGTGTGGAAATCGGAGCAATTCTCCAAATACCCTGTCCAGTTCATCTGCACTCTGTCTTGGAGCTAGCCACTTTAATGAGTAGCTGTGCAGATTTGCAGCCACAGATGCCAGGTATTTCCACACACAGAGTGTAATCAGCCTGCATCTGCCATGAGAGGTCAGAGAGTCACGTGCCGGAGATGGATTTTAAATACAATTCTGAATAAAGCTGCTGGCCCTGAACCAGCTGTGGTTATGCTAAAGTTGCCTCAAGCCTCTGGATGTGAATGTAGCAGCAATGGGCTGAGGAAAAGCCATCCTGTCCCTCCTCAGCATCGCTTCCTGCAGCTATTTAGTGCCATGGGAAGGACACCAGGCATGATGGACTGAGGCTGGAAGCCTTTACAGCAAATTCTGTCTCCCAAATGCTTCCTCAGCTCGTTGCATCTCTGTGACCACGGCAGGTACATCGATCTGCCTGACAGACTAAGGTCCTATAGCTCAGTTTTATATAGATGAACTGTAATTTTAGTAATAGGATGTTTAAATAATATTGTGTCACTTTTACATTTCACCTCCCTTTCCCTTGAATGAAAGGGCCTGCCTCCTTTTGACAGGTGGATATTTTTTCTTTCTCTTCCTTTTCCCTACAAAGACTTTGCCTGAAGGACATCAGGAATCATAATAATGGTTGATGCTTTCATGAGATCCTTACAGATTATGGCTAAATGGAATGGTGCTATAATGTGATTGCCTCCCCACTCTTACTCCTGCTGTGCCATGTAATGGCATGGCAGGGCTCTCTGCTGGGATTAAAGCTAGTCAGACTGAAAATTGACTTGCCTTGGGGGCCATCAAGCAAATTTAAATGGCTGCTTCAAGATTCTGCCTGCCAGTGAGCCATTTCTCCAGTGGATTAGCAAAATGAATGAAATGTGGAGACACTAGGGCAGTAGAAACCATGCCATTAGGTCTACATGGTCTCTCTCCTTCTTTATGATTTTACTCTAAATACTGATCCTAGCTTCTTGTAATTTGTCTCTCTGTTCTGCCTCATCCACCAAATGGGAAATGTGGGACCACAACTTGCTAGGATGAGTAGTGGTTTAGCCTCACTGGTACATACAGGAGGCATCAACCTGACACCATGGGAAGTGGGAAACTGAAAGGGAGATATTTGGTCAGGTCATGGAGAGAAGAGTGTGGAATGGGAGTTATGTTAATGGTATGTTAATGGTATGTTAATGAAATTATTCCAAAACAGGTCATATTTCTCGTTCTTGCTCTCAGTTGGTTCAGGACCTGTCACAGGTAAGGTCATGTTCTGAGTTTACATTTGTGATAGGAGCCCTGCCCTCAGAATGCCCCTAAATATTGTTACATTCACCACACCCCATGTCTTTGGATCTTGCCCCTCTGATTGTGTGGTTTCTGTGTTTGTTACTTTACGATAAGATTTCTTTATTTTTCAGGCAATTCCATCATTCCCATCCCTCTATTTTTGCCATGTTCCCCCCAGCTGGACTGGACTTGGGGTTGCAGCAGGCCAGACTGCAACAGGAAAAGGAATTAAAACAGAAAGAAAAGCTGTGACCTACCCTTGCCTGGGCTTTAGGTAGGGTGAGGACAGGGAGGAGGGGAAGAGGACTTGCTCTTCTCTTTCATGCATTTTTCCTGAGGATAGAGGTTCTTCCAGAGAGAATTCAGAATATATAAACTCGTTTTCTGCTTGGAGTAACCCTCAAGGGTAATTCCTTCTGCAAGGCTAAAGCAGGGTGGTAGAGAGGAAAGAGTCTTCCCCCATTGCTCTCATGATCAGGCTGCTCTCTTCTGTCACAGCCACAGGGGACATCTGCTCCCTCCCTCCTGTCCTTATATTGTGCTGGGATGGGGGCTATGCTCCCTTTGCTCTGTAACCTCCTGTTTGTCATGAGGGAGTGTCAACTCTATGGTGACAGTCTGGGCAGGAACAGACAGTCTGGCTCTCCAATCATCCATTTGAGGTTGTCATGGTTTGACCAGGAAGAAGTTGGGAATTCTGGGAAGCTGTGGTCAAACCAATGAAGGTTTTGGGTTTCATACTGACACCTGGTGTAGCCAGTGGGGTTTGGACACACCTCCGAGAATACACAGGGGTTAAAAGCAGGGCACTGCCCTGGCACTTCCTCTTTGGACATCGTCGGGCGAAGAGGTCAGATCTCTCTCCCCCGCCCGGCCCGCTGCTGCTGGGCGGGGGAGGGGCCAGCCATGCGGTAAGGCCTGGGGCCTGGACAGAGGGGGCTTCGGGGGGGGCTCCAAGGATGGAAGGGTGGAGGAGCCCCAAGAGACATCGGGCAGCCAGCCCCCCCTCCCCCCAGGAGAGCAGCCAGCGAGAAGGGGGAGGAAGACTGCCCGGCCGCAGCGGCAGCGTGTGGGCAGCATGCGTGGGAGCCGTTCCGGGACCGACAGACAGAGACTGAAAACTTTTAACCCTTTCTTGCATGATTGGGGCCTTGCAAAAAATGCTAATCCTCCTCGAAGCTGAATAAGAAGGGAGATGAGAGATGAGATGAGATAAGGACTTTGGCCCGGAGATTGTGGAGATGATTGGATGGGGAGAGATGATTTGGAGTGGCCTTTTGGCTGGACTTTTTCTTGTAGCCATGGACTCAGTTGTTCCTGTGACACAGACTGCATTTAGGGGGAGGCAGTGCCTCAAAACCAGGAGGGTTCATTTGTGAGGACCCCCCGGCCCCAGGGGGTTGGAAAAATATGGGGGGGACAGATGTCCCAAAAGCAGAGACTGTGCCTTTTTGGAGTGAGACAAGGCATCCTTGAAAGACAACCCTAAAAGCAGCTCTGGCCATGTCTCGGTGGTGAGAGCACTGAGCATGGAAGGAAGATGTCACAAGCGGCAAATGGACTTTCCGGGCGGTGCCGAAGTGACAGGGAAGCACACGAGGGTCTCAGTGTGTCTCCACGAGAAGCCTATGGAACGAGAAGGACTCCTTTTCCTCTTCATGAACTGATGTTTGAGTATACTAAAGTGTCGTGCCGGGCTGGGCAGTTGTTTTGAGAGAATGTATTGGATTGGGAAAGTCAGGTGGTGGGGGAGGAGGAAAATGGTTTTTTTGTAAGGTTTTCAATTCTTTTCTTTTTCTTCCTTATAGTCTTTCCCTATTTTTCCTGTAGTTTTAGGTAATAAAGTGGTCTTTATGTTTAAGTTAGAGCCTGTTTTGCTTATTCCTGGTCACATCTCACAGCAGACACCAGGGTGAGGCATTTTCATGGGGGCACTGGCTCTGTGCCAGGCTCAAACCATGACAGAGGTGAAGGCTCATTGTAGTAGATACTCACCAGTCCTCCTGTACTGGGAAAAATATTGGTGCCTGAGAACGATTCACATCTACTTCCTTGTCATCCAGTACCCTTCAATAGCTGCAGTTCTACCTAAATTCTTTGCCTTTTCAGATTATGTGAATGAGATTTAAGCATGTTTAGCTACTCCTGTGAATAGAGACATTTTCCCATCTCAGCCCCCAAGACTGCTGAGTTAGGCATAGTGTGTTCTTAGCCTCTTAAGAGAAAGGCATTCATTAAATGTGACTTTGAATACCAGAGTGACAACACCACTTTCCTTGGCAGCACAGACATATCTTTTTTACAGCTGTTTTCTCTAATATTCTGTCTAAAATTTTCCCTGATGCAGCTGAAGTTTAATTACTTCTTTCTCTATCATTGCTGACTAATGATAATAATTGCTGCCCGTCCTCTGGTGCAACATTCTTTTCTCTATCTGCAGATAGTTATTGTGCCTCTCCTTGGTATTATTTCCTCTACTTTGAAATTGCCCAAAAGCACAGTCCCATTTCTTGTCTAGCTGATAAATAAACCCCAGAAATGCAGCAGTGAGAGTGGAACCTGGGTGGAGGCAGGGTACAGACAGCTGGGATGACCCTGGAAACTGGCACTGGCAGAGTTTTGCTCTGCAGTAGGTCGCCTTGACAGCTTTTTGACAGCTTACACAAAAGGAACTGGTGGTCTCAGCTCAGGTCCTAATGGTCTAAATTCTACATTATGGGTACTGGAAGTTATTACAGGTGGTTTTCTAACAGAAGTTCAGGCCTGAGTAGCAATGGAGATTGACACACCATTTTTCCTCTAGAAAGACTCTTTCCAGAGAAGGAAGGAAGGGCTTACTGGTTCTATTTTCAGAGGTGCAAAGCCAAAAGATGCAGTGAGTTGACTGAGGTAATGGAATCAGGACGAAGAAATACATCTGATTCCCAAGTCACAGTCAGGATCTCTAAATCATGCTTAAGTATTCTCAATTTCCTTCAGCATAATAAAACTCCAATTATCTTTAGAAGTGCAGGAGGACGACTCCAAGGCTTAGAGGAGACTGTTCACATGATTAAAGCTCCAAATGTGGCTCTAAGTATTTTACTGGCTTCATGTCTTTCTTTTTTTTTTCAGGTAAATCTGCAGTCAAAACCAGCACCCACAGTCAAATTCAGCCAATATGCTACACTTCTGCTACTGAAAAAAATTATACACTCTGTTTTCCCCATTTCATTATTATGAATCAACTTTTTCTCAAGTTTAAAGTGTTTTGTCCTGCTTCAGGGAAAAAAAATAATCACATCTCCGTGAGAAAAAAGAGACAAGATTTGTTATCTGCTAGTAGAGTTCATGGGACTTCTTAAAAAAATTTGTACATAGGTCTTCATTTAGCTGGCAAGGCTGACTATAAATAGAACTCCTCAAAGATTCTTTCAAACATAGTGTCTTATTTTCTCTTAGGGGAAGCACCTGACATTTAAATGCCTCTCAAGCAGAGTTCTTCATTCTGGTGACTTCTATAGAAACAGTTTCCAAACCTTATCTCCAGATAACAAAGACCTTTGGAAAAGAAGTGTGAAAACTGGCATCTTTTGGGAAAGGCAGAGGTTACCTCACAGCTCAAAGCAGAGGCAGCATGGATCACTGAGTAAGGCAATGAACTGAGAGTGCAGAGCTTCTGCAGAATGACTTGCTGTGTTCACCTTTCTCCTGTTGTGTACTGAGATTAAAATTGCATAGAGGCATGGACTTTTCCTTAGTAAGCATTTCTATATCACCTAATACAACATTGTTCCCCATCTTAACAGGCACTTCTGCATGCACTAAAAACAAAATACAATAAAACAAATAAATAAAGGAGAGTAAGTCATCGCTCTCCTAACAACTTTTTTTTTTTAAATATTTTTTCTGCCACTGTCAGCTTTTTGTACTGTGTGACTCATCTGCAGGCAAATATCTGATAAAGACAGACCTTGTCCAAAACAGCAGAGATATAAAATTGAGATGAAACAAGCAGAACAGGAAAAAGGAGAGGAAACAGATACAAACATGGTTGTTATCCTGGTTCTGCCTGGGATGTCAGCCTTAGTTTTTATTTGTCACCAAAACAGTGTTGGTAACACAGGGATGTTTCCATTACTGCTCAGCAGAGCTCACACAGAGCCAAGGTCTTTTCTGCTCCTTATCCCACCCCACCAACGAGGAGGCTGGGGGGGAACAAGGAGTCAGGAAGGGACACAGCCAGGACATCTGACCCTGACTGATACAAAGGATATTCTAGACCATAAGGCATCATGATCATCAATAAATCTGGGGGAAATAAGAAGGAAGATGGGAACATTCATAGTTATGACAATTGTCTTCTCAAGAATCCTTTACATGTGATGAGACTCTGCTTTCTAGTAAGTGGTTGGACATCTGCCACTCCACAGAAGCAATGAATGCTTTGCTTGTTTTGCTTTCCTTGAGCACAGCTCTGTTTCACTTATTGAACTGTCTGATTCCATCAGTTTTCAGCTTTTGTACTTCAGATTCTCTCCCTTGTGTTCTGCTGGAGGGGAAGGAAGAGAGTGAGTGACTGGATTGCTGTCTAGGGTTAACTCACCACAGGTGTAAACACCAGACATTCAAGCAGTTAACAACTGTCAAATGTTTTAAAGACCTCATGGCAAATGATTTCCAGCACCACTCAATGACCAGCTCAAGATGGTGCAGCTCCTGTGGATTTTTGCAAGGCTAAAAGCAGACGATAGCAAAAATAGCAGGGCTAACCCTGTGATTTTGTACACCAACCATGAAGTTGGTGTACCAGAGTGCAGTTTTGTCTGCATAGGATGGGGTAGGGGAAAGAAACACACAAAAAAAGAAAATCAGTTTCTGCTCAGTGCACAAATCCAAGTTGTTCCATCACTACCAGCAGGTCTGTTGGAGCTCATTATTGCTGTGAGGATAGAGGTGGTTGTGCAAATGAATGGGATAAGACAGCAGAAGCTTACTCAGGCTAAAATTATGAAGGCACTGCCTTTGGGAAGAAAGTCTCTCTAGCAGGTGTCCTTGTCTGCATTGTGGATAAAAGAAAAAAAAAAAAAAAAAAACAACAAATCCAGCACCACCAAATATACAGTGGAGGTATATTTGTTGTTTGGAGTTTTGTTTGGCTATTTTTTGGATTTTTTTTGGTGTGAACAATGGCAGTGCATTTCAGCCAATGTTAACTGGTCTCTGTCTTTTTGATTATCTAAAATGTTATGTTGCTGTTGTTAGATCAATATAACTCAGATGCTTGGACCACATGAGAATGTACCCATGTACAGCTCTTTTTAATTATGTCTGTATGAACTCCAGTGTAGGTGTCTGTTCTGATTTAATAATGTCTTATTTCAATATAGTTTAAATCTGTTCCATGCTGATTTAACTTAAACCAAAATAAACCCTTTCCTAAGCCACAAAAAGACTGCTCATTATTTTATAATTAACTTCACTAAAGATACCTTGTCTTGAATTAAAAATGATTAAGGTGGTTTGGAAAAAATCTTTACCACAAGCAGTTAATGGAAAGCATATTGAAGTGTAACCAGGGCTGGGCTGAAAGCATTTCAGTAAGTTTATATTTAACGTGTTTCTGAAATCTAAGACAGATCCAAAACTAGCTGTTAAAATTTGTCTTTCACATGCTGCCTTCTACCCTGTTGCTGTCTTCATGTGCACAAACCCAGTGTTTATGCTTGACTCTATAGGAGCCATCTTTTCCCTGTGCTCGCTTAGGATCCAGCAAAGAAGCAGATGCAATCTCATCTGTTACTGAAATTACAGTAGAAAGGCTTGTTACTCCAATTGCTCCCTCATCCATCCTCCTTCCTTTTTCTCCTCCTAGGCTTGATTGATATTCAGAGGGCGAAATAACCCTGGAAATTTTTTTGGAAGTAAATTGCAAGCAATACTGTAGTAGAAGTTTATCTATCACTCTATATATAGTATATTCTGATTTTTTAAAATTACAGGTTTATGTCAGCATTGCAGGGAACACAAAAACTTTGATCACATGCATCTACAAAAATGAAATTCAGATTAATCTTCCATTGTTTGGAGATACTGAGGTAAATCAAAAGAAAAATCTGGTTTTACTTTATATAGTTTGTGTTTACACAGCAATCTTGGGTTATATCCTTTGCTCCTGTGGCACTTGATGGACAGTTCTGGATGGTTTCCCAAACTAAACTCAGGAAAGGAATGCCAAGAAATGGCACTTCACAGTCTACAGCTGGCAGGGAGGAGTTTCTGCATCGTGTCTGCGTGTTATTACAAGAGGCTGGCATGGAGCCCCATCAGCCTGTGACTGCACTGGGTGGAGGTGGGGTGTTCAGCCATCCTTTTGTGGGAAGGAGGCTGTTCTGATTCAGAGGAAGAAGCACTGGAGAGGTCAAATACAGGGCAAACTTGTTCACAAGGATCATCTCCAGGCTTCCAGTCCCCTTTATTTCCTTTACTGCTAGATATAGTGTGTGGAAAGCTCTGTGTGTATCTATGTCGTGAGCAAGGATTGATGCATTCTCCAACTTGGCCTCTGGTTTGATGACCATCTGTCCTAAAACATTGGCCACGCTATGAGATGTGTAGAGAGTTGTTAACACATCAGTCATAACACTCTGAATGTGGGAGTCCTCATTTTTGGTCGTGTTGTGTTCAGATACAGATTCTTTCTTGGAGGTCTTCCCGGCAGATGTTTTCCTGACTTTAGATCATGAGTGAGTATAAGCTCCACGATAAATGGGCAAGTTGGTAGGGATGCCACTGGGGCAGAATTAACAAAGTGAAGCTTGGTGATGGTGAGTTAAAGAGGTGGAACACCTGGGGTGTTTGCAAATGAGATGTTGGGAAAAGGTGTTGCAATTAGGACCTATTAAAACAAGACACTTCTAATTCATTACACATGGTTAACATAGTTGTGGGTGCTGAATCCCTCCACCACTGTCTGTGTGCAATATGTCCTCCCTCTGGAGGAACTTGAATTACTTCTCAAATGGTTTGTCCAATTTCAGGTGAAAATTGTGTTTCAGACAACAGCACAGCAGTGTCTCTGGGATGAGAGTTGTTCTCTTCTGTGTAGAAAATTGATGGCTTGTTTTGTTCAAACACTCTCTGTCTTCTCCCCATGATGATAATTTATTTAGAATTATATTTAATGGTAAAAATCTGCAGCAGCTGTAGCCAGGATCAAGGTGAACTATCTTCCCATTTAGAAAATGGAACAGCTGTCTTTCAATTGGAACACAAAATGAGAGGCCTGGCCAGTTGTGGTTGTTTGAAGACCGGCTTGCAGAACTACCTAGAAAACAATGGAACATTTCTTGCCTTTGGCCTAAAATTCCTGTTGCAGTTACATACTGCTCTTTTTTTTTTTCTTTTTCAGAGGTTTTGTGTATTGTTTGCAGCCTTGTTAAAACAGTTGCTGTCTGATGCAAAGACAACTGCATTTTGATGGTGGATGGAGATGAACCCAGAATGACAAGACACAGAATGATTGTGTGGTCAGGAAGGGACCCAGTTGTTTTACCATATGTCAGAAATGTTAAATGTTAAACCAGCTAAGCCGTACCAAAACCTTCCAGCTGGAGAAATAGGCAGACATGGGAATTGCTCAAGGAACAAGATGAATCTCCAGGAGATGAGATCTTTTCTACTTTCTACTAAGTTTTCTAGCTTTGGAGATCCTATACATGCTGTTACCCTGATTGTTTGGAAAGCTGAGGAAGGCAGAAATTGTTATATAGCCTTCTGAGGCCCCCCATCTTCAAAACACCTATCAAAATCAGATTTGCAGAACTCTTTCTTACTAGCTATTTTTAAAAGTGGGTAGATTTCCAGGTAAATTGGAACTCTCCATGTGCTGAACACTATTGAACATGTATACAAAGCACCTTTGAAAACTGCAAAATATAAATGACATCTTTTTAAAATACTGTGTTCCCGAGGGAGACAAAGAACTCAGCAAATAAAGAGCTCAAAGCATTTCGATTCTCCTTGTGCACAAGGCTGTCCATTCCTGAGGGAAGGGAGGGAGGGACTAAATGTGAACTCAACCATCTCTGAGGTACTTGAGATAATTGTGGTACAACTGGTTTGATTTGGAAATGGAATTAGAGTGTTCTTTTTTGCTCTTCTAATTAATCAGGGTTGAATGTCTGTATTTGCAGCTCCTTCAATTAGTTCTCTGCAGATCGAACCCCACCCAATCTATTAAATACTGAGATTTGTGTTTGGAGTAAAAGAGCTCTACAGATCTAAAGCTCTCAGCTAAATTACTTCTCTCGGAAGTTACATTTCAGGAGTTGAGGAAAGCAAAACACAAAACTTGCCAGAGTTTGGTAATAGCAGTCCAACTGTTCCCTTCCTTCTTTCAAACCAAACCATGCAAGGAGTCAAGCAAGCCAAACGATGTCTGCAGTGTTTCTGGTCGACATTCAAGTTCTTTTTGTTGGCAACAAGGAAGAACAAAGGGATTTTACAGCAGAATTTTAAATAGCTAAAGACTAAGGAGTGTAAAATTATAAATAAAACCAACAGGAAACCTAAACAAAAAAAGCTCCAAGCCCTTCTCCCAGCAGTTCAAGTAGTAACATATACCCTTGTGAGACAGTGCAAATTACGACCAAGTCCAATCCAGAAAAGTTTGAAAGAAGTCTGTGGAAAATACCTTTTTTCCTAGAAGCAAGAAAAGCAGGTACTGAAGACAAAGCCCTTGGTAAAATGGTGAGGAGTGAAACATGCTCAGTGCCATCAGAGCTATGGGCACACAGCTGGATGCAAAGGCAGCAATGTCTGCACTTGCCCCTGTGCAGCAGCAATTTCTATTCCATGCACTCCAGCTCTCGATGGCCAGACTCCTCACAGACAGCTCACCAAGTGTAGCAGGTTGACCCTCTCATGGTTTTTAGTGGCAATATTATTCTCAAAACTAGTCTTTTTTTCCTCCTTTTCTCTCCATGAAAAATTTTGCATCATTTAAGTGAGGAATTTGAAAATTATTCTATATCTGACAAACCAGCTATGAAGCCTGGGCTAGGAAAACCAGTTGTTAAACCTATTACTGCTCATTTTGACCAGCTTTTTCTGATGCAGGACTATTGTCTAAAGTACCCAGAAGCATTTATCCTTTTATGTATATCCTTAGTACTGGCAGTTAGAGGAGATATTTATAGGAGAGGATGAGTTTTTCCAGTCTCCAGGCAATATTTCACAGTGGAGACCTTGTAACAAAAGTTTATGAACTTTCTGACACACAGCCCTTACTTTCAGCTTTAGGACACTGCTTTTTAGTGTATTTTGAAACTTGTGACTCAAGTTTTGAAATTGTTTCATTAGAAGAACTTCCTCTTAAGCTTTCAGAAGGCCTCTGGTAACTTAGAGCTTCTTGGAGACAAAAGGATTTATTCTCATGAAACCTGAGAGTTAAGAAAGAACAAGGTTTGACCAGTGATAGGGTGGTAGAGACTCCACTTTTTAACATGACCTGATTGCCAAAATCCATGGTCCCTATGCATCACTGTGATGCATTTTCCTGAGGATGTCGTGGCAGAAAGCTGTTCTAGCACTGGCACCCAAGGCAAATTGCAAGGCTTGTGAAGGACTGAGGAAGATTTCTGCTTGTCACTGCACATATGATAATGTTTCCCTTTCAATGAAACTCCAAGTGAGTACAGTCGGATGAGTGTGTATCACATCCTTTCCCCTTAGCTAAGCAAAACATTCAATAGCCCATATGCATGAAACTGCTGTAGAAAGTGACACAGCTCAGAGAAACTCAGTGCTGGTTCTGGAGTCTGGGAGTTGTGATATGGGTTATTGAAAGGCATGGGAGAAGAGAGAAAGTAAAATGGAAACATTTTTTCTTTTACAATGCTTGGAAACTATTCGGCAGTGGAAAAATGAACAAGCTGCTCAACACAAACAGTTATGTCTTATCAGAGACACTTCTCAGTCATCATTTACTTGAGTCTTCTGGCTGCTTTGAGATGGAGTTTGTAGTTTTCAAAGTTCAGTTACCATGGAAGAGTCTATAAACTTGAAAGCTTCCTGGGATTTTTATTTTAGCGTGTTTATTTTCCAAGGAGATGTTCTTCATGATCAGCAGGAAATGTATTGCACAAACAGATTTTCATTAAGGATGCTTGACCACAGCCCTGAGCCACAATGGATGTTCAGAGAATTGAATGGAATGAGTTTCCCAGCACCTCTGTGAGCTTCAAGGGAGGTGTATGTTGGCTTTCACGCTGAAGTCTCTGATTAAAGCAAACCACGCAATGGTGAAACTCCTTTTGTGGAGAGCAATTCCAGGCACTACTGGGTAAATTGCTGGGCCTGTGCTTGCTGTAAAGGATGTGGATAGCAAGAGAAGGGACACACAAGCACTGTGGCAGAAACAAAGAAGTTTCTTGAAGGTTAGCAATGAATAAAGAAATGTTCCAAATGTCAGATATTCTTGGATTGCTGTTGTTAATTTCTGCCCCGAGATCCATAGGATATCTTTGCTTCGGCCCGCGCAACTGAAGAATGAGTCTGGATTCTTCACTTTTCGGTCTTGAGGTTGTTTATTAATTCTTATCTATAAAATTTTCTTTCTGCCCAGCCAAGATCTGCTCAGCAAGGCAGCTGCAGGCACTGTGATCGCCCCCAAGATGGTGTTGTCCTTTTATACTACAAACTACTAATATCATATTTACACTTAATTCCTAATACCTATCACCTATGTTAGACAGTGCACTCAGTGCACTTCTACTCTAAACCAATCCCAAAGTGCTGCAGAAAATGGAGAACAAGAAGAAGAAGAAGAAAGGCAGGACACGCCCAAGTTCCTCCATCTTGTCCCCATAATCCCCATACCAAAAATCCTAAAATCTACATTTTCACCCTGTGATAATTTTATTATTACACTCTTCAAACCTGTGTGACTTTCAGGCCCTCATACAAAGTTGGCAACTTGCTCCAGCAGTCAGAATCAAATCCCCCGGTGTTTTGAGTGGCATGCCAGGGTCTCCAAGCTCCCCAGCGGGGTCCTCGGCAACTCTGGACACACAGAGGGATGTACTGAGCTCCAGCAAGATATATTTGTGGAGTTGTTATTGGTCATCAGGAACCTTAATCAAGGTAGTGGTATCTGATGTGGTCCTGCCCCTCTTTGCCATGCTTAGTGAGCAGAAGTGAGGTGAAAGGAATTAATAGATCATGGTTGAGAGTAGAAGAAACTTTACATTCAAAAATCCATCAGGACACAACCATAAGGGTGATCTTTCCAAGGGTCTAAGGTTTTCCTGTCAAGGTCAGAAAATGTTCTAGGAATACAAAGGGTCTTTACTATCACATCTGATTTATCCAACAGGTCTTGGTCAGCCATAGATACAGCTTAAATACTATTCTGTGATGTTTCATGTACTGCTCTACCCCTCCCAGGGAGGTGAAATGTGTTCAGTGAGTGCCTTGAAGCTCCTTCCAGGAGAAACGTCCAACCTTTTTCAACTTCAAATCAGAAGTTGGTGGAACATGCAGGCCTAGTTGTAGTAGGACAGGGGAAGAAAAACAGAGGGAAACATATGGGACCTTTGAAAATTTCCCCATTTTAAATCAGTAATTTCATGGCCATTATCCCACCATCCTGCCTCAGAAAAGAAAGGCATTTCTGCCAGGGTGGTGGAACAGAGTGCCAGCATAAGTTGATGG
This sequence comes from Zonotrichia leucophrys gambelii, assembly GCF_028769735.1. Classification (NCBI taxonomy): domain Eukaryota; kingdom Metazoa; phylum Chordata; class Aves; order Passeriformes; family Passerellidae; genus Zonotrichia; species Zonotrichia leucophrys. The sequence continues at coordinate 146,253,770 of NC_088171.1, forward strand.
TTAGGGAGGCATCAGTCTGGGGAAAGTACCATGCTCCAAATAAAAGGATAATAATAGGTGAGAGAGGGACAAGAAAATATGCATATGTTTGGCTTGATTCCCTGGTCTTCATCATCTTCTGAAGGAATCCTTATTAATAGGTGAAATCTCTGTGACCTGCAGTGCAGGCAGAGGGCATAAGCCTCACCCAGAGCTTTGCCTCTCCCTATGTCCAGTGGGAATTAACTGGCACTGAGGTCAATGCCTGAGCTTAATTTTGGTCATGTAGATTGTTGCTCCCTGTCCTAGAAACATACAGCATTGCTGCTACTTAGATAATTACAAGGAAGGCAGTGAAAAAGGGTCTGTGGTCAAACTAAATGGCTCATAAAGTTGACATGAGTAAAAAGTGCTTCTGTAAATACCATTTTTACATCAATTTCATGGGCCTTGTACACTTCCTTCTCCTGAGAGGCATCAGGGCACTTAGCTGCACATTGAGAAACAATTTCTTCAATGAGAGTACATTTTCCCCTGTAGAATCAAGAGTAAGAAACAAGACTGGTGTTAACTGGGAAATTAGTTTTGTCCTACTACTGCATTTTCACACACATAACCATCACTTTTATAACTAAGATCTGTATAATTCTGTTCCTTTGGGCAGCTGCTCAAGAAGGGGTTTTCTCCTCAAAAAATGCCCCACTGACTTCCTTGCTTTTCCAACTAGTGAGTGGAATGGTTTCCTTTTGAGACTGGCATGGTGAACTTAGAGAAGACCTATGATCACCATACAAAGGCAGAAATTATTATGAAGGAATAAAGGTGAGGATAAAATAGTAATTTGAATTGTTGCCTTAGGAATGGTCAGAGAATGGCTTCCAAGACTCCTCTCAAAGTATTGAGGTAACTCATGGTCCTCTGCCCATGAGAAAATTCCTGCCCCACAGGGCTAACTAGATGCATATGTGTGTGGAAGATTTGATGTGCCAGATTTGGTGCATTTTCCATGTTCTTTTCCATGAGGAGATCTATCTTGTTGACATTATAAACAAGCAAACACTGTACATATACAAAGCAGGGAAGAAACAAAACCAGGATGTTAAAAAGAATCATGTTGTAATGGGACTTTTCTGCTTTACAGTGGTACTAAGTATCCAACTTTTAAGCAGTACTGAAGGGTTTTATTTTGAATTGGTGAATATTGTTTCCAATGGTGTTGTGATATTTTTGTTCTTTAAAATTTCATACTTGCTGTATCTGAGAGTAGATCATGTGAATGGGACGAATATCCCTTACTCCTAGAAGTAAACATATTCTAAAATATGTTTTACTTTTTCTGACCAATAGCTACCAGACAGATAAAAAATATTTCCTTTATCACTTCCTCCACCATATTCCTTCAGAAAACTTCTAAACAAAAATTAAGTCTGTGTGAAGGAATCAGTTAATCCTTGGTGGGATTAGAAAAAAAGTAAGCAATTCCATGTACAGATACTTATAGTTCAGAAAATTTTTAAACATGAAATGTTGTCATTTTACCCATGGCACCTTCCCAGATTTCACTTTCTCATAAATATGAGATACAGATATGTGAAAGAATACTCTCAACTACAGCCTTCATTTCCCCAAACTTCAGGTGGACTCTGCGTAGGAAGGTTTCTATGTGCCATGTTCACACACAAGCAGGTGGGAACAAGTTCTGGCAGACTTTCAAACAGCTTGGGCTGAAGCTCACTCTGGGATGGAGGCTGTGAGTTGTGTTGGTGGCAAAAACTTAGCAAAGATGATTACCTTGGGTACAACGCTGAGCTAACACACTTTGTGGATTGGATTTATATCACATATGATCCTTCTTTCTGCTCTCACACAGGGTAACTGTCCCCACCTGAACAGAAAAATAAGAGGTCCTCTGATGTGTTCCCTGCTAATGTGAGTCACACCTTATTGTCCTTCCAGAAGAGAAATGTGTGCTGCAAGGGAGACTTGGAGGTTCTGAGGCAGCTCCTCTGTTGGTCTTTTCCAAAGCTTGTGTGACATTGAAAGGGCTGTCTATCCAAACAGGGGTACAGTGCAAAACAGAAACTCTTTGGGCTGTGGTAAGAGAGGCAAGTGGCAGTGAGTTTGTCTCAAGTGTGTCACTCTGGAAGATCACTTTTTCATGTGCTGTAAAGAAGTTACTGGGTGTCACTGGAACTACTTCCCTGTGGCATAGGCACTTGCTGGAGAATTTTTTCAGGTATATGGATTGATTTGATTAATTTAATTTATAACCTATAAAGATGCCTTGGGTGGTAGAGCCTTTTGTTTCTGGTACCATTGCTTCCTGAATCTCTGAGTGATGCTGGCTTTCTCCTCTATGGAAGGGGAATAGGGAAAACAGTCCCTCTCAGTTCCTGGGCCAACCGCCTTAATGAGAGAGTATTTTCAGGTCAAGAATCACATCTCATTCTGTTATTTTTTTACCCTTTGTGACTTCTTCCTTGCACTCTTTTACAGGTAGGGGCCACCAGCATTTCCAGGCTTTGCTCTGTTCCTCAACAAAATTATCCCCACGGTAGCTCTTACATAAGCCTGTCACTCCAAACCCCCATTTCCCCGCCCTGGTAACTGCTTCTGCCTCCTTTTCTATAGGTCTTACCATACTCAGAGGCTCATCAAGCACATTTCCAAACTTCCACCCACCTCATGAGCTGCATGCCAGAGATTCTACATATCATTTATTTTCCTTGCCTGGCTTTGCTATTGCCTGCAATCAGGTGTACTCTCTGGGAAAAAAAGTGAGAAGAGTGAAGGCTGTGGCTTTGTGGAAAATCTTATTTGCTCTTGCTGTTTCAGTTGTTTGGCAGCACCTTTTTTCTAACCTGAGAATTGATGGTAAGAGTAGAACACTTTTGTGCAGTCACCTGTTTTGCCAGTGCCTTGACTCAAACCTGGTTTCATACAAGTTTGTGAGACTCTTGGGCTTTGATTTAAGAAGTAATTGGAAGTGTACCCTCATTGTGCCACAAATGGGGGGACAGAGGTGTCAACGCCTTTTTTACTTCTAGAAATTGAAGTGCAATCCAGCAACAGTAAAATCACCACTCTCTTTTCCTGGAAAGCAAGTAGCATCCCTCCCATGCAGCAGAAGCCACTTCTCATCTTTCCTAGAGCCAGGATGTGGAGTGATGAAATCACAGGCACTGCTGTATTGAACTGGCATGTTACACAGGAATCCATGTTCCTTGGGATCTGTACCACTGTATCAAACAACAAAGTTTTCAATCAATACCTGAATTTTATAGCAAAACACTGTGGACTGCTCTGCTCAGTCTGTACCTGGCACACTGTTGGTCAAGGCCTCCTTGACAGGGACAGGGCTCCAGTCAGGCAGGTTGGCAGGACTGGCACTGCAGCAGCTGGATTTCAGATCTCATCCTTATGTAGCCTATATACAGCAGCTGCTTTCTTCCTTGCCTTTAACTTCTGTTTGCTCAAAGAAAGCAGCACATAGTGAATAGTCACTCCATTCTCTAGGAAAAACTGACTAAAATTGGCATTAATTAACTGAATTACTGAGTACTCCAACTGAGCTTGGGGTCTTTTTGCAATAGGTTTAGGATGAGCAAGTTGTGTGAAGCTGGTATGGGTTGAGGTAGTTGCCATTATTTCTTTGGGGAGAGGTGATCAAAGAGTGACTTCCTGATTGAGTGGCCCAGCTAAAGTTGCAGACCCAGTGGAGATCCACAGTGAGCAGTGGATCCTCATTCCTCATGAGTTCACTTTGCTTCCTATTTGAATGTTGCTACAATTCCATGTCTCACTTAATAATTTGATTTTACTCATTTTACTGCTCCCACTTAGAGCATGGTCCCATGAATTCTGGCAAAAGCTGACCAGAGGAGCTGGAATAACACACTGGGGAAGGGAAGGACTGGAAGTAATTGAGAGCCAGAGTGAGCCTCTTTATCAGGAGGTATGTTTAAATACTATCTCTTTCTTAAGAGCAACCTAATCTGTACATGGCAAGGGTGGTTTGGTTCAGCTTGATAACTCAAGGGATAGGCTGGAGAGAAGGGATGGACCGTTTTGCTTTAGGGCACCCTCATCTCTGAAAGTAGAAAGTATTTCAAATCTCTTGTATTTTGCTTTCCAACATCATGGCAGTGACCCGATAAGGTCCTACCTGAAGGGCACGTCCTACATGATGGCAGGAAATCTAGAAAATGGGTTCTTGAAATCCCATCTTTGCCATGCTGCTTACGGCAAATTTCTCATGGTAATTCATCTTCACAGTGTGTTAAAGACTGCCTGGAATAATTTTGGTAAAGGCTCCTCACTGTCCACAGTGACCCTTTCTGGTCCTATTGGCATCACTTACATGTAGACAAACATGCGCCCTGATCTCCTTGACTTGAAGTCCACTGAGACTATTCTTCATGCAGACTTGTTTTTCAAACCTGTTACAGAAAACAGGGGGAAAAAGACCCACCTAATTTTCCTTCTGGCCTATCTGCTATGCCTCTTACTCAGGGATGGCTTCTCCTGAATCAGATTGTTGCTTTCATGGATAAAACCAACTAATTTCACTCAGGCCTTCTCAGTACTGGTGGAAGATTATTAAAAATGGTGGCAAAATCAGGCTGGCATTATGCTGCAGAAACCACATTGCTTTTTTGGCTTAGTTTAATGACGCAGAAATATTGACTACCACTACTTTCCAACTTCCTTGTACTTCTGTGCTTCCCAAAAGGAAGCCATGGTGTCTTTGACCTGAGACAGACCCATTGGTGACCTTGCAAAATCAGATTAAATAGTAAGAGAACCAGAGTTTCAAAAGCAGGTGCAAAGCTATAATTAAAAAAACCTGCACAAGATGACAACTGCTAAAACACATGGAAACTATTCATTCTGAGAGGTGGAAGTTTTAACTACTTCAAATTAGTGACTATTACAATAAATTTTGCTCTTTACCAGCCTCCAATGATATCTCCAACAGATTCATTGTTGTTCATTGACAACATTGACAACATTGACAATGTTGTTCATTGACAACATTGACAACATCCCAGGAGATGAATCCATTATGGGATATTTCTCCACACCACATTATGGACAAATACCAGGACACTCTGCCTGTGCTGGGACATCAGCCAACTGTGTGCCCCCGACAGCAGGACACTGACCCTGAACCAGTGCATCCAGCCTTCATGAAGTTTCTGGCCTCTCAGCAAAGCACAATAAACTTATTTTTCCATTACACAGCTTCTGCAGTGGAACTGATTCATCTTTTCCATGCATCTGCCCACAAAATACCACGCAGTCAACTTCTGACATGTTAAGGGCATCTCAGTGTCCCACACTTTTAGAGCAACCACACAGTAAATTTTATCTCTCCTCCACTCTGTCTGAAAGAATTAGGAGGGAGAAGGCGTATCCAGCCCACTTTACATCTCCTGGGCCGTGAGGGGGTTCTCAAGGTTTTCTTCTGAAATAACCGTGCTCACAGTTTTACTCCCCACCTTTGCAATGAATACTGTTTCAAGCATTTCCACATTTCCCTCAAGTAAGGAGACTAATTTCTCCTTAAATCCCCTATAAAATGCCAAGAAATCCCTAGAAAAGGCAGTGTCAAAGGAAAACCTCTTTTCCCCCTTTGCCCTCTGTGTGTTCACCAATGTCTCCTGGGAAGGTTTGGCAGATGGGCCTTTGATGTGCTGGGTCTGACAGCCCAGCCTGGCCCAGCCCTGATCAGATCCTCAACAATCCCTCCCACGCAGGCATGGACTGTGCCAGCTGCTGCAGCCTGGCCTGCGAGACACAGAAACACATTAATTAACTGAGATTAATAAAATATGAGTAGATGGAGAGGGGGTAGGTTTTAGTCCTCTAAGTGGGTTAAACCTGCAGGGCTGCTTCAGACTCAGGTTTTATTTCTTTGGTCACTTCCAAACTCTGGAGGGAGAGTTTTGTAGGGAAAGGACTTGCTTGGATGTTCAAGGTGTAAATGGTAAAAGCACTAAGAAGAAGCAGTGAGAAGAAGCAGTAGAAAGGGGGCGAGAATGGAGATACTTCCTTCTCCTTTGGAGATGTTGTTGCTGCTCTCTTGCATTCCCTGCAGCAATTTAGGGAAATACTGGCAGCTTCTTACTTGTTCACTGGGAGCAGACAGGAATTTATATGGTGGAACACTCAGTATTTGATTTAGTCCATGCTCCATTATACTTGAAATGGGCTTAGTATACTAATACTTAGTATTTCCTGCATTAGAAAGTATTATTATGTCAGTCAGCAGAAGAGGAAAAAAGCCCTGATTGCACAGATAGCCTCCAGCAAATAACATTGCTTTGCTAAGTGGAGGAAGAGATGTCCTTCTTATTTCCTTAGGCGAAAATTTCTATTTTGGAAAGATGAAACACCTGACTCCTAAGCTTGCAGAAATGTCCAGCTACAGATCAGAACATTATGATACTTGACTAAAAGACCTTGTGGTGTGCTAGAACATGCTGCCTTTCTCTGTGGCCTGTGGTGAGCTAATTCATAATCATCAGAGAGTAATGACTTGCTCAGGGCTTGTAATTTCCTATTATACTGAAGAAAAGGTAAGCAAGTGGATGGTATTCAGGGAGTCAGAGTGTAACATTAATTTCATAACCATATAAAACACACGCCTTTCTGGATTCATACTATTCTGAGATCAGGATTTTGAGCAGGAAATCAAGAGAATGGAAGAACTGTTAGCTTGGTGATCAACCTTTTTCCAAAAGAAGACAGCAGTGTGTTCCTGTCTTTAAATATTTCCATATAAAAGGGAGGAAACTGTTCATCTCTTATACTGGGATAGTCTTCATCTTTTTGAGATCTCAGGCAGATTTATAATCTTTAAGAATATTACCCTTAGGTTACAAAGTTAATTTATTTTCATTCCCTAATTACATATGAGATGTGCTCAGTTTACAAGTTAAAACCTGGGGTGTTGTGGTTTGGATTTTTTTTTTTTTTATGATGCTGGCTTTGCAAACTCTTCCTGGACACTAAACAGATTTTCTGCTTCAATGCTACTTCTAGCTATATCAGTTACCCAGGGTGTGAGAAGAAGGTTTGTGAGAGCAAGGTTATATCACTGGCAAAACGGGAACCAGGATAAACTCCTGTTTACCTCTGTTCAGTAGCAGTGCATTTGTACAGTGAGTTAGAGAAAAACTACATCATAAGACAGATCCTATGAAGGTTGAAACTACGATAATTTGTGCCAGCTGCCTAGAGACACTTGCTGTTATCTTGTTATACTAACAAATATTAAAGTTCTGAAATACAGAACAGCATAACTCTGTTTTTCGGAGAGACCTTACTTTACTGCAGCTGAGCATCTGGCTCTGTGAGCAGATTTCATGTTTCCAATTGGAATCATTATCTCTTTGGCTGTGGGAACACACATCCCATGCTTATGCTTGAATCCAGAATGTTGGACTCAGTGGTAATTTATATAAACCCTGAGAACTATTGAACATCTTTGTGCTTCATAAATATTCTGATAGACCTGAGCAAACTCCCAAAGTCCTGGCCTACTATTCACTGCAATTTAATTTATAGCATGTATTTCCAGCAGCTTAGCTGAGAAATATGGAGGAAGCACTGCCAGAATCTATGAATTTTCAGAAATTCACATCTGGGGATGGACATGCCAGGTTAACATTAATAGATAGCATGGAACACTGGTTGACTGGTGAGTGTGACAAAGCCAACTATTTTTCTTACCTTTCTAAAAGTTGGCTACAGTCAGTATGCTCAGTCTGTCAGGTGTGATGAAAAGAGAGAAAAAAAATGTAATTGGAATTGAGGCTTGATTCTCACATCTATGGACATACAAAATACCTATTTCTCAGTCAATGCTGATTTTGTCAGCAGATCTGGGTCCTAAATGAAAGGGTAACAGAGTTCCTTCCAGGAGCTGAGCCATTGTTTGCCATCTAAAGAAAGTTGGTAAATTCTTTACAAAGAAAATATTGCAATTAAATGGGTTTTATTTGCCCCACCTGAAATTCATAGTCCAGACTGATCTGGGGAAATCCAAATAGTCTGTTTGAAGTTTAAAGCTTGAGGAGAGACAGGGGACATCAGATACACAGAGTTATTTTCATAAAGCTCCTCCCTTTATATATGAAAAAAAGGAATTTACTGCTTTGCTTGCATGTCTGTTTCACAAACTGAATTAATATGCCTGCAGAAAGCTTGTGACAAGAGGGGCCAATGCATAGCTCCTGCATTGCTACTCCATCCCAGACATGGTACTTTTATTCTAAATAAATGTATGTCTATTTAAACTAATGACTTCAGAACACATGTGGCCAGGTGCACAGGTTTTGGATGGGATAGACTTAAGGTTCTTCAGAGTAGCTGGGATGGGCTATGCTTCAGTTGTGTGACCAAAACATTGCTGATAACACAGGAATGTTTTGGTTATTGCTGAGCAAAGCCAAAGACTTTCCTCTGCTCACCCCACCAGAGAGGAGGCTGGGAATGCACAAGGAGAGGAGGGGACACAACTGGGACAAATGACCCTGACTGACCCAAGGGACATCCACACCATATGGGGTCATGCTCATCATACAAACCTGTGACCAAATGTCCCTAATTTTGCCCATGACTCATTTGCTTGGCAGCATCTGGGGCAGCTAACTGGTTCTATGGACACTTTAAGTGATTGATCTGAATTACAGAAGAGGCATGGCAGGGGTGTAGAAAGAGTCAAGCCCTGCACCTCTCCTGATTTACAGCTCTGCAGCAGAAAGTGAAAAGATGAAGATCTACAAGCACTTTGTTATCACCCAGGAGTAAGGATAGACAGATCACATTTTATTGCAGCTGGCAGAGGTACATAAAAGGTCTCCTCCCTCTCATCCTGCTGTGCTTTGCCTTTTGACTGCAGTGGTGGACCAGAGAATGTAGATGATGAGGCCTGGTGGTCTTATCCCCAATGGAGCAGATTCTGCATGATGTAGGAACCCCATTTTAAAAAGAGATTGCACTGCATGACATAAGGAGAAATAATAACCTATAGGAAGACAAAACTGAGCATGTTGTGAATGTTGTCACAGAAATCTCTATCTTTCTCATATCTGGGGAATTAGCATCTGACCTGTCCTGCCTTCTGTGACAGCAGAGTGGATCAGTTTTACCTTAGGGCAACATTTTGCAGCAAAGATTGAGATTCCTGCCTTTTTTTCTTTTCCAATCTTCCATCTAATGCATTTAGGGATTTTGGGACCCAAAGAAGGCCATTTCAGAGGAAAGGAATTTACCTCCTTTCATATGCAGGTAAATGGTTTTATTACTAGAAGAAAAACCTTGTGAAATGTGAAGCTTACAGTTCAGGTTTTTTGATTTTATTTTTACATCTATCAGTATTTGTGTGAAATATGTAAAACCTCAGAAATGCTGCAGTTTTGATCACAGTTACAAGCTAGATTGCAGCAGCTCCACTCACAGCTCATCAAGGAACTGAGTGCTGCAGGAATGGGTCAGAAGTGACCAGCAAGATCTGGAAAACAGAAATTATCTGCTGGCATTAATTTCTAATTGTACCATTATTAAGGCAGTAGTCTTTTCAAATAGGGAAGGGTGGCTATGAAGTGCCATGGAAGTAAAAAAAAAATACTGTAGTCTTTGCAGATCCCTGTGGAAGATATATAGCAGGATGTGTGCAAAGGCAGCTGGTAGGAGGAAAACATTGTATGGATGGATGTGCATGGATTGTGTATGTGTGCAGGTGTAGGGGCTCAGATGGAACCATAGAAGGAACCATAGAATGTCCTGAGTTAGATGGGTCATACAGGGACCATCAAACAAAACCATTCTCCTGTCTCTGCACGGGACACCTCCAAAAATCACACCAAATGTCTGAGAGCATAAGTCTAAACTTCTTGAACTCTGTCAGGCAGCTGGTGTGGAGGATCCTTGTGCTTGTTGCCCTTGGGAAGAGACATTGTCACAGGTTTCCTGTGAGTTTGGAGCTATTCTGCAAGTGACATACCATCCTTATGGAGGGGATTGCACCAAAAGAACTTCCTCTCTTTAACCACAGTAGTGACAGTGTCTGGTGCAATGAGCTTTATAAAACCTGCACAGTTAATTCTCCCATGAGACTGAAACCAGTCAGGGTCATTTTAGGGAGGGGAAAGAGTAAAGCCAGGAGGAAATGCATATACTTGGTCTTAATGGAGCAGTTTTTCAATTACTTATATCTCATCAGGCTGTAAAGGAGAAAAACAATAGTATTAAGTCACTATATGGATCTGCTATATTAAATTAACCAAAGTTCTATCTCTTTATAAACCTGCAAAAAATAGGAGCTCCAGCAAGGAATACATTCCTTCATGTCTGCAGCATTTCTTTTTTCTTTCCTTTTTTTTCCCTTGTGTCTGTAAGTGTAGCTCATTCAACGGCCAGTGAGGTAGTCATTATTAACACAGAGGAGAGCTGGAGTAGTTTACTGAAAATCCTGTCTTACAGCAAATGCAAAGCAAAGGTTTAGGTGAATCAATTTGCTGTTATTATGGTGCTCTTACATGCTCTCCAGCAGAAAGCTCTGTTGAATTTAGAGTTACATTTTGTATCACTTTGAAGTATTATCTACTTAATTCTACTGGTTCTGCTGCCGATGATAAACCAGATGTTTTATCACGGGCAGTGGTGTGGATTCTTACAGGCACTTATGTGCCAGCTCCTATTCATTTCTGCAGGAGCTGGGTTTATCTTCTCAGCTGTATCCAGGAAATGTATAGGCAGCACTTTGAGCTCAAACTGCTGCCAAGGTTTTATTCATTTTAACCTGCATCTTGCATGAGGGGATGTTTTCCCTTTAAAAGATTTACACCTTCAACTCTTGGGGTTATTAAAAAAAAACCAAAATAAATCATTCATTGCTTCCCTCACTTTTTAAAGTTTTCTTTAAATAACAGGAGCCAAAGGTAGAACTATCTTCAGAGAATCATCATCATGCTTTTTTTTTCCCCATAGAATTCCTTGGAACATTAAACCAGCTGAGGACATAAAAATCTATAAATATGATCTAAGGATACATTAAGAGACAAAATTCCCAAAGATTGCATCCTAGATTGGCCCCACACCTTGGGTCTTGCTTTTATTATGAATCCTGTTAATGGACATTATTAATTAGAAATTAAAGTTTTATTTAACTTAAAAAATTGGTATTGAACTTGTTTCAACATTTGGTTTTCAGTAAAGAATTTGCATTTGAAAAGTCACAACTATACCAAAAATTAAACTTCCTATATTTTCCATCATTTTTTTTTTTTGCAAAAAAATTCCTGTTGTATTCAATATAGCCCTCCACTGGCCTTTCAGCCAAATTTTAGTATATTTATTTTCAAATATTATACAATATATCAACAATGGTTCCTTAGCTCAAGTTCTAAAAAGGAGCTGGGAGAACTCATTGGCTTGGGCAAAGGGGATTTTTTTTTTTTTTTAATATCTCTTACAGTAAATGTATATAAATTTGGGGCTGAGGTACATCGTAGGTGGAAAAACCTTCTCCTGCTTGCTTTGCCCAGAATGAACATTCCTATAGACTGCACAGACAGGAGGAAAAAGTCAGTATATCAAAAGGAGAAAGAACTTATGGGACTTATAAGATTTGTAACAGACAATGTTCATGTGATTTATAACCCTTCTGAACTTCTGGTGCTTCTGGTTTCCAGGTCAGATCCTGCTTCAAAACTGGCCCTGCTTTGCACAAGAATTTGGAACAGATGCAACTGATGAGCTTCAGGGGTTGGAACTAGATGATCTTGAATGTCCCTTCCAACCAATGCCATTCTATGAATTCTAAATGTCCCTTTACACCCAAATAACTCTTGTGGTTCCACAGCTTTGTATCAAAGACAGTGAAAAAGTCATTTCCAGGAGAAAATGTGTGTGAGACTTTCTGTGTTCTTGTGAGACATAGAAAGTTGGAAGAAAGAAAAATGCAGCTTTAAAATAAACTTTTCCCCCATCTCACAGATCCAATAGCATTGACAGTTTTGATTTTGGGGTCTCAATTATATTGCAGTGACTGTTGGAAACTGCAGCCTGAAATGTCAGTGTTGCTGGAATGTAATAGTACAGCCCCAGTAAATATCTCCGGATTTAGCTCTCACGTATTCTTTTTTATTTAGTATTCCATCAATAACTTTGTTGTACATGCTTGCACACAGATAGTTCATTTCTTTCAAGGTGGTTTAACTGCCTAGCAACCTTATAAAAATAAATTTTGGCGTTCTGTAATAATGGCTGAAAACAGCGGAGCTTACATTAATGCAACTGCAGTGTTTTGAGAGGTAGTAACTGAAATGTCCTGGATATTTTTCTTTTTTTTTTTTTTTTTTTTTGGTCAGAATTACTCTAAGAGGACAAATGTTTTTAAGGACTTAATGAAGCTGATTGGTAAAAAATCAAGTTAAATGTGGCTATTAAGTAAATCATCCTACTTAAATGGTGACTTTCAAAGATATCAATGAGAGATGGGCGTCCACACATTATTTGTGCCTTTGAAAATGCTCTTTTCTTCCCGGGAGAAGTAGTAAATTGAAGCCTTCTGGAAAGGAACAAAACCAACCATAAATTGTTTTGCATTTATATCACACAGCCCCTGGAGACTTAGATGGCTTTCTAGTGTGAATGACATATTCAGTCTGAGAAAGATTTAAGTGTGAAACTGCAAACACTTATTACCAATTTCAGGACTTATTTCTCTGAGTAATTCCACCCAGCAGTATTGTATTTATTATTTACAAGCAGAAATGATGTGCTAAATAGTTTCTAGAAGATCATCCTTAGGTGAAAATTTGGTCTTGCAAAGGTGACTGCAGACTGTATAGGAAGATAACTCCTAAATGATAGATTCATGGAAGTATCTGATAATTTGACAGCAAGGAACAAGGTCAAATGACCTTCAAATTCAACACAGGCTTTTTAGAATTTTATTCTGAAGCTTCTGATAGTGGAGGCTACTAGAGAGAAATCATAAAACCATCCCTAATACAGGCCAGGAAGACACTGGCCTTATAGTCTACCAGCCACATGCAAGTTCATGTTCAGTCCCTGTCCACCTTTTCTTCTGGACAGCTTTCCAGCCATGCTGCCCCCAGCCTGCAGAATGCAGGGGATTGTTAAGACACAAAGGCTGGACCCAGTCCTTGGTCTTCCTGAACCTCATCCTGCTGGCCTGGCACCATTGATCAAGCCTGTCCACATTCTCCCAAACAGCCTTCCAAGCTTCCAGCACACTGACACTCCAACCCACTTTGGTGTTGTCAGAAATTTAAAACTGAGACTACACTCCATGCCCTTGGCCACATCAGCAGGACAGATTATAAACAGGAGTGAGCCCAGGGGACACCACCTGGATGTGACACCATTCATCACCACACTGTTAGGCCCAGTCCCAACAGTTCTTAACCTAGCAAAGAGTTCACTTTCCGAAGCCCTGGGCTGATGGCTTTTTCAAGAGTGTAATGTCTTGAAAAGTCTGAAGTCAAAGGTTTTCGTCAAATCCACGGAGACTCTATGCACAGCTTCTTTTTCAACCAGGAAGTGGGTCACCCACGAATTAAAGAATATCAAGTTGCTCAGGCAGGACCTGCTTTTCCTACACCCATGCTGGCTGGGCCTGATCCCTCAGTTGTCCCCTCTGGGCCCTGTAATCCCCCTCACGATGATCTGCTCCAGAACCATGCTAGGCCCTGAGCTAAGGCTGACAGGCCTGCAGTTCCCTGCATCCTCCCCGCAGTCCTTCTTAGAAATGGGTGTCACACTGCCACCTCCAGTCATCTGGGACCTTTCCAAGAGGCCAGAACTGATAATAAAAGGCAGAGAGCTGCTTAGTGAGCTCTTCTGATGGCTCTCTGAGTGACCCTGGGGGACTCCTCAGCAGCCCTATAGGTTTGTCACTCTCTTGGTGGGTGTGCAAGTGAGTTTCTACTTCCTCCTGGATTGCAGGAGCTCTAGTCATCTCCCTGTCCCTCCTGCTGGCTAAGGGGCATGCTTGTCCTCCACATAACCATTCTGACTACTGAAGACTGGTGCAAAGAAGGCATTCAGTTCCTCAGCCTTTTCCTCATCTATGTGATCATAATCAAGCCTTCATCCAGTAAAAATGGAGAATGTCCTTGGCATTCCTTTGCCATTAATCTTCTTAAAGAACCAATATTTATTGTCTTTTACAGAAGTGGGCAGATGAGGTTCTAAGGGAGCTTTTGCCTTGCTGATTTTCTATCTACATGAGGGAGGAGCCAAGGGGCGGGACACCCCTTGGGTGGGAAAAATCAGTTTGGCAAGGCACAGGGCTTCTTTGAAGATGTTTAGGGGAGGAACACATGATGGGACAAGGGAGAGATGCAGGCCATTGGCAGAGGAATAAGTGCAGGAAAAGTCGAGGGTCAAGGGTCGAGGGTCAAAGGCCAAAAAAAAAGGTGTTTATAACCCAGGATGTCTCCATGTCTCTCCATGCCAAGGGGTGGCTGTCAGCCACCCTGACTTTGTGACCCGTGGTTGCATTGCGCCCAGAGGCCATTGTGACACAGGCACATGCCATGACACAGAGAGCTCTTGAAGGGCCAAACCTCTCGTGTTGTCACTCCCAGGAGAGCAGCTCTCTCACGAGGCAGCAGCTCCTCAGGAGGAAGCAGCTCTCCTGGGTGCCCTTGGACGTGTTCATCAGAGCACTGTCAAGATGTCCACGAAAAACAAAGTGAACACCCAATTCCAGTCCCGTGCGGGGCATCCGCTGCTGTCCAAGCGGCGACAGGTGAAGGACAGGAATGGAGGGAAAGGCTGCAGTGGGACTTGGGGGAGGGCTGGGGGCACAGAGCAGCAGCCAGGCCTGGCTTCAGGCCTTGCTCTGGGGAGGAGCCGATGCCAGGACGGCCTGGGTGAGGGAAGGGCCCAGAGACAGCGAGCGCAGCTGGGAACCCAGCCTGGCCTGTCTGCTGTGGCCATCACTGCCTAAGGGCCAGAGGTGGGCTCACCAACATAAGAGGGGACCGTGTGCCCCTAGAGGCGCCTCCATCTCTCACTCGCCACTACTTCCCACAGGTGCAACAGAGGCCGCCGCAGGCAGAGGCAGAGGTCACATGGGTGACCGTCACGCCCCTCCATGGGGACAGACAGGACTCCAGACCGGGCACCTCATTGAGATCCACAGGAGTCAGATCTCTGGAGGACAGCCTGGAGGGAGGGCACTCAGTGGCCTTCAGCGGCACAGTCACACAGACAGCAAGGTTGTCTGTATCAGACTTGCCACCTCTCCATGGCCCTCCACTGACGGTGATACCTCCATGGCAGCTCAGCCCTGAAATGCCAAGAGCAGCCTTGGCAAGGGTCAAGATGCCTCCTCTGCCAGCAGCCCCAGAAACCTCTGGGAGAAGACCCAGAGCAGGGATCGGGGGGCCCGTGGCCAGGTGCTACCGAGAGCTTGTGCCACTTTCTGTGCTGGGCACTATAGCTGCTGACAGGAGCCAGGAAACTCCTTCCCCAGACAGCACAGGTGAAAGGGCCTGGCAAGGGTCAGCAGCAAAGAAGGGCCATCACCTGCCACCCCTGCGATGTGCAGGTGCCATGACACTCCGCACAGGGACCCAGCGTGCCTGGAAGCACATTGGGCACACTGAGGCAGAGGAGCTCACTGAGGTGCAGGAAGTGCACAGGGGCAAAACATCTGGGGACCTGTTTAGAGGCCTTTCCCTGTGCCTCGGTGAAGACACTTCCACCCAGTCCACCTGCACCCAGGAGCAGTCAAGTCTCTGCCAAGAGGCAGATGCAGAGCCCCAGGTGCTGCCCAGCACTCCCAGCTTGCCCGAAGGCTCCACAGGAGAAACAAGAAACTCCTCTGAGCTCCTGTCTCCGGCCCTGATAGCAGAGCCATGCTCTGGCTCTGACAACTCATGGCATGGGGACACTTGTCTAAAGGAGCCAGAGGAGAAGTGGGAGGAGGAAGAGCTCCCAAACATGGAGTCTGCAGGAGATGGGGTCAGCGACCCAAGAAGCATGTTGCTTGCCCCATTGAAAGAGGAAATGGCAGAGGCTGCAGCTTCTCCTTTGGCTGGCAATCCCTGGGATGAGGGGCCCAATGAGCTTTTCCCCACCTCAGAGGCTGAGGAAATCTCAGGCTTCTCCACTTCGTCTTCACCTGGAGGGACCTGTGAAGAGAGGGGAGCGCGTTGGCCAGCAGAGCAGAGCGCCCATGGCAAGCTGCTGTTCACAGAGGCTGAGGATGCTTCAAAGCCCCTTCTGCACATCAAGGCAGAGGAGCTGGAGGAGTTGGAGGAAGACATTCTCTGCTCCCTTCATGAAGAAAGCACTTTGATGTCATACAGCCTTTGCACCTTGACCAATCACTACGCAGGAGAGACCGAAAACTGTGCACAGCTCATGCCTCCTGACCTGTTTGCAGACCTCTGGTCCCTCTTTAACAACAAGGACACGCCATCCCGGGACACTCGTGTAGAAGTGGTATTGGCAAATTGGGAGGGAGAGGAGCTCCCTGACAGAGACGCTGCAGGAGAGGGGGATAGCGAGCCCGAATGTGCATTGTCCCCCCTCGTGCAAGACAAAGAAACAGAGCCAGCAGCTTCTCCCCTGGACAGTGATCCTTCTGGTGAGGGGCACAGCGAGCCTCTCCCCACGGCACTGCCCAGAGACCCAAAGATGTCGTCTTGCACCTTGCCAGCCAAGCCCACGGAGGAGCCCGATGCAGCATGTATGGAAGCTGGCTGTTCCCAGGACAGCCTTGACCAGGAAAATCCCAGTGGGCCTGCGGTGCCGGCAGGGGCTTGCTCAGTGCCTTCCCAGCCCCTGGCATGCTGTGTTCCTTCCCCCACCACAAACATGACCGCAGTCCCGCAGCCCCCGGCCCCATGGCGGTGGCGCACCATCGTCAAGACGGGCCGGCGGGCTCTGAGGCGGCTTTTCTCCTTCAGCTGCCTTAGGGGACAGCCAGAGGAGTGATCCCAGCTGCCAGCATGTGAGACCAGCAGTCTGAAGTTCCCCTCATTTGCCTCACAACCATCTCAAAGACAGACACTTGGGACCCTGAGGCCCCTGAGCAGAGCACTGGCCTGACAAGAGACTGTTCACAGCTGGGTCTGCAGTGACTGCTTCTAGCAGGGCCTGCCAAGGAGGTGACGTGCCCTCTATGCTTGCTCCTGCTTCATGACAATAGCCCAGGAATTTTCCCACCTCTTGTCCAGATGAACTTTCGGGGGCAGCTTTGGTAGCCCCCCATGGAATATCCTTCCTCGGCTGCACTATCACCATGACAGACATACCGAGATGGATGAAGCCTCTCTCTCAAGGACTGAGACACGAGACAGCTATACGGAGAAGCTCCCCCTTCCCAAGGACTGAGATTGAAACCTCTAACACGGGGAGGTGTGTGGAGGAGCCACCCAGACTAAAGCGAGATATTTGCTTGCAGGTGTGGCCATTGGACCAGGAAGACAATGATTCTCACCTATTATTGAGAATATGGACTGCTACAGCTATTCTTTATTTTATCTGTTTCTCCCCCTCAGTAATTTTCAATAGACTTACCTGTTTCCCCCACAATGATTTATCATAATAAAAACCCCTGTGTTCAGTAGAGACTTTGAGATCTCTCTGATGTGACTAGTTGTACTCCGTCAGCTGGATAACGAAGACTTTGTATCTCTACCTTTGGTAGCTATGTTCCCTCCCTCTTTCTCCCGCCTCTTTTCTGTTCTTTTCTTTTCCCTAATTCCTTTACCACATTTGCTGTGGTCATTCAGTAAAGGTGCATTTGTTTTGATTGATACATCAATCCCCTTTCTGTGTTGGTATTTTGCACTCTGAGATCAGTAAAATGAACCGTCACGAATTCCCGCTTGTAGAGCGGATTGTGACAGAGCACCAGGCACATCCCAAGAGATTGCTGCTCACCCTCAGGCCACTCAGCTCCTAGAGGCAATGGGCACAGAGAGGCTTGTAGTGGGATGGCCGATAGTGGACAGATCAATGGACAGATGCTTGGATGGATAATGCCCAATGCAACCACATGCCACTGGTAGGTCCTGGTGCTGATCCCAGCCCACCACCCCCAAGCCAACTACAAGGCAGCCTGGTCGAGGAGAGCCGGATGAGGAAGGGTGGCAGCGCTGCCATGTTGAATCCCAGAGAAGCTGACTTTAGGCCCTGGCTTCAGTGTGGGGCGCAGTCCTATCCTGTGCCCAGGGGACTTTAGGAGCTGAGAAATGCTCCTTGGACCTCAGCATTGCAGGCAAAGCCAGGCACACCCATCCTCCATTTGAATTGCACGCAGGATAACGCCAACTTGGATCCTCCCAACATGGACTGGAGAACAGGGATAACCCCAGAAGACTGATCTGGGGCCCCCCACCTTCATCTCCATGGGTGCCACTGGGACCTGTTACCACTGAGAAGCCCAGTGTGAGGAAAAACCACCAGGACGCTGCAGGAGCCAAGCGTGATGTCTCCCTTCTTGATGTCTCCATCCCTGCCCTCTCCTTCCCCCTCATTCTTCCAGCCTCTCTCCTTCTCATCCTTCTCTTTTCTATTCCTTTCTATCTCTCTGCTTCACATTTATTGTTAAATAAAATCTCTGTTCTTGACTTTGGTACATGGCCTCGTTGGCACCTTAAGTCACACCGAGTCATCTCTCACTAATGGTGCTTAACAGGGGCACACATCTGCACACAATCCAAGAGCTGTGGCCCCCCAGTGCCCCACACACAGGGACAATCACTGCCCCGGTCCTGCTGGCCACACTATGGCCACTGGCCTTCTTGCACATGTGGGCACACACTGGCTCATGTTTGGCCGCTGTCAGCCCGCACCACCAGGGCCTTTCCTGATGGGCAGCTTTCCAGCACCTCTGTCCACAGCCTGGGGTGCTGCAGGGCCTTAATGGGACACAAGGGCAAGACCCAGTCCTTGGTCTTCCTGAACCTCATCCTGCTGGCCTGGCACCATTGATCAAGCCTGTCCACATTCTCCCAAACAGCCTTCCAAGCTTCCAGCACACTGACACTCCAACCCACTTTGGTGTTGTCAGAAATCTACGACTGAGGGTGCACTCCATGCCCTTGGCCACATCAGCAGGACAGATTATAAACAGGACTGAGCCCGGGGGACACCACCTGGATGTGACACCATTCATCACCACACTGTTAGGCCCAGTCCCAACAGTTCTTAATCCAGCAAAGAGTTCATCTTCCGAAGCCCTGGGCTGGTGGCTTTTTCAAGAGTGTACTGTCTTGAAAAGTCTGAAGTCAAGGTTTTGCTCAAATCCGGGGGTCTCCATGAAGAAGCCTCTTCCTCAGCCTGGAAGTGGATCACCCATTAATTGAAGGATATCATGTTGCTCAGGCAGGACCTGCCCTTCCTACACCTATGCTGGCTGGGCCTGATCCCTCAGCTGCCCTCTCTGGGCCCTGTAATCCCCCTCACGATGATCTGCTCCAGAACCATGCTAGGCCCTGAGCTAAGGCTGACAGGCCTGCAGTTCCCTGCATCCTCCCCACAGTCCTTCTTAGTAATGGGTGTCACACTGCCACCTCCAGTCATCTGGGACCTTTCCAAGAGGCCAGAACTGATAATAAAAGGCAGAGAGCTGCTTAGTGAGCTCTTCTGATGGCTCTCTGAGTGACCCTGGGGGACTCCTCAGCAGCCCCATAGGTTTGTCACTCTCTTGGTGGGTGTGCAAGTGAGTTTCTACTTCTTCCTGGATTGCAGGAGCTCTAGTCATCTCCCTGTCCCTCCTGCTGGCTGAGGGGCATGCTTGTCCTCCATATAACCATTCTGACTACTGAAGACTGGTGCAAAGAAGGCATTCAGTTCCTCAGCCTTTTCCTCATCTATGTGAACATAATCAAGCCTTCATCCAGTAAAAATGGAGAATGTCCTTGGCATTCCTTTGCCATTAATCTTCTTAAAGAACCAATATTTATTGTCTTTTACAGAAGTGGGCAGATGAGTTTCTAAGGGAGATTTTGCCTTGCTGATTTTCTATCTACATTGGGGGAAGCCAAAGGGTGGGAGAGCCCTTGGGTGGGAAAAATCAGTTTGTTAAGGAACAAGGCTTCTTTGGGGATCTTTAGGGGAGGAACAACGGATGGGACAAGGGAGAGGTCAGGCCATTGGCAGAGGAAAAAACATAGGCAAAGTCAAGGGGAAAAGGACAAAAAAAAAGCCTTTGTGATCAAGTGGGTCTCCATGTGTCTCCATGCCAAGGGGCAGCCATGCCCACCAGGCCTTTGTGACTTGCAGTTGCATCATGCCCAGAGGCCATTGTGACACAGATCTGTGTGGTGACACGGAGGGCTCTTGTAGGGCCAAACCCCTTTTTGTTGTCACTCTCAGGAGAGCAGCTCTCTCACGAGGCAGCAGCTCCTCAGGAGGGAGCAGCTCTCTTGAGTGATCTTGGCTACTGCTCATCAGAACACTTCCAAGATGTCCAAGAGACATGATATGAACCCAAGCAGCCAGTCCCGTGAGGGGCAGTCACTGCTGTCCAAGCGGCGACAGGTGAGGGACAGGAATGGAGAGAAAGGCTGCAGAGGGACCTGGGGGAGGCTGGGGGCAGAGAGGGGAAGCCAGGCCTGGCTCCAGGCCTTGCTCTGGGGAGGAGCCGGTGCCTGGATGCCCTGGGTGAGGGAATGGCCCAGAAAAAACGAATACATCTGGGAACCCATCCTGGCCTGTCTGCTGTGGCCATCACATCCCTTGGGGCAGAGCTGGGCTCACCAACATGAGGAGGGACAGCGTGCCCATAGAGTCACCTCCATCTCTCACTTGCCCCTACTTCCCACAGGTGGCCCAGAGGCCGCCGCAGGCAGCAGCGGACGTCACATTGGTGACCATCACGCCCCTCCATGGGGACAGACGTGTCCCCAGACCAGTCACCTCATTCAGGTCTGTAGGACTCGGATCTCTGGAGGACAGCCTGCAGGGTGGGCACTCAGTGCCCCGCAGCAGCACAGTCTCACGGCCACAAAGATTATCCGTGACAGACTTGCCACCTCTCCATGGCCCTCCACTGGCAGTGATACCTCCATGGCAGCTCAGCCCTGAAATTCCAAGAGAAGCAAAGGTCAAAATGCCCCCTTTGCCAGCAGCCCCAGAAGCTTCTGGGAGAAGACCCAGAGCACAGTCTGGGTGCCCCGTGGCCAGGCGCTACCGAGACCTTGTGCCACCTTCTGTACTGGGGCACTATGGCTGCTGACAGGGCCCAGGAAACACCTTCCCTGGAAAGCACAGCTGAAAGCTCTGGCGAGGGTCAGCAGCAAGGCAGGGCCATCGCCTGCCACCCCTGCAATGTGTGCAGGGGGTACGCTGATGCACAGGAGAGCACTGAGTTGCAGGACATGCATGGGGGCAAAACATCTGGGGACCTGTTTAGAGGCCTTGCCCTGTGCCTCTGTGAAGACACTTCCATCAAGTGCACCTGGGACCCCCACCTCCATCTCCATAGGAGCCACTGGGACCTGTCGTCACTGAGAAGCCCAGGGTTACAAACAACCACAAGATGCTGTCGGAGCCAAGCGTGGTATCTGTCTTCTTGATGTCTCCATCCTTGCCATCTTCTTCCCCTTTCTTCTTTCCAGCCTCTCTCCTTCTCATCCATCTATTTTCTATTCCTCTCTATCTCTTTACTTCACATTTATTATTAAATAAAATCTCTGTTGTTGACTTTGGTACATGGCCTCGTTGGCACCTCAATTTGCAAAAAGTCATCTCTCACTGATGGCGTCTTAACAGGGGCACACAACTGCGCACAACCCAAGTGCTGTGGCCCCCCCAGTGCCCAGTACAGTGGGGCAATGACTGCCGTGGTCCTACTGGCCCCACTATTGCTGACAGAGATGGCTAGGATGCCACTGGCCTTCTTGGCTTTGTGGGCTTATTCCAGCTCCTGTTGGTTTTCCCGCCACTCTGCCCCCAGCCTTGAACACCACAGGGGTTTTTCATAGCCCAAGTATAAGACTCAATCCTTTTTCCTATTGAACCTCATTTCACTGACCTTGCACCATCAATCCAGCCTTTACCCATCCCTCTGCAGAGCCCTCCTACCCTTGAGCACATTGACATTCCTGCTGAACTTGGTGGAAACTGTGATCTTGCTGTATGCACCTTCAGTCACCTCATCTGGATTAAGAAATATATTAATCAGGACTGGACCTAATACTGAGCCCTGAGCCCCAGTAGTGATTGTCTGCTAGCTTGATTTAACTCCATTCACCACCTCTCTCTATCCTAGTCATCAAGTAATTTGATGAAATGACATAAATTTGAATCAAGAAGGTTTCTCAAGGAGAATGCTGTGGGAAATATTGTCAAAGACTTCATTAAACTCCAGTTAGATATATCCACAACCTTTGTCTCATCCACCTAAGCAGGTCACCTTGTAAAACGAAGAGATCTAGTTTGGTCAGGCAGGACCTGCCTTTCATGTACCCATTCTGGTTGATGCCCTGGTTGTCCTGCATGTGCTGTAAGATTACCCTCAGAATGATCTTCTCTATGACCATCCCTGACACCAAGGTCTAGCTGACTGAGGAGCTCTCCAGAGCCTCTTTCCAGCCAAGGTACACTGTGACACCCAAACCTGTGGGAACCAAGAATTAAATCCTTGGGACTATGTCTATGCCAGCAAATTACACGGAGTCAGGAACTGTCCTTGGTCACTGAAACTCAGTTGCATACCTTGTTAGATTGCTGGCATTTTTCCTGGTGTTCTTTTAGCCAACCAATACAGTCCCAAATTGTTCCTTATCATAGGCTAATAATTAGCACAGGCAAGCAACCATTCCTAACAAGCAGTTTCCATTCAGCTACACTTTACTGGAGGGTAAGAGAGTGAGCTGGTTTGGATGTGTTAGAGTAGTTTTTTCCATGCCATGGTGTCCCAGTGACAGAGAACCATCCTAGACAAGCATAATTTGTTAGTATAAATTAAGTTTATGCATTCTGATTCCTACATGTTTACCCTAAGCAAAATATCATCTGAATGTTTTGTTCCAAGCTTTGCTGTTGCTATCCAAAAACATCTCATGAAGACTAGATCTTAGACAAGAAAGAGTTAAGTGGTGAGATGAACCCTGATTTTGAAAGCTGGAGCTTTATTTGCAAAAGCAAAGTGCAAACTCATGACTGGTAAGGACATGCTGATGACTTACTGACTGTTCTTTCACCAATGCAGCTTTAATTTCTCTATTTTTAAATTACTGTTTTTTGCATTGTTTCAAAAGGAAGGTGCTGGTCATGTTAGAACTCTGCCCTGGTACTAACAGCTGGCTACCATCAGTTCATTAAACTGTGCCACTTCAAAATGCCAGCAAAGTAGCAATGGATGGAGCCTCTGCAGCTGAGATGATGTGATTTTGCCATGGAGCAGCTGTAAACTTCATACCACCAGTTGTGTCACCAGCCTGTGCTGGTGGTTTGTACTGGGACAGCCATGCCAAGGATTGTAATGAGGGAAAACCAGCAGCATAATGGAACCACAGATGTGTCATTCTTATCTGATTGTTGTTCGTTCTGCTCTAGTGCACTGGCTCAGAGCTCTAAATTAATCTCTCACTCCTGATGTGAGTTCATGATATTAGTTTGCTGTGTAGATATGCAACATGTATGGAAGAATGAGGAAAATGAACTGTTAATGGTCTTATCATGGTCTAGGTATCAATGGGATCCTTTGAAAACCCTTATACTTTGAGAGCATTTTTGCTAGGTGTACCTCCAAGAATGTTTTCAGTATAGAATTATTTTCTTCAGTTTTTCACAAACCCTGAAGCACTGAAAGACATGAAGTCTCTCTGATCCTTCTGAGTCTTCTCCAGAATTATGCATTTCCTTCTTTGCAGAGCTTATGTGTTGTCCCAGCATTTTTATTTCCTAGTGAGGTTTTTCCTGAGATGTCTGATATCCATAGAAGCATTTGAAATCATTAAACTCAGAGACTGAATTACTTGCATGAGTGGAATATTCAGAAACTGCAGATGTCTCTTCTGAATTAACTTAGGTGGGGACAAATTTTACTGTTTTCTTTCTCCAGCTGCTCTTTGTAAGTGCAGTAAGTCCGCACTCACAGACTTGCTTGGAATATGTTCTGCTTAAATGTCACAGCCAATAATAAATCAAAATGAAAATGTTATATAAATAGGCCAGAATAAAGCTGGTTTTGCATGCTGCCAGCCTACCTGAGGGAGATCTGGTTGTCCTCAACAATAACATTAATTTTAACTTATAATAATTTAACAAGCTTACATATTAAGAAGAGAGATATACAAGTATGCTAACATCAAAAGAGGTTGGAAAAAGCTTGAGGTTAGAAAAAGCTTGATGATAACTTTTTCTGTCAGAACACACTGTGACTTGAAATGCTTTGCAGATCGTGTTTTTCACGTTCTTTCTCAGGAATTCTCTTTTAGAAGAAAACTCAGCAGAAAATTTCTGACCTTTTGACTTTGACTTTTTTCAGAATCAAATATTTAAATTTTGCTATAAATGCATTATTTTGATGTGTATTCTCAGCAGAGTGGGAGCTGTGGTGTTGACCTTCATCATAGGGTTGATCTATTGCATCTTCTGACCAGAGTCTCATTGAAGGACAGCCTGAGAAACAAACTTGGTGCATCTCCAGTGAGGAAGTGTTTCACAGAGGTGAAAGGTAAGTTAGATGCCTCTGTGATGATTACCAAAACTCAGTGTGCAGGATCTTTCCTTTCATCAATGTAGAGATCTGGCAGCAGGTGGTTTATCCAGCCATAAAACCCACAGCAAGGCCAGCTGAGTGCCTTGACAGTCCTCCACATTTCCTGCACCTGGTC
Organism: Zonotrichia leucophrys gambelii; assembly: GCF_028769735.1. Taxonomy (NCBI): domain Eukaryota; kingdom Metazoa; phylum Chordata; class Aves; order Passeriformes; family Passerellidae; genus Zonotrichia; species Zonotrichia leucophrys. Next base: position 146,278,597 of record NC_088171.1, read on the forward strand.
AAAGACATAGCTCCGTTAGCTCTACTACCTCCCATTTTTGGTATCAATGTAGCCATACCTTCAACTCTGATGATGGACTAAGGGCCCTTGATGTTCCCAGTGAAGCATTAAGGGGAACTCAAATAATGCCCCAGGAAGGTTAGGCTGGAAGTCTGCTAGTTAGATGATTCATCTGACCTAACATTAGGTTTCTGCCACTTGCCTGGGCTTTTGTTCTACTCAGTGGTGACCTGATCAGTATAGTCCATGGAGATTAGTGCATGATTCATCCTAACAAATGCAGCTATCTCACTGAGAGTGAGATGAATCATGCTGCAAACTATAGTAGCTCTACTAATTCTTCACTGGCTGCAAAGGCATCCCAGAGTGGCTTGCTTAGAAATAAAAGCCTAATTCTATAAATATTCTCATTTAGCTAAACAAATTCCACTTCATACATCTTAAGGCTCTCAAAACTTCTGAAATATCTTTGACACCTGCACTTGAACACCTGAATTAGAAATGTCCATGTTTGAGTAACCATACTTGAAAATCCTGCTAAAACCATGGTGTCCCTACTGATGCTAAATTACATTGATAGGAGGACAGTAAATTGTAGTTCTCCCTGATGTCCTGCCCTGAGGTGTATTGTTGTAATTTCCTAGGGCTGTGAGAGGTTTTTGTCTTAAGGAAACATCGAAAGTATTATGGAAATTATTTAAATTATTCAGCTTGATAAGCAGGAGATAAGCAAGTCTAGGTGATTCACTTATATCTCCTCTGATGTGTTCTAAGCACCTGTGAGTGAAAAACTTACTTGCTTGAGATATATTTCATGGAGGAGAACAAAGAAATTCAGGTAACTTCATCTTGTCTCCTGCTGCACTGTTCTGTGGGATTGACACTATCTTTCTAAAAAAACTCGGAGGGAGCTGACTTCAGTAAAGCCCAGATTTTATCCCATAAGGCTAAAGCTGAAAAACTTACACAGCTTTGAGCTGTGATGACAAAATCCATAATATTAGCATTTGGAGTTTTCAGATGGGGTCTAACTTTTGGGATCAAATTAAACCACATATAATACATATTCTTCTAAAAACAAATGAAGAATAATCTGTCCAGATGTATAATAATACTTTCCACATATTCCCTTTTTTTTAAACTGCAGTAAGGAGAGTCAATACAATTTCCCATAGAGTTAATCATGCCTTGGGCATAATATTATCCAAAACTGTGGATGAAATAAATTTTTACTAAAGCCAAATACTTATTTAAAGCATGACAGCACCAGTAGAAGTTATCAGGGCATTGTCAATAAAGGAATAACTGCAGTTTGAAAGCAAAATAAAATCTAAATAAATTAAAATTCTTTCTTGAATAAGAAGACTCTGGAAAATCATGAAATCATAGAATGATTTGGTTTGGAAGGAACTTTCAAGATCATCTAGTTCCAAGCCTCTGCCATGGGCAGAGATACCTTCACTAGACACAAAGCCCCATTTAATCTGGTCTTGACACCTCCAGGGCTGGAGAGTTTTTAATAATGTCTGAAATCATTAACAATGTCTCAGAGTAAGGAAAGCCATCTCCCTTGTTTATGTTCTGGATGTGGCCTCTAGATGTTACTGAAAGCAGAACACTGAAATTTTAAGAAGGTCCTTATGTCAGGGCTTGAAAGAGTACCCTGGAGACACTGGTTATATTGCGTCATAGCTCTCCTTTCTGATGCGTCTAAAAGGAACATCTGCAATGCCCCCTGGCACTGCAGATTTAATGCCAACAGAGTACAATTTAGTCATGTGCTGTAGCAGGTGTTTAGCAGACTACTCAGGACATTAGCAGAGAATAAGACCAGAGCTGTTGTCTAGGGGAATGAACAATGTGATGTGAGAGGCTGTTCCATTGTTCCCAGCAATGGTGTCAATTCCTTGGTACCCTCCACACATGCACATAGTGCTGCAAGAACATAATGAGGCATTCTGTGCTGAAAGGACACATCTAGGGGTCCCTGAAGAAATCTAAAACTCTTTTGCCTTTGTAATGTCCTGTTCTCTCACAGTGACCTAGAAAAAGTCTTCTAGGACACATGAGTCTCCACTATCATTGTTGCCTTACCTTTCCTTATTTTCCTTTTTGGAAAGTAACCTATTATCTCGCACATAAAAATATTCTGGAAAGGTTTTATGAGAAATTAACCCTAATTATACTTTTCATTCTCTTTCAGGGAATAACCCAGAAGCTTGAAGGCCATTTCATTATATAGTTGTAAATGAGCCACTCTAGGCTGTAAAGAGGTCATGCATATATTCTATCTATCTATCTATCTATCTATCTATCTATCTATCTATCTATCTATCTATCTACCTACCTACCTACCTACCTACCTATACTTGAATTGCATTTGTTTATTAAATATTCCTAATGTAATGAAAGGAAGTATATAATTTATTTTCTTTTATCCATAGTGTGGATTTTTTAGGGAAAGGAGAGTGCTACCAGAGTATAGTACATATATGCCAGAATATATCTATAATAGAAATCAGTACTAGCAAAGAGTAATCAAAAAAGGAAGTAATTCCATGTTTATAACTGAAAGAGACTGAGCATTTTTTAACCCCTTCCTTTTATTAATTATAATCTATGAAAACAATGCTAGAGATTTTGTTTCCTGCATTTTACAGTCTATATTTCACCTAGATGGAGCCATTTGTGGAGCTATTAACTGCACATGGAGACAGCCAAAACCTTTTTTCCTGTTTAGACCTTCCCTAATTTCTGCTAGAGATGCCTGGAAGACTCAATGAGATAACTGCAATTAGGTGAACTGAGCCTTATTCACAGTTCTTTGCTGGTGAATATCTAATTTCTATGGCATAGGATGGGACATGTACTGGTTTAGGGCAAATTTGTTAAAGAATCTGCAAAGGAGGGCCCCTCCAGAAAGCGAAACCCACACGGCCCTCCCCCCAACCGGTTCGGGAAAAAATTCCTCGGAGAGAGGTGGAAAGAACCTGTTTATTTGACTGGCCCCCAGCACACAAAATGAGCAATACCCGATGACACCGCTCTGAGAAAGATGGCAAAATCAGAAAGTCTCTTTCGGGGGTGGTTGCTCTGTTCTCAGTCCCTCCGGCACTGGGCCAGCCGCTGCAGCCGAACCTTCGGTGTTCCCGGGTCCCGGTCCGGAGCAGGTTCGAGATGGTCACAGGAACAGGAGAGGAGAAACAGTCCAGGAAGCAATGTGGACTGTTTAGCTAGAACTAGCTAATAAGCAGAGGCAGAAAGCAGAGCAGAAGCAAGAGCAGAAAAAGAGAGCAAGCAAAAGCAGCAAGCAAAAGCAGCAAGCCAAAGCAGCAAGCCAAAGCAGCAGCCCAAAGTTGGAAGTAAAAAAAAAAAAACAGCTCTGTCTACTGCTTATCTCTGTGTCCTGATAAGAGAAACCCAAATAAAACTTCCACTCTTCAGTGCCGGTCTTAAAGGCACAGAACAGATGAATGGGGATATACAAGCATCATAACATCACCCCAGGACAGGACATTTCTGTAATACATCAGAAATGAAGTTGCTCCACTTCAACAAAGAAGAGAGGAGCAAAGAAGTTGTTTTTCTGATTAGCAAAAAGTCATCTTATAAAAGATGGAAATATGGGTTCAGAACATTGGTCTAAATTTGTCAGAGCATGATTTTACATTTGGGCTTAGTTTAATAAACCTGTTTTGTGGGGAAAAATATTTTCTGAAATATAAATAAATCTGAGTATCTCAGGAATGTTTCATATTATATCACCTCACAAGAAAATCATGGAAGGAATGAAGGGCCGGTATAAAATGTGAGCAAAACTACTCTCAGAAGCAATATACACCCAACATAGAGGAATCTGAGAGGAATTTTCACATGATGCTTACTGTCCTAAAAGAGTGCAGAATTGGGATGTTTCATTTCAGGAAAGCTTTTCCTCATTCCTTTAGATCCCATTCCTTTAGTACCTGTTCCTATAAGATTCACGATGGTTAACAAATAGCAAAGCAACTTTTTATTTTCTTTTTTTTTTCCCTGCTCATCCAGAGGTTATGAAGAATTTCTCACAATGGAGAATGCATGTTTTAAACTAAAGGATTGGTGATTTGTCTCAGTTCTACCTAGGAATTTTTATTAAGGTGCATTGGCAGTGCGGTGAAGGAGAAGCATAAGCAGCTCCTGCCCAGCCTTTGTGTGACAGGTAACTGCAGCTGCTCTGTGATTTATAGATTTAGTAAGGATGATCTTAGCAGTCCCAAAATTAGGATGAGACAGATTGCTGCATCTGAAAATATAATGTATGATGTTGCATTAAAGCTCTTACCAACAGAATCTTAAATTTGGTATAATTTCTATAGACGTGTAGCTCTTTACTGAAGGCAAGTAAGTCATTAACATGCAAAAACATTTCTTTAGAGAATATTTGCTTCTGAACACAATATGGAGCACAGAACCTTTGGATGAGCTCCAAGTTGTCAGTAGTAGAGTTGAGTGAATGTTTCAGATCAAGTGATGTGACTGACGAGTTTTTCTTTCTGCTTAAAAAGTGTCTTCAGACACATCAGTATATCTTGAGACTGATTTGTCTCAAATCAGCTTGTGGAAGGGGGAGAAAAAACCCACAGAACAACAAAAAAAAAATCCTTGAGTCTATAGCTTGATCTAGAGAATTGTCTTTGAGAATACACAGAGAGACCACTCCCAGAGATTAGTGCAAAAGAAGAATTGTTTTTTACTTGAAGAAAACAAAAATTAGATGTTTCATCTAAACAGGAAGCTGCTCTGGGGAGAATTGGTGATGTTTATAAGGGTGTATAGAAGAAAATATTCTGTTGGGTCTGTCTTTACTTTTTAAGAGATGTCAGGTTAAAATCTGTGTAGGAAGGTGATGTGAGCGCTCCTGATGAAAAATTGCATTTCTAGATTTCTTTTGGAGGTATTTTTTTCTATCTGCAGTGATGGGGCAGTTACCACTCTGAAGGAGATCTTTGAGACTGGTGAAACAGCAAGGTTCTGTGGAGATCCGCACAGAGGGACCTCTAAGTATTGGGATCCTTTGATCTTTTGTCATTGGCACTTGGTTTAGTGTGACCATGGAGGTGCTGGGCTAATGGTGGAACTTAATGGCCTTAGAGGTCTTTTCCAACCTAAACAATCCTATGGTTCTATCCATCAAATACCAGATCAGGAAGACAAAATCAAAGAGGTTTGCAAAGGATACTCTGTGATGTTTGAGTTTGGGTACAACTCATCTGGGAATCCAGAGATGTTCAGATGAACACCTCAAGCTTCAGATCATATTTCCTGATATGATCTACTTAGACCTGGGAGGTTTCTCACCATTCCTCACTAGCTGTGGTGAGGACAGAACTAGTACCCATACAGAGATAATCCCCCCTGCACTCAGCACTTTCCTGTCACTGGATTGCTGGAAAAAGGCATAATAAATAACCTTGGTGATGGGTGGTAACCCAGCCAGTGGGATTTACCAGCAAGCCCCCTGAGGATTTGCTGTCTCTTTATGTTTTTCTGATCTACTTTTCCCTTTCTCCTCTCACTCCTTGTCAGTTCAGAGTACAAACTGGCTGAAGGAGGGCTTAGCATTGTGCATGCAAGACTCCTCCTGAAATGGATGTTCTGGCTTCCCACAAGGCCTCCAAGTGTCTGTACCCCAGCAGTAATGCAGGCATAAAGTCAGCTGAGCTATCTCCATACTACTGTCCATGGATTTCTACCAGAAGATTTGTGGCTCATTATTCAATGCCTCATGTACTGGCTCAAAAATAGAAGGAATGTTTTGGGTTATAGGAGTGATCTATAGTGGTTCGGGAAATCCCTTTTCCTTAAGAGCCCAAGGAAAAAACAACTCTGGAAACACAAAATGAATTTTTTTAATGGTAAAAGTACTGCTGTCCCTATGCTGAAGGAAGAACTAATCTCTTACTAAGCTGTATTTTTCCCCTCATCAATTCATGTTTAGTTAACAGTGTTTAAACTGCATCATTATAATCCTTTCCTGTAATAAATGCTTCAGCCTTTCAACTACAGCAAGGTGGTTTATGTGTGTGTACACTGCAGAGCCAATCTGCAGTGCCTTGTGGCAGTGTTTGCAGAGGATGTAGTAGGAGTTTAGTGCCATCCCTGGGGAGTTGGACTGCTATTATTTACAGTCACATGAGTGTAAGTCCTTGCATATAATTCCTGAAATGTCACCCTGATACAGTACATATCAAAGTGTGAAATTCTGTGCATGTTTGTGCCACTAGATTTTGGCATGAATTTGAAATTTGAAGAGCAGAAACTGGTCATACTAAATAATATGAACCTTGTGGAATCATGCCAGCTGCTTCCTGCTAATATGACCTTTTCTTCCATGTTTCTCTTTCCCTGTCTGGCTGATGGATAGGATGATTTTAAGAGACTTTAGTACATGATAGGGCTGCCACGTTTGGATCCACATCCAATTATTTCCAAAGGTCAGAGACACTTGCACTGGGCATTCTTGTTTGCACTCCTTCTCTAAATTTCTAGGAATACTGGCAACAAAAATAAGGCAGAACATAATTCTACTGAATAGATGAGGCCTTGGCTAGATATCACTGCTATCTTTCTTATTATAACATATATTTTAAAACAAACCAATTTATTCCTTACCTGCCTGCTCGTACGTCTTTTTGTACCTTCATATTCCAGCACTGAGCTTCCCTGGAGATAGAACTGAATAAGAGAGATTGCTGGATGGATTCAGTCTGGCAGCTCCTGTGTTAATATTGGTATTAACTTCAGGAGTTGTCAAACAATAAACAAATGAATGAAATCCAAAACATGCTGGGGTTTTTATTTTTTGACATGGCAGAAGAATGAAAAACAGAACTGAGACAGCTTAGGCCTCCTACTATGTTCTATCTGTCCTGAGATAGAAAGAAACCCATTTAAAATTTTTGAGATCAATATCCATGAAAAACTTATGAGTAAATAAATCAAAATGAGAAAATCATTGACTAAAGTCATATTCTTGCTATCTAGACATTAAAATGTGTGTTTACATTTTGTCAGCCACTATTTTTTTGATCTCCATATGCATCAAATTTAAAGATTCTGTAACTTCTCTGAATTATTTTTACATTTATCTTTCTGTGGACCCAGATCTTTGCTTTTGGTTAGAAGGAACAATATTCCCGAGGACTACAGTCTTTTAGATTCTGTGTAAGCTGTAAAGTTCCCCTGAAACCACTTTCATTAATTTTGCAGAAGTTGCAGCCTTAAGGCTTTAAAAGTGCTAAGCAATCAACAGTCACTCATTTGGGAGCCTAATTATGGAGTTAGGAAACAAATAAGTCTTGGTCTATCACTTGCCTTGTATGAAATGTGTTCTGGGACTTAACCCCACACCTGCTCGTACAGATGTGTAAATACTTGAGACTGCTGGGTACCAACACAAAGATCTCTTTCCAAGTATGCCACTGAATGACATGGGAAAGCATCTGCACCTTCATCCCATCAAGAGGAGTCTCCTGGTGGCTGAAATTGGTATTTTATGATTTCAGATGTCATCTGATGTATTTGAAGTGTCTCTGAGTAGCAAAATAATGACCTCTATGACATGACTTGATATACATTCTCACATACATTGTGCAGGAAAACTGCAGACATTGTCCTTTCAGATGTGGAATAAACAGAATTAAGCAAAGATGTGCTATTTTCTGAACTGTTTCTTTTTTAGGAACATTTCTAATCTCTATGCCAAAACAACTCATCTCAATTTTAGCAATAATTCATCTTTTTTCCTCCTATGTTTTATTGACAATAGCAATAGACATTGGCTTTTGAAGGTAAAGCAGAATTGCTTGGAATGGATTGGCACAATTTTTCTGACAGAGGATTTGGAAGAGGAGCTGACCTCACCTAGGTGAGGCAAGCCATGACCTTGGATTCATTTGATCCTCCTTCAATTTATCATCCCTAAACTGAATCCCTGTCCCTTCAATTCTTACTGTCCTTTTTTTCATAGCCTGAGGTGATTCTTGCTGCATAGTTTGAGATTTTACGGCTTTTGGATGAATGTAACTCAACATTTTTCTTTTATGTATGAGATGACACTGGTGGGTAAGCACTGGCCAAGGGCCACACTCTCATCCAGCTGCTCTCTCCCTCCCCCTCCTCAAGAGACCAGGTGGAAGTAATAGGATGGAAAATCTCTCGGTTTAAGACGAAGACAGAGAAATCACTTTCCAATTGCTACCATGGACAAAATAGATTTGACTTGGGAAAGGTAGCTCGATCTATTACTGTTATAATAGATTGAGGTAATCAGAAACAAAGATAAAAATTAAACACCTCCCTCTCACCTCCATTCCCCCTTCTCTCCCAGTTCCTCTCCCCTGAGAGTGCAGGGATGGGGCTGTGGTTGGTCCCTCACAGCCCCAGTGTGGGCTGGCCTGTGTCCCTGGTTACAATCCTTCAGGGACAGCTGTCCCCAGTGGGGTCTCCCCACTGTCCCCATATTCTGTGGCTCCAAGGTTTTGCTGCGTCCAGGCTCCTCCTTTCTCACTGGAGTGTAACTGCTCCTCTCCAGGACAGTCATCGAGGTGCAGGAAGGAGCTTTACTTCCATATTCCTTTTAGATACTGAGTTCCTCTTTGCATTCACGCCCCATAACTCTTTCCAGTGTGAAAAACCCCACAAATGCCTCTTGCCAGTCTCTTTTCCTACATATATCCATTCCCAATCCTTTCCTTTCCATGGGACTGAAGAGTCAGCTGTGAATGCTGAATTTCCCCAAAAAGGTACAATGCTTTCTGGATGACTCAAGCAGAGGCTTTGTCTGAGGTTGCTGAAAACATGTGCATTGGAATTCTTGCTAAGATTTGTAAAGGACAAAGACCAAGGGTTTGAATTTAGGTAAACTCCTTCACAGTTGTGGAGCAAGTGGAATTGGTTCCCAGTCTATATGGTCAGAAACTGAGAATAAAGGTGCTGCAATAAAATCTCCAGGTGGGGTTAAAAGGGATGGATGCCAGATAGGGATGTTAAATCATGAGATGCTAAATCATGGACATCAGAGTGGACAGGTCAATAATACAAGGAACTTGATAGAAGAGAGACATGGGAAGAGAAACAATTAAATTATATGGAGGAAAATGTGAAATTTGATCTGGGTGCATTGAGGGAAAACTCATCCCAAATACCCACTTGACAACAGAAAGAAAACATCTGAGAAAATCTAAGCTGAATGTAAAAAAAATCTACAAAAAGCTCCACAGGCAAAGAGATTTTCGTGGTACTCCCAGCCTTGTTAATCTGGGAATTTGAGAGGGGATGTGTTTGTCTGGGAGGATGAGAAAGGATGGGGTAATGGAGGAAGCCTCTGCCTCCAGCATCTTCAAGTGCTGTGTGCACACACTCATCTCCCACTCAATGCAATTTCATTTAGATTGTTGTCCCACCTCCCCATGACACAGGAGTTGTGTTTCCCCTGGAGAAACTCTCCCAGGTGACTCCCTGCTAAATTTTCCATATTGTAAGGGTCAAGCAATAATTATAAAGATGTATCAGGAGAAGCACTGACTTAGGGAAACAACAAGGAAAAGATGTGATTCTTCTGGTAATGAAATTGTGAAGAACAGCTTAAAGAGGAGGATGAAAAAATAGATACCAAAACAGGAAATGTAAGCTTTGAAAAAGAAGTCAGAATTGCTGTTTTTAGAATAAAAGAGTCTTTTATTTATTTATTAAGAACAGATTCTTCTCTGAACACAACTGATATTTGCAATTAGAGCTGGTCAGAAGACAAGACAGCTTAGCTTTTTAAAAAACAAAATCTTGCAAAGAATTGATCTGAAATGTTACTCAGGGTCAGATCCATCGTTCCCCTTCCCTGCTGCTTTATATCTGGGACTTCCAGGCCTCCAGACACCAAGGAAGACAACTTCACCTCAGCCAGAATCACATCACATAATTAGTTTTTCTCCTGATATCTGATATGAATTAACATCCTTACTAGAAATTGCCAGTTTAAATCATCAATTACTAATGATTAAATTAGCCTAGAACTAGTTAACTATCTAACCATTTGGAGTTATGTTTATGATGTGTCTGATTAGGGAAGCATAGGAAAATGCCCTGCATTATTTTGTGATGATGATAAAAACTAAATATTTGTGAAAAACTAAAAGCTTTTCACGTTGTAGAAATGAAACAAAAGTCCATGTCGAGGACAGCTTGCTTTTATTTCTGTTTGAGAGAGCATGATGACATAAAGCCCAAACAAATCAAAACATCAACAGGGCTAGAATATTCGGGGGAGGTTGAGAAATGAAAGTCTATTTTTTTCCTGACAAGCAATGTGATTGAGAAATATCCATACTGTTTGAACTCTTCAAAACCAGTTCTATTTATAACTGGGGAGAGGCAAAGAAGATGAATTTAAATGTGGATGCAGGAAGTGTTCTCATTTCTGCACTTTGTGAAGGCTCTGCATCATTTCTCCAAAATGAAGCATTAGACAAGCAGGTAGGGTCTAATTCTTTACCAGCATAACCATTTTAGCAACACTGAAGTCACTGGACCTATGACAATTTATGCCAGTGGAGATTTGCTTCACAATACTCCCACACTCCTAAACTTTGGTGAGGAAGGAAGTTCATCCTTTAGCAAGTTCATTACAAACAGCCCAGCTGCTGTGTTGGGCAGTCCTTTTGTAACACCCATTTTTTAGCACTCTTGGGTGTATGTAAGTCAATCATTAAATCACCTCTCCTTGCTTGCAGCTCAGCTCCATCCAGCCTTCATCCAGAAATGCAGTTTCTTTTAGTCTTTGCTCTCAGGATATGCAGTAATTTTAATGTCAATGAAAATTATAGATACATATTTGTATGTTTGGCTGGATTAAGCATTTTTTCTGGCACTAAATACAAGATTAGCTATAGGATTTGAGCCTGCTGTGGTTTATATTGTTTTTCCTTGAGGATAATTCCCCAGCTCCATACATGTAAACAGGAAGTAGATGTAGACGAAGAGTATTTGCAGAAAAATGTGAAACAGAGCTTTCAACTGAATTGAATTGTTATTTTAAATTAGATTTCAGTGATACCTTCCATGAAATACTCCAGGTACTTCACATTGTTTTGGATTTCAAACTTCAAAATTCAATCCATTCCCTAACAGATGATACTGGACCCACAGTGTGTAAGACAGTATCAAAACTGTGTAAGGCATCCCACCAAAGACCCAGTAGCACAGTTTTTATGGCCTTATTTTGTGGTGTGATCTGACAATTCTGATCTCCTCTGTTAACAAAAGCTATGTCAGGTGCTAAGGTCCTGTATTTCATTTTCAATCAATCATTCACTCCATAGAACAGCTTTTACTGACAAATAATTAATTTCTTTATCAGATTAGTCACTAATCTATCTGACAACATTTGATTCAGAATCACATCTTGAAGTAACTAAGCACAGCTAAAACTGCTTCCAACTTGTTTTTGACTTAACCTTTCCCCTAGTCTAGTCTGCCTTCTCAACCTGTATGATTTTTGAAACACCCACAGCTGCAACTGAAGTGAGTAGATGAAATTCTGGCTTCCAGCTGCCAAGCTCTTACTGACCTCAGTCACAAAAGACCTACTGGCAGTCGTTCAGCACCTTTGAAAATCAGTGATTTAACAACTGGGCAAAGGTCAGACCAGAAATCAATGCCAAAAAAAAGAACTAGACCTCTGTAGGGTCCAACTCCCAGTGTGGCCCTGGAAGCACAAGGTGCTTTCTTGCCATGTACCATGTCACAGATTTTTCTGTCATTTCTAAGCCTTTTTCTCCTAGTGAATGTTGGACTGGGGAAGAAACCTGACAATATCCTGATTAAGTTGCAAACATGCATCGGCTCCTTTACCCTGCAGTGCAAGGGAATTTAAACATTCTGAGAAGAAAAATGTCTCCAGGCATGAGGCAGAAAAAAAAGAGTAAGTTTTCAGAAACTCCAGCTGTAAAAGGAAAGTGAAAAACACAAGCTCTTCAGAGTATGAAAGGTTCAAGAGGGTAGGAGAACCAATGCCTTGAGATTTAAAGGGCTGTGTTGGCTTAATAGAAACTTACCCCAGCTTTTTTCCTACTTTGAAAGTGGGGAGCATTACCTACAAAAGGAAAGAAAGGAGAAGTCTGGTTGCTTTGAAGGCTGTTAAGTGTGCTTACCTACTGGGAAAAGAGGGAAAAGGGAAAGCCAGTTCATGAGAGTTGGCAGTGCATCCGAAATTGAACTGCTGGTGTCTCTGGGAGGCCAGCAGGATTTTCTTGATCTACTTTAACAATAATTTTGCTTATTCAAAGGTTATATCCTTGGTGTTTTTTTTTACAAATATGAGGCTGCAGAGACCGTTCCTTTGGTTTTATGGGAAGGTTGTTGATCTAACAGCATACAGAACAGATCTTTAGTAGGATGAAAAAGATGGAAAGCTGTAGAGAAAGCATGCCTGATCCAGATCCTGTTTCTATACTCTCATTTAGTTCAGAATAATGCTGTCATGAACAGCTTCACTCTCACTTTTTTTCACTACCTTCTGCCCACCAAGTGCTTGTGTTCTCTCTCTCCTTGCTGAGCACCCAAACAAAAGTGCAGTTCATACCTGCATTTGTGCACTCAATGTCCAAAGCCATCTCAGAGCAATGTGGTGCCTTATGGGATGTTTTCCCTCATAGGAACTCCTGAGTAATGAGATTCCCCACTACCTTCCATGAATAAAGTATATGGCAAGAATATAGCAGATTGGTATCCAAGGTGCTCCAACATAAGAACTACTGGAAGGATTGCAGGAAGCTTTAATTTACTCTGTCATACATCCTTCATCACTTCAAACTCTACAGTAGTAAAATATAATAAAAAGTGAGCTCCTAAAAGCTAAGCTCCTATAAACTTTGCCCTTTGAACACAAATAATTTCAGATAAACATCATATTCTGCAGCCCCCACTTGTGCTGTGGGGTTCCTCCTGCGGACATCAGAGGCACATGTGGAATCAGAAAAATGTGACTGTGGTTAGGACTTGAGCTACCAGCACTATACAGGGATGAACTCACCCATCAGAGAGCTATCAAGATGCCTTCACCATTTCCATGATCCTGAAGGATGTTGGTACCTTAGCAGAAATAGAAAAATAATGAATTCTGTAAGGTCTACTTATAAATTTGTAACTACTGAAACCAGAAACCAGGTCTTGCTCTCTCCTGACAAGCTGGATATGTGCAAGTTACCTGTGCTTTGAGTCTATATTTAGTCATGATTTAATTCACACATGGTGAGAAGGAATTTTTGGCATTTGCTCTACGGGTTGGCAGACTGTCAAGTAACTCTAGAATTCATGGAGACTAGAAGAGGTTTTGGGTTGACCTGTCTGACCTGTCACAAGTAAATGATTTTGTTTTCCTTAATCAGTCCACCAGAGCTTGTACCTTGAGTATCCTTCATCTAATTTTCTTGCATGATGGAATCTGACAAATATAATAATGGTATTTTTCATTCATTTGCAATAGTACTTTTCTTTCAATTGGTATTAAAATGCTCCTCAAATGCCAAACTTCTTTGTGAAAATATTCACGTATCAGTTTTAGTAATATAGCTAAATATTTAGTTATAGCTGTCTATCTCCCTGGGGTTTTGTGAAGCTTGTTTAATTGAGGTTTGAACTGTCATTATTTGTGAGATGAGATTATCTATCATTCATGAGCTTTCAACTGAATACTAGTTTGTTTGGAAGGGAGAATGCTGGCAAATCCTGAAAGTTTTGTGATTTCCAGCACACATAATTATTCCTCCAAATATTCACTCTGTATAGTTTGTTATTTATTACTAGCTGTTCATTATCCACAGTTTGTCATTTTTTATATTCCTGTCTAAAAAACACAGTCACCCAGTCAGGTACCAGAAGTAACAGTATGTGACTTCTGTGACCATTCACATATACAGGAACTTGCACAATCAAAGCAAACAGAGCATGAATAATGTGCACAAAAAATTTGTTTACATGAGCTATTCCATGAGTATTTATGAACTAGAAACACATTTGTAGAAATTAGGATCAGAGTGCAAGGAGAAAAGCAGAGCCAAAATTGCTGGAATTCAATTTCTACCCATAGTTTATGCTGGTGTTACAGACAGGTAAACTCTAAGTTCAGGTGAGTCACACAGACTTGTGCAGCAAATTGGTGGGACCAGAAGGGAAATTGAAACCTGGGGTCAACTCTGCATGGCAATGCTTTCCCTGCCTCCCATCAGGCTGCTGTGCTGTGACCCCTGCAGATCTGCAGCCATCTCCAACCTGACATTAGATTCATCTACATTCCACACCAGCAGTTTCCTCTGCATTTCCCATTACAGCATGGGATGATGCTCCTCATGCACCAAAGGCAGGATGACTGGGAGGAATCCATGCTATGGACTGCAGGAACTTCAAATCTGTCTCAGGATCAAGAAAGACTTGTGGCTCAAACACTGTCTGTGTTTCCAGCTAGCAGAGGTCCAGGCTGTTGTGAAATATTCACTAATGTTTGTCATAACTTTCCAGAGCACCCAAATGGATGGATGTGAAAGTGGAGCTTTCCTCATCGACTTCGTTTTTAGCATGTTGTCAGGTTTAACCCCAGATGCAACTAAGTACTGGTAAGCAGCTTCCTCATTCCCCTCCACCTGCAGTGTGACTGAAAGGAAAATTGGAAAAAAAAAAAAAGAAAAAAAACCCATCATGGGTTTAGATAAGAACTGTTTAATAATTGAAATAAAGGAAGGAGAAGGAGAAGGAGAAGGAGAAGGAGAAGGAGAAGGAGAAGGAGAAGGAGAAAGAGAGAGTGGAATAAATCCCAAGACAAAAAAATGGTGCACAATAAAAATTGTTCATCACTCACTGACCACTGCCCAGCCTGTCCACCAGCAACAATTGTCCTCTCACAGCCGGTATATATACTGGGCATGATATTCTGTGCTGTGGAATATTCCTTTGTCCTGTTCAGGTCACCTTGCTTGTCTCCTCACCTTGCTCTCTTGGGGATTCTTATGCACCTGCTCCCTAGCAGAGCATGAGAAACTGCAAAGTCCTTGATTTAGAGAAAGAACTACTGAGCAACCACCAAAACATCAGTTTGTTATCAATGTTATTCTAATATTAAATGCAAAACACAGCTCTGTACCAGATAATATTGAGTAATATTAACTCAATATTGAGTAATATTAACTCAAGCCCAGTGAAATAGAAACTTGACTTTTCTTATTTTGAAACATATATGGAAGTACAGCTTTTGCACTTACAGATTTCCTGTGCATTTTTACATAGCCAGAGGATCACAGGGGGATAAGACTTCTCTGTATTATTTCCTCGTAGAAAAGGCATCTTCTTACCCACAAAGTTGAGCAGGGACTTAGATTAAAGGCAGACAAGAGCCTGAGAGCATAAGCAATGAATTAAAATCCCCTTTTGTCTTTCATCTGGCAATAAAATCCTGCCTTGTGTTTAAAAACTCAAATGTTGCATATTTAAAAGCAAGGATTGTACGTGTTAGACCGACCAGCTGCATAAATCCTAGTGGCCTTGGAAAATTAATGTTTTGTTTTAAGCAAAGCTGAAGTTACTCATGTTATTTCACTCTATCAATAGTGAGTACATTAACATTATCTAGTGTCTGCAAGCACACTATTAATTTACCTTGTACTGTCCCAATAGAGGGAAAAGAATTGTTCGAGGCAATGAGGCGTATCCACTTCCACTCCTTGGGACTCCTTACATCCAAATAATCAATATTAATGTGGTGAAGGGAGGGCAGAGAGGAAAAGGATGCTCTGACTGATTTATTAGCTAAAGCCCCATCACAGTGGAACGAGAGTCTGAGGATTCTTTACTAAACTGAACAGACACTAAATGGTTTATCAAGGGTGGAGTTGCTGTCACAGTGTCCATCTGAAGTCAGGATTAATATGACATTTCCTAGCCAGGAGGCTGACAGATATAACTTTCCATTTCCAAAATGATACATTCTTTATTGTAGAAGAAAATCCAATATGTTTTTGAAAATACTTGATCGTTGCAGTATCATCTTTTTTTTCCCATGAAGGAAATGTTTTTCTTACAGAAAACCAGCCTGTTTTCTCTGATGAGAACTTCTTTTTGCCTACAGGTCAGATGAACAACACAAAACACAGTTTTTAACAATATGTTGGCAACTCCCTGGCAAAGTACAATTGGCAGGAAGTAAAAAAAATGAAATACTGTGGGGGATGGGGATTGGAGGGGGGCAGCATTTTCACGTAACGTGACTTGAATATTTCTTTTTAAATGATAAGAAAAGTGCCCCATGAAAATACCTCACCCTGGTGTCTGCTGTGAGATGTGACCAGGAATAAGCAAAACAGGCTCCAACTTAAACATAAAGAACACTTTATTACCTAAAACTACAGGAAAAATAGGGAAAGACTATAAAGAAAAGAAAAAAAAAAATTGAAAACCTTACAAAACCACTTTTCCTCCTCCCCACTCCCTGACTTTCCCAATCCAATACATTCTCTCAAAACAACTGCCCAGCCCGGCACGACACTTTAGTATACTCAAACATCAGTTCATGAAGAGGAAAGGAGTCCTTCTTGTTCCATAGGCTTCTCCTGGAAACACACTGAAATCCCGGATGTTTCCTTGTCACTTCGGCACCGCCCGGGGGGAAAAAAAGTCCTTTTGCCGCTTGTGACATGTTCCTTCCATGCCCAGTGCTCTCACCACCGAGACATGGCCAGAGCTGCTTTTAGGGTGGTCTTTCAAGGATGCCTTGTCTCACTCCAAAAAGGCACAGTCTCTGCTTTTGGGACAACTGTCCCCCCCATATTTTTCCAACCCCCTGGGGCCGGGGGGTCCTCACAAATGAACCCTCCTGGTTTTGAGGCACTGCCTCCCCCTAAATGCAGTCTGTGTCACAGGAACAACTGAGTCCATGGCTACAAGAAAAAGTCCAGCCAAAAGGCCACTCCAAATCATCTCTCCCCATCCAATCATCTCCACAATCTCCGGGCCAAGTCATCTCATCTCTCATCTCCCTTCTTATTCAGCTTCGAGGAGGATTAGCATTTTGTAAGGCCCCAATCATGCAAGAAAGGGTTAAAAGTTTTCAGTCTCTGTCTGTCGGTCCCGGAACAGCTCCCACGCACGCTGCCCACACGCTGCCGCTGCGGCCGGGCAGTCTCCTTCCTTCTCCTCCTGGCTGGCTGCTCTCCTGGGGGGAAGGGGGGAGAAGAGGGGGTGCTGGCTGCCCGAGGGCTGACTCTCTGGGACCCTTCACCCTTCCATCCTCGAAGCCCCCCCGAAGCCCCCTCAACCCCATCTCTGTCCAGGCCCCAGGCCTACCGCGTGGCTGGCCCCTCCCCCGCCCAGCAGCAGCGGGCCGGGCGGGGGAGAGAGATCTGAACTCCTCGCCCGACGATGTCCAAAAGAGGAAGTGCCAGGGCAGTGCCTTGCTTTTAACTCCTGTGTATTCTCGGAGGTGTGTCCAAACCCCACTGGCTACACCAGGTGTCAGTATGAAACCCAAAACCTTCATTGGTTTGACCACAGCTTCCCAGAATTCCCACTTCTTCCTGGTCAAACCATGACATTGCCATAGAGAGACCTTTTGTCCTTTTGACCTTCAGCAAGCAAAAAGTTACTTTTAAAATTGCATTATGGCAGCAAATGCTGTAATCTATACATAGGCTGAAGTCAGAGAGGAATGGCAAGCACACTGAGGCAATACTGAAACATTTGGTTCTGGCTGTCCACAATAACACATGCTTACACTTGAAGATATAGATAACAGTCACAAAAAAAGCTCAGCTAGGGGGAAAAAAGGATGACTCAAACAGTGTCAGAAAAAACAGTTTATTTTCTCCATGTTGATAACAAGAGTAGAATACAGGTCTGAGTACTTAACTCCCGAATGTAAGATATAAAACATGGGTGCTTAGCTTCCCTTCTTTAATAATTATTATATCAAATTAAGATTAGAGAATGCCGTAACTCATGCCTCTACACATACATTTTTTATATGGGAAAGCACCACTGGGTGCTCATCACACCTGCAGCTGGGGAGTTTTAAAGAAGGATGTTCAAAGGCAGACCAGGCAAGATGTTCATATTGTCCCTTAAGTACTGTGGTCCAGAGGATACTTGGAGTTCACAGAAAAAGTAACTGGGTGGGCACTTTCAGGCTGGAATTAGAACAAAAAGCCACTTGTAGAATGATGACACAGATATGGAAATCGGGGTGACAATCCAGGCTATGCAGTGGTGACAATGGGGAGGGATGAGGTGCTGTTTACCTTTTCTCTGTGCTCTGCTTTTCTTGGTGCTGGACAGAATTCAACCTTTGAGACAGCTGACATTTTTGCGGATGGTTTGTTGCAGTGACCTACAGTGAAATATGTATCACAGAAGCATAGAAATGTTTAGGTTGGAAGGAACCTTAAACATCGTCTTGTTCCAACACCCCTGCAGGGACACCTTCCACTAGGCCAGGCTGCTCCCAGCCCCATCCAGCCTGGCCTTGAACACTCCCAAGGATGGGGCATCCACAGCTTCTCTGGGAAAATTGTGCCAGTGTCTCACCACTCTCACAATAAATAATTTCCTCCTAATATCTAATCTAAACTTGATTTCTTTCAGTTAAACTGGAACTTCTTCCTTGTCCTATTTCACCTTGGTTTAAGTATCTTCAGTGTGGACTTTTACATAACTTTCCGACTTTCTTCAAATGTGTGTTTTGGGATCAGAGGAACTGCACCCAAGGCTCATTTTATTACACCTGTGGCCAAATACAATCTGTTAAGGCTTATTCTTTACTTCTTTTCACAACCTGAAGCGAGGACACTGTCCCCTGCAAAGTGTGTGCTGTGCTTTCTGTGTGCTGCTTAACACAACATGAATCTGCCTCTAAATGCATGGCAGGTTTATGCAGCCAAAATGTGAGGTTTTAAAAGAAGTGAATCAAGGGGCCTTAACTAAGAGTAATGGGATGATATTAAGTGAGACAAGTGGTACAGTGAGTGTCAAGAAATGCTCCTGGGCAGTGCAGGCACTTGGACTGTGGAGGAGGCTCTTGGGGGATGGACACTACATAATGTGCACTTAACGATATCTACAAGGCACAACACTGCACTCACTGGTGCCCAGACTAAATGATATTGCAGGGGTTTGCTGCCCTTTATGCTAGGGACTAGCCTCTAAATCATTGTTTAAAACCTATATAACCTAATTCTTCTCTGGGGTAACTTATCTGAAGTTCTCAAGGGTGAAAATAAGCCCTCACAAGTAGGAGAGAGTACTGCAGCACCTGGAGGCAACACTAAGAAACAACTGAGATTTTTGTAACAGATAAATTCAGTTTTGTTTGAGACAGGAAATAATTCCATTTCTCCCTATTTTCATGGAAATTACACCTTAGAAAACTCCCTTAAAGGATATCCAGTTGCAAATACTCTGTAAACAGAAAAAAATATCATGCACAGTGGATTTATTTTAAACTTTCCCTCCTGAGTCTAAGGGTAAAGAAAACAGGAAAGGAAGAAATCTCAATGAGTATATCTAATCTAAACACCTATTAAAAATATGTTATTTTAGTGTGTTTATTTTTTTTTGGAGAATAATATCTGTTTACAACAGCTGCTGGAAGCAGCTTTTTATTTCTTAATATATTACCATAAGTTCTAATTGTTTCAGTCCTTAGAAAGATTGATTATATTTTCAAGTCCTCCTTTCTTGATATGCCTTGCACTTATACGGAGGAGAACTCATCCTTAATTGTCAGAGATTGTCTGAGGCTGTTGTGTACACCCAGTCTGTTTCAGAACTCACATCTTCAGTACTTAACAAGTGAATGACCCTGAGATTTGCTCAGTTGGACAGGGCACAATGCTCATAACACCAAGGTTTGTAGATTTAATCCTCATATGAGCCATTCACTTTAGAGCTGGGCTAGATGATCCTTGTGGGTCCCTTCCTCCTCAGAATATCCTGTGATCTGGAGTGGAGGAGAAGGGTCAGTGTTGCTTGGAAACAAACAGAAAAAAAAACATAACAGTTAGTTAAATAGAGGTGACTCACTATGGAGTTAGAATGTTTTCTCCCAAGATACCAATACTCTGGTTTTTAATCCTGCTTTCTGGGGAGTTCTGGAGAAGACATCAGCCAATATATAATTTTGTTTTCATATTCCTGATTAGAAATTCAAGACCAAGACAAGAATAGCAACCTACTCATTACCTTTCCATCCTGAGAGGAGGTTCTGAAATCCTTAGTGGAAATCACATGAGATTTCCAGGGACATTTTGTATCTTTGGAACACTCAGGGATTCCAGAGATGCTCCTAAAAGATGTGTGATACTTGATGAAGTGCACTGAGATGATGTGTGAAGATAACTACAGACACTGATTCCTCAGCTCTGCAAAAGTCAATAACAACAGGATCAAGTTCTATCTGAGTAGCAACAATTTCTTGTCAGTACAGCACCATGAATCTTATTTGGCCAGTATTGATAATAATCTTCTTTTACCTTTACTTGAACACTAATTTGAGATGTTCTAGGACATACTTAGCACAAACATGGAAGACAGAACAAAAAAAGAGATGGTTTGCTTGCCCTGCTTGAAGGAAACATCCAAGCATTGCCTTCTGGTTAAGATGGTGTACATGGTTTGGCCCTAAGAACCATCCTACACTCCTCTCCTGAACATGAACTGCAGCCTCTCCCCACAGAGCTGGTGCTGTGTCTGCATCTCCAGCTCTATAATTTGACTTTGCTCTTCCACCTTCTGCTCTTGGAGGTTTCAGCATTGCTTTTTCTCTAAAGGAGCAGCTACTAAATGAATATCTTGACCTCAGCAAAGCAGAGAAAAGGAGAGATTTCTTCAGCAGAAGAACAAGAAAGGAAGATCCCACTTCCTTCCTGCATTTGCAAGGCCAGAAGAGAAATTGAAGCAGGTAACCCCCTGCCCTCAGTGCAGCAGCCACTGTCTCATTAGCCCAAGCATGTGCCGTCCCTCTTCTTTAGGTACACATCTGCACTCTCATCCTCCTTGCTGTTTCTTACCTCCTATTCACATTTATTATTGATATCACCTATCAATAATGCTTTCTGCTGCTTCAAGAGTTTGGCCTTTCTGCCAGATCCCAACTTTCAAGTGCTCTTTGCTTCACCTCATTATATTTTTAATGACCTACACATTTTCTGTTTCTTTTCCATCCTGTGCCTGTCTCCTTCCTTGCAAAGTGTGAGAGGTGTTGGCTGAGTGAGGGCAGAGGGAACAATGTTGTTGCTTTAAGCAGTTGCTCCCACACTGCCCCTCAGCTTACCAACCAGTTTAGCAGCCTCTGCAAAGGTAGAAAATGCACTTGTTTAAATCCCTGTTCAAGCATGGATGCTTGCTCAGAACCACCACACAAGAGAGAGTAAAACCTACTTATTTTCTGCAATTTTGCTGCAAATAGCTGCACTTGATGTTTGAAAAGACAGTTCTCTTCATCATGTTTCCCAGCTTTATGAATTGCAATCTTCAGCCTATTTTATCTTCTTTTTGTTTTCAAAATCAGCTCATTTTATAATGGCTAAGGTAACATCCTGTTACTCAGAAAACACAGCAACATTAGAGCAGTTATACCTGAGAACAGGATTAGAAATTCAGCCAGACAGACTCAGTGCCAAACAGAGACAGGATTAGTAAATTAGTCCAATATTTAATTTGACAGCCTTGTATAACTGAGGAACCTGATCACAAAAGACTTGCCAATGATTTCAGAATAACACCAGCATACATATTTTGAGTCCATACAGGAAGCTTCTTTGCCCTTTAACTTTTAACAGCTCTGTCCTGCCTCCAGTCTAGTACAGCATTCTGTCTCTTGCTGCCATTTCCGCTGTCTGCTGGCTCTGTGAGTCTGTTCAGCTCAAAAGACACATATGTTATGTTTCCAGAAACCATATCAACCAATTATGTCATTTCCCATTATTACAGTTATTTAATTGAAAAATAATAACAATAGAAGAAATGCAACAGGCAGGCAAGATCCAACTTTCTTTTTGAGTGGAGTGAACTTGCCATGCTGCTTCTGCCTACCTCAGCTTGCTTGGGGTTGTGATGTGATGGTCAAACCTTCCAAGCTTTGACAGAGGTGGGACTCCATGGAAGGTAAAAGTACTGCAGTCACATGTAGTCACTGGTCCTCCAACTCTACCAAGTCACATTGAAGTCACATGAAGTCACATTGAAGTCACATTGTGACTTCATCCACAAATGTGATTTTCAGGGTATTTATAGAAGAGTCAAAATGGGATTTTAAGTGGGTGCAAGAATTAATTAAAGAGGACAGAAGTCAGAAGGAGCAGGAGGGTGTTGTGGAGACACTGTAAGTATCTGAACAGAGAAGACAGAGTCAAGAGCTCTTATGCTGCCTGAAAGTCAGGCACACATAATACAATTAAGCAGACATGTCCCCGCTCAGAAACAGTGCACTTTGCTGACAGCGTATCAGCAATGTGTGCATCTTTCCCTTGCACACCAAGGAGCAGCTGCAGTTACAATCAGAGATGTGCAGGATGCTCGGGATCAGCTGAGCTCCCTGTGAGATCCATCTTGTTGGTGGTCCTTTCATCACAGTCTGTACCTGGGTCTGGAAAGGAAACTGGTGGATGCTGCAGGGCACACCATTCAATGGTTACTGTACTGCTAAAGGATGGCTCTGCATGCTGCCCACACCCCGGCCTGCCACCAGAAGCATTTCTAGGATTCAGGAAGGTCATGGTCTTTTGCCATGGTGGAGCTGCAACAGAGCTGCCCCCTTGTTAACCTCCAACAAAGGGGCAGATAATTTACAGTCTGATCTTGGGATCACAATCCCATGGCTTCAGGACACAGAATTATCCTGATCTCTTACTTGAACGGGTAAGGCACAGCATGAGCGTGACTAGAATTGGTGCCTCTGGGTGTATTATAGAATTTATAGATATGGAAACACAACATACAAGGATTTTTGTCTTATCAGATTGATGTCCTCTATGCTCATACCTTTGGAAAAGCTGTGATAATTGAGATAATCCTCATCCCTTAAAGCAGCTTTTTAAGCTGTGATTATTTTGGCAGCACAGCTCAAGTTTTATCACTCACAGAATGCAGAGGAAGAAAAGGAATAAAAACACATCTTCTTTGTTCAGCTTTAACCCAAATAAGCCCAGACCACTGAAAAGAAGAAGAAACACCCCCCTGTACTCATGTCTCCTCTGATTACTGTCCAGCCATTCACACTTGCTAGAAAATACCTCTCAAGTTATTTTATCACTCTTACATACTCTGAATATTCTTACAAAAAAAAAAAAAAAAGAATTTCTGAAATGCGCAATCTTTTGCTCTGCATAAGCAATAGTCTGTAATTGTGAACATCTATGTCCAGAGCAAGAACAGAACATGGGAACTTCAAAACCAAATCCAGGATTTTGGTAAGTTTTAAATACAAGAGATTTTTCCCTAGCCTTCTTTTAGATATATCATAATAACTGAGCTTCATCTTCCTGTATTGAGTCACCCTGCTACCAAAAATGCATGAGGTAACTAAGACTTGCTACTTTCTTTGAATTTCCTATTTGCTATTTTAAAATCTTTTCTGTCTGTATTTACTGCTTTTGAGATGTATTCTCTGCCTGACAATGTGTGGGAATTCCGAGGGTGTGACTCAAGGCTGCAAATTTACTGAGGCACACTTATGTCAGAGCTTCCTGACTCCAGCCTCAAACTTCTCCTTTCATCATTAAAACAAATGTTTATGTCACCTTCAATTCTGCCTACTCTGTAAGTACCATTGAAGCGCACAGTGGACATCCCAAGTATCAATATGGGACACAAATCCTAAAGTTAAGGACTAAAGTGACAAATTTAGGCACCATAATAACCAGATATATTAGAGGACTCACAGCCCTAATGTCAGTGCCGGTGCACATTGAATTCAAGATCCAAAACCAGGATTCACAAAAATCAATGATCTAGGTGAGGGTGAGTTGTAAATTATACCTTTTTTCTTGTAGCTCCTGAACTGTGGAGTACAGAACTCCTTGAGAAACTGTAAGTCAAACTGCAAGTTGTCACGCAGCTTGTCCCTTCTTGGTATTCCATTTTATATGAAATTCTTAGTGGATGGAAACCCTGCCCATGGAAGTGGGACTGATGGTCCTTTAAGATTGTTTCCAATCCAAACACTTCTACTATTCTTATTTCTGCTGTCCTGAAGAGTGTGAAATCTTCTTGCTGGAGCACATAGATCAGAGCTGGATCACAGAGGTTGCTTCTTTAGGTACTTTCCAGGGCTTCTTGATAAAAGAGTGTTGCTTGTAGGAGCAATTTCCAAGCACAAGAGGGACAAGATAATTGGGAACAGAATCTGGATAAATCATGTGCAATAAATCAGGGTAAACTGTCCCTGATCAAACTGAGTTTTTTCCAGGTTGAAATAGCAGTGTCTGTGAGCTTGGGTGGGGTGGGATTTAAATAATTTACATCAATTTTAAGAAAACTTGCAACACAGCTTCTTTAGTATCCTTGCAGTCATAATGAGAATATATGCACCGGATGGGTGCACTGTCTGGTGAGTATTACATTTACCAGATTGTCAAGCTCAAAGGTGTAGCTGTGATTCTGGATTCCATTATCAACAAAGAGTGGCTTAAAAAATAAGGTTTCTTTAGCCTCAAAAAGAGGAGGCTAGGAGGAGACCTATTTGTTGTGTTCAACTCCCTGAAGGGTAGCTATAAGAAAAACAAAGTTAGGCTTTTCTCAAAGATGCGGAGGAAGGAAAAAGAGGAAATAGTCACAGTTGCCACAAGAGACATTTCAGTTAAATGCAGGGAATGATTATTCACACAGACCCATTCTTCACAGGTTAACCACAGAGACTGTGATCTCTCCATCCCTGAAGGCTGCCACAGTTCAGCTGGACAAGGACCTGATCTAACAGACAACTGGAGGTACCTTTAAAGCTAGTCTTGCTGTGATGCTGCTGGTGGTGTCTAGATGACCTCAAGAAATACTTCCATTCATCTGTGGTTGGAAATATTTTGTGAAGCAAGAACGTAACACAAAGAGGACTCCTGCCCCAAAAATGAAAGGTCCCAAAGCTTCTGCTCAACTAAAAAAGGGAGGCAGAAAGCTGAGACTTGTGGGACCTGCTGAGGTGCATCCCAGAGTCCTGGCTGATGTTGTTGCCCCAGGGAATTGTCTAATGTTATTGCCAAGCCATTTTTCATGATGTTTGAAAAGTCATGTCACTCAGGTGAAGACCCTGGTGGCTGAACAAAGGGAAGTATTGCACCTATTTTTAAAAGGTATAGAAAAGAGGTCCCTGGGAACTGCTACCCTGTCAGACTCCCCTCTGTGCTTGGGAAGGTGAACAGACTCTCCTAGCAACCACACAAAGGTATTCAGAGAACAGGGAGGTGATTCGGGACAGCCAGCATGGCTTCACCAAGGGAAGGTCCTGCCTGACCAACTCAGGGGCCTTCTATGATGGTGTGACCACATCAGCGGACAAGGGAAGGGCTACAGATGTCATTTACCTGGACTTCTGTAAAGGCTCTCACATAGGTCCCCACAACATCCTTCCTTCTAAGGCAGAGAGAGATGGGTTTGATGGTTAGACTGTGGTGAATGAGGAACTGGTTGTGTGGTTGCATCCAGAGGGTGGTGGTCAGTGTCAAAGTGTCTGGATGGGCACAAATGATGTCACTCAAGGGTCTGTATTGTGACCAGGGCTAATTAATTTCTTCCTCAATATCATGGACAGTAGAGTCAAGTGCACCTTCAGAAAATTTGCAAATGACACGAAGCTGAGTGGGGAGATTGTCACACCTGAAGCACAGGCTGCCACCCAGAGGGACCTGGACAAGCTTGAGAAGTGGGTCCATGGGAATCTCATGTGATTTATAGGCTGGGCACAAAGTCAATAAATACAAGCTGAGGGATGAATAGATTGAGAAGAGCCCTGAGAAGAAGGACTCGGGGCTACCGGTAGTGAAAAGCTGGACATGACTTGGCAAAGCACACTCACAGCCCAGAATGCCAACTAATCCTGGGCTGCTTCCAAAGGAATGTGGGCAGCAGGTGAGGGATGGGATTCTGCCCCTCACTTCACTCTGGTGGGACCCCACCTGCAGGGTCCATCCAGCTCTGCAGTTCCCAGAGCAGACAAAAGTGGCACCTGTTGGAGTGAGTTCAGAGCAGGGGCACAAAATGATCAGAGGGCTGGAAAACCCCTGCTGTGAACACAGACGGAAAGAGGTTGGATTGTTCAGAGGAAAAAAGGATCCAGGGAGACCTCACTGCAGTCTTTCAATACTTCATTTAGGCTTCTAAGAAAGATTGGGACAAACTTATTAGAAGAGACTCTTGTGACAGGACAAGAGGTATTGTTTTTAAACTAAGAGATGGTAGATTCAGACTGGATGTAAGGCATAAATTCTTTACAATGAGGGTGGTAAAACACTGGACCAGGCTACCTGGAAATGTGGTAGTTTGCCCATCCATGGAAACAGTCAAAGTCAGGTTGTACTGAGCAGCCTGATCTAGCTGAAGATGTCCCTGCTTATTGCAGGGGATTTGACTTGATGACCTTTAAAGGTTTCCTCCCACCCAAATTCTTCTATGATTCTATGAGAGACCTCTAATGAAATGGAGACTCAGCAGGTCACACATTGTTGTTCCCCTGGAATTGCACTGCAAGGAGTTACTACTTTTCTCAGACAAACATGAAAGAGGGCACACAAGGGCTAGAAATACTATTTCTTTGAAGTGGATCCTCATCTCTGCTTTCTCCTCATCTCTGCCCTTATCTTGAAGCACTAGTCAGCTGAGTGAGAAAGACTATTGATGTATAAACCTGAGGAGCAGGAAAAGGAGTTTATGGTACCCTGGTCATTCTCACTGACTGGTCTCACCTGCTGTTAGTGGCTTCTCCCCCATTAATTTTACATGTGCTGTTTTGAGACTATGACCTGTAGCTCTGCCCAAGTGCCAGAAAGTGTCACTTGGAAGAAACTGCATTTTGTGAGGGTTTTAGTTTCAGGAATACATAAAGTATTCCTGATATTTCTTCAGGATTGTAAACTGAGAAAAGGCATAATTTCCGAATCCCTGAAAGGCATAACATTAATTAGGTGCCAGCTCACTCAGCTCTTGCAAGATACTTTGTGTGAGACTTCAAAATCTTATTTAGGCCTGGGCCACCTTGTCCATTCTCTTCCTCACATAGTACTAATATATTCCTTTATCCAGAGAGCTTTGTTTCTCCATATTGAGCTGCAGTGAAGATAAACACTGTGTAGCTGGCTGGTGAGATACAAGGTGAGGTTCTGCACTGAGTCAATCTGGCCTGAGATAACCAGCAAGCAAATAAGAGAAATCAGAATCACTGTCATATTGTGACACTTAATCTGTGTGTACACTTCTAAGAAAAGTCTAAATCAGCATAACCAGTATTTTCACCTCTCCTATTGCCCTTTTGTTTTATGTGAGATCTTTCTTCCCTTGTTTCTGCCTATTTGGTCAGGTTTATTCTTATTTTTTTCCCCCATTACTGTATCTTATTATTCCACTATTCAGCTCAGCACATGAATTATTAATACTGGTTTTATGCTAAACATCTCTGCTTTGCACATAGTTTGACCTTACTTACTGAAGATGTATCTGTGCAAACCCTTCAGAACACATTACCCTCACTGTGTCTATGAAAAATATTTCTTCCTTGCGTTTGACTTAACCAAGGTTCCAAACACTTTGAACAGCCATGTGACTATTTTTATTGGCCCTTTTTTCATTACAGAGTAAGAAATAAAAAATTAAAACACTAACCTTTCTGAAAGCTAATTACCTTTTCAGTTGCTAGTAATTGTCCCTGTATTTTCATACTGGCATCTATCCTTGAACACACAGGGAAAGTGAAAAAATTTAAACTTGCCTTCTAGTACAGTTAAAAAAGGACTTGATCATCAAGAAATATTCAGTGCAGCTTTCAAATGTGGTTTAGGAAGGAGCTATAGCTTGTGTTTACCTCAGGATAATTGGAAAAGGTCTCAGTTTATCATATTGGTTCTCTATTCAGCAAAATGGTTTCTTATACCTCTCCCAACATAGTAAAATTTTAATCCTGTACTGAGCTCAGCAGGAACCATTTTAAACACCTACTGTCTCAGTCATAATGTCCACCATCTTTCCCTGAGGGAGAGTAGTTTCATTTCCATGTGGAACTTGAAAGGTAATTCCAAAGTCTTTATTGAAAAGGTGTATGTTTACCAATGGTCTGGTTCACTTCCAGCAAAAATAACAGGAGATGTCAGACATTCTGAAAGGCAAATGTTTGCTAACAATAATCCATTACAGAATAAATAGTTATCAAGCAGCATAAAATATTCATCAAGTTAACAATTAGCATTGTGGTTACTCTGATGACCATTGAAACATCATCTTGCTTTCTCAGCCCTGATATACTCTTGCTTCCATAGAATACTGTGGCAAGGATTTTCATAGCCCAATCAGAAATACACATTCTTTTTTGAGTACCATTATTTCCTCCAGTTTCAGTTCTCCTTTTGGTTTTCCAAAAATTTTTTGGGTTTCCTTTTTCTCCTTGCCAAAAGAAGAAAGTCTGATCTTTACCAGTTTTTGCCACTTGACAAATTCCTCCCTTATTGCACTCATTTCCATGCGTACCTGGATGCCCTCAGGCTGTTTGTGGGAAGCAGTGGGCAGCACTGCAATAGGATCAGTTCACAGCCTGTAGTTTTTCTACTTTCAGCAGTTTTTGATTTCAGAATGTGCTCCTTGCTCACTCGCAACACCCTCCATCCACTGTGGTTTCAGAGAAGGAGGAACAGAGAAATAGACAACACCTCAGTCCTTCCGGTCTGAGTGTAAATTTGGAGATCCTTCTCCTTGAAATCTGCTCTGACATGGATGGGGAAACCCTGTCAATCTGAGTTATCATCAGAATGTTTTTCTTGAGGATCCTCTGCATGTAAATTCATATTGTTTTATTCCATTCTGATGACATAGGGCCTCAGCCATTTGTAACCCAAAGAATATTCACTTCTTCATGCTTTTTTGTAAGATGCATGAACATGTAAAGAAACAACTCATCCTATCTTCTATATGGCTTACCTTTTGCCAGTAATATAATTTAGTTTATTTGTAGATAAAAACATACTTACATTCTCATGCTCACAACATGATAGGGAAAAAAAAAAAGTCTTAACTGTGAAACTGCAACAACAAGAATATTTATAAATATACTAGATTACCCAAATTGTAAATATTTGGCAATTATCACTGGGACTAATTGTACAATTCACTCTCATTTATAACTAGTCTGAATGTCACTTATGAGACACTATTTTGAAGACATTGACTTTCCCTTTATTTTTATTATCTTCAATTTGAAAAAATTTGTTCATAAGGATTTAATTGTACCCTTACCAATGTGTAGGCGTCCATTGGTAATCAAAGTTTGTTTAGATTCTGCTATCTGTCTCTGAAACTTTGCTTTGCTTTCACAAATGCTGCATTCTGCTGTCTTCTCAGAATACATTCATTGCAAAAATGTAATAGACTGTTTCTTAAAAGACACCTTCAGTGTTTAAATTATTTCTGAATGCCTTAAAAGTCAGCAAATTCAATTGCCTATTTCTGCCTTTTCACCAGCAAAATCAGAAAGAAAGAGATAATACAAGGCAAATAATTATCATCACAACTTTTACAGTAGAAGCTTAAAAATAAAGTCAATTAATCTAAATGTCAACTTACTGTCAGGTTATGTTCTTTTTTGGTTTTTTTTTCATTTTTTTGCCCTTCAAATGTCAGCCTTGAATAAAAATTGTTGTACAACATTAAATTATGTACCGAAATCTTCACTACAAGATAAACTTTTAGAAAGGAGTGGGTTGACTCTGCTTTACAAAATAAACAGGAATTTGAGTATCTCCTTCCTCTGATATTGGCATTTGATGAGGTGAGCACTGTAAGTCTGTCCAGGCTGGAAACCATTTGGGCATAAATATTTGCATGTCTGGATTGTCAATATGTGTTGGAGATAAGCCAAACTTCCTAAACTTCTTTTCCATTTTTATTTATGTAAAAAGAAGGAGAAAGTACCAGGATACAAAACAGGCTAAAACTTAACACTGCTCTTCCAATCACTTTAATATCTATTATTTTTCGTAAGGAAAAATATGTCCTTTCCATCATATTGAAATGAAATGGGCAAATCCATGCCGTCCACAGCTCATCGACACTGACAGAACAGCCTCCACTGACACCAGGACTGGATTTCAGATGTAAGAGCTACATGTCACTCATATCCAGAGCAATGGCAGTAGTATTATTACTGCTGATATATCCCATTTATATCAAATATCACTGATATGTGCCAGTTCCCCATAGATGTAGAGTTTCTTCCTTATATGTGATTAATGCAGGAGACAGAGAAGATAAGGTCTAGTCTATAATGTTCCTCTTGCTCTGTTTAGGTTCATTAGAAAGTTTTTATTTTTGGCTCATTTTCCAAGTTACTAAACTGCTGTTGTTCCTATACATTCGTGTCACAATTGATAAACTTTGGTGTTACCATTCCTACATTTAATGCAGTTTTCACAGCTAATTAATACACTTCTGTGTTATTCAGCCCATTCAAATTCAATT
Organism: Zonotrichia leucophrys gambelii; assembly: GCF_028769735.1. Classification (NCBI taxonomy): domain Eukaryota; kingdom Metazoa; phylum Chordata; class Aves; order Passeriformes; family Passerellidae; genus Zonotrichia; species Zonotrichia leucophrys. The sequence goes on from NC_088171.1 coordinate 146,309,314, forward strand.
CCAAATTCTGCTGTGAACTTTAATGAGTTTATCAGGCAGGATCCTGCAGGGAGAGTTGGCAGGGCACCACATGGAGTCTTGTGTTTGTTTGACTCTGGCAAGTCACTCCTCAGTCTCTCACCCAACATCTGCCCATCTTGCACAGTCAGCGAGCAAATCCTTCACCTGCCATGGGCTGTGCCAGCAGTGCACTGCTGGAGCTGGCAGTTATTGGAAAGCTGAATCAGGGCTTAGAACTCTGCTAAGACTTTGCCATAAAACCAGGCAGTTTAGCAATGATAAAGGAGTAGGCTGGGGAAGGACTCAGTGCTAGATATTCTCCTTTGTAACAGAGTGCCCCACCTCCCTCCCATGGATAGGTCAGTGGTCAATGTCACAGGATGTTTAAAGAAGCTTCCTTTTCAGGAAATTCACATGAATTTTCAGGAAATTTCAGGAAATTTCCTGACATCACTGCCTTAACCTTGGACGAAACTTCTTCTCAAAACAACATATGGTATCCAGTCAGTCTCTGTGAGCCATCTCTGTTTCACCATTTTTTGCACCACTGAAGTGCTCAATGTTGATGTGGGTTTTGTCTTTAAATAATAGCTTTAGTGTATGTGTATTCCAGGCAGTGAGAGAGACTGAGAAAGAGGCAGGAAATTTTACTCTGTAAACATAAATGCACTGAACATTTCAGGAATACATTATTTATTCTGTGATTTGATAGCGATCGCTGTCAGTTACCCAAATCCAATATAAACTCATTTTCTGTTCTTTTCTTCCTTTTTTTCTTGTCTTCACTTTTTAGCACCCCTAGCACAGAAGACTAGAAGTGAAATATTAACAGAAATCTTGTGCCAGAAAACTCAACTCAAGAGTGCGCTGGGTAATCCAGTTTTAATTTCCCAAGTTTCAAGTGTGTCATATGATACTTGGTCAATCAGCAACACTCAAACCAGGACTCTGCTTTGCATAAACAAAGAAAAATTAAACTTCCTCTTTCGTACTAAAAGAGGAAATAATTTGCCTGAATTAACTGACAAGTGGCAAGTTTGTCAGTATGCAGTGGATAAAGAGGACAATGAATTGTAAATCCCCTGTGAAATGTGCTTTTCACACAAGCTCTAGGGAAGTTGTTGATGTGGTCAAAAGCTCCAGTTTTTGATCTCATTACATTTTCTAGTTAAGTCTTAGTTATGCCCCTCTTTACTGTGGCTTTATCATTCAAACATAGTACTTGCTGTATCACAATATGCTTAGACAACACAATAACAAATTGGCTCCTGGCAGTACTGGTGTAGGACTGAAGTCTAAACTTTTGTTAAAAATTCTGTTCTACTCAGCTATGATGGTCTAAAATAGACCTGGAAACAACTTTGGATCTACAATATTAAGAATGTTCTGTAGCTCATAAAGGCTATGGAACATGAAAAATGCATGTCTCAAATGTATGTCAGAAATTATTGATTCCCAGTTAAGACAATTTAAACACAGCACCCAGATTTGGTGATACTGCATCAGTGAGATATTTGGCCCTGAAGACTGGACAGTCAAGCTAGGATGGACATCTGCTATCTCATTTTTGAAAATCCCACTTTTTCTTTCCCATCTTCTTAAATGAAACAATTGAATCTTTTCTTTTGCATGGCTGTAGGCCAAGTCTCTTCTTCAAAGTAGAGTTGTCTACTGTAATGTGTCCTAGAAGTGACAGGGACCTTCAGAATTATTGAGAACAATGATATGGGAAAGAATTGCAGTGGAATATTGGACTTACTGCAGTATTGGACAGGTATGACCCAGAAGACAATCTGCATGTCCTGGAGCAATGATGTTACTGGGTTTGGCTGGGATGAAGTTCCACAGGTGAATTCCTTTGTCACAGCCTGTGTGAGTATTTGCCTTTGGAAATAAAACAGTTTGGATAACATAGCAGTGTTTTGGCTCTTGCTTGGCACCTCTTGTACAATATCAAGGTTTTCTCACTCTCTTCCCCCACCCTGCCAAGTAAGAAGGTTGGGATTGAGCAACAGATTGGGAGGAAACATATCCTGGAGAGCTGCCCCAAAGTGACCAAAGAGTTATTCCATACCACCTGACATCATATTCAGTAGTAAAACTCATGGTAAGGAGAAGGAAGCAGAAATTTCAGAGTTATGGCATTTTTCTTTCCAAGCACCTGTTATACAAGTTGAGGCTCTTTTTACCAGGCACTGCTGGACATCTGCCCACCAACAGGAAACAGTGAATTAATTGACAGTTTTGCTTTACTTGCACACACTGCTTTTGTTTTTGTTATTAAATTATTATTATTATCTCGATTCACAAGTCCTTTTGCCTTCCTACAACTTCCTCCAGTCCCACACCTTCCAAGAGGGGAGTGAGATAAAGTCAGGGTCAGTATTTGGATGGTCAGCCCATCACAACTGGCCTTACAGAATAGCAAAGTTATGGCTGTTATGAGGCAGAACACATTGGGCAAGAGCAGAGGACCTTGCACATTCTCTTTTACATAATATACCTTGTTTAATGTTTCCAAAATTGATTTTTTTTTTCTTCCAAGTACAGTGGGGAGTGTTGGGACCCAATTTAGGACAACTGCATCAGGGGTCTGCTTCTTAGTGTTCACTGGGTTTCCTCTGTAATTGATGGTGATCTATGGGCCCTGATAATGACCAAACACCTGAGACGCAGTAGGGTACCTTGCCTGGGCTCTGGCTGCTGGTCCAGAAGATGAGTATGTTGTAGATCTGACAAGGTGTCTGCGAGCCCCGTGTGCCCCCTGGTATCTTAAACACCTCCATATCTACCTGAGAGTGTCTGGATATTACCACTACCCAATCCAAGCACAGGGGGAGATCCCATTAGCTCCTAAAGTCGATGGAGCAGCTGAATTGCTCCCTGGGCTCTGTTGGCTGAGCTGGCCAGATGAGACAGGCAAGGAGATAGATGAGGGTCTGATGGCACCTGGACACTCAGAGGTACCCAGGACCACCCAAGAACCTATGACACGGAAGTTCTAAGGGTGCATCACTCCTGGGAGTGGCGCCCAGAGGAAAAGCAGGGTGCACTAAATGTCTCATCCCACTGGAGATGACATTCAAGCAACTGAAATTCATCTCATAAATCTCAACCAACCACAGTGAAGTCTTAGATGCTAAAAACAGAGGTGAACATCTATTTGTAAATACTTGCAATTAGGAGTATTAAAATGAATCCCACCTGGTAAAGGCAGGATAACTGTGCCCAGGATGGGTGGGTGGCTGGTGCCATTTCATGTGCAGCCCTGCTCCACTTCCAGCTGCTGCTCCAGGCAAGCACCACCATCCCACAGGCTCTGTGCAGCAGCTGCCAGCCCTGGGAAGATGTCTCAGCTCTCTGTGGGTGTTGCAAATAACACTTGACACCTCTGAACAGGCAACTGACTCAAGCCTCAAGATTCATTCAAGCAGTCTATCAAACAAAAAAGGAAATTCCAACACTGATGTGTTATGAAATGCTATGCTTGGAATCTGCATAATTGCAAATAATAGAGCTAAAATGTCTTTTGACTATATTTGCTGTGATGAACTAAAATGAAGTCATCATATAGTCATCAATAGCTGAAGGAAAACAATTGTGCAAAAACTAAGAACTGTAAGTGATGCTAAAGAAACCACCAAAAATTCCACCAAGAAGAAGAAAACCAAATGAAACCTACTTTGAACTTCATTAAAAAACCTGGAAGCAACCTGTCTGATCCCATGAAGCAGATGAACTATACATGTGACGGAGGGATATTAAATAGATTATATGAGAAAACAGATTGACAGCTCCCTGGCTGAGTCTCTGAACCTTTAAGTTTTGGTTTCAATAGGTTGCCTGATTTTCATTAGTACATGTGTTTTTGGCAGTATTAGTTAGACTCCACTGGAAATCTTTTTGAACTAATACTGCCAAAATTACACTACTAGAAAATTTGCTACTTCTTCACATTCGCATTTACATGACATTTAGGTGTTGTAATTTTATGTGTGATGTTCACTGTGCAAACATAGCTGCTATACCTTCCTTAAATGCATAATCACCATTTTTCTTTTCTTCTCCCTGGAACATCTGCAATAGTTTCTGAAGTTGATGACCCTTCGATGCTTATCATATCCTCACAGCTAAGACATAGAAATGGTTGCTTGAACTCTCCAAATTAAAGTGCAAACTGAAACAGACTCATAGAAATCAAGAGCCATTGTTCCAGTCTAAGACACCTCTGCAAAGAGGAGAATGGATTTGTTTTACTTTGCTTCTGAAAAGAGTTGGAACCCCACATATTTAGCTTCTATGTCTATGTGGGCACAGTAACAAAGAGGTGAACAGTGCTAGGTAAATGCTGTTGTAGATGTGACTACTACATGTGATAACAATTCACACATTTTCTGTGATTCTTTCTTTATCTGATTGCACATGACAACTGGAAAACATAAAAGTCATAGATTCTGGAAATCTATAAGATCACAAAATGTTAATTAAAAGCAGAGATGTGGATCTTCAGAGAATAAGTTGGTAAATTTCATCAGTATAGAGTCAAGAATTGTAGAATTCTTTGGTTTGAAAATACATCTAAAGACCATCAAATCCAACTCTTAATCCAGCACTGCCAAGTCCTCCATGAAACCATGTCCCTGCATACCACACCTTTAAACATCTGCAGAAATGGTGACTCAACCAAAAGTCTGTGCAACCTTTTCCAGTGCTTGACAACCCTTTAGGTGAAGAAATTTTTCCTAATATCTGCTCTAAACCTCCCCTGGTGTAGCTTGAGGCCATTTCCTCTTATCCTTCACTTTTTACCTGGGAGAGGAGACTGCCCCCCACCAGATTACAACCTCCAGGTAGCTGTAGTGAGTAATAGGGTAATCCCTGACCCTCCTTTTCTCCAGGCTACACATCTCTCTCAGCTTCTCCTCATCAGATTTGTGCTCCACACCCTTCCCCAGCTTTGTTGCCCTTCCCTGGATATGCTCCAGCACCCCAATGTACATTTTTGAATGGAGGGTCCCAAAACTGGACCCGGTTCAGGTGTGGCCTCCCCAGTGCCCAGCACAGAGGGGCAATCACAGCCCTGGTCCTGCTGGCCACACAAGTGCTGACACAGAAGGCCAGGAGCCCACTGGCCTTCCTGCCCACCTGGGCACACTCTGGGTCCTGATTTCCACTGGGCACTTTCCAGCCACTCTGCCCCCAGCCTGGAGCACTGCAGGGCTTGTTGGGACATGAGGGCAGGAGGAATATTATTATAAATTCACAGAGAGCCCTGTGACAGGAAGGAATGATGCATCTGACTCCATGCTCTCAGAAGGGTTACTTATTACTTTCTTATACTATATTATGTTAAAGAATACTATACTATACTATACTATACTATACTATACTAAAGAATACATAAAAGATACATACTGAATGCTAAAAAGATAATAATGAAAACTCATGACTCTTTCCAGAGTCCTGACACAGCTTGGCCCCAATTGACGAAAGAGTCAAAACAACTCACACCAGAATCCAATCAGACAATCACCTTGGGTAAACAATCTCCAAACACATTCCACATGAGCCCAGCACAGGAGAAGCAAATGAGATAAGAATTGTTTTCCTTTTCTCTGAGGCCTCTTGCAGCCTTTCAGCTTCCTAGGAATAAAACCCTGAGTGAAGGAATCATGTTCAGAGAATGTGAATGTCACAGAATATATCCATGGAGTTACACTCATTTGCATCAGTTGATGATCTCCCTGATGGAGTCTAGTAACCTTTCACCAGTGGTAGACAAAAATGGTGCTAAATGTAACTAAAAAATACAAATTGACTACCTTATATTTAAAGAGAATTTGAAAAGACTGTTGTAATTGCAACTGCCATCATTGCCTTGTGCTCTCCTTTGCAAATCCATCTGCTGTTTCCTACCTTATAACCTCTAAAACCCTCATAACTGGAAATCTTGCCTTACAGGGATCCTATTTCTACCTACAAGCATATTTTCAGCCATGTTTCAAAACAAAGTAAGATGATGTAGTCATCCATCATTGTAAATCCTAGCTAATATTAGCACCACTATTACAGATTGTTCCTAATTAAGAGGGAAAATTAATCATTTGAATAAGTCATGGAAGACAAAAGAGGAAGAGAGAAAAATCTAGTTAAACTTAGAAAATACTTGTACTTTATAGAGAAAATAAGAAAGCAGTCCAAAAATTGAGGCCAATTGCGACTAAAAGTGAGGACTCTCCTTTCTATCTTGCAACTGATACCAGATCTCAGTACAAGGTGCTTTAAAAATAACAGTGATGATACATGACTAAAACCTCTGCCTGTAAAAAAACCTCACAGAGACATAAGGAGCTTCTACCAATACACAGCACATTCTCAGACAGCTGGGTTTTTTTTAGAAATGCTGACAAAGCTCCATGTTTAAAAAGTAATTATGGGAGAAAGGTGTGTTTGTACAAAGGAGTTTGGCCTGAGAAAGATGCATCTAATTGAGCTGAAGTTGTGAATAAAGCAGGAGAAGCAAGGTGTTCCTCACAAGAGCTCACTGAAATGGAGGCTGATGGCAAACAACAATCATATTTGTCATTTGCTCTCTTAACCTTGGAAACTCAATAAAGAACTAAAGCCATGCTGTATTAGACCTCCTGTTTTCCACTATCTTGCTTGAAAAGACAGCAGAAGATAATTATATATTTCAAATATTTTCTATGTTGCTTTTGAGGCAGGAACTTCATTATCATGACTCTGAATGTGTTTATTTATTCAGATACCATTTATAATGCATCAAAGTTAACTTTTTCACATTGTGCCCAAATGAACACTGAAAAAGTCAACCCTACAATAATTGAGGTCCCATAATCTGCTTTATGTCTGACTCAGTGATTGACACTCTTCAGCTGTATGGGAAATTATTCTTTCATTTGAGAAAAGATAATGAATAAATTTTCAATAATAATAATAATCAGTTTTTCCTGTGGCAGATTTTGACCTTTTGATGAAAACCTAAAAACACTTTGACCCTGAAATGTCACACTGGTGTACTCCGGGTTGATCCAGGAATCACAATTTATAAAGAAGAAAAGGAGTGTGAGACACAGAATTCGTGAGTCAAAGACACAGCCAAGCAGCCAGTCATGTGTCAGCTGAAGTTGGAAACACAAAATAATTTGAGTCTGAGCTTCCCCAGGAGACTTTAACTTTCATGAACATTTAATTGAATGATAATTTGTACCTTTGATGCTGCCTCAGGAGATCTTTTTTTTCTTTTTTCTTTTCTTTTTTTTTTTTTTTTGTGAACTGAGTGTATTGTTGGCAGAGAGGCTATAGATATCTCATCACTGTAAACCAGCTCATATAAACACTCATCCACTGTAGACCAGCTTCGTTTTTCTCAGTGGAACTGGTCATTTAGACATGAAGTATATTTCCTTCCATTAGCCCTCTAAACCATCCAATTAATTTTTCTTTGAAAAGCAGAATTTTTTGTGCTTTCTTTTGCTGCATAATATTTTATTGATCTAAAACATCACTAATTTTTCTTACCTTTTCCAGTTCTGATAGATCCCAAATACAAAGGGGATACCAGCTCAGTTCTAAAAAAAGTTTTTTATTAATGTGTATTTTCATGGACTTTTTTTGGCTGAAAATTACCTTAAGATATTTTTGTTCCCTGATATTTTTCCTCTCAAGAGGCCTCTTTACCTGCATTGGAAAAAAATTCTGGTGTTTCTGTGCAATAAAGCTTCTTTCTCTGAAGTCACAGCCTCTCTGTCTCAGAGGGTTCTGTGTTATGTCTGGGCTTTTTGTCCAAAGAGTTACCTCTGACATGGGTGCCAGGGAAGATTTGGTGGTGATTTTTGGAAAGCAAGAGAATAATGCAAAGTAGGCATTTTAGTGCTGTGGTGTAAAGAAATTGACTAGAGAGTTAGAGGGAGAAAATCACATTGTAGGCAGGACCTAGCTCTGAAAAATAAGGGCAAAACAATCTCTAGTTTTTAAAATAGTTTAGTGTGAGGTTTAAGTCATTAGGAATTGATGCTATCTTCTGCCACCATCATATTTTCTGGAAAAACCCTTTGCCAGGATTTTTTCTCCTGGGAAGATGAGAAACTTCAGAGAAAAGTGAAAGCAATAATTATCTGATTTGTTTCTCCTGTGTTTTGCTGTTTTGGCATGTGGTTGTAGATTGTTTATCCAACAGGTGAATTGTTTTTACTTAATGACCAATCACAGTCCAGCCGTGTCAGGACTCTGGAAGCAGTCACGAGTTTTTAATTAGTAGCTTGTTAAGCCTTCTGTAAGAGCCTTTCTCTATTCATTAGTATAGTTTTAGTATAGCATTCTTTAATATACTATAATGTCATAAAATAATAAGTTGGCCTTCTAAGAGGAGTTGGATTCATCATTTCCCTCCTGCCATGGGGGACCCTGAAAATACAATCTTCTTTGTTGTATTCTTGGTTAGCAGTCAGCATTCACATTTGATTAGAGCAGTGCTTCAGGAGAATAAAAACCAAATTGATGTACCAGCTCTCACATTTTAAATGCATCCAGATGCAGAGCTTTGGAAGTAGAAAGCTGGATTTCTTTCATGGCGCCAAACAGGGAAGCAGCAGCTGAATTCCTGCATGGATGTACCAACCCACTGGATATCACACCTCAGCACCCAGCTGGGGAGCAGGTTTGGCACATGGAACCATTTCTCTACCATCAAGATACAAAATGAAAAAAGAAATTTGCTTTGAAAGGAATCAGCTTCCCTTACTTGGAGATGTGACTCTTCCCCTGAGAGTGAAGGTGATTGCTTCAGTGTGGGCACATCATGTGTGTGTGGCTGCAGCCAAATTAAATGGATTTGACTTGTTGAGACCATGTAACTCAGAATCCATAACACACCACAGCAGAACATCTCAGCCATTTTTTTGCAGAGGTACACAGAACAATGCTGTTTCTTAATTTTCTTCCTTCTGTATGGTTTTGTGGCAGACTATCTTTCTAATCTATCAGTATTTATGAAATGCTCAGTTCTGAGTCCCAGGTAACTCAATTTCCTACAGAATATATAAATTGGAGATTGCTCTTTCTGTATAAATAACACATCCAGGAATTATTATGTTATCAGAAAGAGCTCAAAGAAATTTACAGGACAGAGTTTTGAAAGCAAGGTAGAGAACATTAGTATATAGCTCACAAACACTTGAAGATTGAAAAGAATCTCTGCCTTAATTGCTTGAAAATAAATTTCCAATTAATTAAGGAAAAAAAAGAAGATGAGCTAAATAAGGATTCTCAATTAATAATCCTGAAAACTGAAATTAAATCTCAGTCATTAAACTCATGTAATGTCTCTGCACCTAATTATGATTTCCCCAGAATTCCTCTTAAATTTATATTTCACATTATCTGAACTTAATGGCCCTTTTATAATTGGAGAAGATGTAAACTTGGCTTCAGCCCCGTGCACTGGACCAATCCTCAGTGAGGAAACTACAAATGCATGAGCAGTGTGAGTAAAAAAACAACACTGAGCTGAACAGAGTGGGGAGAATGTCAACCCCTGGAACACCACTAAAGGTGTAGCTGTGTTTATGTACACATAGGTATGTACAGGACATCCTCTGTAGCTTCCTTTTCAAATACTGCCATTTGTGATGGCTACAATACCCTAAAGAAAAAGGAAGGGAAAGAGAAAAGGAAAGAGAAAGAGAAAGAGAGGAATAAAAAGAAAAAGGAGAAGAAAAGGAAAAGAAAAAGACAAAGAAAAAGAGAAAAAAAAATTTTCTAAGGTTTTTTTTTCTGAACTCATTTTATTATTAAAAGAATAGCAGTCTTACTAATTTTCTCTAACTTTCCCTGACAATTTAATGAAGTAAGCACATTATTCATGAAAATAAACCTAGAAGGAACCTGTAGGTATGTATGCAGCATGCTGGGGACTGAAGTTCTGACCTGTATAAAGCACAGCTGTCAAAGTTTTATCACCTGACCAGCAGAGCTTTCGGATAACCCAAATTCCTGTTGTTTAAGGGGGACCAAATCAGCAGCTAAAGCCAGCACACAGCAATGATTTTATCTCTCATCTGCAAAATTGGAACTCTGTTCCTTCCTCAGCTCCTCAATGTGTACCTGGTAGGCATTTCATGGATGTCAGACCCAGTAATATTAAATTTCATTCTCAAACTCATCCTTAAAAATTTATGTCTGACATCCTTCTGGATATATCCATTTAACAATAGAGATTCCTTGGCAAATTTGGGAAACTTGTCATCAGGATGTATCAGCCTATTAAAAATTTTAAATTACCCTGTGGATTAGGTAAATTAAGGCCCATGTTAATGCCTTGTGTGTCAGTTTAGGGTTTGATGAAAAAGGAGGTCAAGAGACAGAGAGAAACCCCTGGAATATCTAAAGGCAGCAAAACAAAGTGCACATGTGAAATCACAAAGGATTTTGTTTACTGTTGAGAGGTTCTAGCAGGATCTGTGGTTCCAACAAGACAGCTGGCTGTAGGGTAAGGATCCTAGAGAGACAGCTGGTTTGGGTGAGAAAAAGAAAAAATGGCAGCAAGATAACCACAGTGAAAAAATACACAGCACAGAAAAGTAGAGCCCCAGCTAAGATTTTTAAAGGAGCACAGTAAAGCAAAAGTTAATTTCCTTTTTGGTTCTGTTGGTGGTGGGACATTAATATGCTTAAAAGAGATGCAAAGTAAGAGATAAAAATATTGTTAGGATCTCTACAAGAGACAGTGAAAATACAATATATTCTTACAGGAACAAGCACAGGAAGAGCTTGGTCAAGATGAAAGGGCAGGAATCAGTGTCTACAGGGAACTCTGCTGTCCCATTACTTCTGGTGGAGGCTTCAGGCTTCAAACCCTGGAGCTATTTGCCTTCAGTTCAGCTGCTTGAACATGAATGGGTCATCTAATCTATTGCAGATAGATCCCAGCCCACATTTCATAAACCTTCTTTTCCAGCTCTGGGAGTATTAAATATGCCCAGGTATGTCTGACATCAAGCTAGAGCGAAAAAAAAAAAAAAAAAAAAACTTAGGAAAAAAAGAAAAGAACTCCACTACTCCCTTTTCTTTCTGATGCAAATGCCCATCATGTAAAATTTTGTTAATAGTGGTAAATTCATATGGAATGATCATTGAGAACAGTTTGTTCTTTCCACATTTCTGAGTCCAAATTTATTGCTACTTGTCCATTTCAGCTGGCTGCTGTGTAGAACAAAAGCAAGAACTGGTACTAGAGAGAAACTCCAAGTAAGCTGCACAGAAATGGAAAAGCAGTTTCTGTCTCAACAGAGTGGGAAGATGTCAAGCCATTTAATACATTATTCTGGATTCTAAATATGTTTCTCAAGTGTGGAGCAGTATTTTAAGCTTGACAATAACCGAGGTTGCAAAAGGATTTGGGAGGCCTCTAATAAAATCTTTAATCAGCTGACAGAAGAATTTCATTAGGAAACATTATTAACATGGTTTATACAATGTCATGCTTTTGCCTGCATCCAGACAAAGCTATGTCTGTATTACTACTTCCACTTTTACTGCTTGGAAAGGCTCAAAGTTGGCCTTTCCATGATTCCCCATGGGTATTCTCACAAGTAGTGGACTTAACACAGTACTTGACACTGTACTACAGCAAATAAATACAGCACAAGTTACTTCAGTGTTCAGTGGATTGTAATATTTTTGATTGAAGATGGAAAATTATATCCCTCAGGCTGAGGCAGGGAATGACATTAGTGGCTCATCATTTTCTTACACAAATCAGGAAGGATGTAGGTGAGACTCACAAATTTGAGATGGAGAAGTTTGTAAGATGTCAAGAGCTCCTCAGTAAATCAGTGGGTGGAGCTTGATGAAGCATGGTGATGGATGGATGGATGGATGGATGGATGGCTGAAAAGCCTTTGTAGATGTGGGTGAACAGGATCCTTTCACAGAGCTCAATTCAATAAACTGAAGATGCAGTTTGGGTTAATTACAGACTTGAAAGGTTTAGTTCCAGCATCTTAAGCCTTTCTTTGCAGACATCAGAGTCTACCCATGGCTATTTAACGCACACCATGGCCGGGGAAGGGAACAGGATGAAAGGACATATCAAAAGCAAATGATACTGCACAGTGTTAAATACTCACCAGAATCTTCATTCCAGAACTAAACCACAGGCTCCTGCTTAAAGCCTTTGTCCAGGTTAAAGCAAATTTTGGAATTTGTTTACATTTTTGCATTTTCAAACAGAGACATCTTTCATGGTTTAGGAGCAGAAGAGTTTTGTCAGATGCCTGATCTGATTCTACAACTTTCTGTAGATCTTCAAGGGAGTGTAGAGGGACTGCACTCCTCATGGAGGTGGTGCAGTTAAACTCTCAGCATAAGACAGGATGAATTAGGGTCACAGTGAATTTGGTAGATCTCACAGCAAGGCTTTCTTTTGACTCTCAGCTGCCTGGCAGAAAGGCTTGCTGATGAAAGCAGAGGTCAGAACTTCACAGATGGAGATCAGTGAAGATCAATTCTTCTTCTTTCAAACACTTATCTTTAAACACAAACAGAATTTTTGAGTGTCATAAGATCAGCTTAACTACAGTCCATATAACCACAGGTAGAGTGCACTGTGTTTCTCACTCTTTTTTCTCATTTCTTTAAATTCCTGCAGTGTAACAGAATATTTATCCTAAAGCAGTTGTAAATTGTTTACTTCTAGATGTGGATTTCTGCAGTTTCTGGCTGTGTTTTAATTTGGAAACCATTTCTAATTGCATGCTTGCAGAGAAAATTCTTGATGAGTAATTTCTTTCTGTTTTACTCAATATAATGCAGTATATTTACATATTGGGAAGCAGGAGATAGCTGTCTGTGGCTTTCTATAACTACACCCAGGAAAAAAACTCTAAGCAAAATGGGTATAATTTCCTGTGTTTAAAACATTTGTTTGGTTGCTTGGCTTTTTGTCTTGTTTGTTTTGGGTTTTGTTTGTTTTGGTTTTGTGTTTTTTTTTTTTTTTTTTTTTGGTTTTCTTTTTTGGGTTTTTTTTGTTTTGGTTTTTTGTTTTTTTTTTTTTTTTTTTTTGGTTTTGGTTTTGGTTTTTTCGGTTAGCTGGTGGAGCCCTGAGACCTGCTTTTGTAGGTGGGAAGCCTGGAGCATTGATCCAGGGGTACCTGCACGGGGAGAGGGGAAAACAGTAGATTTGAAAGATTGTACAGAAAATGTGAAATATGCCATACAAAAAACTCAATTTCTATTGCATAGTGCAAATTTCTCAACTGGGTTCAGCCACTGTTCGCACTACTGAAGTTATCCATTGACAGAAATTCATGTTTTGTACACAGAGATTGACTTGCTGTGGTAAAGGAAGCCTGCTGAAATCCATAAAAACACTAGAACCTGTAACAGGGTGCAGAGCTTTTCAACACTCTTGTGCTTTCCAGACTGACTAGATATCAGCATCTACTGTAAGAATAAAACCTGTTTTCTCCTTAATTTATCTGCTTCCATCCAACAAAGGATACCATATTTTCAGGAAGAGCCAGAGATAAACTACACTCACTTTCCCTTTCCAAAACTTCTCATATAATCATAGAATTCTTTGCCCTGGAAGGGACCTTAAAGATCATCTGATCATCATTCAAAACCCCCTGCCTTGGGCAGGGACACCTTCCCCCAGACCAGGTTCCTCAGGATCCCATCCAACTTGGCCTTGAGCATTTACAGGGATGGAGCAGCCCCAGTTTCTCTGGGCAATGTGTGCCAGAGCCTCACAGTGAAGAATTCCTTCCTAATATCTAATCTAAAACTATTCTTTTTCAGTTTGAAGCCATTCTCCTTTATTCTACATTCTCTTGTAAATAGTCTCTCTCCAATCTCAGGGGACTGATTGCTGTTCCAGAAGCCTGCAGCAAAGAGTTGAACCCCTAAATCTGTATCAGTATGTATGTTAGACACAGGGGAAGAGAAAGCTTTATTTTTTAATTTTTTTTTTTTTTTTTTTTTTTTTTTTTTCAGTGGCAGCATGTTTGTGACTCATGAATTTTGTTTGGTAGAATTGCTTTAATAATTTAACCTTGCCAAAAGTGGCTGCTCCTCTCAGTAGTTTTTCATTATGAAAGATCCTCTGTGTCGCTCCTAGATAGTCTCAGGCCAATAAAAAGAAACTGATTATTACTTTTTTTTTTGTCAAATGGAAGAAAAAACACCCAATGTGCTATAATAATAATGGCAATAATAAAAGATACTGACAATACTTAGAGATGAGCTGAATAAGCCCATGGACTGCATTATTTTTGGCAGTGTATTTTCATGTCCCTTCTTGAAGATACTGTTGGAGTGTAATGTATTCTGCCTTCCAGATGCACACTACTTTTAACTTTCATGTACAATATAAGCTAATAACATCTCATGGCTTTTCAAGTGGAAGTTGCTCTTTGATAAACTGACAGTGATATGAGCACTCCTGCAAGATATTATTTTTGGAACAATGGAGAGAGAATCGGAAATTCTACGATTAGTGACAAATTTTCAGTGGCAATCATTGTATATTGCCAGTACTGAAATCAATAGCAGAATTCTAGAAATAATGTTCTACTCTGTGTGTGAAAAGAATGTGACCTATCATTAACACCTTCAGGCAAATAAGTGATGATTTAGGGCACTTAACAAAAGCTCATTTGTCTCTCAGGCTTTTGAAAATGAGGACAGGAACTGTAATAGCAACAGTGGGGAAATTTTTGGACACATGAGAGATTTGAGATTGAAATTTCCTGTTGGAGTACTTTTTTACTGTACTGTTGCACTTAAGTTGTACTTTGAAGTTACATCAAGGGCATCCAGAGTGTGCAGATAACCAGTCTCTGTCAAGTCCTAACACTAAAAAATGAATCACAGAAATATGCTGTTACTTAGAACAGATGTTTTTATATTACCATTATAAACTTATAGAATTAGAGCCACTCAAATTAATAAATGTCAATAAAAATGCCACTGAGATCATGAACCTCAGCATAAAAATGAATTACACAGATAAACACTCTCCAGTTGTATTCTAGCCATTACTCAGACTGTTAATCAGAGTGTGATCCATTTAACACCCTTCCCTTCTGCTAAAAATGAGTCCAGTGTCCAAAAAGGAGGAATGACAGATCCAAACATTTAGCCTATCCATTCCTTCCAAGTGGTCAATAAAGTTAATTTAGGACATTTTGGTGTCATAGACACCCAATCCTTCACATCTTCTAACAAAAGGCAGAGTTCCATGCCAATATTTTGACCAGATAAATCTCTCCATGTTCCTTCCACAGGTCTCTAAAGAGGGAACGTCCTTGTCAACCAGGTGTCTCCATCAGTTTGGGATGTGTTCCAATAGCACTCTATTTCATGCAGGCTTTTAAATTCTGCTGTGTGGATGTTCAGCACTACAGATATCCTGTCAATACCTCTGAATGAGTTTCTCTGTTTCAACTCCTCCATTTCATACCCATAAATTGAATCTCATATTATCCTGTTTTTCTCTTACAAGAGGCTGGATAGAAGGTGTATCGAGCCATTAGGTAATTTCCAAGGTACATTAATAATCTTACCAGAGTGTAAGAACAAGCTCACAAGTGCCAATATTCAAAGTTAAGTGTTGTGCTTGGAGGTGTCCCAGTGCTCTTGAGGAAGGATGAATAACATACAATAATGTAAATGACAATGCTTTCACTAAACAATTATTCTCCATAATGTTCCACAAAAGGAACACAGAAATAGATACCCTGGGTCCAAAGAAGATTTTTTGAATCAGAATGTCAGAAGCAGACACACCAATCTCTTCAGCAAACACAAATGAAGTCCCTTTAGAGTTACCCTACAAACACTAGCTTTTATAATAAATGGATTTGAAATCAGACTCAAGTCAGAGCTAAGGCTCTCTTCAGAGTCAAGAAAAGAAAATTCCATCAGTTTGCACCAAATTCACAGTATGAAGCTTCTGGTGATCTCAGTGGTGGGCATTTAAAATTCTTATGTACTAAATCTGGAGCCACATTTCCCCTCTGTGATCTGGCTGCCCCAGCCTGTGCTCTGCCAGCACAGCTGCAGAGGAGTCCTTTCCCTCTTGAGGTGCAAACCCCAGTGTTAATCAGGCCAGCACAGGGTGCAAAACATCAGCTCCCCCCAAATACTGCTCAGCAGTGGGAGAATTCCCTTCCTGAGGAAGCTTCTTCGGACTGGGATGCAGGTAGGAGCCCAAACTCATCTCTCTTTATTCCCTGGATGAAAAATGCTGCAGGTATCTCTGAAGTTCCCTTCTGACCAGAATTTTCTCTCATCTAGGGCCCAGTGAGAGTTCTGCACAAAGACACAGACGTTCTTCTTTTTTTTTGCCTTCAGGCATATTTCAGCTTTTTTTCTTTTATTTTAAAGGTTCATCCATCAAAACACAGACAATTGTAGATGTGACTATCTTGGCAAGTCTGTGTGATCATTACAAAAGGGGAGTGGGAGATGATGATGACAGCTGTGTTTTTTGGAGAGAGAGGCAGGAATTTTAGGTCTCATTTGATTCCTCACTTTTACCGGCTTTTGCAAATGGCAGGAAGATTGCAACATCTTCATTCCCAGAACAATATCAAATCTGTAA
Source organism: Zonotrichia leucophrys gambelii (assembly GCF_028769735.1). Lineage (NCBI taxonomy): Eukaryota > Metazoa > Chordata > Aves > Passeriformes > Passerellidae > Zonotrichia > Zonotrichia leucophrys. Next base: position 146,325,941 of record NC_088171.1, read on the forward strand.
AGCCTCAAATATCACAGAATTACTTTTAAACTCAGATACCATTCCCAGTCACTATACAAAGGATATTAATGCTGGGATTAAACTACAGAATGACATCAACCAAATTAATTTTCTCCCCTTGTACACCCATGTTCACCACGTTCTGTATCTTGTCTGAAGTATGAATGAAAATTAATTTCCTATGGAGGGGGAATGGCTGTGAGAAATATTGAAGCAATTAATTACTGTAGATTTTGCTCTTCTTGACCAAGGCATTTCTATTTTCTTAACACTTAATTGATGATGAGTTTTTAAGTAATGGAATAAGGAGAAGCTGAAGTGATTTTATGTAGAATTGGGTTATGCTCCCCTTCTTCCTCCACATCATCTGGGATGCTTGATGACATTTTAAAAGGGAGTTTCACAAGGTTAAAACTTATGGAGTATAATATGTAGGTTCTTGAGAAATAGGTGTTGGTTTTCCTCAAATATCAACAAAAGATGGAGCATGCTGAAAACAACAAATGCATTTTAAAAGTGCAATAAATAATGGTTGAAAATTATGATTGACTTTTAAATTATAACCAAAAAATATTAGATCTTCAAAGGGTCATTATGTACTTTCCTTTTTTACCAATTACATATTGAAATTAGAATGTAAGGTTTCAATATATCCTTCACAACTCTGTCTGCATGTCAAAATAAATTCACCTTATGCAATTTTCTTGCAAAGCTGATTTTCCCTTCTATCACATGACCATCAGAAAAGCAGAGTGAATACTCATTTGTATGAGTATGTACTTGGATTTGTACATATCTGGATTTTTCATGCTGTAAAGAACAGCAACACCTCTGCTCTTATCCAAGCATTACAAACCACTGTGGGGGGCTGTCATCAAGCAGCCCCCCCACAGACAGTGGTGTTATAGCCCTTGGTTTAATGGCTGACTGACCCTTCTGTTTGTTGAAGCAGAAATCTGTATTCAAACCCATCCAAACGTGGGGATGAGCAGCAACTCTCAGTGTCTCACTTCACAGGACACGATGGAATTTCTATAAAGGGACCATATCCTCTGCAGAGAGGATAAGCAAATCCATTGTCAGTTCTTTTCTCCCAGCAAGAAAGACTCCCAATTTAGAGCAGCTAATCAATAGTTAACTGTAATCTCTAGAGCTGTGTATTTTGAGGATAATAAACCCTAAGCCTGGATAAATCTCGGTGGGAAGGACAACAAGACCAGCCCTCACCTGTATCTTGCCACACAGGTGTGAAACCCAGATCTGGGACTATTCACAACTTGTGGTCCCTTGTTAACCAGTTCTGAACCCACAGAACTGCTCCAGCACTGGTTGGGTGAGTCTGGCTGCGGTGACTGCTCAAAGCAGTGAAAAACCAAGTTTCAGGCAATCATACACTTGAGACACTTGCCAAGTTTCTAATTCCTGATTTTACTACCAAAAATTTCTTGGTGTTTCTGTTGACACATACAGGTTGTAGCAAGATGCAGAGCATCACAGAGCTTCCTTTGCAACTACATCAGTATTACTAACCATGGTCCACAGGCAGAAAGCTCAATATCAGCTGAGCAAAGCTACATTTTCAAAAAGGGTCCTACATTTTTGGACACCCTTAGCACTATGCGGAAGCCCCCAAACCATGTTTAGAGCTAGCATCACTCAGGAATGATTGACTGATTGACTGATTGATATGAAAAACTGGCACACAATGACAGGCACCAAAAACCAAAAGTTAGTTGCAAAATGTCTACTCAGTAAGACCAGCTTTAAAGTCAGGTAAGATGTGCTTGGAAGACTTAAAATGCAAGATTAATATGAGTGCTCCTTACCATGCTTAATGCACAGAGTGCTGTTTCCAGTGGTGGTCTTTCCCTTCCCCAAAAGAATTATTGAAAGTGACATTCCAATCTGACAGATGTTTAATTACATATAAAACTCTGCTGAAGTCAAGGGCAGATTGAGTGTTTCTGCAGATAAACAGAAATATACTGATTTAATTCTAAGAGCAGCAGCAACATATTTCAATATTGGAAGGGTGAAAAGAGAATACCTAATAAAAAGTTAAGGATTTAGAAGAAACTTCACTGAAAGGTTTATACACTATGATTTTTCCTTATCTGAATCATTTATAGAAACTGACACTGCTCTTCTGGATATCTGAAATTTTATCTACATTTAGTGCAGGTCTTGCATTCAGTTTCTGTCTATGTAGTTTCAAGCCCAAGATTCCCCTTTGAATTCTGGTGATAAAGTTCAAAGTAATTCCAATCTAACTTTCCAAGTGGCAGTTAAACTTATAATGAAGTCATAATTTTTGTTTTGATGAGTTTAAAAATAAATTTTGTGGCCACAAACTGTCTTCTCAGGTGTCTATTTCCACTGCTGCTAAAATGTCTCCTGTCTTGGTCTTGCCACACTTAGGTCTTGATCTCATTGCCTGGGGGTGAGATCTCCTGCTGTGGTTTCCAAAGCTCCACGTGAGGCTGACAGGTACCACACAGACCTCTGGCAGACCTCGGTGCTTTTAGAACAGGAGCTGGAAGTCCTTTCTGATGATGCCTGACTACGCTGTTCAGACAATCCAATTTCACTCTTTGTAAAATGGGGCAGAATAAATAAACTCACCCACACAGTAAGATTCACGTCTGAGTTCTTAATTTTGGTTAAACCATGATGGGTTTCTGCCTAGGCACTGCTGGTGAGACATTAATGAAAGCAAATCACCATAACCATCACTCAGAATTGATGTTCTGATCCAATGAAAATGAGAGAATTTTGCTGTTGAAGGCTCCTTTTCTCTGGACCCATACTGTGATTTACCAGGTATGATATATCGAAGCTGAACCATTTATACCAGAGCACAGAAATGATGTTACTGCTGCAAATATCTCATTAAACCATGCAGGTACTCTGATGAAAAATAGCTTTTGCAAAATCACATACACAGGCCACTCTGTCAGGATCATGGATAATCCCTGGAACACTCAATAATCACTGGCAGGACTTTGCTTTATAATATACAAATATCCCCTTGGGAATTTTAGCTCTACCATGCAATGGCTCTACTTCAGGAAGGGTCACAAGGTGTTTGTGACATTGCTCACAATCCTTCTTGCCTCTTTGAATTTAAAAATGAAAGAGCTGAAGAAATAAACCAGGTTCAAAGCTATAACTATCACATGGGAACTTTCCTGAAATGTCCCCTCCTCTGGCCCACACTAGAGCTTACCTAATGTCATTTTTGATATTTAAATGAAGTATCAACAGCATATTAAATATATAGATATTGATAATTTTGTGTTTTCCAAGGAAACACCTGGAAGTAGATGTTATGTTCAGTCCCACAAAGGTGTTTCTAACATTTCAGTGAAAGGAAGATCAGCAATCTCCAGGCAATGCCACCCACAGGACCCAGTTGTTTGTTTGATGTTGGTGTTATAAACATGAATTCACCCTTTTTTTTTATAGGCAATTACTTTTTAGTTTCAAGGGAAGCTTTGGTTTCATTTCCTTATTTGGTACATATGGAAGAGCTGCCTAAAGCACTAGGCAGGAACTTCTGACATTTCTATAAAAACCCAAGTGCAATCAATAGCTAGATATTGAGGTCAGGAAAGTAGCTACTGAAAAAGTTCAGTTAGTTACTGTAGTTTGCACAAAGAAACCACTTTTCATTTAAACCCACAGACTTAGGATAGAAGCTAGTGAAGGGCTATAGGGATGACATGATGTCAAAATAAAAATAAATTGTCAGTATAAATCCAGGGAGACACTGTCACAATATCAGCTTGAAACAAAATGACACCAATGCAAATTTTATAAGAAACAACTTTAAGATGTCAAGACACTGGTAAATTGATGTCAGTTCAGGTCTGCAGGGAGACTGTTAGGATTAAAAAAGAAAACCTAAACAAACTAAAAAGCATTCCCAGAGTAATGGCTATAATAGGCATTTCTAATTTTGTCAGTTGAAGTTAGTTGTAGCAACACAAACATGCAGATACCATGATTAAAATGTCAGCAAAAAACCCCCAAAACCACACACACAAAACCAAAAGAAAATATTGATAAAAACATAATACACACTTGTTACATTGTTTGTACAGTTAGGCACTGACATTTCCAGTTTGGACTGCTTCTATACTTAAATACATAATCTCTGATGCTATTTCAGTTGACTAATAAGAAATCTGGAAGCTTCTCTGTGCAATACAAACATCCTGTAGCTTTTTACCCATGCAGTGTGCAACAGAATTTATGGGGAATTGAACAGATCAAATAGACAGCAGGAGCAGATCTTGGCTCTTCCAGTCTCTCATTATCAGGCTTTGCTGGATCTCCTTGTCATCGTTTCACAAGTCCTGTATTTCAGTATATCCTGCTAAATCTGAGCCTGACCCCACTAGTGGCCAAGAAGGCTCAGAAACACAAACAGATTTATTTTGAAAGTCTTACAGGATTTTCTAGGAGTGTTTTGAAGCACTGTTTTTGAGCAGTGGGATGCTGGGGGCAGTTGTGAGAACACTTAATGCCTGGCATCTCTTGAAGTCATTTACATGCAGGCAAAAGTGGGTGGAAATTCTGCCATGTGAGAGCGACATTTGCGAATGTGCAAATGACTGCACAGCGCTTTTGGAGCAGTCACAGCCAGGGCCCTGCTCAGCACTGTGGTGCTGCCATGTGCAGCATTAACCTTTACCATGTTCTGCTTTCCCTGCACACAACAACAGCAGATCCTTGTCAGGGGGTGGTTGCACAAGATGGTGCATATGCTTCCAGGCTCCCAGTCCCAGATCAAAAATACACGGCATGTAGCACAGAACTATCTATACTCGTTCCCCATTCTAAATTGATTTGAAATACTTTAGGGTGTACATCTGTCTCTGAAGACTTTTTGGCATAAATCCTGCATTTTAGGCCCTGGCTACTTTAAAATAGAAACTATTATGCCACTAGGACCAAAGTGGATCAGGTTCCAACTGCCTGAAGTTCTGATCAACGACAGGTGCTCTATTTATCATCAATGTGAGCCCTGTTGAAATTAAATGCATTCTGCAACCCCGTTTTGGTGTATATTCAGTCATACAAACCTAAATAATAACAAAACCCACAGGCAATAATAATAACGACACCTTTGAAATCATTAATTCCTGAGTTTGTGTTTAGAAGCTGACTGAAAATATCACAGGGCCAGATTTCAACACCTTCCATGCTGGAGCTTATCTGAAGTGAAACCACTGACGTCAGTGGAACCATTCCAGATTTATAGCTGCCAAGTTATGCACATCTCTGTGTGTGTCACTTTATGTTAGTTATTTCATGCATTGATTTGCATACCATAAGCAATTTGCATAGAACCAAAATTTGCATAGCACAGCGTGGAGCCACACCAACATGCCTGAAGAGGTGAGGGGAGTAAAGCATCTGGAATGTGGGGTGAAGGTGTCAGTGGCCATGTGCAGTGAGAGATGAGGGTCTGGGGCTGATTTGGGGGGCTGATGCTGTGAGTACATCAATTAAACTGTGAGATACTGTGCCTTTCACCTGACCTCCTTGTGCACAGCAGTTGTGCCTAAACGTGCCACTGCATTTCCTACCCAGGGCACAGCTGCTGGGAGTGAGGACTGAAGGCTGATGCAGCAGGAGGAGAGGAGTCAGGAAGGAGGAGGGATGCTGGCCATGTTTTCTGGTGAAAACATCACTTGGTGGCTAACACTAGCACTGCCAAGTTAAATTTGCAGCCAGATGAGAGCAGGCTCATGTGAAATACATGTGAAAGATATAATGAAAAATACATGGACTTGCTAAACCCATAGATAAATGGAATGAGAATTTAGCTAAAATTGACATGAATCATTGACATAAAGGAAACTGTCATCAGGAAACTCTGGGATTATCAACAAAATCTTAGCTACTCCCTGCTCAAAACACAAATCTCAGGTACTGATCCTTTGACCACTTTCTAAAAATTGCAAATCTAGTCTGGAGGAACTATAAAAATTTTACTTTGAAGGGTTACCTAGAAACTCAGTTTACATCATTAATATCCCTAGTCTTCCAGGATGAAAGTAATGTTTTCCTCCTCAGAAATCTCCCTGAGATTAATTGCCAACTGGCATTTTCCATGCATACACATCCACTCAGCACCATCTGGGGTCCTTGAAGGGCAAACTGGGGAAAAGTGCAACCCTGCCAGGTTCTCTGGCTCCCTGGGTGCTCAAGGCCTGCTAATATCTACATCTTTAGCAAGAAATTCCTGCTTCTGTGCAAATGTAAATTGGTGGCTCTTAGCAGCTTGGATTCTACAGCACTCAATCAGACCCATCCTCCCCTCTAAATGTCCTCACTGGCTTTGAGGATGCTGTTGGAGATGCAGCCCTGCAGCCACATTCATTTCAAGCCCCAGTTACGGTAATTGATCATTGTGAGGAGCAGAAGAGCAGCCCTGAAACAATGCTTCAACCTTGAGAGATTCAGTCCCATCTGCTTTTCCATAAACTTTTGGTGTTGCTTTCTTTGCTGGCACCCAGAAGAGTTTTTGGTTTTTTTTCCAGAATGCAGAGATGCTGCCTGTTCAAAGGCTGAGTAACCAGATAATTTCTGTTAGGAAACCTGGGGTTTCTGAAGTACAACCTCACAGAAAAATAAAACCTCACACAGGGAAGTTAGCTTAGTGGAACTGTGGGATCCCAGCTTGCTTTTCCCTAAATATATAAAGTTTGTATAATGAAAAGATGGTGTGTCCTTAGACCCTGTCTCCCTTGACAAATGTGTGGTCTTCACTCATTTTAACCAGCAGAGATTAGTGCACTTGCAGCAAAAGCTGGGAAGGCAACAGTTTAATTTGCAGTTTTAAGCAAAGCTAAGTGTTCATTCATGAAGCAGCCAAAATGGCAGAGGTGCAGTCACATCATCTCTGCTGCAGGTCCCCTGCTCAGCCCAGACCTGTCTGCCATTGATTTAGTGCGTTGAATTAAATTCAGTAGGCTTCAGATTTTAGCTAGACTTTCTAGTCTTTGCTAGAAACATTTATTACCTTCATTTCTCTTTTGGCCTACTTTTAGACAATCTGCAGTTGTTTGGGGGGACAAAAAAGACCCTTTTTCTAGCTGAAGGCAGAGCCTTTCAGAGCAACCCCCTTCCAGCAATGGTTACAGGGGAAAATCCAGATTTTGCAAACTGCTCCTGGAGCAATATGTTACCCATTATTATTATTCTTCATTATGAATAAACTGAGGTTATTTAGGTTTATAAAAAGAAGTGGAGCTCAGCTGTGGCTTTCAGTATCTGTCATGAGTGAATTGTGATGATGATGGACAGATTTCAAATGGTCAGTTCTGTTTCTCCCACTGAGATCTAGATCAGTTAGTCAGCCTGTTAGTGATAATCATTCCTAAGCAAACAAACAAACCTCAAACAAAGCCCACGCACAATTTTTGCATCAGAACCTATATTTAACTTTAAATGGGTGGTTGGCTGTATTTTCTGCTCTTTCTCTATTGTTCTGCTTCTCTGTGTTTGTCTCCATCTATCGTGTGTTGCTGCATTTATTAGAATTCCATTCTTATGAAAATGTTTTTAATCATAAAATAACTCCCAGTGTAGCAAGTTAAATTAAAGCCACTCACAATACTTCAGGAAGTAAAGTGGTAGTGGTTCTCATAAACCCTCTCTTTTTGGTTTGGTCACAGTTCTGCTCCAGGGCACCTGGAATACCATTTCAATACTTCTAAAGATAAATAGAGTTCTGTCAATAAACTGAAAATTGCTGACCTGGTCTTGTTCATCAATTTAGGCATCGAAAAAATTCTGCCTCTGGGATTGACAGAGCTTTTCCATCTGAACTGAAAAGTGCCAAGCCTGCCATACTTAATGACAGGCCCGGGAGGGTTAATGAAAGAGCAGAAGTGGCATTTCACCTTGACTTGCAGCTGCCCTATAACATTGCCTAAGGGTCCAGCTAAGTGTTAGCTCCATCTGAGCAGTACAAGGCAGGAGCAAAGACCTACAGAGAATTCTAACAGGATATCCTCAATTGCCCTGCTTCTTGCCCTGTTTGCCTTTGTGTGTGTGTTTGTGTGAAACCTGTAACCAATGAAGCCTCAGGGATTTCTGTCTTCGTTGGTAACAAAAGCTCTGGAAATGCTGAAAAACTGAGCAAGAAAGAAATGCTGCAATGAATGACTAAATCATCTTCTAGCTTATGCCTGGACTCTACCAGCATTTCAGAATTTGCTTTTGCTATTGATAGCTTCATTTTTATTAGCTAAACATTAACGATTAGTCTAGACTGGTAATTAGCAGCGATCCTTTTACACAGAGGCTTGGATTAAGAGCTTTTGTGATTTTGGTGGACTCCAGTTTGTGTGAATGTCAATTTGATCCTTTTAACATGTTCATGCTAAGTATCAATACGCTCCTGGGAATCCTGGAAGTGCAGCGCTGAACCTCTCAGACGCTGAGCAACAGCTGGGGTGCCGCTTCCATTTGAAAAGCTTTCTTCTCTTCTCACTAATGGAGGATCAAAAGTCATCCCTTCAATTAAAAACTAAAGAAAGAATCTCATTCTTCGGCATTTTATGTCTAATTAAGGATTTTAGTGGGAAATGTACAGCAGCGCTCACTGATTAATTTATCAAACGCAAAAAATCCCCCTCTCCTCTACCAGTCCAATTAGCCAGGCATTTTATATGGCTGAGAGATTGAAACACTGTTACTACATGGAAACCAGAGGCTCTTTGCATTTGAAATTGTGTGGTAAAGAGACTGGAAAATTTCTTGTCTAATACCGTGCATACTTAGGGCCTGATCCTGTGAATTATTGAAAATCCCTGCTAAAAAATGCATGGTCTTCTGAAGGTCCATTCCAGTATGATATTCAATATCCCGAACACACAGGAGCATCAGGGAAAAGCAGAGGATGCTGAATGCTTTGGAAAATAGAGCATTTACTGTATAAAATGCCCAAAGGGAAGCATAGCTGCTGCTCAGACCATCTCAAGCACTGTGGAGCATAATTCACAGTGTTAGCTGCTGCCTTCTTACCTTGTGCTGAGATCTCTGTGCATTTCAGAGCAAGGGATTGATCTCTCCTTCCACAAGCCACCTGTCAGAAGCAATGTGGAAATATATTATCAATCATTTGTCACTCCCTTCTAACACAAGGATCATGAATCACACTGTTTGTCAGCTCATGTCCCTTGCCTATACATCAGACAGGGGTTATTATCATCTCACTTTTCTCTGCTGAGAGCAGGCATGCGAGCCACAGCATCCAGACCATTCTCCCTGTGGCATGAGCGTCTCCCAGGAATACACTGGGAAACACATTACCTTTCATGTGTTCTTTATTTGCTTATCATCCCTCTCAGGGTAGTGTTTGGTGAATGGCTTTGTGTTGTGGTATATTTTTTTGGGTTTTTTTCCTTTTTTTTCCATTTTAGTCTGATATTTGATGATTTTGCTGCTGTTGCTACTGTCTTGTTTAATTTATTTTGAAGAACTCTGCTGCATTTTTGTTATGGAAGGTAAGATTAAGGGAACATGCTTGGTTTTTCAAATGGATTTGAACAGCTCTGGGGCATGGGGATGCTCAATAGACCTAGTCTTGAGTAAGGAATTAGTGCTAAACTGCACAGCCCTGGTCAGAGCAGCTGGGAGGTGCTGTGGCTGCACTTGGGTGGATGGATGAGGTCATATCCAAACATCTTGGAGTGCAAGATGGAGTGCAAGATGGAGTGCAGGACCTTAGCAGGTTTACATCGAGAGTGTGTCATTGAAGCAAATCTCCTCATTCTTTCCACTTAGTGCCCTTTGGTTTGCTTTTGGCACATCTCTGAGGCCATGACTTGGGTTCCTTTCAAGAGATATTAAATTGGAGGAAGTGTGTCCTGGTTCTGAGGGTGCTCCCAGGACATGCTGGCCCTGACCTGCCCCACCTGGTGCCTCTCATGTCCCTTCCTGTGGGTGCAAAGCCCCATTTTGGTCCAGTCTGAAGAGAACAGTTTGTCCCCCAGGGTTCCTCCCAGCCATCCCAGGCTCTGTCTGACATCATTTCCACTCCCTAGGCCACATCCTGACCCCTGTGGTAGTTAACCCTGTCTAAGGGGCTGAGGGTTCCCTCACTGCCCTTATCCCTTGGAACAGGAGAGGAAAGATGAAGATGAGAAATCTCAGCAAAGATGGGATGGGGGCTGTGCTCAGCCCCTGTCAGCCCCTCTGGGCTGCTCCTCCCTGTGCCCCAGCTTGGCTGAAAGGCTCAGCAGTGCCTTACCTCAATCCCACCCTGCTCTTTGCCTGGCACACACCAGTGCCAAGGAGCCTCTGCCCCAGCATGGCACTGCCTTTCTCTGCCAGGCCTGTTCCTGTGTGCCCACATCACAGTAGCACTTGTGTGACCCACAGAAAGGGTCTTGTGGCACCTCTTCAGGCTGGCAGATGAGTTACAGAAAGGGTGGTAAAGGTCTCTAAAGCCATGAGTGGCAGGAGAAGATGAATGATGTTCACTGTGCCTTCCAGCGAGCGCTGTAGGAAACATCAAAAGGAACTTGCAGATTAAAGAAAGAACCCAAAGCAATCTGCATGTTCCTGTAGTTTGGGAGCTCCTCACTGAAGTGTTGATCATAAAAGTTAACAATTTCAGTAAACCATTGGAAAAAATGACAGGAGTGGAAAAGAAACCAACTAAAAATCAAGGATTATGAAATGCAAGTAAGCTGGCTCAGGCAGTCTGAGACAAAAGGACTAGAGATTATGAAATTCTCCTTGGGCATCGTGGTATGCTGTCCCTGCATGTCCCTGTGTTTCTTGGATGCTGTTGCACAGAGAATTCTGGACCAGACACACCTTTAGTCTGACCTGTTATAGCCATTCCTACACTTTCATTTCATTCTCACTCTTAACACCATGAAAGGGGAACATCAAACACTGATCTCTCTGTATTCAAAGCTCGTGTGCTGCCCTTTGCAGAGAGACTTCCATGGCCTCATTTCTCACTGGGGGAAGTTCAGTTCTTCTCATTGCACAGTCTGAGCTTTGGATGGAGTGCAGGGTGCCCAGAGAGACCTCAATTGTTCTTTTCCTAATACAGTCACCTGCATATCTCAGGGAAAAGGGAGCCAAAATTAAGTAGGAGGGGTTGGGTAATTTTCCAAATATGCTGTGATTCATGAAGAAATACTAAAAATATAAATTTTCTCCCTTGATGAAGATGTTACAAAGAGCTAGAGAGATTTGGATACTGTGAAGAATTTGTTGACAGGAAATACAAGAATTAGATGGGAGAGGCTATCAAGGAAGACAAAATTATGTTTCTGGAGGATGAGATCATTGAAGAGGAAGGAGATTAGGCTTTATGAGGAGCTGAAAACCAGTTCACATTTATATTGGCAATTTTATTAACTTCATTATTTGCCCAGCCAGTTATGGTGGACTTCTACAGCCTGAATTAAAAGCTCTAGATAACCATGCTGGGGTAAAACTGGAAGCCATGTCAACACCATTATTCCCCCTCTTCACCTACCAACTTGCACTAAGGACATGGTTTTAATGTCTGTATGACCCTTTATTTCATAGGTGATGCCTCTGATTTTCCTCTGTTCTTGATCTTTTATACCTTTTATAAGTGGTTGACAATGCCTATCTGAATTAGCAAGAAAAGCAGAATTGCAGTCAGGCAGAATTTGTCTAAACACATACAAACATAAGATAAAGTAAGGAACACTTTGATGCCTTGGAGTGACTACCTAGAACAAGGATAGATAAGATTACAGAATAAATTGGATATTTATTAAAGGCCTTCAATAGATACACCTTGGGCAGTCAAAAGCCTCCAAGAGGGGCTACACCCAAGGTGATGGAGACCATGAGTTTTTCAGACAGATATAAGTTTTGTCTATTAGCATATCAGTTAATCCTCCAATTACAGCTTCAGGTAATGAAGTCAGGTACCCCCAGTTTGATTCTCCCCCACCAATTTCACTTTTGTTTTTGCTTTTCAGGGCCTGAGGCAGAGAGTGTCCTTGGATCTCAGGCCTGGAGGGATTGTTTTGTCTGACCAAGATGTGAAGACAGTTAACTAACACTATATATGGAGTTTAGGGTTATGCATTGATCACTATGGGATTTGAAAAATATAAGCCATCAGCTTCTACATACAGCTCTGGTACTGGGAAAGAAAATTTGTAACTAATATGGAGATAAATTCAGGCTAGATTTGTGTCTTATTTAGCTGTGCCTAATCTCTGTCTTCGGGAATTCTAAACTTTAAAGTTCTGGTGACATGGAAGGGAGAAGTGCAAGGATAACTCGTCTTTCAGCAGCATTTGGAAAGCTAAGAGTACCTGTGGCCTGCTCCCACAGCAACAGGAAAGAACTTGATAAAAAACTATTCTGCCTGGTCAGGTAGCAGATGCAAAAAGAGGATCTGTTATCCTTAACCTGGCAAATCTCTCAGTTTTCTGTTGTGGTTTTGTACACTCTGATATATAGATGAGCTGCTTTGGATGATGCCTTTAGTGCAGAAGTATCTTTGCCCTGCAGTAACCACTGAAGGGTACTTTTTCTTGCCTCTGTACATATGCCAAGCATACCTCATTTTCAATAGAAGTCCAACTGGAACACAGGAGAAAGTCTTCATTTTAATAGTTTGTACAGATTAATATCTTTGTATGACAGGAAAATGATTTTGACAGGTAGAAATAAACATACGGATATAAAAGGAGAAATTTTACACCCTTTGACAGCTAAAGAGCAAGTCTGGCTTATCTGGATTTTTTTATACAGTCCACACTCTTCAAAACTGTCCACAGCTTTGGAGATTTCTGTTTGCAGTGAGAGTGCCTGAAGCTTCAGCTGAATATTTTCAGGAAACTCAGAGTGTTCCAAAGCACGTACGTGCTCCCTATTTTCAAAGGCTAAACAGCCATGACTGCAAACACTATCACTGCACTAGCAAAAAGGTGCTGAACCACACTATAAGAGACAGTAATTCATGATGGAGAATACTCTGTTATCCATGAGGGAGATTGGTCTTTGTGCAGTGTGAGGAAAAGATAAGCATATTGACATGGCTTCTTTTGAAGTGTCCATCCACTCTGCTGCAGCCGCCTCCTTTCTGCCCGCTTGCTATTGATTATGTCTGCACTAAAGTTCAGCTGACCATTTATATTTCAAGTGAGAAGGAGGGAGAACTGGAGATTTAAAACCATTTAAACACCTTTTGCTAGCGTTAATGCTTTCATGTCACCAGCAGTTGTCAGGACTCAGGCAATGAAATTCCTGAGGGTGGTTCATAATGATTCAATTTGTCAGCATTTCAAGCATTTCAAGCAGAAACATGCAGGTCTGATATTCCAGTCCAGGGGGTATAAGAACAGTCAGAAGAGTGTGGCTCTGTGTTACTCACCAGTAAGCAGATGATAACACAGAGCTGGTGGCACAACTTTACCTGCATTGCAGGATAAATTGGGGGTGCAGGCACAGAGGCTGCTGAAATACCTGTCTGTGAGAGCTTTCTTTATCTGCTGTGTTAGTTCCTCTGGTAAATACACACAAAGGTACAGCAGTGCGTGCACATGAATGAGGGATGCTCTGAAAATCCTGTGTAAAGATGTAGGTGGACTTTCACATTCATATTTATGTACCTGACCCATGCTTATTGTAGGTGTATTTTAGGCTTTAACAGGTCTTCAGTAAGATCTGTAGTCAACTTTTGCAGGTTTTTGTAATCCTATTTTCTTATTCTTTAGCAATGCTTGGAGACCTGCACAGACAAGCGGGGAAATCAAACAGCCAGAAGAAGATAAAGGGTACAGCCTATTCATTATTCTGTTTTGCCATCTCTTCTGTTGCCTGCTTTGTCTTTCCAGACCACATACCTGGTATAATTTGTGTTGTACCTGTGCTAAATCTGGGGCAGAATTTATTTTTTTTTCCTTTTTTGTTCAGCACAGTAGGTGATAGATTGGCGACCTGATTTGCCCCCACAGTGCAAACACATGGTGAAGTGTTGTTAAAAGTGCAAAGCAAACAGGATAACAGGAAGGATATCTTGCTTGTCTCCTTGTATAAGGTCAGATTTAAGGGGAAGTCTGGAAAGGAGAGCAGGATGAAAAAAACAACAACAACAACAACAAATCCCAAACAAAAACCCAGTTAAATAATAATAAAAAAAGCCATTATTAATTTTTTTTCATAAGTGCTAATGGCTTTGTTTCAACAAATTACAAACTACTCTCTGGGTTAGATGGGCCTTTTTATTAGACTATATCTGCACAGAGGGTTAAACCTGTGATCTGAGAAACCTGGTGGTTTGGTGGACTATTCCTAAACAGCTGTCATGAAAGGTGACTGAGAGAAGTCAACACATGGTTTACAAATTCAAAGTCCCTTTTAAGCATCTGTTTTCTCCAGTGGGAAGCATGGCTGTTTTCCTGACATGGAAAAACTTTGAATAGTTACCAGTTAGGAAAACTGAAAGAGTAAGCTGGAAACCAACCACATAAACTGTGTTTATCCCAAACTTACTCTCCTGTTTACACAGCTTGTATGCTGAAAATAAATAAGCATAGATTATACATATGTGAAAAGTAGTATTTTATCTCCATTGGATTTTAATGGAGTATTTTATCTCCATTTTATTTTATTTATCTATGAGAATGTTCTATGTCATTTAATGTAATGTGCTTGTCTGTGGTACCTTTTTAGCAAAGATTCAATATGCTGCTTCTGATAGAGGTTATTCAAATAAGTGATTAATAAAGCTGCACAAAAAGTAGGAGCTGATTTTTTTTTTACTATGGTAGGATGACTCTCTTAGTGTAGAACCTTTATGCAGCTTCCATTTCCCATACACTGCTCTCTTTTTAATGATTTATTTAAAATGCTCACATTAAAAATAAATTTAACGCAAAACACTCATAAAGCTTGAATCCTCCTGTGACTGTGGAGCTGATTCTAGAGTAATTTCATAGGGCAGTTTCATTAAGGGGCAATTTTGTCAGCTGCTTCAGGCTGGTTTTCAGCCGGTCTGGAATAAATAGTCCATGAGGAAGGACAAAGTGAACCGGTATTGTTACATCTTTACACGACTGAGGGGAAGGTTAATTGCAATGTAAGAATCTGAAAGATAAAAGATGTGATTAGAAACAGTGAGCTTGAAGTACTGGAAGGAAAAAAAAACCATCAGACTGAAGGAAAAAAAATAGGAATATTCAAAGGATACAGAATTAATATAAAATAATATTATAAAATAAGTAAAAGTATCTGCAATTATCTTAAAGCAAAACAGGGCATGATAAAAAGAGACAGAATTTAGGCTCTGAAATGGGTAAAAGTGGATATTTATTGTCTAAAAATATGTATTTATTGTCTAGATGTACAATGGAGTAAAAAGAAGATTTTATAAAAATAGGTTCAGGCCACAAGGAAAAGACTGAAGAATTTTAGTGCTTGATTCTAACAAATACTAAAACACTCTGTCATCTTTGATTGAATTCTTCAAAACCAAATGCTTAAATAAGGCTTTTCCTCTCTGTTTATTTTTCTTTGGAATTCACTGTTAGAAATTCCAGAACTGGATGTTGCCAAAAACCTCTATCAGAGAGGTCAATCATCTCAGAAAATAGATATTCCCACCTAGTGAACCTTGTAAATTTTAACTTGCTGTCATGGATAGATATTATAATATCTTCTCCTTGTGCTTCAACAATTAAGGAGGAGATGACATTTCCATTAAAAAGATCATATAACTTAGTGGGGAAAAACTAAATGGTCCAGCTGAGCTGAAGCTGTGCTTTGGACATATCTGCCTTGAAGAGAATGTTTCCATCAGATTCAGATTTTGAATTGAGATGTGTCTAAATAAAATTGTGGAAATATTTTTTTAGGCACCAGTGTATCTGTCAAATGCTGTGTAGAGAAAAGCATTCTGAGGCAGTGGAGCCCTTGGCATGGGATTTGCTCTGGAAAGGCCACACTTCTCAGGCTTGGATAGAAATACTTCTCCTGAACTGGATGGAAAATTTCACAGTGAATTTATTGGAAATAAAGCATTTTAATTGAGGTGGTGACTGTTCTCAGTACTTTGGGCCTTAAATGGATGAAAAAAATTTGATATTATTAAAGGAAATCCTGCACAGTTCTTCAGATAGGCTCTGATGTTCCCAAATTTCCCTCTCCCTGCCTCCCTTCAGAGTCAAGCCAGGCCATGACTTCCTCAGGAGACTACAGCAACTTCTCCTCTGGCAATGTTTAGTACATTTCCCTCCCTTCCTGACCTCCCCTCTCCCAGCATCCCTCTGCTGGCAGCCTGAAGAGCGGCACATAGGAAGGGACTGTTTTAAGGAGAAGCAGGACTCCAAGGTAGCAATTCCTCCAAGCAGAGAAATTCTTCAGCCCTCGTGGACCCTCACAGATAAAGCATCCAGCACACCTCTAGAGCAGAGGGAGCCTGAGCCCCAAACACCCAGATTTCCTTTTGCAATTGTCTCCTAATGGGGTTGTTTAGGAGCAGGAAGGCAAAATGCAATCAGAATCCATCCAGACACATTCACAGGGGAGAATAAATGTTACAGTACCTGGGATAACAAGGCCAGGCTTGCAGTGACCCCATCACACCTTCCCTTAAGGGGGATGTAATTTGGCTCTAACTCTGTCCTAAGGATCAGCCTGGGCACAGCCATGAGTGTCTGTGATTTGTGACATAAGGGCTGAGACTAAACTGTGTGTCCCTTGGCATCAGGCTGGGACTCATCATCTTGCTGACTGTTCTCACAACAGCACAAGGTCTTCCATTATCCCAGACCTTCATCTTTCAGCAGACAACTTGTTATACACTATTTACTTGAAGAGCAAAGCAGCCAGAAAGTTTCTCTAATGAGTACAATAGATTCTGATCTCTGCTCAGCTCTCATTTATGTCAAATCCATGTTCCAAAGTCAGTGTTGAGTGCAAGTGAGGGAAGAAAATGAGGCATAAGGGTTAGCTAAGAGAGACCAAACTGCAAAGATAAGAGACCAATAGCCCATACGACAACTATAGATACAGGAAAACAGGGTTAGAACTTATGTGAGAGGATCTAATGTAGTCAAATTAAAGCAATCCAGAGCAATGGTTAAGGCTTTACTCACATCCTGTCTTCATTAGGGTACAAGATTGTTGGAATATCAGGCAGGGCAGTGTGGCTATTCACCAAGCTCTGTACTGGACACTGGAACAGCTTCAGTGTAGCCGGGCCCTGGTCCTGGTGCCAGGGACAAATGTGTGGTGACAGTGCCAAGAGCCAAGGGAATGGAATAAAGGTGCATCAGGGGAGATGGAAAAGGCTCTTCACTCAGAAGGTGTTTGGTCACTGGAACAGGATCCCTAAAGAAGTCATCACAGCTCCAAGCCTGAGAGAGCTCAAGAAGTGTCTGGACAATGCTCTCAGGCACAGGATGGGAGTCTTGGGGTTTCCTGGGCCAGGAGTTGGGTTCTATAGTTCTTGTGGATCCATTTTAACTTAGAATGTCCTATAACTGTGCAAATCTAAAGTGTTTTATAAATTCAAGCTTGTCTGGGCTTTGTATGTTTTCTGTCCTCTTAAATGTTTCAATATCTATATAGAAACAACCTTTTCACACCATGAGTTTAATTCAGCATTATCAGTGCAACCATAGGAAAACTTTTCTTTGTGACACAGAAACTCAGCTGTTGCTTTGTGGCTGTCTCATAACAGTTTAAAATTTTCCTTCCCAGCTCAGCATAAAATTAGCCCTAATGGATATCTACTTTAAAACACATTTCTTCCTTTGGCTTTTTTTTTTTTCTTTCTACATATTTCTTTGCACTTTCTCCTTCCAATATTTCTCCCTGAATCATTACCCAATCACAGTATATTGTCAAGCTTCTCAGATAAAAATACAGAAGTGGAGATAAAATGTCACTTGTTCTGTTTGCACTCTTCTCAATTTTCCTCGGAGCCCATCAGGATGGGACCTGAGTGGTTTCTGTCTGAAATGCAGGCATGCTCACCGGATGAGAGCACCAGGACAGACTGGCAGGGGGGTGTTTGAGGCAGGTCAAGGCAGCTCTGCCAGAGCAGAGACCACTGGAACAAGGCCCTGTGCAGCACCATGTGGAAGGAGGGATGTTCTACGTGGACTGTTACCATCTGTGCTGGGTTTGAATGAGGTAAAGTAAATTTTATCCATAGTATTCAGTATTAGGCTGTGTTGCTGCTGGACACCTGGCTGCCCATGGGAAGCAGTGGATGAATTTTTTGGTTCTTCTTCTATGCATGGTTTTTACTTTCCCTATGAAATATTGGTGTCCCAGCCCACAGATTTGCTAATTTTTACCTTTCTAATTCTCTTCCCTATCCCTCCCAGTGGGGAGTGAGTGAGCTGTTTTGTGGGGCTTAGTTCCCAGCTGGATTTAAACCACATCATCAGATGCAGAAACTTCTCCTGCTTTTTTTTTCTGTGGCATTTGAGCAGTAAGAAAATCTCTTTGCTGTCGCAGAGTTAACATGATAACCAATCTGGGGAAATGTAGGTTAACATGATAACCAACCTAGGGAAATGCAGATCCTCTCCTAAAATGTGATCTCCTGCACCTCAGAAGTAATCAGGACCTTTAGGCATCTTTGGCTGGAATGGGGCCCAGGAACTCAGTATTTCAGACCAGTTGCTGTGAAGCAGTAAGTGTGTTGGCAGCCTTGGGAAGAGAAACGTGTGCTTTGCCTCCCTCTCCTGCACTAATGTTTGTTTTTATATCTACACTCATCCCAGCTTTTAGCTGCAGCCAGAACTCTCATTAATCACCACCTGGGAACACCATCCCAGAGCTTTTGTGAGGAAAAGCAGAGAGAGGAAAGCTGTGTGTTGTGTGGAGGTGTGAGTGATGATTTTGGGGTACAGAGCGAGAGACTGAAGTGAGGCAGAAGTAGAGCAAGGAGAGAAGAGGAAAGAACACTGCAAGAGCTGTTTGGGGAGATAGAAAGAAAGGGAAAACACAGAGGGGAAAAAAAAAGACAACTTTATTTCAAACAAATTGGGCAAAAGGGAGGAGAATGTACTACTACATTATCCCATTTAGACTGCTCTTTGCCACAATTGCTGACAAAATCTAAGAGAAAAAAATGTAATTAGGTCAAGACCATTTGCCTATAGCAAAGATGAGGCCAGGAGGAACCCTCCCCCCAGTTTCTGGTATAGTTCTTCCCTCCCTGTGAAGACTTTCATCTAGATCTCATTAGGAACAATTTTCTTTTTGGTCATAATTTGTGCTAAGAATGGCACAGAAAGTACCCTAGGGCCAGCAGCCCTCCCATTTCCTGTAAGGTTTTACTCTGATCTTTGGTAATTGGTGGACTGCTAAAAAGGTTATTATTATTTATTATGTTTATTACAGTCATGCCTAATAGCCAATAAATGATATGGTTTCCTTACGTTAAGCACTCTACAAACATGCAGTGGTAGGAGATCTTTGCCCTACAGAACTTAAAGTTCAAACAGAGACATGGGTGAGGCTAAGAGCTTTATGCAGGGGAGTGAGGAGTGCTGGCAGCACAGGCAGCCCTGCAGCACGCTGCAATAGCTCCATGCTTTTATTTCATTGACATGATGAGAGGACTAACTACAGAAAAGAAAACCTGGAGTATGGAGAGAAGAAAATCAAGACACACGATGTGCTGTCAAGGAGTTCTAAGAGTACAAAACTGGCCCATTGGGAGCTCAAGATATGTCTGAAATTCAATAATGCCCTGGTTTGGACTGTTCTGTAACCCATTGCTTGGTGTCTTTTAATGATGCTTCTCCACAGGTTATTTCCTTTTACTTTTCTTTTCTTGGGGAAAGACAGTTGCTCACAATACAGAAGACATAGTCCAGCACCATTTTAGGCACAAGATGTTCAACTTATGTGCTGCAGATGAAAAACAGTGTTCTTACAAAGCCATTTTGCACTGTTCAGTCATTTTGTCACTGTTTTCCAAAGAACATATAGCAATGTCACTGGAACAGTACACAAGGAATGGAAAAGTCTCTAGTTTTTTTACTGATTTGCAGATGAGAAATATTTTCTTCTGAAAATACAGGGAATTTTTGTTTTCTCTAAATTGAAAACACTGGGCACAAAGTTTCCTTAAGTCAGAGATATTTTCTGAGACATTCAAGGCCTGTGATATGGCCCTGCACAACATCCTTCACTTTGTGTTGGAGGGAAAGAGATTTGGTGGCTGTGCTGTTTGGTGGATGAAGAATTGTCTGGGGGGTTACATCCAGAGGGTAGTGATCAGTGGCTCACTGTCCAGATGGCGGCTGGTGACAAGTGCTGTCCCTCAGGGATCCCCACTAGGACCAGTGCTAATTAATGTCTTCATCAGTGACAGACAATGGGGCTGAGTGCACCCTCAGCAAATCTGCAGACAACATCAAGCTGAGTGGTGCTGTTGACACACCTGAAGGACAGGATGCCATCCAGAAGGATCTGGACGAGCTTGAGAAATGGCCCACAAGAATCTCATGAGGTTTAAGAAGACTAAGGGCAAGGTGTTGCACCTGGATTGAAGAAATTCATTATCTGTCCAGGCTGGGGGATGAAGGGATTGGGAGCAGCCCTTCCCAGAAGGACCTGGTGGATGAGAGGCTGGACATGTCCCAGCAATGAGCTCTCACACACCAGAAACTCCCCTTGTCCTGGGCAGCAGGTGAGTGAGGAGATTCTGCTCTGGTGAGACCTCACCTGCAGTGCTGCATCCAGCTCCAGGATCCCCAACACAAGAGAGACTTGAATCTCTTGGAGCAAGTCCAGATGAGGGGAACAAAAATGATCAGAGAACAACTGTCCTATGGAGAAAAGCTGAGCTAGTTGGGCTTGTTCAGCCTGGAGAAGAGGAGGCTGTGGGGACACCTCACTGCACTCCTTCAGTACTAAAGGAGACTGACAGGAAAAACAGAAAAAAGGTTTTTGGCAGGGTGTGCTGCTGTAGGACAAGAGGCAGATTGTTTAAAAGAGGGTAGATTTAAACTAAATATAAGGAACAAATTTGTATGCTGAGGGTGGAGAAACACTGAAAGAGGTGGCCCAGAGAGGTGGTGGATGGCCTGTCCCTGGAAAGATGTGGATACCATTGAATTGTGATACAGAACCACGTGTGCAATTCCTCTCTCTATGGACAGAAAGGCTACACATCTACTGATGCAGAAGGGCTTGAGTTTTGGCTGAGTGGGCAGACAGCATGGCACAGGTCATACCTGTCTGGGTAAAGCTCTTCTCTTTCTTCTCTCAAATAGGATGACTGTACTGAGAAACAAGAAGAGACCATGACTGACACTAATACCAAGCTGAACAGGGAAAATATGCCAGCTGGCACAGGAATACTACAACATTAAAAAGTGTAGATGATCATGGACCAGCTTTGTTTCCATGTCTCTGCCATGGGTAGTCTATAGTATAGACAAAACTGAAAGAACCAACACTGTAAACCTCTCATAATGAAGCCAGACAATTTCTTTTCAGCGCAGTGCTTTTATTTCAGACTCTCTTTGGTGACTGTGCCATGACAGAATAGATTTTTTTTTCAAAGGTGATGAATTTGTAACTTATTTTAGAGTTTCATTTTTGGGACCTTTGCCTGAACCAAGGCATGCAAGATGAATGGCCTTTGCTGAGAATAGTAGCTCCACAATCTGGCACTGGAACACTTTGATCCTAGATCCTTCTCCTTTTCTTCTATTTTGATCCAAACGACAAAATCAGTCTAAATCATTTCTCTGCCTGAAGCTGCTCAGATGCTTGCTGGATCAGTATGCAAGCTGCATTCTTTGACAACAGGGAATGTCAGACGAGTGTGACATGTTGTGTTTCCTTTTAGGTAAAGCTGGCAATGTTTCAGGTTTGGTGATTGTGGCAGTTTCTGTCTGATTCTTTCAGCAGATGGCTTCGATATGATGGAGCTCAGTCCTTTCCTTTGAAAGACAAAATCTTTGGCTAATTTTATGATGCAGAGCAACACTGTGGGACACAAAAATTATATACCTTTTATAACAAGTGGCATTACACATTTGATGATATGATGCCAATTATGCATTTCAGGATGTCTTAAAAAATCAGCATGTGACAAAGTTTTAATTTGAAGGGGAAACTTAGAGATAAATTATTACCTTCTCACTTTCAGATGTTTCTATGTTGAATGTTCCATGCCAGTAATGAGATTTGTGTATATATCATCATTTTCTTTTGAGCTTCACTGTCTAATTTCATTGCTCATTAAGATTTCTTATACATAGCAGTGCTTTTTTTATAATTGGAGATCATCTTTAGTTAGCCTTAGGGCCATTCTAATCAGTGTGATATCTTAAAGGTAGCATATTTTCTTATGTTTTTAACTGTTCTAATATCTACATCATCCACAGCTAATTCTACTTGTCAGATTTTCACCATCTATATTCAGGAATCAAATGTTGCCATTGGGCAACATGGGCAGTTGTTTTTTGGGGTGGAAGAACAGACACAAATTCTGAAAAATAGATTTAAGATTTGTTTTTCTGTACATACAGTCTTTAATGCACACTTTTCAGCGTCTTTAATACCGTGCTAAAATGTCAAAGAAAGTTTTACAGCAATGAGAAATTGCTGGTTTATGCTGCTGAATAATTCTTCTTAAAGCAAAGATGTAGATATGGGAATGAAAGAGAGAAGAAAACAATGTAGGAGATACAGAAACTCAGTCGTGACTTGGAACCACGAGCCAATTATTGCCCTGTAATTTGGAAAACAGAGTAGGACTGTTCTATACAATGCTCATTTCGAGTCTGACAAGGAAAATTCACAATTGCTTTAATCACAAAGTTGTGAGGTACATGTGAATCACTTGTAGTGGTATTTCCTAAGTCAGAAATTATATCTGTTTAATGCTTATGAACTTAAAAAGACCCATAATTAAAATTGAGGAGGGAGAGTGCCAGTGAGATGTTTATCAGGGAAATGGTAGAAATGAAGGAGCTTTGTATTTTCCAAGTAGGATGGTTAGTTTCACCTTTCCTTGTAGGCACCTAGAAGAAGCATGTAAGAGCATAAATCTAGGTAATGGTCCCTGCAGAAAACATCTCTTGGTGATTTGGTTTTAGATCCCAAAAGAAAGTTGCCACTATGAAAGGCAGAAAGAAAGCAAATACCTGACTTTCATATTATCTTCACCTAAGGAGGAAGTAGGGCATCCAGGACTGCAAGTGTAATTGGACAGGGATTTTGCTTGAAATTATAAATATGGGAAAATAATGGTAAAAACATTAGAGAAAAAATAATGCTTAAAACAGAAGACATATTTGTAAAGTTTGTGCCCCAAAGTAAAAATATATAGGGAAAGTATTTGCCATTTATATATAAGCATTTATCTTTCATAATATTTTATTTTAGTACCTCTTTGTGAGTAAATAATCTTATTGTGACAGAATGAGAAATATTCATCCACTGCTAAATCCAATAAAATAATATTTGATTTTCTCCCAACCCTTTAAAGGCAAACTTGTTAAAATTTAGTGCAAGATTTGTGTATGGGAGGACCTGAGAATTTAGCTTATTTCACTTAGCTTATTAGACTAATTCATTTAGTAACATGTTCATTTGGCCTTTGATCCTCTAAGCAGATTCTTTGGTCCTTTACATACGAAATATATAAAATTAATTTGATTTCTATATGCATTATGTGCAAGTATGGCGCAAAAATTCTGAAACTCTGTATTTCATTATTTATTGCCCCTAAATTTTGCATGGGTATAAGGGGACCTGAAATAAGTCAGAGCTTTGAGGTGGACTTGGAGCACACCACAAACATCAAGCATGCTCTCCATCATCTCAGATGTGCTTCTTATGTTTAAGAAAGTAGTAACTTTGAAAGTGAAATTGTAAAATGATACTTCAGATCTGAGATCCTTCAGGTAAAATACATTAGAAATTAAAGGATTTGAAATCAGATTCCTCTGTTATTCTTTCTTAAAATGCTGGCCTCAACCCAGTGGTTTTCAGAACCTTTCTGGGCTGTAACAAACTCCACATGAGTAAGTTGCATTTGGTTCTTGGAAATGTTTTCACTCGTTCTCTGGAAGTTTACCAGTCTCAGTCTTTGTTACAGATTTCCTGCTGCCCTCTGCCAGTCTCTGCACTTTAACTGCTTCACTCAGGGTGTGCTCAGGAAGGGCACAAACTCCCCTCAAGCCAGAGAGCAGCACTTCATGCAGGCAGCATCTGTCAGCCTGGGCAGGTGAGCAGCTTCCCTTCCTGCACCCCTTTTCAGCAGAACAGTACATGTAACAAAATAGATCAGACTGCAAGAAAGGAGATTAAGGAGTAGCTCAATCCATCACTGTGTCCTTCCTTAACACTGTCTCCCTAGTCAGACCTCTTGGAATTCCCTGCCACGATTTCTTATATTTATTTCTTTGCTTTGCTGGAAATGAGATTTTGAATTTTTGTGAGCACAGACCTTATTTTCTGGCAAGTCACAACAACTCCTTTAATAATGGACACCAGTTTTCTTTCACTCCCTTGACCACTATCATAACAGAATATAAATTATAATGTTGATATGCCTGGGTGGAATACTTAAATATTCCTTCAACAGTGCTTCCATCCCATTCCTGCTTTGTGTTTCTGAGAGCTGCTTGGTTATGGCTTGAAGCAGATTGTGCTGTGTGTATGTTAAAGCGCAAACAGAGGGGAGATAAAAGAATTCTTGTTGAAAAAGTGGCCACTGTGCTCATGGGTCAATGTGCAATATTCATTTGCTAAATTTTCAATTTCCAGTAAGCTGCCCAATACATCTCTGTTTCAGTGCCTATTGTATCTGTGTCATCATCTACTGTCAAACTAATAAGAGTAATTTCATTAGTCTGGACATTCAGAAAAGCAAAACTTTTGTCTGAAATTAATAACTCCCACAGATTAATCAAAGGTAATTATATTAGGAGAAGTTATGTCTTCTTGTATCCTGAGTCATAAAATGAAATTCTCATTAAAATTGTATTACATTCATTACCCAGATTCCCAGAGATATACATTATATAAGAATCTCCATTTCAATATTGCTTGCAAACCTCATTTGGATTCAGGGCCAGGGTTTCAGCACAAGAGTGTTAGGTCTAAGGAAATCATACAATTCCTCCATACACAACTTAGATTATTCTGCTGTGAATAAAAGATGTTGCATTCAACTTAGCAAAACCCATTTATGGTCGCTTTGCCCACTTGTAAGCTCCAACTGATTTGTGACTATAACTATCAATCCCTGTTTCAGGAGGATCATTTAGCTGCAGTTACACCTCTCCTCTTCAGAGAAAAACCTAAAATCACTGAGATTTCATTACATGTTGTTTTTTGTGCCATGAGGCAGCACAACAGTTTGGGCAGAACCAAAGCTTAAAGCTCATGTGATGAGTACTCTCTAGCATTTGTTTTGAATGCACTCCCATTCTGTCCTCTAACTTTTATCACTGCTTTCTTCTGAGCTTTGAGCAGCAGCTTGCTCCTTCCATGAATCTGTGTAATGCAGCCTTGACCTTGGCTGGGACACTGCAGTGCTGTGAACAAGAAAAATGTTAATTAACTGCTATGTCCCAGCCAAAATATTTGTCCTTCAAAGGTGCATAAGGGTTTTGCTCTTCCTATTGGTTGCAATAAGGACTGCCAACTATGTGCTTTTGGGGTGAAAAGCTCTAGAGATATACAGTGTTAGCTTTTTTCAAGGCAAGATATCTACTAGCAAGGTTGCTCTGAGTGAGAGATAAGGTTGTGCAATTCTTTTTTGAGGCCAATAATATATTAATTACTTTGACAGTGAAAAAATCCTCAAGGAGGGGTATTCCTTTTTTAACTTTTCTCACCATCACTTAATGATGTATTTTTCTACCTAATCTCAGAAAATTCTATAGCTGCTGCTTTCTTTTGACTCACTTGTGCTCCTGCAACTTTCTCCTGAAGTCCACTTTGCCATTTGAAATATGATGATAAAGACTAAGGAAATTGTCTGAATGAGAACAGTATGGAAATAACTCATAAAAATGAATCTGGGGTTTGGAAATATCATCTGATTCCTAAAATCACCCTGGTTATGCTTGAGAACTGCCATTATCACACAGCACTGCTGTCTTTCTGGCATCACCTCTAGGATGAACTAAATCAAAGAACAAAACTTTTGTTATCAAAACGAATCAAAATTTTTCTAATGTAATTAATACCAGGTTGAAAATAAAGCAAAACCCCCAAAGCCAAAGCAATGTTAGGGAAAACACCAGAACCACATATTAAATGGAAATGAAACTGTCATTTGAATTTCCACGTGACGCTTTTTGACCAGATTTATGTCTTGGACCATACCTAAGCACACTCTCTATCCTTAATGAGAGGCAGATCTGGCTCTGGAGCTCTGGTTTTGGTGCATTAGATGAGGCACCTCACCTGGGAGCGCTGGCACAGGGGTTTATCAGGGCAAAAGAGCTGCCAGAAATGTTTTTACACACTAGAGGAAGCATGATAGGAAACACAAGCCTAGAGGTAAGTCACAAATAGCAAGCTACTGAAAGAACCTGAAAACAAACAAGAACAAGCCAACCTGTTCCTATGATAAAGATAGGGAGGTTGTTATATATATATAATAAATTTTGGTAGATTTTGTCAACAGATGCAAGGAAACTCATGAAATGGAGCCAGGAGGAAGATAATGGAAGATGAGGCCATGTTGGGTGCCTGGTTACATCATGGCCATCCCAGCAATAACACTTGCAATTCCAAGGTGAGGTAGCAGCAAAACTGCTCCTGGGATGGGGTTAAAGGTAATGGTGTGCTTCTGACTTGGGTACCATGTGATCTGTTTCTCTGGAATGCAATGAGGGTATATTGACATGCTTTCAAGTTACTACCATGCCAGGATGCAGGGCTCTCTGCACAGATTAAAGGAGACAGAAAATAGAGCACTTTTACCTTAATAGCCATTCCTTTCTTGGCAGGTCACCTCATGGAGTAACTCCCAGAGAAGAGAGATTTATGAATGACAGCTGCTTTTGTGCTCTAAGACCTAATATGGTCAGTGGAATCTGGTTGTCATAGAGGTCTTCAAATGGAGTAGAAACATTTCATTTCAGTGCTTGGCACAGGACACTTGCAGAAACCTTTCTGACACAAGCACAGGGAAGGAGCAGCTTTGTAAGGAGCTCCTGAGCAGCAGCGGTGGCAGCACACCCGTGACTGACCTGTAACACATTATGCAGGGAAACTTTCCAGGATGCCTCCTGTGGAAACAGGCAAGAACTGCACAGAATCCACAAACCTGCAGCCTGCCAACACCTCAGCAGCAGCAGGTGTGAGGCCACGAGTCCGTCATGTGAACAAGGGAGTATTTCTGGACTGGCCACCAGGCAGAGTTATACAACAGAGCCCTTCTAGGGGCAGAGTTTTGTTCTCATCAGCATGAGACACATTGGTGACAAGTCTGGTCACACCTCTCTCACTTACACCCTCCTTCTCTGTGGTGACCTTGAGATGATTTCTCTCAGCTCCTCATGTGTTGGAACTCATCCCAAGCAAATTCTGCAGAATTTGGCAAAAGTAGCTCATGCAAATTATGGCTTGATGTCAACTGGGCTTATTTTTATTCATAGGGAAGCTCAAGGAAGGTGTTGCAAAAAAAGGTGTGGACTTCTATAAATCTGAGAAACTGAAAATGTGACAAAACTAGATAAAAATGGAGATTACAAAACTGGGCAAAAGTCAGTATTATTGCTAGAAGACCTTTACAAAACACCAGTTGACAACAGCAAAAAATCAAGGGATAATGAAATGGGAATCTTCCTCCTTTTTAAAGTAACTCCAGTAGATCAAGACCTTGTGGGAACTATCTGTTACACTTCTAATTTGTTCCCCAAAACATTATGATGTGTCAAGAAAAGTCCTTTTCTTTAATTCACTTTTGCCTCTTGAGAACAGATTAATTCTATCTAGGAGAGTAAGTTCAGCTGTGTAACAGAGAAGATGAAACTTACCTAAGTTCAATTCTGCTGTGAAAACTTTGTCTGCTTTAATGGATATATATATAGTCCAATTCTAATCTACTCTGAATTTATTTAATACTTGTATTTAACCAAAGCAGCAAAGTATCTCATGACTTTCTTTAAAGGAGAGTGGCATTTCTACTAAGGTAGGCTTATTTTTTACCCAAAACACCCATAAATCAACTTTTCAGAGAGCATGGCCCCTTATGTGAGCCAGTTCAATTTTCAACCACAAGACCATTTCACACTAAAGCAAATGATACCTATCTGGCATATCTTAGTCTACAATCTTTCACTTCTTTTCCCTGGCTTACACCTAGAATACATTGCTGGAAACTACTTTAACCTTTTTGCAAAGCCCATAAACCCCTGACTTTTGTCTAATTTAGTTTGGCAGCACTTGTTCTTCTAAGGAAACATTTGCATGATAGTACCAAAGAAAAAAATGTAATTAAGCAAGGATTCTTCCAGCAATTTTATGTGCTAGATGGAATAATTTTCCAGTAATAAAAGCTTTA
Organism: Zonotrichia leucophrys gambelii; assembly: GCF_028769735.1. Lineage (NCBI taxonomy): Eukaryota > Metazoa > Chordata > Aves > Passeriformes > Passerellidae > Zonotrichia > Zonotrichia leucophrys. Next base: position 146,354,481 of record NC_088171.1, read on the forward strand.
TTTGCTATCTGTAGCTTGATTTAATCATGTTACTAAAAGGACGAAGTAATCCAGACAGCCTTATGTTCACTCTCAAGTATCTAGTCTGTAACACTATGAAGTTTTCAGGCTTTGTAGCCTTAAAAATAAAAGCATGCTATCACATATGAATTAGTCATTGTTGATTTTTTTAGCCTAATCATCAGCTTGGTGTTTACTTTCCTTCCATTTCATTGGTTGATAGCAAATAGAATTTTTTCTAAAACTCATTTCATTTCCAGAATTTTTTTGTTGTTGACAATTTCATGCTGCTGCCTAAATCAAAATAATTTTCCCTGATAGAGCATTATGATAATTATTAACAGTAGCAGTAATTGTCAACTGCAACAATAATTATTATTTTCTTGCTTAATTGCCAGGAAAGCAGAAATCTCCAGAATGAGCATTTCACCCAAATACAGCTTTGGCTTAGTGGAAGAATTCATTAAAGAATTAGGATACTAAAAAACATGTTTGTCAACTGTTTTCTACACTGGATTAAAAAGCATGGGTTAATATGTTCCCATCTGAAAACATTTTTGTAAATCAAGTATGGTCCTTATTATAATTTTTATCATCTTTTAATTATGTTGAAATAATTCAAGTTCACAAAAAAATTCTTTGCCACTTTTCCTGATATTTTGAAAACTTCTGACAGGTAATTGATGTGCTGGAGAGGAGCACAGTGCACACTACAGGAGCACACCATGTCCTCAGCCCATATTCTGCTTTCTTGCTCCTGATTCCTCACCACAAGTGGCTCAGGAGTACATCAAGTGACCTGAGCAGCTCCTGACATTCAGAGCCTGCCCCTTCTGCTCTCCCCAGCAGTGAGTGAGGGGCCTTTTAGAGAAGCCCTTGTTCATTGTTTCAGTGCCCGTGTTCTGTGTGCTTGTGTTAGTGATGGCGTGGACGTGGCAGCTCCAGCAAGAGCAGAAGTGAGATATGGGAGGGTTTTTTCTCAAGACCATTGTCCCTACAAGGTCATTTCTATGAATCTCTGTGGTTAAGATGACCCTGAGGTGTTAGAAAGTCTCTTTTCCCCAGCCCCAAGATTGAAGAAGGAGTCAGGATTCCTCAGCTGTGGTTTTCAGGGTTGTTCATTTTCTGTTATCTATTGTCAGGACCCAGGACCCTCCCTCTGACTGTCCTGAGCAGCCAAGACCCCTGCCAGGGGGCTCAGAGAGCCTGGCACAGAGCCCAAAATGCCTGTGGTTTTGACTATGTGGAGAAAGTTACCAACCTTAGATGAAGATCTGCAAGCCATGACAAATTAAGTAGAATGACAATGAATTTATAACAAGGTGAAAAAGTAGATTTTGGGTGTTTTAGAATGGGGATTCAATGGGGTAAGATGGAGGGATCTGAGCGTGTCCAGCCTTTCTTCTTCTTCTTCTTGGCCTCCATCTTCTGCTGTGATGGTGGCACTTTTGGATTGGTTTAGAGTAGAAGCTCACTGTCTAACATAGGTGAAAGGTATCAGAAATTAATTGAAAACATTGTATACGTAGTTTTTAGTATAAAGACATAACACTGCCCTGGGGGCAGGCACAGTGCCTGGAACTGTCCTGCTGGATGGACCTCGGCAGGACAGGAGAAAGAATTTTACAGACAAGATACAATAAACAACCTTGAGACTGAGAAATGAAGAGCTCTGACTCCTTCTTCAAGCACCTGGCTGGGAAAAGAGACTTTTGACTCTCTTGGGGTCACTCTGACCAGCAGAGATCCCGACAATCTGTAACATTCTTTTTCTGACCTGCTGAGAAATGTCCAGCAGGTCAGTTTGTGGCACACTGACCGCCCTCAGGGCAGAGTTATCTTTTTATACTAAAAATTATGTGTACTTTATTTACAATAATTTTACAATACCTATCACCTGCGTTAGATGGTTTCTACTCTAAACCAATCCAAAAGTGCCAACATCACAGCAGAAGATGAAGGCTAAGAAGAAGAAAGAAGGACAAGGCACGCCTCAATCCCTACATCTTGGCTTCTGAACCCCCATTCTAAAAACCCCCAAAATTCTACTTTTCCATCCTGTGACATACTATCGTTCTACTTAAACTCTCATGGCTTGTAAATCTTCACATAAGGTTGGTAATTTTCTCCATGGGTTAAAATCAAAAGCACAAGTGTCTTTGGCTTCGTGCCAAGCGATCTGAGACCCCTGGAGCCATCCAGGGCAGCCAGAGGGATGTCCTGGGTTGCAACAGCCCTTTAGGCATGAAGTTAATCCTATTTAACTCCCTGAGTAATGCTGGGCTCTGTTGGATGTTGGGACCAGCTGGGAGTCCACACACCAGTTGTGTTCATCCTGGCTGGTGCAGTGAAAGATGAGCTTGACCAAGAGCCCTGTGATGTGTCTGTCCTTCCTGAGAATCCAGGTGGCATCCTTGGTGGTACTAGCCAACAGGCTAAGGGTCAATAACAGTGTGTCAGCATTGCAGTACAGACTAAATAATCTGAAACAAGTGTTCAAAAATCAAATGTTATTTGGTTTGTTAAGATGTTAATACAGAGAGGGTTTTGACATTGCCAGTGTGGAAAGGGTTAAACTGATAAAATTCTCATATTATCAGCTGTCCTCAGTGGCAGAGACCAGCTTGAGAACTCTGCCAGCTGTGGATGATTTGCTGCCCACACTTTTTATATTGATTGGCATTAGTTTTGTCTCTCATTGATCAGGGCCACCTGTTTCTATCCTATGCCTGGTGGATCTGGATATCATGCAAGTGTTAAATGTCTGTTGTGCGAGTTCTGAATTGCCCCTACTCCATTTATTTTCCATTTTAATTTTTAACAGCCACAGAGAGCTCTCTGCCATGCTGCTTGGTGCCTGATTTTGTTATTTCTTTGTTGTTGTGTTATCCCTTTGTTCCAATAAAGAGATTATTTAAAATATTTTATTTAAATTACATCTTGCAAATTCATATAATTAGCATCTTTATGCTTGGTGACACTAATTAGACCATAACAGACCTAAGAAATTATAAGAAAGCAAATCTAGACAGAGGTTCTTTTCTCCTGTTTCAGGGGCTAAAGTATTCTGATGAGGTCCAGCTAAGGAAGCTGAATTTGAAAACTTTGCAACAGTTTCCTTTGACCAAGATCCTTCCATGGCTCTTCCTAAATTACTGTAGTTGCATCAGGGTAGAATTCAGATATTTATGAGGAATAGGGTACAATTTGTGTCATGAAAAAGCAAAAGTTTCCAACATCCCTTCCTACAAGAAGAAAAGGTGTGGAGGTCATGGTGATGATATGACTGACTCTGCTGCACAGCAGTCACTGCCCATTGCAAACACCCATGCAGTTAAATAATTCTCCCCAGATGGTTCTGTGGCAGTGCATGTCATCCATGCAGCAGAGTAAGAGGCAGAGGACCCAGCCCTCAATCTTTCTTATCAGGGCTGACCAGCTAAACTCCTCCAGGGAGCTTCATCTGAACACTTTCTGTGCCCAAGGAGCCAAGTCAGAACATGAGATTTCAGTGCAGGCTGCTTCCAGAATGACACCATTTCCTCATTAACAAAATGACAGATTATACAGGATCTTCACCATGCCAGCAGCAGGTAGTTACAGAAATGAAATGAGAACAATGTGGCATGGTACCCTTTTCATATGTACAGCTTTAATTAAGTTAGTGGCACAACTCATGCTACTAAAGAAGAGTAAAGAAAAGATTAATAGAAGCAATATCTAGATCACAGGCAATTATAATGGCTCCAGTCATCTAATTAAGAAATTCAGCTCTTGAAGTGGCTTTGTTTTTTGTATGCCAGCCACATGGTTCTATAATTGAAACACCCACAGTGCATAAAACTCTTGTGAAGAGCATGTGGATACACAGCTGTTTTGGAAATGACAATAAATAAATAAGTGTCTTAATTCTTTCTACCTGTAAATCTGCAAAGAGGTCAGAGCTGCAGTGACAATTTACAGAACAACAAGGAGCATATCTGAAATTAATAAGAGTGAGAGTCCATTTTCTTAGGCTCAGGAAAAAGTCATAGAAACTTAGCAGTCAATATATTCTTTTACTGTGCTGAGTAAACAGTAAAAAGAAAATGTAATTTGCTCACAGGCTATTTCATTGTGGAGAAAACTGTGGGAATGGCATCTTTTTATTAACTTATAAATATATGTGCATATATAGGACAATTTAAAAACTGGATTTCAAATACTGATGGATGTGGAAATGCCATATATATATTACAATGAAATGAATAAATTTTGGAGAGGATGAAAAGTTAACTTACACATTTTTAACAGCTGCAGCTCAACTTTTAATATAAATACAGGATTAATGAGAAAGGCATTAGGCAGTTGGTGCTAAGGGTGCCAGGTTGCAAATGTTAAAGGCATAATTTTTAAGGAGAGAAGTGTCTTTTACCCAGACCCAGGTTTATGCCCTGTGTTGATGCTCCTGCAAAGTGATGGATATTTCATATGTCCAGAAGCCCAGTCTCCAGATATTGCTGCAAAGCCCTGTCCTCTCAACCTAGACCCATTTCATGGGGCTTTTGCTGACTCATTGGAAGTTTTGAAAAAGGTCCATGGTATCCTGGGTCACTGGCATTGCTTGTCTCTTGAAAGTCATGAGCACAACCTAAGCTTTTGATAAGCTAATGATGAACACTGAATTGTGTTCACAGCATTTCTCTGTAGGAGCTTCACTTTGGGGCATGGAGAAAAGTATGCATAGACTGAACAGGGAAGACATGGGGCTCTCCTTGGGCAAAATAAAGTCTAATAGTAGAGGAATCAATGCTGGTTCATCTAGAGGAGCTGGCTGAACAGGTTCATCAGAACTGGTGTAGTAGTAGTAGTAGTGCCACAACAGCAAGCACCTTCCCCAGCTGTAACACTGCACAAAACTCTTGTGCCTCACTGGAGGCCTCCTTGTGTGAAATCACAGAGCTACCAAATGCTGGATATCAGCCCCAAGGGTAAGACTGTGAAGAGAACAGGAGGGACAAATCTTCTGATGTTAAATATTGCAACATCTGACTTTCAGGGTGGCCAATCATGGGAACAATCAGCATTCAGGTGAGGTGCATTAGGAGAACCACACATTTCCTGGGAAGACTCAGACACCTAATGGGAGAAGGAGAAGGCATTGTTGTACTCTTTCTTCATCCAATAACCCAAGAGCTGGGGAGGAAATGTAGCTAAAATGAGATCTGACTGTGCCTAAAGAGACTTGGAGACACATTCTCTATTATATAAAGCAGACACCTATACAGGACAATTAAACTGTACAACACAAAACAGGGTAAATTTATGGCTACACAGATGATCATAGCTCAGAATTTGTGAGAAAAATGGCATTTCTGTAGAGGGATAAATATTATTGTTTTCTGCCCTACCCACTGCTAAAATGTCGTAACTTTTTATTTACTTGAAGGCATGATCTGAGTATGGTAAACCTAGCCATCTCTGTTTTCTACTTTCAAAACCACTGTCCCAGTTTCCATCCACCATAAATATAAATAACTTGGTTAGGAAAGGTGGCAAGGATAAGGAGAGGAGCTTATTATCCTCTTCCCCACCAGCAATTTTCAATACCAGCTGCCACGGTGACATTGACACAGTGGGATCAAATATGATGAACCACAAGGTGCCACTTTAACTGTCACTTCAAATTCCTGGAGTCTTCATATATTTAGTCATGTTTATTTATAAGATAAATTTCCTGTTTCTATATTGGCACTGATTTTAAACTGTCTGAAACTAAACATTTGCCTGTCAGAATGTGTCTCTCTCTTACTAAGTATGTATCATGGTGAATATCATATTCATAACCCAGAAAATTATTCTTTCCAGTCTATGGAACTAAACACCTATTGTAGTCTCATTTACTCTCCAGCCCAATCAACACCCCATGTTTTTGTCTCCTTTCAATCTAGCAAATATTCCTTCATGTTGCTGTGAGCTAATTTTGAGATTTCCTTGAGTGATTTTCAAATCACCTGACCATCTGTTTCAAATTTAAGCATCCCCAGATGCAGTCAATCTAAATATGGGAGTTATGTTGTAAATTACATTCAGAGCTACCCTTTAAATTATCTGGAGTTCTGTTTGTTGATATTAACTGTTCCATGCGTAGGGCTATAATTGACTTTAAAACTTCTAAGCACTTTATTATCTAGAAGAAAGAACTCAGTGTTGAAATAATGTTGATGAAGACAACAAACAAATCAATGCCTGAAGCAGACTCCCAAACAGAGCAAGTTCAGAGGGATCAATTAATCGCAGCTCACTTGGAATGGGTGAGGTTGGTAACTGTGAAAACCCTGCTAGAGGTGTCCCAGGGTAGATGACAACAAATCATTTCCATCAGTTCAAAAGAATGAAAAAATCTTGAGCTGGGGTTTGTGAGTAGGTTAGTTTCTGATAGGCATGCTACATGGGAATTAGGATTGGTGCTTAGATCAGATGGTCGTGTGTCTCTTCCAGAACTTCTTACCTCAGAAATTGTAGATCTAGGACATTGAAGTCCTCAATTATCAGAAGCCATTATTTTCTAATGAATATTGTTTGTTTGTTTTTTTTAATTCAAAATGCATTAATTAATCTTGGATTTAAATTATCAAGTTTCAACACAACATAAGTCAGAGCAGGTGTTCCTTCTGCCACAGAAGGGCAATGTGTGGATTGACTGGGCCACAAAAAGTAGGAGAAAGAGACAAACTTTCACTGCAGAAGAAACTACTGCAAGAAAATTTGTTTTGCTGACTCAATAGTCCTCTGTCAGGAGGATGAAGACACATCTGTTAAAGAATGAACATCACAGTTGTTAATATGGGGCCTTGCACCAAATCTAAAATTCACTTCCTATAGCTAAGAGAACATCAGATCTATTTAAGGCTACTGCTGAATGTCTCTTGGCTACAGAGAGGACTTAGCTAATGAAGTGTCAGACCAAAGTAGGACAATTTCAAATTATTTTTATTTTTCTTTGAAGACTGAGTTCTGCTGCATAGAACTGTTTGTGTGGAGGTCTGATGAATAATAGCTGCAGTTATGGATCCATGGGGATCCAAGGAAAGTCAATTCAGCAGAGGAAAATGTGATGAGTGCATTTACTCTGTAACCACAATTGAGAAAATACAGCTGGGTGAGGTCCCAATCAAAACCAGAAATTACTTCCTCTAACAATTTGGAAGATGGTTTTAAGATGAATGAAATAACAGAATCATAGAATGGCTTGAGATGATCTTGTTCCAACACCCCTGCCATGGGCAGGGACATTTTCCACTAGACCAGGTTGCTCCAAGCCCCCATCCAACCTGGCCTTGAACACTTCCAGGGATGGGGCAACCACAACTGTTCTGGGCAACATGTTCCAGTGCCTCACCACCCTCACAGTACAGAATTTCTTCCTAATAACTAACCTAAACCTACTCTTCCATTTTGAAGCCACTCCCTCTAGTCCTGTCACCACTTGCTAAAGTCCCTCTCCAGCTCTTCTGTAACTCGTCTGGGTCCTGGAAGATGCTCTAAAGTCATCCTGGAGCCTTCTTTTCCTAAGGCCAAACTATTCCAACACTCTCAGCCTGTATTCACAGGAGAGACATTCCAACCCTCTGATTATCTTTGTGATCTCCTCTGGACTCATCCCAACAGGTCCAGTTTTTCCTTTGCTGTGGACCCCAGAGCTGGATGCAGCACTGCAGGTGGGATCTCACCAGAGCAGAGCAGAGCAGAGCAGAGGGGCAGAATCCCCTCCCTCACCTGCTCCCAGGGGCTTTGGATGCAGCCCAGGACAGGTTTGGCTTTCTGGGCTGCAAGGACACCTTGCTGGGACATGGTGAGCTTCTTATCCGTCAGCACCCTCAAGTCTTTCAATCCCTCTATCCCCCAGCCTGTATTTGTGCTTGGGATTGTCCCAACCCAGGTGCAGGACATTGTTATTTCTAGTAGAGAAGAAGGAACCTTTAGACAGACAGCTGGATAGACAGATATCAAGAAATTGTGATACTTGGGCAAGGGAACAAAAAAAAAAAAATTAGATTACTTTTTATAAAATGTCCCTTAGCAAGAATTGTATTTTTTTATGTTTTTCACTTGTTAATAGTAATACCAGCCAGGAAGACATTTCAGGAGTTCATGGATGGATGGAGATTTCAATATACTCTGCATGGGCTGAATGAAGCAGAACAGAAATTGGCAAAATAGGGTTATTATCTTTGTTATTTAATATTCATAATAGAGTGATCCTCAGACAAGTCTAACCAACTTTATACTGCAGTAGTTTTTCTGCTTAGTCTTTTTCAGCAAATTTAAGCTCTGCATTCCTGATCTCACTGTCTAAACGAGATGCTGAAAAGTCTGATTTAAAGAAAGTTTAGGGGAAGAAATGAAGACTAAATAAAGTGCACAGCCTTCAGCCAGTCTGGGTTTCATTCTGAAGCTTTCCAGGTGTGAGGACACAGACAAATCATCACATGAATGAACATGATTTTGACATTGATGGGAGGACACTGACAGTAAGTTCAAAACCAGTCTTCTAAGATCTTAGAGAGGAGCAGAAGGAGACAAATATGCAGGAAATATTTTTGGGAATATTTCCAGTTCTCTAAAGCAAGAGAAGAGAGAAGGTGACACATTGTGGGAGTTGGTTACATGCCAGAAGGGAATGGTTCTGTTCTGTAGGACACCCAGTGTCTGCTTTGAGTAGCTGCCCTGGATCTACCTATTCTGGGATCCCAAGTTAGTTTTAATAGCTAAAACAGCTTTAAATATCCCATAAAGGGTACACTTCCCTGCAAACTGTCATGCAAGGAGTATAATTTCAGGTTTTTTTAAATATTTAGGAACTTAAAGAGAAATTGAGTCTTATACAGGTCATCGGAGAGCAAGTCCAAGCCAACAATCTTTGTTACTTTTTCTCTAATCCCATTGCTTGAAGACTTCTTCCAAAAAAATCAAATTTACTAGCACAAGGATTTTTAAGACATGTCTTCATTAGACACCTTCCTAATTACAGCTGCTTGACCATATTGATGCTTCCTGAAAAAAATTATGTATAATTTTTACAAGTGGTGTAGCCTTGATTCTGGCATATTTCTGAAGATACTTCTGTCCTGAAAACAGTTTCAGAGTTGAGTTACAGTTTAGAGGAGGAATGTTCTACAGCAAGAAAAACAGCAACTTCAAAGTAATGTTTTGTTTATATTCAGTCCTTTCTTCATAAGATTCACTTGAGCTTTTTTAACTTTCATGTAGATTCAGTTACAAAGAACAACGTTGGCTTCAAAATTAGAGCAAATTCAAAAGGGTGGTGGAGAGGTGGAGAAGAGATTTGGGCTGAGGAAAAGTTTTGCCTTCCTGACTTTTTAACTCAGTAAATTGAACATCTTCTATTGTTTTTGTCATCTTTCAAATGAAAAGGGAACTGCTGAGTTTTTATTTCAGCCAAGGACTAAACCACACAGCATTTATGCTTAAAAATGTTTCTGCTCTACTTTGAAGCACTTGTTGCTTTTCATTTTCTTACAGGAGAGCAGATAAAACACTTGGTGCTGACATTCCATGTGTGCATTCTCTGTTTTGAACGTCTGCCATTCCATTTGGATGATCCATAATATTTTAAGCATACACAGACTTTTCTTTCTAGACTAGACTCCTTTCTGCACAGTACACTCAATTTTCTTATTTTTTTAAACTTTATGCAAGAGCTGTTCCATATGAGAAGTTGTTTTGGGAAATGCTTAATAAGGACACACAGAGCTGTCAGAGTGACATTTTCTCATCTTAATTGTAATATTTTCAATACTTATTTATTTATTTATTTATTTTTAAATTCATGTCTTCTGCATAAAATTTGACAGCCAGGATAGACTGAGGTCAGAATACAGTTGCTAAGATTAATGCATCTGCAATCAATCCCCATTAAAAGCAAATGGAAATACTTTCTGGTATTCTGGGCTGCTGCAGATTTTGTTAATTTGGTTCTTTCTTGTGAAATTTAGCCTGAGGTGTAAGGACACTGCTAGTTACTCTCCCAGGTAGGTGTGGTTCTGTTAACACTGCCTCCCATCTTTGGGCTGGAGTAAATCTCTGTTAAGGATGAAATTTTCCTCAGTTACAGTGGTTGAGGATTTCCACCATCCCCTACTACAAATATGCATTTATTTCCACCAGCATGTCTTGCATCCCAGTAAGGCCAAATGAGCTTTAGTCTCAAATATCCATTAAAGGAGTGCTCCTTTTGACCACTTTTTTTTTTTTTTTTTTTAATAACCAGTTCTAAAATCTTTACAGCTCTGGCTACTTGAAATTGAAATAGCAACAAAAATATTCCCAGAAATTAAAATGAGAAATTAGGTTTTTAAGAACTACTAGTATGGCCAGTTTTTATTTTATTATGAGAATGTTCTTCTTTATTTCATCTATGAAATTGGCTTTGATAGTGTGTCAGCTTTTGATACTTGAAGTTATACTAAAATACTTTCATTCATTCAAAACCAGGAACTTTCAAATTGAAAAAATAAAACATGTTGGCATAAAAATAAAAGTCGATTTTCTTTGGAAAGTCACATTTATTATTAGACAGCTTGAAAGGGAAAAATAAGCCATCAGTTATTCTTAAATAAATCTCTTCAGAAACACAAATATCAGATTGTCTATTCCTGTCCTCATCAGTTTGTAGTTGTTCATATAAAAACTAAGACCATGTAATGAAACATTGCAGTATGTAGCACACCAAACTTAAATCATTTCTTAAAGGTGCAAGAGGGATTTCAGGAATGAGGAAAAGGGTGTGCAGAGGGTCAAACGACCTACCCAGAGGCACACAGGAGCCCTCTGTCACTGCCCTCCACCAGGCCTGGTTCTGAATGTCAATTGTGTCCTTTCCTCACAGTGCTTTGAGACTGCATTTACACCAGCCATTCCACATTCAAATAAATGCAATGTGAAGTCAGATATATATTTATATATATATATATATATTTGGTTCTCACATTGCAAATTCAGAGGAACACACGTTTATTATTAATGTTGATAATGAGATAATGAGCTGTCACTGGGGATTGAGATGAGCAGCATCAAGGCAAGTCTATTGCTAGCAACCACAGTAGAATTTCTGCCAAGGAAATGTAATGAGGAAGACTGGGGGGGAAAAAAAGAAAGAAGCAACAGCACCTGGTAGTGTGAGGGGTGTGTGGGCTGGAAACACTATCTTGGGAGATCTGCAGTTCTGCTTGTAGAGATGCAGTTTAGCCTGTCATTTAGCTTTTTCTGGTAGTTTTCCTTTTGAAATGAATATTATGCTCATTACAGGTGCCAAACTGACAGCCCTTAAGCTTGAAGCTTCTTCTTACAAAATCAAGTGTAGTAAGCAGCAGTAAGAGAAGCTTTTTCAGAAATGCCTGTCAATAAGTCTCCACGTTGGCCAGGAAAAACTGAAAATAGCTAAAATTCATCTTTGGTCTTTGTACTTTACCTGGTAGCAAAGGGTTTTTTAATGCTGCTTGTGATGTTTCCACTTTTACTTTGGAAATGAATCAGTATAAATGTATTTGTCTTTTGTCCCTAACAAACCCTAAAGAGGAGTATCAATTGATTCCCTTTATCTCACCTTGTTATTGATAAGTGACCCCAGCTTTAACACTGACCATGTACCACCATCATTAAGTTTGTAGTAATTAAGTTTTGAAGAGTCTTAAATGACACTTAAGAAAATATCTAATGGAAAAAGCTGAAAAACTTATTATAGGCCAAGACAGCAGTGGTTATATCACAATATATGAAGCACTGTGATCCCCCTAATGCTCGTTTCTCTTCTTAAAATATTGGCTTCCAGGCCCCAAATTCCATGAATGCTCTCTGCTAAGGTCCTGCTGGTTTGCCTTTCTTTGGAGCAGCTGAATTGTCTGATTTTCAGGTATGGTTTGTTGGGTTCATAATAAAAAACAAGACAGAAGAAAAACCTCCAGAATGCACCTATTTATTTCCTCTGCTCTGTGGAAGTATCAATTCTGTCTAGTCCACTCCTGATGGATATTTTTCAAAGATTACCTCAAAACATTTCAAAGAATGGAGTGTCTTTATAACAAGAATAACCTTCTGAAAACACTGTAATATTTACTTTGGTGTGAGTGCTATAAAAAAATTTCCTGACTCGCCTATATAGGGTTATTTAAAATAGTTCCTCCCTTTTTAGTGACACTGGGACTGTCAGTCCCCTAGGAAAATTAGGTCCCAACTTTCAGTTATGTTTTATTGGGCTTTTGTGTCTCTTAGTATATAGACATAGTATATGGACATGATATATCTACCTATACCTTTATATAAGTCTTTACTTGTCTGACACAGACCCAGAGACACAGCAGCATGTGATGACAGAGACTGAGATTAGGTTTGGGTCAGACCCAGCAAAGAAGCAGAAGGAGGATGGTGATGATCTTCTGAATGCTCCAGTTAACAGCTGTGAAATGGGAGCAAGATATTGATTTTCATCAACTCTGCCTCATCCATCAAGTGTGTTGCGACCTATGAAGAAACTTAGATGCACCCAACTTAGCACTGAAAGGGACTTCTGGGCACAGTGGGGCTCAAACCCCTCTGTTTCATTGGAACTGGAGGTCATTGGATGTACTGAAAACAGCTGCGAAAGGCCAGATGAAATCTGACCTACCTGACCTATGAGTTACTGTTCTTTACCCTGTCCCAGTTACTGTTCTTTACCCTGTGCCACTTTTGTGTCCACCTAGAGGAGAAATCCCAAAGGAAGAACAGCACACAGGCTTTCATCAATCATAAATCTCTTTGAAGACACAATCTCTTCCACTGCCTCAATAAATCAAAGCAACAACCTCTGTTACCAGTTCTTATCTAGACACCAACCCTGACAGAAATTGGAATTTCATTAAGAAATCCACAGAACACAAATTTGGGGAACAGGAGCATTCCTGAAAGGGGGCCAGAACAGAGTGCAATCAAATACCAAAGATCAGAGCTGGCTGTCTCTGTACAAAATCTAACTCTTCATACAAGTTTTACCCCAAAACGGATGAAGTCACTGACAGTCTCTTGATAGCCACCAAAGAGAACCTGTGTGAGATAATGGATGGTGGAAGGGGAAGGTCAGAGCTGACAGGCTCTGTGGGCAATGTTAAATATTCCTTCTGATCATGACACTGTAAACGTTGTCAAATTAGAGCTGGTGGTAGGGGAACAGGTACTCAACAGCCACTCTGCCCTTCAGTTCTTTAGGCTATTTTTTGTTAGAGAAAATGCCCAATTTATGTTTTGAAATGTACACAGAGATTTCTCTGGAATAAATATCATGGACTTTTAGGTTACATTTTCAAGTAAAACAAAAAGGAAGTAAAATACAAAATTGTCAACCTCCAAAACTCTGCCTAAACTCTCATTGTGATGTATTGCCTTGAGAAAGCCTGCCAGGCTGTTTAACACCTTTATTGCTTGATCCTGGGAGCTCAATTTATTATTTACTGATCCTTCTCCTGTCATTGGTCATGACCACATATCTGGTTATATTATTCCTAGCAGGTTTTCCAGCACACATTGGTTCAAAAATCAATCACTTCCTAGATCCATCATTTCTGTCCCTCTTTTGGGCTACATGTCTCAAGTGCTAATCTGCCAGTGGCAGTCTAATACTGTTTACAGCAGCACCTGCTTTTGCCACATGAGGAAAGAAACACTTGCCTCTTGTTTCTTCAGCCAAAGCTCTGTAATAAATAGATGGCATGGACAAATAAATACATTTATCTCTCCAACAGTACAGGAGTTCTCTGTTGTACATTTATTTATGTTCTGCAAATTTTCACATGGTTTCACCATTCCTCTGGGAAGAAGGTTCTTCAAAATATCAAATCATCAGTATTTGTTTGAATTACTGTCATTTTATACTACCTTGCGCTTACTTTCATCCTATTACTTATACTCTTAAGTGATATTCTAAATCATTCTCATCCTCTTGTTGCTTATTCCTCTCTGTATTGCATACCAATATATGAATTTCTAGTTTTATTCATCATTCTTACTGTTCATTTATTACTTAAGCATTTTAACATACGCTTTTGGATAAATCTTTTGATGGTATTTTTTTTCACACTTAAATGCAAAGTATGGAGAATGATGTTTATAACACTGGCTTACTTTTCTGCCCTATCTCTTTGCAAGCAACCACACAATTTTTGTTATCTTTCTTAGAATTGGCCTTTTTGAGTTGTTTTTCTCTCATGCAGTATCGATAGTTATCTTATTGATTTTGTGAATTTGCAGATCCTATTTTGTTCTATTTTGATTGCATCATGGAGTCATTATGTTGAAAAAAAAAACTCCTATGATCATCAAATCTGAGCTTTTACCCAGCATTTCAAACCAGCTGAACAACCCCATGTTCACCATTAAACCATTTAGCACTACATTTACACCTCTTTCAAATACCTCCAGCAATGGTGACTCCACCACTTCCTTAAGAAGCCTGTTCCAATGCTTTACAACCCTTTTGGTGAATACATTTTTTCTACATTTCCAATCGTTTAGCCAATTCCTCTTGTCCTGTCACTTTTACTTGGGAGAAGACACTGACCTCCACCTGTCTGCTGCTTCCTTTCAGGGAGTTGTAGAGGGTGATAAGGTTCTTCCTGAGCCTCCTTTTATCCAGACTGAACATCCCCAGCTGCTCCTCATCAGCCCTGTGCTCCAGACCCTCTCCCAGCTCCATTTCCCTTCCAGCCCCTCAATGTCTTGTTGTGAGTGGCACAGAACTGGACTCAGCACTTGAGGCATGGCCCCACCAGTATCCAATCCTACTCTTGTTTTCCAAATCTCTAAAACTCAGGTAATTATAACCCATTTTCACATTTTCTCTGATGTTCTCAATTTAATTACTGCTTTGTCAGGCTACTGCTGTGCTAAGTTCTACACACCAAGGGCCTTTCCTTAAAGGAGATGCATTGCGGGCTCATAACAAATATGGTTGGTTTACCTTGGATGCGCAGCAAAGCTACTCTGTCACTCCCCTTTCCATCTGGACAGGTGAGAGAAAACATAAAGAAAGGCTCATGGGGTGAGATAAGGACAGGACGAGATCACTCACTAGTTATGGACTTCACTTGGGGAAATTACCTTAATTTACTACCAAACAAAGCAGAGCAGGACAACAAGAAATACCACCCAAATCTTACTGCACTTTTCCTCTACCCCTCACTTCTTCCCAGGCTGAACTCCATTCTCAAATTCCCTCCCTTTTCCCCATCAGAGGTACTGGGGGGCTGGGAATGGAGGCAGCAGTTCATTGTACGCTGCCTTAGCTCCTCCTCCCTTCCTTGGAAACAGGACTCCTCACACTCTTCTCCTGCTCCACTGGTGTCCCACTCGTGGGAGGCCATCCCCTGAAGCAGGCTGACCTTGTCTGGACACCAGGCACCCATCACAACTGGACAGGGGAGAGAAAGTCAAATGAAGGATTCATGGGAGATAAGGACCAGGATAGACCACTCTCCAAATGTGATTACCAGAAAAACAGGCTCAGCTTGAGGACGTTAACTGAATTTATTACTAACAAAATTAGAGCAAAACCACCTTCTCCCCACCCCTCACTTCTTCCCAGCCCTTCCTCCTCCCCAGCATGCAGGAAGGCAGGAATGGAAGTTATGGTCAGTTCATCACACGTTGTTCCTACTCCTGCTCAGGGAGAGGAGTCATTCCCCTGCTGCACAGTGGGGTCCCTCCCGCAGGAGACGCTGCTCCAAGAAATATTCCAAACTGAGTCCATTTCCTGGGAAATCACTCCTCCCCAAACTGCTGCAATGTGGTTTGTAGCCTGCCCTGCAGCCACAGGAGCTGGACGAATGCTGGCTAGCCGCTCCCCATGTGTGGCAGGAGGAGACCACAAGGTCTGCCACTCCCAGGTTCTTCGCAAGAACCTCGGGCAGTGGCGCTGTCTGCAGCGTGGGTGGCGCAGGGGATAGCATGGCTACGAAATTCTGGGGTGAAGGAAGGAGAGAGTAGACACTCGTGTGGAATGCCAAGGAGCTTTATTGTATGCAGCCAAACCAGTGACAGCGTCAGAGAAGGACCCTTGGGAAGGCACTGATGAAGGCGATGAGCATGACAGGAGGAGACACGAGGGAACCAATAAACGAAGCCCAGGGGAGGAGCGAGGGGCACAACTGAACCAATAAGGATGACACAGGGGAGTGAAAAAGTTCAGGGGGCAAATCATATCTCAAGTATGGGATAACTGACACAGAAGGTTCTTGAAATAAGGAGGGGGGGGTGGTTACAATGACAGACGGGGAACTGGGCAGCAGCAGGAGGGAGGACATAAACTTACAAGGACATAAATGGAAGGACTAGGGGATCGGTCACCTTGACGGACAGGCCATTGGCGGGAAAACAAGGGACAAAGAGCTCCGGGACAAACCATTGTGAGGGAGGAACATGGGGGGAACCAAAAATCAAACCATAATTTCAACTTATAAAAAATAACCAACTTTACAAGAAAACTTGTATAAATATCTTAAAACGTGCAATGCCACAGAGGGTAAGACACCCACTCCACAGGGTCAGTCTTAGGCTGCTCCAGCCTCGACTCTTCTCTCCACTGGTCCCTGCCTGGACCCTGCTCCAGCACAGACCTCCCATGGGGTCACAGCCTCCTTGGTCATCCCCCTGCTCCTGTGTGGGCTCCTGCAGGGGCTCCAGGGGGATCTCTGCTTCTCCATGGACCCCCAGGGGCTGCAGGGGGATCTCTGCTCCCCAGGGACCCCCATGGGCTGCAGGGGCACAGCTGCTTCACCATGGGCTGTGCAAGGGCTGCAGGGCAATCTCTTCTGCAGTGCCTTGAGTATCTCCTGCCCCACCTTCCCCACTGATGTTGGTGCCTGCAGAGATGCTCCTCTCACATGTTCTCACTCTGCTCTTCCCTGGCTGTAGTTGCAAACAGTACATGAACTTTTTTTCCCTTTTAAACATGTTATCACAGAGGTATTATGATCATTCCTGATGGGCTCGCCCTTGGCCAGGGGCAGATCCATCTTGAAGACCTTTGGCATTGGCGCTGTTGGACATGGGGGAAAACTTCTGGCAGCTTCTCACCCTGTGCCTCCCATGAAACCTTGTCACACAGACGAAATGCAACAAAATAAATAATTCAGAAGATAAATACTCAAAGAGAGAAAGAAAAATTTTCAGTGAAGACAGTTGTGTGTAGATCATACATCCTGCTATTTAGAGGTATTCCTGATTTCACATCCTCATTTTTTAGAGCTTTCTGTTTAGAGACACAAAGGTGTGTGATGCATTAGACTGTAAGATTGGCTGTGCACTATTTTAGATACTCCACAGGAATATTCAGTTCTTTAGAGATATAAATTTTCATGTTGTCTCATTGAGGACCCTCTGATGTGATCAAAATCACAGCATGGGCAGTGACTATAGGATGTTGTGAGGCCTTAAAATGGGGAATGGGTCTCATAGAGAACTTCAGTGAAGAGTTAAAATATCATGAGCAGCCAAGAAAGCCAAAAGAAGGGGGAAAGAGAAGAAGAAAACTTTCCTTGTTTAAAACAACCTTCTAGGACTGTTTAAACTTAATTTACACCTCTCTAACTTTTCTATGAACCCAAATCAGGAATATTGAAATGGAATAATAATGTTTCCTGTTCACTTTTACAGCAACTAAACTTTTTAAGGACTTGAAAAAAATAGTAGCTAACATTTTGAGGATATGTGTCTTTTTTTCTTTTTAAGGAATGCTTATATTTGAATTTCTTAAACACAACATAAAGCCTGCTATTTTTCTTTCAAAGTTACACTCTATGCCAGAGCATATCTTTCAACAAAATAAAAGTTTTCCTTAACTGACCTCTGCTGGAGCTGTTTTGTTTTTGTCCTAAAAGAGATTCTGGCAAGGACACTGAAGGTTCCAGATTTGCTCTGTGACTCTCGCTCATTCTGTGACTCTCAATGGGCTATGCATTATTTACTGAAGCACAACATGTGCCTTGATGACCCTGAAAAATGGGCAGAGTCTACAAAGCAAAGCAGGATCTCTGCTCAGAGCATTTTACAGTGTTCTGAAGTATTTTTGGAAGTTATAGAAAGCAGCAGAGTTCTCACCACTACCACTGCACTGGGTCCAGCAGCTCTTGGGGTAAGGTGTCTTTTTCAGAGCTGCTGCACTCCCAGAACAGTTTCTCTGGATGATGAGCCACATTCTACAGGAAAACTGGAAAACAGCTACTACAGTCTTTGCTACTTTGGTATCACACAGTTGCTGAGGTTGGAAGTGACCTCTGGAGATTGTCCAGCCCATATCCTTCTCAAATCAGGGTTAGCTAAACCATGTTGTTCAGGGCTATGCCCAGTTGGGTTTTGAATATATCCAGGGACTGAGACTCCACATCTCTGGGCACAACATTTCAGTTCTTAGTCATCCTCACACTAAAAATGTTTGTTTCTTTCCTGTGTGTCAACTTGTGCCTTTTGGCTCTTGTGCTCTCAGTGAGTAGAGCAGAGGAGAGCCTGGCTCCCTCTTCATTGCAGCCCCACATTCCCCAGCCAGCTCCTTGTGCACTTGGGTAAGATTTCCTCTGAATCTCCTCTTCTCTGGTTCCCTCTGACCATCCCTTCTCTTACAACCTCTTCTTATCTGTCAGATGCTACAGTCTCTTTAAACATCTTTGTAATCCCTCACTGGACTTGCTGCAGGACAAACAAAACTCTCTTGCTTGGGGAGCTCAGCACTGGACACAGCATTCTCAATTTGTAGCATCAGTACTGAGCAGAGTGGAAGGATCCTGCATCCATCCCTTAAAACTGTACCTAAAAAAAAGTGGAAAGCTTTCTTGGGAGCTCAGTGAAAGTCACATCAAAGTTTTGAGCTGCCTGGAGGGGTATCCAACTTTTGTCTCTATGCTGCATTGCCTCCTGTGCTGCTTTCAGAGCAAACAAAGGCTCTTGTATCAGTAAGAAGGCTCTGTCTTTGTGTGTTGTTTACTCCTGATCTAGATCACTCTTGATGAAGACTGCATGTGATTGAAATTGGATGCCCAGGGACTCTTTGCCCCAGAGAGGTTTCTGAGCATTCTAAGTGCAGCATTGGGGTGTGCCCTGGTATGCAATGAAGTGAGGAAGGCTATGTGATATGCTTCCTTTGAAAGACAGCTCTTATGAAAAATTCAAGAGGAAATGCTTCCCTTTTGTTCACTGCCAGTTCATCTAGTTTGCAGCTACAGAAGGAGAGATTATTATTTTGGGGTACTTTAATGTGGGGGAGCTTTTAAGTGGATATAGATTTGTTCTGTTTGTTGTCAAGGTGCCAGAAGTTTTTGAAGCCTGATAAAGCTCTTTCCATGTTTTATTCAGGTTGTCATCAGTAATGAAATATAATTTAATTTTACTTTCCTATTATGTTTTTCTCATCTCACTATCAAAAAAGAAAGTGTGCAGAATAGTTTTTATCACTGCTTACAAATAAGGAAGCTTTACAAACAAATGTATTCAAAAAATTAATGGTTTTGTAGAAAGGCTTTAATTTATTATTTAGCTCAATTTCTCCAGTGATAGTAAAAACATGCTTTTTATGAACATCACAGTACCCTTAATTCTTGAAGACAATTTACACATTAAAAATAAATTGCAAAATCCCAGTAGGTTTCAGCATGTTGACACATTTTAGATTAAGGACGGTAATTTTGATAGTTGCTAACTTTTAAATAAGTAAGTTAGATGGCTAAAAATGATTAGTGAGTGCTGGGGTTTTTTTTTTAAAAAGGAGGAAAACTCACATTCCTTAAGACTAGACTGATTGCCTTTCTTCTTCAAGATGGAATCTCAACACTTTTTCCTTTCCTCTAAGAGTTCAAAGAGAAAAATGAACAAATAACCTTACGATGGCAGGCTGCAGTCTGGGGAGGACCTGGAACTGCATCTTCTGAGAGATCCCCAGGGTGTGGTAGTTGGTTTCTGCCCTCATTCCAGTGGGAGCTGCTCAATCTCTCATTGCCTAGTCAGGGATTGTTTCTACTCTTTAATGCAGCCTCTGTGGCAGCTCAATGTCCATCCAGGAAGGCAAAGGGGGAATTGCTGTAGTGGTTCCTTGTGATCACAACCAGTAAAATTACCAAACAGAGATTTTAAACTTCCTTAAACCCACAGCCTGTCCTACTCACCGTGAGCATTGACTCCATCATCACCTCACTGCTGCCCTCAGTGTGGAGGATCAGCAGTTCCTCCCTTCTCCCCACCCTATCTCATGGATTTATTTTGTGTTCTGACTGCTTCTGCAACATCACCTCCTGCAGCCCTGGCACCCATTTCCTTACAAAAATCTCACTCATTCGTTTCCCCTTAATCTTCCTCATCACACCCCCATAAATCCTCCTCTGCTCCAAGAATTGCACTTGCTTGAAACACATCTTAAAGAGAAGCAGCCCTTTGGCTATCAGGTATATTTTCTGTCCTTTTGCAGATTTTTATTTAAATCCTATTTCTTTTTGCATTCCTTCATTAGGTTGCTGTCAAACCTCTGTGCATATTTGCCTCAGGATAATAGACTACATATGCATAATACATAGTTTGGATGCCAATAGATTTTATTACAGTTTAGGATAGTGGTTTTGCTTAATTTCATGCTATCCACAAACTAGGTGGTAAATTGTTGTCTCTGACAGGAAGGTTATACTACAGGCTAAATTTTGCCCTGAGTTACATCCAAGCATCTTTCTATCAAATTAGAATTTGGCCAATAATGCATTTGGAATTTAAACAGAGAAGTTCTGGTCCCCTTATCAGACCTGACATACAATCCTGTTACATTACAGATGCACTTCCTTGATATAAAGAAAGTGAAAAATCCCCAGTTCATGGTGAATTTTTGTGGTTAATAGTATCTGATAAAATACAAGTGAATGAACAGCACCTTGAGGGAAGGTTGGATGGGTGAGGGAGACAAGGCATCCAGGCAAGCATTGTTACATTTCTAGCAGAAGGGCAAAAGCAAAGATAAATGTATGTCACTGGAAAAGCCAGAAACAACAGTAAAATACCAGAGAAAATTCCAGAAGGAGCAAGACAAAATGACTGCAACAGTGCTTAATCCTCATCACCTCTCAGGACATACTCAAAGCAGGTGTAAAACCCAGAAATCAGCAAAGCTACATCAGTTCCTTTCCCCCTCCTTCAGTGGGGCATGAGAAACAAAATCGTCATTTTGCAAACTCACTTCTTTATGTCCGCAAGGTCTCAAGTTTCTGAAACAAACCCTCATTTTGGAATTTCACCAACAGTTCACTGAAGAACAAACCCAAGCAAGACACTGCTCTGGCCTCACTGTGTGAATGGAAAGTGTTCCAGAAACAGCTGGATGTGACACTTGGTACTATGGTTTAGCTGATGTGGTGTTTGTCAAAGGTTGGATTTGATGATCTTGGAGATTTTTCCAACCTCAGTGATTCCATGGTTCTGTGATTCCATGAAAGGCCCTGCACACCCTTACAGAAGAATGGCAAGTCCCTCACCTGCCTTCCCATGCTTGGCTGTTGTTTCCTGGACCCCAGAGTTCAGCAGTACCAAGCTCTCCCATGCAAGGAGGATGATGGCACACTCCAGCCAGTCACTGCCCTTTCCCTTTCCCATGTTTGCAATCTGGATACAAAGCAGCTGTGCTTTTGGCATGTGCAATAAATAAAACAAGGAGTGGGAAAAGGTATGCAAGTATTAGGACCAAATACAAAATTACAATATTCAGAAAAAATATTAAAATCTGGCTGGCCTCCTGTGTCTCTCTCCCTCACAGATTGCTTCTCTCCCTTCCCAGATTTATTTTCTAATAATCTGTCCCATCTGTCAGACACAAGATCACTGGGGCATTTTCAGGGTTGATTCATCCAAACATAAGAGATCCCACCCACAAGGATGCATCTTTTCTGTACAGAACTGACTATATGGAAGAAAATTGGAAGCAATTAATCACACCAAAGACAAACAAACTTGGACATAAATCATTTAGCTAACAAGAACGTGATCTGCTTCTCTACCCCCTTCCATCTCCTCATCTGCCTTCACACAGCTTGGAAGAAAGGCCTTGGCTTAAAGAGGAAATGTTGCCAGTGCATTTTATGGCTTATAAAGATAGCAGGAGGGCTTGCTTTATTTTTCTGCTTTGTATTTTTTTCCCTTGTATGACTGTAATGTGAGTAAGTCTCTGTAGATCTTCCATACTGAGACCTCCAACCATAGATAAAGAGAGCACACTCTATCCAACCACCATTAAGCATCTTTTTTCAGCCTTGTACTATTTCACCAGTGCACTGTCCATTCAGCAAGTTTTCATGCCTGAAATACCCACACTGACCCTTGAGATGTGTCAGCTAGTTTGTGTAACAAACTAGTTCTGATAACACTGTGGCTTTTATGGCCACTGTCTGCAGCCTCTCAGCTCTCATTCACATTCATCCTGCTGCACAGGAGCCTTGCATCTCTGACCTTATTCCCCACGACCTACTTGTAATACTTTAGATTTAATGGTCTTATTGTTGAGCTGCCCTTGGAGGGATCCTTATGCTTTTCCTACCAAAGTCTCCTTGAGAGAGGTGTCTTGTCAGAGCATTTGCACTTCAAAGTGCTCCAGGAGGGCCCGAGTCAGCAGCCATCTCACCAAACACAGCTTCTCAATGGAAGAGAAGCTGGATTGTGTCCTTCACAAAGGGCAGGTGCTTTAGGAAATGAGAATCAACTACAAAAGGACAGCTAAGTGATCCAGATCTCTGCTTTGCTACTCCATATTCTTTTAACAGATATGTCCAGAAAAGCCCCTAAACCAGCTGGTGCAGGAAACACCCTCCAGTTTCCAGGTGATGTGAATCCTTGAAATGGAGAAGTCACACAGCTGATTATATTCTTATCATTTGTAATGTGAAATAATGACAATTGTGATACAGACAATACCAAGAAAAGACAAACTGGAGAAACCAGCTAGCCAACACAGAAGCCTTGGAATTTGACTGTTGTAGAGTTGGAGAAGCAGGGGCACAAGTGTGAGCACAGGTACATGTATGACTAGAGAACCTTAAGTGTGCAAATAAAATATCCAACTGCAACACCTCTGTTACAAAAGAATATTCAGCCAAAGAGGAGACAAGAACTAATAATGTGTAAATTTTGTCTACACAAATGGCTGTCAAGGCTACTGGATGCTTCAACCCCCTGGAAAGATATTTAGTCAGATACATGCAGTTGTCTCCCACAGGGTGCAATCTCTGTATAAAAGGAAACTTGAATTGTTTCTGTTTATGTTTAACTAGAGAGGAAGATCTAAACTTCCTTTTCATAGCGGATATATTAGATTATATATATATATATATATATATAATAGATACATTAGATTAGGCAAATATATTAGATTTATAAGCAAGCTACATGACCCAAATGATGAGAGTCTACCCACAAACTCAGGAAACATATCTAAAATATAGCTAATGTGCCAGTGATAAGAGCCAAGTCCACCCCTATTTAAAATCCTTTTGGGGAGACCACTTTCACCCACCTTTGTACCTTGCCATGTTTGTACACCTCTGTCTGAACTAGCTCCAAGCACAGTCATGGAAGGGAAATAAGTGCATGGGGGATCTGAATCATCTGGTCTATTTTAGCTCTCTACCTTAGGGGATGAATCACCTCTTGCCTGCTTCTCTCTGGCTACACAGGAAGTCTGATTGCTTGTTCAAATGCAGATTATTATCTTGTAGATGTTTCTGTTGGAAAAGATGTGCATTATCTTTCAGAACTCTTTGATATATTGAATTGTTGTGTGAAGAGCTGAACCTATGTTTAGTTTGTGAGAGTGAAGAGGATTAACTGAGTAATGACAAGAGATTGCTGCAATGATTGGTGAAAGAAAGATTAGTCCATCCTCAGTTCCCTTATAGAGCCCAAAATGTGAAGAAGGAGTCTCTCCATGCCTGGCAAAATGAATATCGCTTACTGTGTCCCCTGCCATTCCTGTGTGGGAAGGCAAGCACAGGGTGAGTGAGGTGATGCCACCCACTGTACTCTGCATTTTCACTTCTCCTATGCCAAAACTGTTGCTGCTTATTGTGCAGACTTGCCTAGAGGCTTGGGGCTGATGAATGAACAGAATGAAGCAGCCAGCCTGTTCCTCAGGGTATTTTACAGCTCTCTGTAATAGGTCACCAGTGTAAGTCCTGTCTGTGGTGGGGAAAAGGGCTTAGAGAAGAGGAAATTTTTGTGAATAAGATCAATATCATTTAGAATAAATGGGCTGCTTGGTATATCCTGGCAAAAGCAAACAAAAAAACCCCAAAACCAAAACAAAAAAACACACATAAAAAACCAAACACACACAAAACCTCAAACAAACAAACCCACAACCAAAACCCATGAACTATTACTAGCATTTTGAAAACAAAATTTCAAGTAAAAAGTGAATCACAGAGAACGGACTTAATTATGTGTGCAAAACCTATTCAGTTTTCAAACAATCCTGAACATCAAAAAGGGCCACGTCTCCATGGTCTGAAGGGAAAAAAAAGGGAAAAAACCTAATATTAAAAATATTGTGCATGAGCAAGGGAGTCTGTTGTTTAAAAACAAAACAACCAACTAATCAAACCAAAAGCAATAATGGTAATCAACAAAGAGAGGACTGGTAATTTCAAAAGGTTCCCAAATGCCTACCAGATAAACACAGCACCATGCAATGTACTCACTATCTGAGGAGTATCCCCCAAATATATTAGACACTCCATGGAAGACCAAGAAGAGTGATAACTTGACAAAAGACAGGTGAGAAAAACTGCTATTCCTGGAGAACAGGCCTGATCCTTCTATCTGATCCACAAAACAACAATTGATAAATTCCATGGACATGAACTTATCTACTCTGAAGTGTGGAAGGAGCAATCCAGGACACAGACATGTGATGCCTTGGGCTGAGGCATTCCAAAATGTGCACATCTGCCAGCCTCCCAAAGATGCAAGGTAAGAGAAATTCAGGATAACATATATCACTTCACCTCTGAGGCTTTATCAATGACCTAGGCCTACTTTTCTGATAATCAGTTAGCTGGCTTGCTTTTGTTTTCATTAGAGTGCTTATCTCAAAAAGTAACAAAAATGAGGTGATTAGACTTTTAAGAATGGTTAATATCCAAACCTAGGTCTCTTTTTCTTCTCTTTGCATTGATTTACAAAGACAAAAGAGCAGACATTTCTTGCAGTTGCTACTAAGATCCATAAGTGTCTGAGGGGTTTTTCAAGGAATTAGTTAAAAAAGCAAGAAGTCACCTTCAGTAAAATAAATATTGTAACAAAATTTTGCAAAGTTGACAAGAATGTTGGCTCCTGCCCCTGCCCCCCATGTTATCTGTCTCTGAAGACACAGCACAAAGGAAATACAGTCAAAAAGATCAATGACCTTTGAAGAAGAAAGTCTCTGAGAACAAAGTTGAGTTGTTTTCCTGTCAGTAAATTTAGCATTCCTTTCGTGAAACACAATTTAGTCAAACTATTAAATGCAACCATAGATCTTATTAATGAAAAACTGCTAATTTAGTTTTTCTCCAATTATAGTGTAAGGTTTGGTGTAGAAGGAAAAAAAAAGCTTCTGATTTCTCCAGTCTTCCCATTGTCTGTAGTAGAAAAACAAAATGAAAAAGTTTTCTTCAGGCAAGAGAACAAGAAAACAATTATCTCCTTCTTCCCTTTTTAAATTCCCTTTCCCCTGTCTAGCTTGCCATCTCCCTTAACAGAGGGATTATTATCAGAAATAATAAAATCTATTCCCTAAGGATAAAGGATGAGTAAACCTTATGGAAGGTGAGATTCCTGAACCATTCATTTGAAAAGTCATTTAGTATTCATAACCCTTTCATTCTAATTTAAATCTGTATGGTTGGAGCCAGTTTTTACTTGGACCAGTTTAACACCTGAACAACTATGGGAAGTTTCTCCCCTGCATTGCATTTTGCACAGTGAATTATTCCTGAAAGAAATGAGTGCTAGATGCTACAGCCCTGCTCTGGGACAATTCTTCATGCACCTTGCAGGGTAAGAGATGATTATCTGCAAGACATAAAGCAGCAGAGATCCTGGGCCCTTTGCCATTTGTGGGGTTACTTCAGACTTTCAGTAGCAGCAAAACCAAGGAACTTTGGAGGGATTATTCAGATGTACAATAGAAGAATCTCCTGTGACAGAGGAAAGAATGCATATGAGCTCTACTCCTTTCTCCTCTCCTCTCCTCTCCTCTCCTCTCCTCTCCTCTCCTCTCCTCTCTCCTCTCCTCTCCTCTCCTCTCCTCTCCTCTCCTCTCCTCTCCTCTCCTCTCCTCTCCTCTCCTCTCCTCTCCTCTCCTCTCCTCTCCTCTCCTCTCCCTCAAGGCAGCCACACACAATATCTGGGGCAATCCTGTGCTCTACCCCAGCCAAATATCTCCTACTTTGAGAAGACAAAGCCTTTCACCAGGACATGGTCCTTGGCCATAGCATCACACTGCAGGGGTTTTCTGGGCTCTCAAACTATCCTTCTTCAGAGAACATTTTAATTTTTGTCTGATAAGGAGTGAAGCCTCAAGTTGAAAGGACTTCTTACAGCTCATTTACACAGGAGAAAGCTGCCAATTCTCTCAGCACAAGTACCCCAGTTTACTGTTTCCTTGTGTTTCCTTGTGTTTCCTTTCTTCCTTGAAAGAAAGATACTGAGAAAAGGTCATAATTGTCTCTGAATTCTGAAAAAGAAAAGAAAAAAAAGTAAGTAAAGTGTCCACTGATTATAAATTTTTCTGGGAAACCATTTCTGAATGCAGAGGTCTGAGATCAGAGTGAGAATATTCTAAGGCTGTTGCATCTATCATCCATCCAGGAGTCAGGAATACATCATGGCCTGTGAGGCTGCAGGTTTGGGAACAACCTGTTCACCATGGGAACTTTCAGAAGTCTCTTAGCCTGGTCACTGGTGGCTTGATGTGCAACATAACATCAGTTCCTCAGCCACTGTGGGCCTGAAAATTTAATGTGTTAATCTTCACAAACCCTTTGGATCATAGATAAAAGTTATATCCATTACCCAGGGAAAGAGCCTGCAGCAATGTGGGAACTGCAGGAAAACTACAATAAAATGGCCTAAGATAATGTCAGCTTTGTGCCTCAACGTAGTTTCAGAGTTTCTACCCCCCTAAGACAGGCAAGGAATGGTCAGGTATGTCGTGGATCATGGCGTGTTGGGTGATGTGTTCTCCTTCCTGTTTGATAAATTCTTCCCAAATTCTTCCCCTTCCCCTAACAAGACCTGGTCACTTCTTCCTCTACCTGCTTGGTGCCTTTTGCACTAAGTGGTGAAAATCAGCAATTGAGTTGTGTGTGACTGGTCTTCAACCTTTGTGGAATTTCCCATTCACTCCCATGGATTGGGGCTTTTTTGCCCCAAATCTACATGCAAAATGTCCATAATGAAAAATTTTCCAAGCAGATGCAAACCTCCTGGAGCAATGTCTAATTTTAAAGTAGACAAGAAAGTTTATTTGGATTCTATTTGTCATGTAAGGAAAGGGGAATGTTTCAGGGCCAGATTCCAAGTGTTTAGTAAAGGAAAATTATTCCAGACTCAACAGGAAGTATACTTGCTTGACACCTTCTAGGATAATAATTCCTGGCAACTATGAGATACATGAGAACCTAAATCTTTAGGAAAAAAGAATTTTTTTTACCTTGTAATTCTAGCTGCTTGGCGTACTTATTCACACATTCCCCAGCTGTACTGCATTTAACTCAATTAAAAACATAGAATGGAAGAAATTTTGACCTTGTCTTCAATCCCATATTAACAGTGTAATACCTCATTATGTAAAAAAGCACCGTTGAGAAGTTTTACATGGTCTAATATTAGAAATTGTGTTTATGAGCACTTTGCTTCAATGTGAATACAGCCCAAGTGAAGTGTGTGCTGCTTGCCTCCTGCACAGCCCTTAACCCTCCTGAAGTCTTGTACTGAGCAGGGGCACAGAAAATCCAAACCCCACAATCAACAAGCAAAACAATTACAGGAGGTGCTTTGATAAACAGCCAAGGCACTTGTCAAACCTGGTGCCTAAACAAGGAAATGGAAGTGGAAATACATCTCACAAAGGAGAATTAGCACAGTGAAAACTTCCAAAAGATGAAGCAGCACTTCCAAGAAGTGTTTTGACAGTTCTGCTAGAGAGGAGCTGCAGGAGAAAAGTGTAAGGCTGCCATTGTGGCCAGAAGCTGCTGATGAGATTGAACACCCCTTGTTCTTGGAGGGCTGCTCACAGCAGCAGGAAGGATCAGAACTGAGGTGCTGTGTTCAGCCGGTCAGCTGGCAGCCTCACAGATAAGGCTGGCTGGAAAGCAAGAAAAAAATTTTGTGAAAATGGTCAGCTTTTGACATTTCTTTTTCTTGTTCTGGAAAAGGCTTCCCAGACTTTATTGGTAAAAATATACACCAGGAGAATTTCCATAGCTGGTGCCCAGACCTGGAGGGGACTAACAGGGTTAACTGGCCCTGACAGGTGGTTTTAAGAATCCACAGCAAGAATAATCGTTTAAATGCCTTCTCTGAATGACTTGGATTTGATCTCCCAGAAGACAGCTCATCTCCAAGCTTTGTTGTCTGGAGGCAAGCAGGCAGTGTCCTGGTTTGAGTTGTCTCACATTATATAAAAAGGAAATATCAAAGCAGGACCAGAAAGGGGCTAATTATGTTTCCTGGAGAACATCTTCTCCAGATAGATGTCCCTGAAACAAACTCCTGCCTGGTCTAAGGGATTTTTATACTGTCTTTGTTGTCCTGAGTCACTCTCATGCCTCCTGATGGTTACAGGGAGTGAAGGCTCAATTTTCACAAACCAATGATTGAATCAGATGATGACAAACACAAGGAGTATTTATTGAATTAGATGATCCTTTATTACATAAAACAATGTTCCAACCATTATCTATAATCTCATTATGATTTATTATAACCTTGTAACAACACAAATAGTATCCCACCTAATGTGCACACCATGAGAACATGCACAGCTCCAGCACAAGCCCTGCTGGCACATCTGTACACCAGCTGCTCTGGGATGACAGAAACACCACTATCTCTCAGCCTCCTGGTGTGGCAACACCAGGGAAGTCATGTTCCCAGCAACTAGAGAGGTTATCTGGGCTGATGCCCTTCCCTTCTGTCTTGGTTTGGAAAGACAGGTGTCTGCTAAGGAAGGCAGAAACCTTCCCTTAAATGGAAAATGTAAACCCTTCCCAACCCCCTGAATTGCTATAAATTTTAAATTAAAGGGCTCTCAGGCAAAAAAAAATATGGAAGCAGGAAATAACAGTTCTTTAATAGGGAAGAAAATGAAAGGATAAAATAAACAATGCTGTACACTAGAACAACACTGTCAGAGTCAGAACCCAACCTGACACCCTGTGGGTCAGGGTGTTGGTGGCAGTCCCATTGGAATTGTGGCTGCAGCCCTCCTGGAGTGTCAGGTGTGGTTCTGCTGGAGCAGGGATCCTGTAGAAGGGTGCAGTCTTCCTCTGAAGATCCAGTGGAAGAAGAGGCAGCTGCTGTTCCTCTGGGAAATCCAGTGGAGAAGACATGCTGGTATTCCAAAATCTCCAGATTATATCCAGGTAGGAATGCTTGACTCCTCCCTCTGGGCAGAGCATCTCACAATGGGGTGTTATAGTTCTTATCAGTCATGCAGTGACATTCAATGGCCTGTTATCAGCAGATGTCCCCTCTCGAGGGAGAAGTGATTGTGGAAGAGATGAGGAAAATAGCCCACTTGACAAAAGACAACTGCCATACAGATGGCAAATAGAATACACCTTCCCTTCCCTTCCCTTCCCTTCCCTTCCCTTCCCTTCCCTTCCCTTCCCTTCCCTTCCCTTCCCTTCCCTTCCCTTCCCTTCCCTTCCCTTCCCTTCCCTTCCCTTCCCTTCCCTTCCCTTCCCTTCCCTTCCCTTCCCTTCCCTTCCCTTCCCTTCCCTTCCCTTCCCTTCCCTTCCCTTCCCTTCCCTTCCCTTCCCAGAAGTGTCTTCCTGGGTCTCCTTGGGGTTTTGTCCCATATTTCTTTTTATCCATAAAAAACTCATCAACTGCCATTCCTGTTTATAGCAGTGATTTCCTGCCTCGGTGTCACATGGATCACAGGCAGGTATTTGCATGTTCATCTTGCCAGAATGTTATCTAAATTTACATCAGTCTAAGGCAAGCTATTGAATTTTTTCTGTTAGTTTCAACCAAGCTCTATTAAGCTTCAGGTAATTTCTCTTTTGTGTATCAGCTGACTTGCAGTTACAGTTTACATGTTACTCCATCTTTGGCAGATTTCAAGCAATAAAGGAAGGTCTTGCATACTCCTTCAAGCTGATGAACTAAGATATTTCTGACCAAAAATAAAAATTAAAAAGAAAAAAAAAGGTGTTGAACATTTCCCAGTAAACATTTTTGTGGCATTTCTATTACAACTGGAATATAAGACTCCTCATAATTTCTTGTATAAGTACACTCAGTACCAAATCAATCCCAGCTGGTTTTAGGATTTCAAGACAGACGCTGCACTACCTAGGCCTCATAAAAGGTTTTCCACTTTCTTACACCATGGTCACTGTCATAAGGTGCCCTATGGACAAAGCAAGCAAGGCTTAGCAGCACAACCTTCCCAGCTCTGCCACCAGTTGGCAGAGCTTGAGGGCTCAGTCTTTGACTGCCATTATCCAGACACTCTCCAGCACCATCTGAGGACAGTCTGAATGAATCAAAGGGCCAAAGTAAAAGCCAGATGAGCAATGAACTAAAATCAGTGCATCTAGGGGCAGGATCTCAGGTGCTTGCAGTCAGGTGGGCTTCCCTGACAGAAGCCAAAGCTTTGAGAGGCTGGAGTTAACATCCTTTTTTAAACCTCCAGCAGGGACAGGGACAGAACTGATGATCAGCCTAGTTGGCTCAGAGTGAGTAATGACTCTACCATTTGTCTTGCTCATTGTATTTCTCCTCCCCTGTCCCCTCTTTATCTGCATTTCTTAATCCTATTAAGCTTCTCACATACCTTCTGTTACATTATTTGAGCCAAACATTCCAGATAGTTTCCCCTCATGTCTTGCCTGACCAATCCTTGGCAATGAAACTTTCAAAAATCTATGAAGCAGAAGCATGGATTCAGTGTGGAGGTATTTTTCCTCCTATAGCAGAAGTGGACTATCTGGGCATGTAACAGATATATTTAAAATGTTTGTGCTACTGTTAAGTGCAGCTTTTTCCCAAAAAAAGACAAATCAGATGTCTCCTTAAAAATTGCCATGGTACTTCTAAGGTATTTCCCAAAAAGCTTTTGATAATTTAATGGGATTTTTTAAAACATCTAGCTATTTTCAATAGTATTCATCAAATAAAAGATAGATATGTTTATCTGATTAAGTACATTTGTAACCAGTATGATCAATTTCTTACCAGCATACATACCTACTTTATATCTCAATACTTCAAAAGGTGAGCAGTCAGCTCCACTGATCAAACATGAGGATGAACCCCAGCCTTTTTGCTTATCTTGTTTCCTTACTTCAGTCAGGCACAGCATAAGAGCTTCTGATCGTTGCCCTGCTCTCATCTCCCAGTTCAGGCTGCTGATGTGACAGACAGATGTTTGGACTGCTCAGTTTGGATGCAGAAGTTGAAAGCAAAGATTCAGCCAGGAGCTGTTAGTCTAGTGGATTTACTTCTCAGTGAGATGTGAAGAACCATCTGCTTTTGGAGCAGAGATCTGCATGCTATCTCCAGCTGCTCCCCAACATCTGAGCTCTTCCCTGGCACTGTGTGCTGCTGCTCTTGCCTTTGCAAGCAGGTCAGTCCTTAGGATCCATGTGCACTGCCATGAAGTTACACTGGCCAAAGCACAGAATAATGGCAGCTTTCAAAAGAAAGACAGCTGTGTATAAGGTGTAAAGAAATAATTACATATATGTGGTGTTTTTGGGGTCCCAAGTGACAGGAAGGAGGAAGGAAGGAATCTGACTCCATGTTCTTAGAAGGATAATTTATTATTTTATGATATGATATTATATTAAAGAATGCCTCAGTAAACTATACTGAAAAATAGAGAAAAGGGTACAGGCAGAAGGCTAAAAGATAATACTGAAAAACTTGTGACTCTCTCCTCAGAGTCTGACACAGCTTGGCAGTGATTGGTCATTAAGCTGAAACAATTCACATGCTGGGTAAACAATCTCCAACCACGTTCCAAAGCAGCAAAACACAGGAGAAGCAAATGAGATAATAATGTTTTCCTTTTTCTCTGAGGCTTCTCTGCTTCCTGTGAGAAGAAATCCTGGCAAAGGGATTTTTCAGAAAATATGATTTTTCAGAAAATATGGCGACACATAGGCAAGAGGTATAAAGAAAAAATTATAAGAAATTGATTTAGAGACAATTTTTAGATTTAAAAAGTCAGGCAAATGCTCAAAGATGGGAGCTGTATCCACAACATTGTCTCCAACTTCTTCACAGGAGCCAGACTATGTACTTCCTCTCTAAAAGTCTTTGGAAAGTTCCTGGTTTTTGATATACTTTTCCACAATGAAATCAGATGAAATCACCTTACAAAAAAATACAGATTGGTTAATTTCTGAGAAGGTTGTGAAATGCCAAAAGGTTTTGTGCTATAGGTAGCATGGATTTTCATGTTCTTTTTCTAGTTTTCTAGGTGAATTTCATTTTGCTTTTTCCTGTGGAGCTGGATTGTGACGTCCTTTAGGTCTAATAGGAGGTTTTTGATAGAAGTATCTTTGTCAGATTTCTTTGTCCAGACCATTTGCTTTGTTATTCAGCTGGATTTTCTTTTCTTTTTTTTTTCCCCTCCCCCTTTTTAATTAATATGAAGCCCACTGCAACAAGAAAAGAAAACTGATCTATTTTTCCTCCCCAACTGACACAGATCCAACAGAATTATTCCCTTGCAAATCCTCCTTCCATACCATGTTTTATTCACAATTTTACCAGGTCTCATTCTTTAATAGGCCCAGCTCTGTGTGTTTCTATTTGATCATATTATGATGAAAACCAAAAAAACCTCCAGCATCTGTTTCCTCTTGCTTCCTCATCATCTTCCTTCATCAGCTACTATATCCCATAGCATAGTTTTCCTGCCACCATTTTTTCTGTCTTTTTAGTTTTTTCTTTGTCTCACTCAATGTGTTGATGTGGACCTGCTGATAGGTAATGGTGAGGTTGCTATGCCACTGTATCTTATAACTATGGCTGATTAACTGAACATTTCCCATCTTGCTCCTGCATGGCCTTTCTGTAAATGGAAATTAAATTATTCTTTAATTATGACCAGCATTTCATGCTACAAAGCACCAGGCACCCTTTCTCTCTCTTTGCAATAATCCAAATTACATGCCACTGTTAAGGTACCGGGGTCCTGAGTGCACAGGGACAGACTGTTTAGATATTTCCAATTTGGAGTGAAGAGTCCTGCTTGCTAATGTTAAGTACATGCCATGAACAGTAACATACAAACATGAGCAGATGATGAAATAATGCTTTAATGTGACTGATCATTAAGTACAAAAAAAGCAGTGAAAATGGCTCACAGTACAGGACACAAAATGAAAACCTACAGCAGTGAAGCTTCTCAGAGTTTTGCCCACTCCCCTGCTCCTCCATTCTTCTATGAAAATGCTGCCATTGAAAATGTTTCCACCCAGGCAATTGCTCTTGGTTTTAGAGGTTGTACTGCATGGTGTGAGGAGCAGTCTGAGACCTGGACTCAGAGTGTCAGAATTTGGTTCTGCACTCTTTTAGTTTAAAACTATTACCCCTTGTCCTACTGCTACAAGTCCCAAGTGCTGCTAAAGCAATCCTTGGGAAGGGGATAGAGAAAATCCTCCTGGTAATTATATCCAAACATATGAAGCACATTGTGGTTGTGAGTAGTCAGCATGGATTTTTGAAGAAGTCATGTGTAATCAAGCTAATAACTTTCTATAATGAGATGGCTGTTTCAGTGGATGAGGGGAGAGCAGTGGATGTTGTTTACTGTGACTTTAGCAAAGATTTCAATGCTGTCTTTTGTAATGTCCTCATAGAAAAACTGATCAAGTAAGGAGGAGATAAATAGACAGGGAGGTGGACTGAGCTCTGGCTGAACTGCTGTGTGCAAAGTGCTGTGGCCAGTGGCACAAAAAGAAGCTGGAGGCCAGACACTACTGAAGTAGCCTGAGGAACTGATACAGAGGCCTGTAGAGTTCAACATCTTTATTAATTACCTGGATGATGGGACAGAATGCACCCTTTGCAAATCTGGAGCTGGTACAAATCTGGGAAGAGAAACTGATAGTCCAGAGCCTGCATTGCCTTCAGATGGATCCATTGAGGCTGAAGATACAGGAACCTCATAAACTATGACAAAGGGAAATGTGAAGTGCTTCAATCCAAGCAAAGCAAGGGGGGGTGATGCTTCCCCTCTACTCAGCCCATCAGGAATGCTGTGTGCAGTGCTAGGCTGCCCAGCAGAGGACAGATATGGAAACACTGGAGCAGGTCCAGAGAATGTCCATCAAGATGGTTTTTGGAGCGTATTGACATACAAGGAGAGGCTGGGAAAGAAGGCTCAGGGAGAAAAATAATCCATGTGTATAAATATGTGCAATCCAGATCCTTTTCAGTCATGCCCAGTGATGAGGCAAGAGGCAATGGGCACAAACTGAAATGTGTGGTTATTAATTCTTGTGGTGTTGTTGTGGGTCCTAGGACCAGGTGAGAGATGAGAATTGACTCCAAGTTCTCAGAAAGCTGATTTATGATATGATATGATATGATATGATATGATATGATATGAAAATGATATACTAAAACTATACTAAAGAAAAAGGAGACATCAGAAGGCTAGGAAAGAATGATAATAAAAAACTCATGACTGACCAGAGTCTCGATAAAGCTGGATTGGTCATTAAGTAAAAACAATTCACATGGAGCCAAGCAAAGAAGTACCTGTTGGTAAGCAACCTCCAAACCACATTCCAAGCAATCAGATAATTATTGTTTACATTTAATTTCTGAGGCTTCTCAGCTTTTCAGGAGAAAAATCCCGGCAAAGGGATTTTTCATAAATATGACAGTGACATTAATGAAATGCAGGAAATATCATTTAAACATAAGAAAGAAAACACGTTTTCATTATGAGGGTGATCACACACTGGGAACAGGTTTCCCAGAGTGGTTATGGAGCCTGCATCCTTGGAGACACTTCAAACACTTTCTGGACATAGCCCCAAGCCAACCTGTGAGTGCTGACCCTGTCTGGAGAAAGGTGAGGTTGAGCTACATGATGTTTACAGATCCTTTCAATCTCAGCAATTCTGTGGAAATTCCCTCTCTTACCCTATGCTACAAAGCATTTCTTTACAGAGTGTGAAGGAGTTATAACTTCCTTAAAAACCTCTCTAAGCCATTGTCTCAGTAAGAAAAGTAAGTTCCAGTCTAACTACCTTCAGACAGTCCAGCCTACAGACAGGAGCAAGTATCCAGGTGCCTGCTGCTTCCTGCACCTTCAGACAGTCCAGCCTACAGACAGGAGCAAGTATCCAGGTGCCTGCTGCTTCCTGGGCAAAGAGTCAGAATAAGGGTCTGCTACCTTAGGAATAAAACAGAGAAAAAAACCACACTGACTAATATCTCTTAGTGGAGAAGGCCTTAGGGCTGTTGTTTGCTGGCCTGTGAGGCAATTAAACTTTGTTGATTTCTTGAGGCTTGCACTGGAATGGTCATGATTGTAAATGTCCAAAGCTACTATGAAGGTGAGATTATCTGCCTGCTTGTCTTCTGGCTTTTTTTTTTTTTTTAAAGCCATGTCTTCATGGCTAGATTTCAGACAAGAGTGCCAACACAGAGAACATGGTATGAGACCTTCTCCAAGATCCCTGGAGAAGGTGCTCCTCCTCTCTTTTGAGGTTCCTCTCTTATGTTTGTGTGGACACTTTTAATTTGTTTCCCTCTCTGCCAGTTCTCTGCACTCAGCTCCTGAATCTTTTGACTTTTTCCACTTAAATTAGAAAGAATGGGAGTGTTCCTCTTGGGAGGAAAAAGCTGAAAACTCTTGAGAATCAACTTTTCTGTCTTTATTAAGTTGTAGTGAAAGCTTTTAAACACAACTTGTGAAAAACTTTTTTTTTTTTCTTTTTTATCAATTGCTTCATACTGAAGGGATTTCTCGATTAAAGAAGAAGCTGGGGAGCTAAACGCTGTGCGGAAGCCACAGACCACTCACTGCTGCTCCAAAGCAACAGATGCTAGGAGAGGGGAGCATCCTCCAGCACCTGGTCTCACTATGATAAGGTAAAAATGTTTGAGGAAACACTCAATGTGAGCTTTAGCAAGGAAAATTTCAGGAGAAGGAGAGGAAGATGAATTAAAAATGTATAAAACCTGTGAACCCAAAATATTTGGGTTGCTGTTTACTGTCATTAAGATGTGTACTATTTACAGCCTATATTCTCACATCCAGGGATTTGTTTGATTACACTTACAGCCTTAACAATTTTTCTGTGCAGAAATTGTTTGGGCTATTCTATAATAATGATTTCATAATGCTACCGAATTTAAATTATCTCAAAGAATCTTGTTCGTGCTTTTCTATAAGGTAGACCCAGTAAGAGCCATAAACATTTTACTGACTCAAAAAAACAGGGAGAGTGAAATGCAACAGTAAATTCAAGGTGATGGAACATGTTTGCAGCAGAGTAAGTAATTTGACTTTTCTGTTTACTCTGTGAGGATGTATGTGCTTCCAAAAGTCAAATTATAGCTAGAAAAAGTCTATGAGATTTATTGTATTGCACCTGACCAGAGTTCATCCAGCTGCATGTGGTGCCTTCTAATTTGATGTATGAAATTAATGAAACAGAAACAAGGTCATTTCAAATCAAACAGACTCATCTTCTCTGCACAGAAAAGAATGCTACATCTAATCTAAAAAGCAGGATTGCTAGCAAGTGGCTGGAGCCTGAGTATGTGTAGGCAACGAACAGACTGCAATTAGCTGAAGGGGAAAGCAGTAAAAAAAATAAAAAGGCAAACCCAACTTTTTCAATGCTTTCAAATGATTACTATAACAATCTGGAAATGATCAGCATGATGTTTGCACCATTAACAAAACACATAATTCCAGTTCTGTAATGTTAAACGCAGTGCCAAGAAGAAAATTTTGTGCCAAACTTTCTATAACACCTGGTGTTAGGAAAATATGCTTTCTATTTCTCTGCTCTTTTATTAAAAGCAGATATTGCTGGTCTCATTCTCTTGAAAATGTGTAATCCTTTCAGCTCTGCATGAGCATTGCATCCTTTTAGGAAGAAATGCTCAGTACACATAGCCAAACTCCATCACTAATCAAGCGCTTCCTCTAAACCAGAGATGACCTCAAGGTGATTCCCATTCCACTGGCTGTGAAAATCACCTCACTCGTGTCAGGATGTGTGACCTTGGGTCCTGCTGAGGTGTAATTTCTCATGCACAGTTAGCTTGGTTTGGTTTAACTCCTCTCACTGGACAAGGGCATTGACACTCATGTGAAACAGGCCCTGATCTAACTGCTGGCCTAAATTCAGCACTCAGAAACAGGAAAGTTCAGAACAACACCTCTTCATTTATTCATGTGTCCTCATCATTCTGCTCTCAGCCAGAACCAAAACCTGTGCTCTTAAGGAGCTAATATCCTTAGTATCCCATTTTTACATAACCATTTCCAGCAGCACACCTTCAAACACTACCTAAAGTAGTTCAGGTCTACCAGGACCTCTTCTAGATGCAGAAATACAGATCTGTGGGCAGGAAATTATGTGCATAAGATCTCACAGTTACACAATCTTGAGCAAGCCACTACTCTCTAAGCAGAGATCTGTTTAATACTATACCATAACACAGTTGTGGTAGGCTGCTGCCTGCTGCCCACCCAGACACTCTCTCACTCCCCCTACTCAACAGACCAGATGAAGAAAATAGGATGGAAAAAGTCTTGGGTGAAGATAAAGACAGGGATATCCCTCAGCAGTTGCCATCATGGGCAGAACAGACATGACTTGGGGAAAATAAATTTATTCTATTGCAAATTAAAATATCTTTTGACAGTGAGAAACCACAAGCTCCTGCTCCATTTTAATTCTTCACTCCTGACTCCTTTGCTTTGAAGGGGAGACAGACCTGTACTTTATGTTTCTGTTGTCAGACACTCACAGTATTTTGGCTGAGGAAGCCCTGAGGCACAAACAACCCTGTCTGCTTCAGGGCCAGACCCAGACTTCTAAACACAGGCTCTTCCTACTGAAAACTACATTTGAAATGAAAGCTGATGGTATAACTTCTTGTTGGGGTAACAGCAACCTTTGCACTCTGGATTTGTCTTGTGATGGGAATGCCACAGCTGTTGGACTGAGGGATCCAGGGATTTCTGACTTGGCCATCCATAGGTGAGGCTGCTGCCGTTGCAGCCTGTAGGTCCAGGAAGGATGAGCAGGTGTCAAAGATGTCAACCTACACTAAGCAGATAAGAGGCCAAGCACGATAACAAAGAGCAGGATTTTAGCCTATGTCCACACAGAAACCAACACCACTCACACAGGCATGGGAAACACAGAAGTCTCTATTCTGCTTCCCCTTTTCAGATGACCAAGTCTGTGACAGTGTTCACAAGGGTTCTTGGATGAGGGAAGAGACGAGGATCTGACTCCATGTTTCAGAAGGCTTGATTTATTATTTTATGATATATATTACATTAAAACTATACTAGAAGAATAGAAGAAAAAGTTTCATCAGAAGGCTAGCTAAGCTAAGAATAGAAAGGAATGATAGCAAAGGCTTGTAGCTCAGGCTCTG
Organism: Zonotrichia leucophrys gambelii; assembly: GCF_028769735.1. Taxonomy (NCBI): domain Eukaryota; kingdom Metazoa; phylum Chordata; class Aves; order Passeriformes; family Passerellidae; genus Zonotrichia; species Zonotrichia leucophrys. Next base: position 146,393,391 of record NC_088171.1, read on the forward strand.
TGTCCAAGCCAGCTAGGCTGTGATTGGCCATTAATTACAAACAACTCTGTGAGACCAATCACAGATGCACCTGTTGCATTCCACAGCAGCAGATAACCATTGATTACATTTTGTTCCTGAGGCCTCTCAGCTTCTCAGGAGAAAAAATCCTAAGGAAAGGATTTTTCATAAAAAGATGTCTGTGGCACAAGTCTGAGGTTCACTAACAGACACACGCACATTTAAATCTCTAGTATCTCATTGCAAACCCCAGGTTCCTTGCTCAGCCACCAGCTCTAAGCTTGGGTCTTTTCAGCTGTGAGCTGCCCAGTTCAGCTTGAAGTTCATGTGTGAGTCACATGGAAAGTGAGGTCACACCTCAGTAAATTTGAAGATGCCACCAAGCTATCAGGTGCCACTGACATACCTGAGGGAAGGGATGGCATCCAGAGGGACCTGGACAAGCTGGAGAAGTGGCTCCATGAGAACTTCCCAAGGTTTAACAAGAGCAAGTACAAGGTGCAGTGCCTGGGTCCAGGCAATTCCCAGTGTCAATCCAGGCTGGGGGAGGATGAGCAGATGAGGAGCAGCCCTGAACAGAAGGAACTGGGGAACAGGAGGCTGGTCATGAACTGGCAATGAGCACTCACAGCCCAGAACCAAATCCAGAGCCCTGTGGGCAGCAGGTGAGGGGGATTCTGCCCCTCTGCTCTGCTCAGACCCCACCTGCAGCGCTGCATCCAGCTCTGGGGTCCACAGCACCTCTTGAAGCAGGGCCATGCAGGTGATCAGAAGGTGGAACACCTCTCACAGGGAGATTGTCTGAGGTGTGGGGATACATGGCCACACCTTCCAGTGCCTAAAGGGAGTTTATAAAAAATATGGGGGCAGAGAATCTAGCAGAGCCTGTTGTGACAGAACAAGGGGAAAAGGCTTTAAACAAAAAAAGGGCAGACTCAGACTAGTTATTAGATGTCACCATGTTCTTCTAAGTTCTTCTAAGCCTTCTGATGATTGCATTTTTGTAATGGAGTTTCTCACGCACTTTTCATGTAAATAATGATTGTTTTGCATTCCTTTCTGAAGGAGGAGAGAATTGACAGACTGTTACTGTTAGTTTGACCAATGTAGTTAGAGAGGTAGCAATTTCATCCTCCAATCCATGGTCACTTTTAAAAGTCTGTAAATATTAGAGTTCAGAAATAAACTACCCTCTTTTTACTTTAGACATATCAGGATGTACATGTCGTACATTTCATGTCCTATTGTGACAATTAGAAGAAATTTGAAATTTTTTACAAAGAGGCTGTTAAAACACTAGATCAGGTTGCCAAGAGACTTAACCCTAGAAACATCCACGGCCAGGTTTAAAAGGGGTTTTAGCAACACTATTGGAAGGTGTACCAGTATGTGGCAGTAGGGTTGGACTAGCTGATTTTTACAGGTCTTTTCCAACCCAAACTATTCTGTGACTATATGAAAATGGGAATAGGATTTAATGAGAAGAAAGCACAGACTGCAGTTTTCAATTTGTCATGCTTTTTCCACCCCAATCTATTTTGATCCCTTCCTTTCTCACATTTAACCCTTCCTCCAATTATGCCGTAATAATTTTCATGTGTCCTCAAGATTCCCTCAAAGCATTCTATAAGCAGCTTTACACAGCCCTACAAGTTTCACCAGCTATCCCATAATCAGTTTTCTTTTTCCTGTGATGCACGTGGGAAACAGATTTCCTCCCTTCTTGATCAGCCACAAAATTCTGGTTGAGCCCTCTAAAGGCTTTAGTCATCTGCTCAGTGGCCCCTCAGCTAAAGACCTGGAGGCTCAGGATTTTGCTGGTGTCTATTATCTTGTTTTCCTTAGGGCTTGTGTATTTAGGTGTTTAATTTATTCTTTTTCCTGTCTCTTATCTGTATCTGTTATCTTTGTCTCTTATGCTGATAACTGTTAACCAGATGTCCTTAGATTCCACTATCTTTTCATCGGTCAGGGCTTGGATTGAAGAGTTGGAATTAAAAACACAGAAAGGGCAGAGCAGACCCTAGCATTCTAAAGGCTTCTGCTCCAGGGGCTCAGATCAACATCTGAATCCCAAATTTCAGTTTACAAGAGGTGTCAAGCCTCCTTCCTCTCTGTGTTTACCAGTTATTTATAAACATCACGGCAAAGACCAAGGCTACGTGGCAATGAATGTGCTGTGAATTTGGTCTGCTATGAGCTGAAGAAATTTTAGTAAGAGCTAGTCCTGATCTCATGGCATTGACAACAAAATTACACAATAACAAAATAATAGTGTTTCTGCTTTATGGCTAGGGGTCTGGGACACAGATACTAAATGGGTAATCCTAAATCACACAGGAATTCTGTGACAGATTGAGAATTGGACCTTTCTTCCTTTCTCAAGTCTCAATCTAGTAATGGAGACACATAAAAAAATCACAAAATTCACCTTTGGAACTTTTAGCAAATACATAGGTACCGAGCTAAAAGATGAAACCAGCGCTCTTTCCAAGATGCTCCTCAGCTTCCCTTAAGGTTTACCAAGATTTTGTTATTCTTAGAGTCCAAAAGGGTCTTCAAAACTTCCACTGATGGGCAAATCCTTCTCCTTGTTCCTAGAACAGACCTAGGAGTAGTTTTGCATGACTTTATGCTCCAGTGAGAAGGTCTCATCCAACCCTAATTCAGTAAGACAGACAGAAAGCGTCAGAGGAAAGAAATAAAGAGCATAACTGGAAAATCCTGATGTAGATTGCACAGCACAATTGTGTGTTCCTGTGTCCTTAGATTCAGTTCACAGCAATACAAAAACTGTGGGTAAGAAAGCAAAATTCTAGTGGATTCCCAAACAAACTGCTTGGGAAGTCACTGCCACTAATTGTGATGTAATCCACACAATCCAAGGTGATTTTTTCAGAGATTTCCATCCTATCAATGATTCCACATGAACTTTTTGTGAAATATAAATGTTGCTGCTAATCTGTATTTTTGTTTTGTTGATTGTAAAACATTAAAAAGACACAACAACAATTGGTTACAATACATTAAAAAAGATGTTAAAAAATGTTGGAACAGTCTTGTTTGTTGCTAAGTCATTATTCCTGAATACATGTTGGCAAAGTCAATGCAAGCAGCAAACCCAGATTTGGCTTGAGTTTCTAAAATCCTAAAATAATTTTCTTGTTGAAGAACTGTTGGATAGAAACTTTTGATTTTAATGGTGCCTGGATTGGAGGTTTCTGAATTAGAAGTTGTTTTATCTGAAGAAGGGGAAGTGAGTCAGAAGAAAGGAGCAGCAGTGATAATATGTAATGAACAGACTGCAACCTCCATTCCCTGTTGCCCTGTTCTTAAGGTGAAGAAGAAATCTTTGGGAATCTATTTTACCCAAACACTAGAAATACTAGAAGACTACAGATATTCTGACAATGTAGTCATTTTCATTTCTCTTTAAACATTTTTTTTTTGTATTATCTTATTTTTTAAATTATCCATATTTGACAAATTTGTTTTGGTGATTTTCTAAAATCTGTATAATCATAATATTTGGCACAATATATTTAAAGACAGGTGCATGCTCACTTATATGTGCAGGAAGTTTTCCCTTTCAAAGTCCACAATAAAAATCCAAAATTTAACTGTAGTTTATCAGGAAAAAAAATATTCAAATTGGAAATAACCTTTCCACAAAATTTAAAAAATAATAAAAATATCATTTTTTAAGTCAATCAGTTAATCCTAAAATTTCAGTATGATACTCCTGAACAAAGTAAAAACCACACAAAAAAAATGAAAAAAATTAGTTTGTAATGAAGGAATAAACATCTTGGTGGAAATATTTGATTATTGTTTCATGCCCTAACTGCTGTTCTCATTTTTGCAGGTGCAGGTGCTGCTGTTATCAGTTAGTAGCTGGTTTATGGCTAAAATGCTTTAGTTTATCCCATTAGGCATGGATAAGAACTGTTATCAACTCAGAGGCAGGCCCTAACTCAAATTTCAGGCATCTACCTGTAGTTATCTGTAGTGGGTGACTAAGCTGCAGGCATCAAAAAGGAAAATGGAATTGATAACTCCAGTATGAAACCAGCTGGGAGATACTTTAACCTGGTTTGATCAATGTGTTCCAAAACCAGCCTTGTTTTTTGAATGAAATGTTCGTTTTTGACTGTAAAGGAAGCTGAATCGAGTCTCCCATTCTGTTTCCAGACCAGAGCAGAGACCCTTCTCTTCAGACAGATCTTCTGAGTGCATTTAGAGATCTGCAACAGAGTGGGTTGATTGCACTTGATTACATTTCCATACTTTAAAATCAAACTTGGAGCGTGCCCTGGTTTGAGACATCACTCCTTCAATATAACTGTATCCAGGACATTTATATACTGTCCCAAGAAATGTAAGTCATTCCCTTTCCTGTCCTTATTTTTTTTTCCTAGTGACAAATGACAAGAAACCAGAGCCAACACCTGCTTTTGCAGAATTTAGGACATGCTCATCCTTTCTGCTCCGTTCCTGTCTGTTTTGGCGCAAACAAACCATGAGCAGGACCAGCTCTCATCCAGGAGTGCTTTTACTCATTAACCCTGGGGTAAATAAATGGATTCATGCTGACAAGGGTAGGGAAAAATGAGGTCTTTCTTCATACTAAATCTTTAGTTTTCAGCTTGAAAATGTTTTCTTTACCTGTTGACCCCTCATAGTTTTTCAGTTACTCAAGGTAAAAGTAAAATAAAGAATAAAAAATGTCATTTTTTGTTGCTTGGGGAAATTTAAAACCCAGCTTAATTCTGAAGCTGTGGTTCATGTCCAGAGCTCTTTGATAATAGAGTCTATAATCGAGGGAATTGCTTAATTCTGTTCAGTTTGCTCATCTCCACTCACACTCATAATGAGTTCCGGAATAAATTAAATGATAATTAATTGTGTGACATTTCAGACCACGTGTTGTGGATTTTAGAGTTGAGATTTCCTGATGGAATCCAATCCATGGGTTTAGTTTCTCCTTGTTTACTATAACAGTTTTCCAAGCTTTTTCATACTGAAGAGCTTGCACTGTGGTTCCATGCATAATAATCAGATCAGGGTAAGGTTACATAACAAGAAAGAACTTCACTTTCATCCTCTCTTGGTAATAGATGAGCAAGTCAGACAGGAAATCAGTCTGCTTTCAAACAGGGTATATTAAAAAATTTATGATGCAACGATATCTTGTACTCCCTGGGTTTAGAGGAAAAAACGTGGTTTGATAAAGAGGCATCCTATACCCAAAGCAAAATGGTAACACAATTGCAAGTGTACAACATGAAAAAAAACCAGTGACAATAGCAACACTGCCATTAATCATTCTGTTGAGGACAGCTATTTATCAAGAGATGAATCTCTCAGCAGCTATGGCTCACATGGCTTGAACTTAAAGAACCCTGGATGATCCTTGAAGGATAAAGGAAATGTTAAATTTTCACACAAGTAACACAGCCTTTGCTTTCCTGGGTCAGGAGAAAAATATGTAATCACCATTCAGGCCAAACGACAGAAGAAGCAGCAGGACAATAAAGAAGAAAGGTCTCTCTCAGCTTCCCTTACAATTCTCTAAAATACAAATGTCCCAAGGAGGAATGACTCTTCATGGAGAAGAGGACCTGATTGCAGCCCTTCTAACAGTGGTCTTGTGCTGGTTTTTTCAGGGATAGAGATTGTTTTCTGTGACAACCCAGACCATAGGGCACCATGTTCAGCACATAAAGCTGGGGGAAAAAGGAAAGGGGGATGTTCACAGTGATGGTGTTTGTCTTCCCCAGCCCTGGTTGGGTGTAATGGATCCCTGCTGAACAACTGCCTGCCCTTGGAAGGGATGAATTCATTCCTTGTGTTGCTTTGTTTGTGTGCACAGACTTTAGTTTGCCTTTTGAACTTAGCCCATGAGTTTTCTCACCTTTATTCCTCTGATTCTCTCCCTCTCCCTCACCAGGCAGGGAGTGTCTGTGTAGGGCTGGGCTGCACTGGAGTTAAACCACGGTGGGCATTCTTCACACAGGGCCGTTGCAGAGCAGTCCTAAGGCAAAGAAGAGACATTCCCAGGACATTCACCCCTTTCCAGGTGGGCAGGAGTTGGATTAACAGGCATGGGGCCCAACTCATCTTCTCAGAACCAGCCCTAAGCTTCCTACAAATCAGAAGCATCAAAGGAGGGCTACAGAGGTTGCTGCCTGAGAAAACCTTCCTGGCAGAGGTGGCAGCTCAAAGTCAGCACCAGCCCTGAGGGCTGGAGCTTCCTCTGCTGCTGATATTACTGAGGGGAGACTCTCCTGTGTGGGTAATTGTGTGGGCACAGTTTCCCACTGAGGAGGGGCAGTAGGGAAATGCTTGTGGTGCCCGCACATCCATTTCTGCATCTGGTATTCAGGACACTGATTCCCCTGGCTTCAGTGAGGGAAAGAAGACACACTGTGTGCTGAGGGAAGTTTGCCCTGCTGGCATTGTAGCTTTCCATCTGTTCAGCAGGCAGACTGAAAACTTCGATGTCAAGAGCAGTGACATTAACAAAAAAGTGTACTTTTTCCTCTCTTTTTTCAGAAAAAAATCCCATAAAATTAAGAGAATCAGAAAGAAGTGGATAAAAGTGCATAACTTTCCACAGGCACTTCTCCTCTGAAGAGAGAAAACAGTCTGGGAGGATGCTGAGTTGAAAGAATTCAAGAGTGAACATGTCAGTTAACAGTGATTTGGCTTGAATGATGCCTTCCCAGAGGAAAGAGGTAACTCATAAAACTTTCCTTCTGGAAGCTCTCAGATTCCAGCTAATTAATTGCACTGAGGTATCTTTTAAACTAGAGGTGTGCCAAGGCAGATCCAGTTGCTTCTGAATCACTGTTGCCAAGACTTTTTATTATTACTTTAAAGACCATCTCCAACATATATCAATGCAAAAATCCTTGGCAGTATAAAGATAACACAGAAATGCAGCAGTTTATTTATAAGAAATAGTATCTCAATAAAGATAAAATGGGGAGGAAGCACAGAAAACCACAGCTTGCTATGAAGCTTTTGAACTTGACCACCTTGGATAAAGGTTTGTGCCTTGCAGGCTCAGGGGCTGGAGAGCACTGCAGCTGCTTTGCCAGGTGAACAATTTGGGGTGAATTTTTGGTGAACACATCCTTCCCCTCTTTAAATCTATCCCTGTACAGTGTTCTGTCCTTACAACCACACTGACCTGGCTAGGAGAGTGTTGTTTTTTCCTGCACCTTATTTCCCTGCCATGACACCCCATGTACTGGGATTTGTCCTCTAGTGAATGTTCTTGCTTTGGTTGTGCACTCCTGGGGTTTGCAATGCAGCCTGGGCACAAGAGTGCACTGACTGAGCAGGAGGGAGCTCTGTGGGCTCCAGGAGTCACACTGGGGCTGGGAGATGCTGCTCCAAAGATCACTGGAGTCTCTTTCCATGCAAAATGCAAACTGATGTGTTTGACTTTGCTCTCTCATGGCAATTCCCCCAAATGCACCAGCTGACTTGTGCTTCTTGCAAAGTAAATAAAGAAATTCTCCACAATAACCTTCAGCTTTATTCCTGGTCACAAATCTGGCAGAGGTGGGACACACTGTTATCCTAAACTAATAAAAAAGATAATCTCATTACAGTTTATTAATGCCAGTTAAGAGAGGTGCATAGACAAGGACATTCCCTTTTTAACTAGCAATAGCATGGGATGACAAAACCCTCACAGAGAATCCTGCCAAAGCAAACAAAAGTCCATATTGCTGTTTGTTTCTTTTTGTTTCTCACTGCTATTTTAACCTGTGATAAGACCACAGCTTTTCTCATGACCTAGATTAACCCTTTCCAGATGTCTGGATCATACAGAGGATGTTCAAATACAAGGCTGACAGCTAACCTCAGAAAAACCTTGATGAACACCTTGTTATTCAATACTGAGAGATGAACAGGAAAGATTGAGGTCTGTGGCAAACAATTTTGTTTTGACACTGTATTCCTCTCCAAAACAAGGAAAACTAAGGGGGAAAAAAAGTGCACAATGACCTAAATAACCTGTATTTTATTATGCTTAAACATGAAAAACAAAGTGGAATGTCCATGTTTATATCCCTGAGCCCCACAGAGCCACAGATGGAGGTTGCCACTTTGAATTTTTAAATGAACCTTGTTCCCCAAAAAGTGCAGAGGAATAATAGGTAGCAGAAAACTTGCTCAACTATTAATGGTGCCACTCTGTTAGAAAGGTGTAGGAAAAAGAGATAATAATGATTATCACAAAGTGGGAGAATGAGGTGGAAAAATAAACTACAATTTCAAAGCCATAAAAGCACTTGGGAGGCAGTTTTTCATCCACCTTTTTCTGTGTCTGACTTTTGCACATAAGAGCAGAGAGCTCTCAATAGAAAGACAGTTTGAAAAGATTGATGAGAGCTAACAGGACCTGAATCTTCTTTTACAAATGACTGTGCATTTTGATTTAATATTCAGGCTTATTAAATGCAAAAAGTGTAAAACTCACAGTTCTGATTCAAGACAGAGACCAGAAAAATGGCACTGCAAGAGGTCTGAGGCAGGGACTGTACAGCTGGGGGTGGTTGCTCACCACGACCTTCCACACTCACACTCTTTCCTGAGGTCGGTGCCTTCTTGGGGGACATCTAAAGGGGCTGCCTCACCTGCTTAATTACCAGAGTTCATAAAGTAATCAGAGTCCTGATTTACATTAAAACACCAATTTATAATCTGCAGAGGTTTGGCAGCTGTTGCAAGAACAGACAATGCCATTCTGCAGATTTATTTTTAAAAGGGAATCAAAATGGCAACTGGGGTAAGGAAATACCACTAGTGTCCAGAGTTAAGGTGAATTCCTTCATAAAAAGAGGACAGAAATTTGCCCTTGTTCAAGGTACTTAAATGAGTGCTTACATTAAAGATGTGCTTAAACTTCATTGATTATAATAGAGTTTAAAAGTATACTTAAATATTAGCATAAGTGTACATGATTTCACAAAAGTTTGCAGTCTTGACTCAGAGTCCAAGCTAACTCAGATAATCAGCTCATCCTGAATTCACAGAAGTCAAAATTACATTTTTTATTGTTACTAATAAAGGGGACCAAATTTGTATGATGTAAATGCTGCATAAGTTCTCCCAAAAGTTCATTCCTCCTATGGGATATACATTTTTTGATAAAGGATGAAGTCTGATATGTTGCATCATCTGTCTACAATCATGATAAGATGATGCTTTGCAAATGAAACAAGTGCTTAAGATTTTACTTAATTAGCAAGTTCTGAGTTTGAACATTGTCTCAGGGATCCCATGATCAGTGAATTGCATCATGGTGGTAAATTTACAGTAGATCTTTAGAGGTTTAAGCCACAGCACATGCCAGCAGCAAGTTCAGCCCCTGAGCAGGTGTGTCTGTGCACAGCTGGGCTCACAGGCACGTTTGTAAACAGAGCCTGATCCAGCCAGCTCCTGTTCAACATTCTGGAACTTCAGGGCAAAGGAGAGCCCTGAGCCCTCAAGCACCAGCCCAAGTGACTTCTTTTTGCAGCATATTCAATAAATATGCAGCATCACCTTGCAGAACTACTGCACAAAGGCTTTCAACAAGAGACCTTCTGCAGATTGTTGTGACAGCAGCATCTGTTTACTGGAGCTGCTTAAGTGAGAGTAGCATAGCTGTGTGCTTCTCCTTCTTCCACCTTGGGGCATGTCCAGTTTGTTATCTGAATGAATTCAGACCCATTTTCTGACAAATCCATGGAGTTTTAGCTAGTCCCTAAATTTTCCAATCATTTCTATTTGCTTCTTATTTTAACATCTCAGTGATTCCTTAGTTCCCTCTGACTCTGAAGTGCTCATACTGAGCTCTCTCCTTTAATCTATTTTCCTGGGAGTTATTTATATCTATATTAGGGTTTATAACACTGCAGGCAGTCTCTTCAGTCTGCCTAGCAGAATTGCCATAGCAAATTTTGAGAGTATCTCACCAATATCGATAGCAAATTCTCTTTGTGAGTCTTCTGAAATCAAAGCTCTAGCTGAGGGTCAAAAGGAGGTGTGCTTTCTGATCTTTGCTAAAATTCCTGCTAGGCTCAGGGATCTAAGAGGGTGGTCATCTCTGGTGTGGCACTTACAAACTGAAAATATTATGAGACTTGCTCTTTAGGCACAACTGACCAGAGACTGTGTCTCAATTTCCAAAGCTGGGAATTTTTAGCACATTTTCCAAGCCTTGGTCCCAGGCCTTGATCATCTGCAAGTGAAGTTCTATCCTTGTGAGAGGGATGTGTGCCTTGAAGGCTGATCTGAGTGGGGTGGGAGTTCTTGACTGGTTTAAGAGTTAGGTCTGATCATCCAGGCTTTGACTTTGTACAGACTGAAAGTAATAAGGAAGTTACCCCTGAGAATGATTTTCTAGTGGATACCTAAACTACAGGAAGACAAATGGCTGCATTCTTATACCAGTGAGAAATGGTCCTTCTATTTTCCCTCCAGAAAGTGAAGGCAATCATAGTAACAAGCACTTAGATCAGGGCTGCCAGCAATCTCCTTGTCCTTTCCAGGTCCGTGTGCCTGGCCTGATGGGCTGGGCTTTGTACACAGTCATCATCCTATTATGCATGAAAGCAGGTGTGGATTTTGCAGCACTAAAGGGTTTGAGGTCCAGAGCTCATCTGTTAGATCAGGAAAAAACGCAGTGTAGTCTCTCAGTCCCCAGCAGACATGGGGCTGCAGTGTTTGACAAGCATCTTTTGTGCACCACAGCAATTTCCTTGTGATTTTCTCACTTGAATTCCCAGCCTATTGTAACAGCTGCCTTACAGGAGGAATGACTCGGCCCTGAGGTCTCCTGTGACCACTCCTTCTCACATTGCACTTCTGCTCCCTCCCTTTGGGAAGGGAGTTACACTGGCTGCAGCTTTTATCTTCATTCCTATTCAGGCTTTAGCAGCTCCCCTTTGATGCTCCCTGCCATCTCTCTCTTTCTTGCTGTGCTTTGATGGCTCTCTACTGCAGGCACAAGTGAGATCATGCTGTGATGATCTCCCTCAAAGCAGAGCCTTGCTGGTGGCAGGTGCCTGTGCAGTGGAGGCTGGCAGGGTTCTGCTGCAGGGAGACAAAAGCTCCTCTCTGCCTTTTCACATTCATCCCCTCCTGGGATTCACAAGGGCACCCCTCTTGACCAGAAATGTCAAACCACAGTTTGAAGCTGGCAGCAGATAAACTCTGACAGGGTTCAAATCTACAAGCCCTAAGAGCAGTGGCTTGCATTGATGTGCTTCCTAAAGGTCTGCATCTGCATCAGGAGTGCTGCTGATCTTTTGCTTAAAGGTTTGGTTTTTAAAAAGGTACCATGGTGAAACACAGGGAGGGAGCATTATCCCATTTCTGAGATCCTGAAATTCTTAATGCCTAAATGGATTATCTCTTTTCCTAAGAGATGAAACATTTTTTAAAAATAATGGAGCTTCTACAATTATATGCAGAAAAACAAAATTATTGAGAAGAAATGTATATCACTTAAAAAAATTAAGATTGATGAGCTGAAATGGTTTCAAGTGCAAGACGCGACTGGGTCTCACAGTGAACAGAAAGAACAACACTCAAAACGCACTAGATAGGAGAAAAAATTCTTATGCCTTCTGCTTACTCTCAGGAAAATGTAGTTCCACATTTAAACTCAGCAAACACAACGAGCTGTGAAAGAATGAAGCATTATTCTGCTCTCTGTGGCTGAGCAATGTCAAAATAAAATGGCTGCAGGGTTGAGGAATAGCCAGGAAAGGTCCATTGTCAGCACATGAACTTGAGGGCACCCCTGAGTTACATCTATAGCCCAGGGATGAGAAGGAAAAAAATTAGTTACATCCCTCTTTCACTGTATACAAAGTAAAATGGATGAAGTCAAAAAACCTCCCTCTTCCATGTCCCAGTCTTTGGCAATCCAAAAAAAAATTCCCAAAAAAAAAAAAAGAAAGAGCAGACCAATCAACTAAATCCAAGCAGTACAGTGAGACAGCTGAGCATCTCACAGTCTTTGTACATGAATAAAACTGAAAAGACAACTGCTTTAGAAGTTGGGCCTTGAAATTTTTGGGAGTTTCTGAGTAGACTGAATCAACAAAAGTCTTAAAGCTTGTGCTGGTGGTCATCTTTCAGCCAGGCTTCTGCCCAGACTGCCAAGGAAGGTGTGGAACCCTTGTCCTGGCTTTGAAGAACAAAATACAGAGAGCTGTCTATTGGAAAAGGCACAGGTAGGGTCAGTGATTTTTATTTCATTAAGAGAGTAAGACACAGGAGAATGGATTTTATTTTTGCCACAATATATTAATTTTGAGAGAAAAGTGGCTATCAGAGGAAGAACTGGAGTAGGCCTGAGTCAAATTCAAATCCAAATTCATTAGTGTTTAATATTTTTAAACATCCTCTATGGGTAGAGGCTACATCCTGGCATCCTTTTGGTGAAGATGGTTGCACATGAGTGCTTGCCCATCTCACCTGGAGAGCCAGGATCCAGCCTTCAGTGCCTCATAATACGAGTTATAGTGAAAAATTATTTCAACATAGAATTCTGCCTCTGTTTAAGAAACTAGAGGAAATATGCATGAAGCATTTATCTGACAATGTAAGCTGTACAAAGGAACATATCAGAGAATGAAAACTCCTGAGAAGAAGTAAAAAAAAAAAACCCAACTCACCCCCTGAACTTTAGACAACGAAGAGTTTAGAGATTGTTTTGGCTGCTTCTTGTTAAATTATGCCTACATACATATGATCAGAGCTAAAAAAATAAAATTGTTCTGCTCTGACACCTACCAACTCTCACTTTCAGCAATCAGTTCACGATATTGGCATCCATACGGCTGCGGGGGGGACTGGGGGAGAATATTTCACTTCAGCCCAGCCTGCTGCTGTGAGATCCCTTTAAAAACACCTTCCTGAAGAGCAGAGCTGCTACTTAAGACCAAACCACACCACTGCTAAAATGATACATGCATTGTAATTAGATGTCCTTGCAGACAATATTGTTTTGTACATATAAGTTTTTAACACAGAAATTCTTTGTTTCATGTCCTTAAGTGTTTCTGCATTTAAGTTCCTTTTCAAAAGAATAATTTAAACTCAAGTGGAGCCAGGAACTGCTTGCACTCCAGCAACCTATTGCAGCAGATACAGACAATTTTCCTCTGCACTCTGAACTACCACAATTTTGCTGTAACTATTCAAGTCCCTAACAAAAGAACTGTATTTCATGCAAAACAAAGAAAATACTCAGAGAGCTAGTGCAGCATCCTTCTACTTCCTTTCCACATCTCTCTTTCCTTTAAGCTGTTTTTTGTTTCTAGTTTTTAAGTCTGGCTGAAGAATACAGTGGTGCAGTAAAGGTGTTTCCTTTCTTTCTACACAAAATGATAAGCTTGATGTGCTACTTTATATAAAAGTTCCAGATGTAACCTGTTCTTAATATTTATAAGAATTTTAAACCTGATGCTAATACAGCTCTGCTTTCCTTAAGGATGTAACAAAGCACAATCCTCGAGGCAAAAACTATGAAATAAATATTTTTTTGAGATAGCACTCTTCTTCACTTTGCATAAATTTAACACCCTGCTCTCTGTACAATATGTGTTCTTTTTCCTAACTCCCCACAGACAGAAATAGCTCTGGCGAGATGTCATGAAAGTAGCAGAAGCTTTGGAAAACACCACACATTAAGGATGCTGAATTTGATTTTCTGCCTTTGTTTTGGATGGCCTACTTACTCTTCAAAAGCCTTGCCATGTCATGATGCAGACTGGGGATGAAGGAACTATTAGACTAAATTTAGCCACGTACTAAACCTCAGCTATAAACACCCGACAGAAAATATTCATGTGAGCCTTGAGCTGTCCATAAACAAAAATAATGGGATGGAGCAGTCACCTCTATTCAGAAGAAGAGTTTGTACCAGTGGTCCTGCCTGCAGGTTATTGGGCTGAGATTGCTGTTTTACAGGTTGATAAGTACAGAGGAAAGAGGTGCCTGCAGAGATCTGCCTGGAACAGCTGTTCTGCAGAGGTCACCTCTTGTACTTACCTGAAACTCTCCTTTGTTTTTTGAGGGCATTATATATTTCTAATGTAAAATGCATTCATAAATTGGGCACATGATAAATGTTTTATCTAGATGGAAATGCAAAGTGTACAGAAGGAGTAATAATCCTGGGCTAAATACACATTATTGGCCAAACTTTTTGAAGTTCATGCTCTCAGTGTGGGTTACCAACCATTCCTAATAGTCTCCCTTTCTTCACTTTGCATCTCTAAATGATGTTTTGCCACAGATTCATGAGTCATAGAGGATTCACCTCTCAGAGTTCCCTGTCTTCCCACATTTCCTTGGATTATTCTCTTAGCTGGTCTCCTGCTGACCTAATCCTAAAGCAACTAAAATTTGGGAGTCCTTTGGGCTGGCAGAGTGGGCCCAGCCATTGCAGCAGTTCAGGCGCTCTCTGGAACCACCAAACCTCTTCCAATGACTCCAGCAGGGAACTGCCTTGGGCTGTAGCTCAGGTTTCTGCTTCTCCCATGGCTGTTGGGTTTTATTTGGAAACTGAAGGCTTTCCTGGCCTTTTCATGGTTGGGCTCAATGTACTTTGTGTTCAAACTCAGGGAGGAGAGGAGATTCCCAACATATTTTTTTAATCCATGATCTCTCCTTGATTCAATCATCTGCACATTTTTTTAGCCCTTTTCCCAAATCCCACAACTTTCTTGTCATTCTCTTTCCCTTCATGAGAAAGGAGCACAAAAGCAGCATCCTCTGCTGCTCCCACAAACAGCAATTTTTCTCTAATTTCTAGTTAACAATGCATTGCCAATGATTAGCAATATTTTATTTAGACTAGATAAGAACCAATAATGTTCTCATCTCTTAGAAAACTAAGGAAACTGAGGAAACTCTAAGGGTTTGGGGCTTTAACAGTGAACACAGAGCAGCAGGACAATGTGTTCTCTTGGTTTCAGTTTGTGTCTACATTGCTAAAGGCCTTAAGAATTATTGTAATGTTCTTTTAGATAAACAATTTGTCATTTAGTATGACAAATTACTGCTTACAAACTTCACTAGCCCTTCATTGAACCATAAAGAGTCTGTACAGATGCAGGTGCATCTGTAGCTCCAGGGTAGGAAACATTAAAATGATCAGAGGCTGAATCCTTGACTTGTAGGTAAGAAAAGCTGTACAATGTCACAGTTTGAGCCACTGTCCCTAAAGCTGACTGATCCATAAATCTGGTGTCTGATTGCATGGCCTTAGTTCATAATTGGTCTACATTTTGATAAAATTAAACTGAAATATATTATTATTCAATGCCATTGATACATTGGGGCTGATTTGAGAAAGATGCTTATGTGACATCCAGTTTCACTTTGCCTGGTGAAATTTTGGCATTCAGATTTCAGTTCCCTGACTTCAGTGGTCACTTCACCCTTCACTGTGAATGAGTAAATTTCCCAGTGAAGCTCATTTCCCAGTGTTTCCCTGGGCATGATGCTTCAAACAAACTTCTGGGAATGCAGGAAGAGAGAGGGAAATGTTACAGTTAGTGAGAAATGTCATTACACAGACGTCCTAATTTTAGCATCACTGATAAATTTCTGGATTATGAAGCTTGTAACTTTAAATAGACCATTACAGACTGTATAATCAACTTACATTTGATTAAATATTTTCTACTTTGAATTAGCCTTATCATCAGTTTTCTTAGTTCACAAAAAAGTGGAGATTCAACTCACCTGTACGGAAGGAAACTGAATTTGGGCTGTTAGAATGAAACTTCTTGATTTGATTTCTCTTAAAAATAACAAAAATGCTCAAGAAAAAATCCAGACTTAATGGGCTGATGATCCAGGGTTACTAAGTGTAGCTGGCAAAAGTGGCTTAAGACATTTTTGAAAACTTTCCCTTGATGAATTAAGCAAAAACCCTTATTAATCCTGAAAATTCCTGCTGTAATATGACATGGAACCACCCAAGTTGCTCAGCATAGAACTGCACAGATCTAAATTATTTGAGACCAGATACTAATGAGCAAAGCCAGCAATATTCCTCTGTATTGAAAATTTTTTAATCATCTGGTCTGGAAAAATAGGCTATGGGGGAGAATTGTAATTTGTGGAATAAATATAACTTTTTAGAGTTTATTTAATGAAATTTACATAAAAGAAATATTTTTCCTTATTTTGACATATCATTTTTTTAATGGTAACACATCTGTATAGATTTTTTAATTCCTTGTCTTTTTTATTTGGCTAAAACTGTTAAAAAAATGCACTAAAATTTTAGAAATAAGTACTCTTAAATCTTACTCTGTTTTCAGTGATTTATGAATTAATAACATGGAGCTGAAACAGTAGGTATGGAGCTGGATGAAATATATTTATTTATAGTTTGATGCTGAATTTAATAATTGTAAAAAGTAATTTGAGTCAAAATGAAAAAGAAATGTGATCATCTTGGGTCCTGGAAAAACAAAAGTCATATCAAAAATAATTTTCTTGAAATTTAAAACTTTATATATACCAGTTATTGTACGTTGCACAATGTTTTTTTCTAGATGTACTATTTGCTAAAACAAAAGATTTATTCTTTATGAGATTTTACTGCTTCTCTCCTTAAATCATTATTGCTAGCAAAAGTATGGAAGAGAAAGAAAACTTAGCAGTTTACAATATAGCACACTTAAAAAAAAAAACAGTACAAAATTCAGCGAGCATTTGTGAATTATTTTATCTCTCTCTGTCACCAAAACCTCAATTTTCCAGCAAATTGCTGCTTCTTTTCTGTGTTCATCAGCATTAACAACTGCAAATCTTCATGCCCCAGCGAGAGATGCACTTCTGGCTGTGCTCAAGGAGAATTTCCCCCAGTGCAGGAGCCACTGTTGGCACTGTCAGGATCCAGCATCCCTCCCACTCCTCCTGAGCCTGCTGCTTCCCACCAGGGCCCACAGAAACACCTCCCAGCTCCCATCATTTCAGGCAGATTATAATTACAGCCTGAGTAAACTGACTTTACAAGTCATGACAACATTTAATTCAGCCCATTAATCCACCCCTAACTGTTTCACAGTTCTACAGAAAAGCTCACAGATGTCTCCAATGTTTGCAGCAGGATCAGTTGGAAGGTGACTGCATCTGATCCCCAGGAGAAGTTTCTTCTCAAAATCCTTCACATTAGAGAGGTGCAAAGCTACTCTCATTCTCACATAATCCTGAGCAAGCAACAGGTAAATCTGTCTGCTCAGCCCTTCACACATTAATGTGATTTTCAGCATTAAAAAGATTCTGAGAAACTCTTGCCAAAGGCACAAAATCATCCAGTTCCACTGAAAACAGCAGTCAACACAAGGTGAATAAATCCTGCATAAGCTACCTCTGTGGACCAGAATTTTTCTTCAAATTATCCCAATCAAATAAATGTGGGGTTTATGCATATTTTTGAACACAAGAGTTCTTGGTGGCAGAAAGTGCCAGCCTGAGATATAAGAGGGTTTGATGTAAACTTCACAGATTATTGCTTGGAGCCCTCTCTATGACATAGGGCCAAAAAATCCCCACTCCACATTCCCTGCTTCCTGATTCCCATCCCATGGGTACATTTCTCAATAAGACAAGGAGAGTTTTTAGTTTTAGAGATTGAGGGCAGCAGATAGTGATTCTGGGGACAAAGAACTAAGGCTGAATATCAGTACGTGCATAGAAAGGCTAAGAAAAATATTTCTCCCCACAATGTCACACATGGCAGCTACATGTCCCCAATTTGTCATCACTCTGGGATCCTTCAGTGAGCACATGTCCTTTTACATTCTGCTTTCAGTTCTCTACTCTCCTCACAGAGTTTGTCAACTCTGCTTTTAAAGTGATTTCAGCCCCTGCACATGCCATGGACAGAGAATTCCTTCTGTCCCACAGCATTAATGCAACCTACACATATTTTCTCTCATTATATTCTCACTTCCCAATGTGCTTCTGGGTCTTGGACCATCCCACTGCATCTCTGTGACCCCAAAAAGAACTTATGAACCACCCTGCAACCTTGGGTTTGGCATCTTGTTCCTCAGTTTTTCTCTTAACATAAAGGATATGAGATCAGGATATCTGGAATATGCCTGGACCCAGCACTACAGAACCTGGCTGCAGGTCCTGCAGAGCTCTGTGAAGCCCTCTCGCAGCTGGGATTTACCTCAAGAGAGCAATAAGGGCTGCTGTGTGCAGTCCCAACTGAGTCAATTTGCAGTTCTGCACACTTGGGTTTGCAGTGGCATCTTTGGCCACTGAGAGAAACTTGTGTGGAGGTTATTTGCACTTTGAAAAACTCAAAACGAAAAATCATTATGTTCATAAAATTCCTGCCAATTAACAGCCAGTTTTCTCGGCAAGGGGTTTACCTGATTGTACAGAGACAAGAGATGAAATCATAAAGTTTAAAATGTTAAATTTTTGATTTTTTAATGTAATATCACTTATCTTCACCTATCTTTCAGACAAGCTGCTGTTCTGAGTCTGCTAAGAAGAACATGGAGACACATCAGGGAATCTGGGAATCCAGAATTTTCTAGTCCAGACTATGTTTTCCATACCATACTTATTATTTCTATTTTGTCTGTGTGTGTGCGCATGTATATAGGCTTCAATGTCCATAACTCTGTGGTCCTTAGATTAGGAACAAGCCTTCATCTCTCCTGTGAGCCTTTGCTGGCACTGCTTAGGTATGGAAAAGGCTCCCCCTTCAAGGACCTTCCTCTCCAGCCTTGTGGGCTATCACAGCTGTGAAGAAGAAAAGAGCATTGTGTTGGTCCAGTTTGTGCTGAAGGAGTTGCAGCCTGTGTCAAATTACAGAGAATTCTCTTCCTTCAAGAGAGGCTCTGCTGAGCCACAGTTCTGGCAGGTGCCCTCAAGGATCACAATCCTTTAGAGAAAAAAGTTTCACTTGCTTAGGATTTGGAAGTTTTTAAACTTTTTTTCGGCAGTGATGTATAAAAATTTTAATGGAGGAAGGAGAACAAAAGAGTAATTAAAACACATAAGGAGTTCCAAGGAGGCTTTTCAACAAGCCAAAAATACTACTGCCTTTATCAGAACTCCTCATATTGACTAATATGTTTGCATGCTGGTTGCAAAGATTCCACACAGACCTATAGTATTAGAAAATATCAATCATTCTTTATCAGGACATTAATTGCTGCTGGACATTTACATGCAGATCATTCAGTGCAATTCATCACAGACCAGGGAGGGCAAACAAATGGAGAGAGATTATTTACAAGAGCATGTACTGACAGGACAAGGGGGAATGGCTTTAAACAGAAAGAGAATAGGTTTAGATCAGATATTAGGAAGAAATGCTTTACTATGAGGGTGATGAGGCCCTGGTACAGAGAAGTTGTGGATGCCCCATCCCTGGCAGTGTTAAAGGCCAGGCTGGATGGGGCTTGGAGCAACCTGGGATAGTGGAAAATGTCCCTGACCATGGCAGGGAGTTGGGATGGAATGATCTTCAAGGTCCCTTTGAACCCAAACCATTTTGTGATTCTACATGGGGAAGAACAGGTTAAACAAAATCAGGATTTTAAGTAGCAGACTGCCACGGGGCTGACTAGCAAAAGCTTGCAGTCATTTCTACCAGGACAAGACTGATAAAGTAGATTTTTATTGGATCAACAATTACTGTAAAAGGCATTAAAGGTCAAAATGGATAAATATCAGGTCATACAAAGCCCATCTTTAGCTAACAGCAATTTGGAAGGTTGTGCTGTTTTAATAACAATTCATTGTACAAAAGCAGCTGAAAATGTATCACTGAGTTCTTATGGAAATCCTGTGTTGAAACTGCATCTTCCTAGCTATTAATAATACTACAACAAGCATCATCCTGTATCATATCAGTGGTTTTAAACTGTTTTTCATAAATATTTCTGGAGCTGGTTGAATTAGACTTCAATGATTTCTCCATTGAATGTGGTCTGATCAATTTTTATGGCATCGCCTGAGGAATGAAATCAAACAAATGTCATGCTGGACTCACATTTCCTCTATGGATTTTTGAGGCATTCCTTTAAAATTATATTTTTGTTTGACAGCAGAGACATCGATTTGACAACTTGCTTTATAAAATTAGAGTAGCTTTCAAGTAAGGTAGTTATGCTGGGTGATCTGAGTGCTGCTTCTGTGTTGTTTGAGGCTTCAGCTCACATCCCAGTCACACGGGGCAATTTGTCATTATCTCTGCTAATGACTCTGTGAATCTGGATCAAACGGAGGAGCTGGTAAGTAAACATGTTGATTTCTGGAATCAAAGATCTTGGTTTTAATATTTGTCATTAAAAAAGTGACACAGCTTCCTAAATGCTACATGGCACTGTGAAAGATGAGACATATCACTTATCAAAGGTATAATTTTAAAGCTAATTTGAGAGCAAAGGACTTGTGAGGTACCATGAGACAGGCTGAAGGGCCTTCAGTCCAGTATTGTGATCCTTAACGTGGCAAGCTGCTCCTGCTTAGAGGAGGGCAACAGCCACTGCTGAAGCTGATTGGAATAGCTGAATATTATACATTCAACTATTAACAAGATATCAAGGGTCATTCTAGCTGAAAAATGAAGGGATTTCTTTAAGCTATATTGTAAAAAATTCAGGAAATGTAGGGCTGAGATGAAGAGGAAAAATACATTGAACTTGGCTAAAAGCACCTCATTAAACCCCTGTTTCATTAGCACAGCTTGTTAAGTCACTCAAGGCTTAACGAAGGTCTATCCATTGCAGCAGCTGTGGTCCTGCCGGGTTCTAGGTGGAACATCAATTGAATTATCCTGACAAACAGCTGAGAAGGGACTGACAGCTTCCTCTTTCAGTAACAGGTACTTTTGCTGGTACAGCTGAACAGAGAACTGGTTGTGCAGGAAACCTTTTTCAAATCTTGCAAAACCACTGAAAATGGTCAGATTTCAGAACACCTGAACAATAGCTGTGATTAATTATGATCTATTTTGAAATAAAACTAATGGGTTAACTACCTTGTAATGGGAGCCTGTGGTGAGCCTGCAGAAGATTTATCCTTTCCTCTCTTTTGAAATAGGTTTCCTTGTGTTCAATAAAACATATTAAATCCCCTTTTGATTTTATATTATGGTTGGGAGTAAGGCTGAGTAATATCAGTTTTCTGTAGATTCAGGGAAGAAGAAGTTAGAGGAGATAATTTAAAACTTTGTATCTTATCCCACCTGAGCTCTTGAACTACTCCCCAAACTTTCTGTTGGTTGAAATCATATTGCTAAAGAATAATTTATGTTTTATTTTAAGGGCAGTAAAGATGAAAAGTCAGTGATATCAGCTGTGTGTTTTGTAGCACAACTATGTGATACTTGAGCACTTTTAAAAAGGGGCAAATTCTTTGTAAAAAAAAAAATAAAGTGTGGCCCATTGAAGAACATGGACTGCATCTATTTGTAAGCTTGTGAAATACAATATTTTATTACCACCAGCTTTAAACATGATTACTTCAGTGTAAGTGAAGTATGACTTCAGTGACTGAACCATCTGACACAGAGGTAGAACTAACCCAAAACTGGTACAACATGAGGCTGTAGAAAATATGTCCAAAGTGAGACAGCTTTAACAGTGCACCTGGAACTGACATTGCTTTCACACCAGGCAAGGAGCCAATTGTTTGAAAGGGTCCAAAGAGTTGTGAACTGAGCCCTGTCCCCCACCATCCCCCTGTAGTCAACCAAAAATCATAAGGAAAGGGTCAGAGTGAGCCATGCCACCAGCACTAAACACACAATTAACTCCAGGCTTTAGGGAACTGCACACCTGAACCAGACTGTCCTGAGAAATTCTGAGTCACCTTCTTCTTCTCCATGGTCAAACAATCCTCAGCCTCACAGATGATCCAGCCTCACATGCCTATTCCATCTGTGGACATTCATCCCCTTGTTTGCCATAAAATCCCATGATTTGTGAGAAAGCACCTGAACGGGAGCCCTGGAGCCTGAAGGAAGAAAGCTCTAAAGTTTTCCTATTTAAGCTTTTCCACTTTGGTCAGATTTCCTGAATATTCATTAGACCACCAAGAGATAAAACTCATGAGAAGTATTCTGCAAACACAGAGGCTGAGTCACCAATCAGGAAGAGAAAGACACTGAATACTAATGGTTGCTGAAATTAATAGATACTGTTACTACTACTACTCCTCAACTATTACTTAACTTTTCCTTAAAAAGGGAATGAGCTCCAGCAGAACATATGGAAATTGTAAAGATTTCCTCCAAATACAATTTCTTCCTGTTGTGGTCCGCATTCTTTCCTAAGAGTTAGAGATCTCAGGCAGAGGGCAGAGGTGACACTGAAATCTTACAAGTCTGGAATTTATTCTAATCAATAGACTACAGGGTAAAATGTTCTGTACAAGTCTCCTCATCCTCTAAAATGTCTTTGAAGATGGGTCTCAGGGGTAACAGGGTGGATGGCATAAAAATGTCCTCATTGTGAATTTAAACAAGGAACAATGGTGAGATAGAGACTGATTGTTCACAGTGGATACATGATGGTTGACCTTGGGCACTACTGAAAATGTAAAAAAAAAGAGATTTTCTGTTCCTTCAGAATTTGGTTACCAACTGAGGAGCTGCTTAGCCTAAGTTCTATGATTGCAATTTTGGAGCAGTTAGGCCTCTAATCCTTTCCATGGAATGAGCTGTAAAATGCTAAAAAATCATAACAAAAAAGCCCCAAAAAACTACCAAACAAAAAACTACACACAATCAAGAAACCCAAACAATCAATCAAACAAACAAACTAAAACCACCAGAAAAAAACCACACCTCAAGAAAGCCCCAAAGAACCCCAAAGAAACCAACGAGTGAGACCTCTCACTCACTTGATGTCACTGAGATCTTTATCCCTGAAATTTGAGTTCAGTGAGCCCTGATCTCAGAGAATCTCCTCTGCAATGTGCACTGTCTTTTATTCCCAAGATTTTCCTGTATTGCTAGAATAAATGACCAAACCTCACCATTAGTCTACATTTGTTCCAAGGCCTGACGTCTCCCACATTCTATTGTTATAAATCTGATTTTTCACAAATATACACAACCCTGGACTCCACTGTGCTTTGTTACAGACCTAAACTGGAGTTACCTGCAGTGACAGGCATAGAAATAAGTTACAAAACCTCCTCAAAACCAAACAACAAACCAGTCCCAATAGTGGCACGAAGAGTTAAATTATTTAACACGAGATTCACTCAGCTCAAAAAGTCAGCATTCCCAAATCTCTGCCATTCTTTTACATACTTCATAGCCAGACTGAGTCTCCATATGTTCAGAATAATCCAACTCATGGTGAGACTAATCTCCCGAAAACGAACTCATTAAATTAATGTCAGTGATTTTATATGCCTGACTTGTGCAAACAGCTCATGGGAGAATGGCAGGTCCTGTGTGCTGTAGTGCCCTGCCACCACTGCCATTGAACTGACCCTCATGGATAGCTTGAACTCCAGTACTGAATTTGGGAACTTAATTTCAGGTTTAGTAGAATCTGAGAGCAACATGCATGTATCTGCCCTGTCAGGACAGCTTTTGCTGATGCTTATTGGCAGAAAATGCTGTCAGAAGTGAAATCTTTTGGCCAGGCTTATGTTTCCACAAGCCATCTTATCATTAGAGTATTCAGCAGTCAAATAGATCATCCTTCAAATGACTGATTGCAACAGCAGTAGCATTTGGAGGTTAGAAAGGATGTGATATCAAACACAGGCCAATCCTGCAATGCTGCCACAAAAAGGAAAATCCTGCAGCAGGTTGAATTCATAGATAAGCAAAATATTAAAGATGTTAAGTGTTTTTATCACTGTCCTTAGCTTGGCCTAAGGTTCAGTGGCAGTGATTTACTGCTTTTGGTCCTGGTGTTACTGACGAAATTAGTTGCTGGTGTTATGACATGGATTTACTATTTGTAGTGTTTTAGAAATAGGTACCACTCTCATGAACCGTGTCCCTCTTGCTCCACAGGCTTTGCCACCAGGAGACAGCTGTGGCTGGTGCTGGGAGAGCTCCCAGTGGGAAGCAAGGGATGAAACAGATGGGAGGAGAGCAGAAGGAGCCAGAGCATGGACACCAGGCTCTGCATAACTGCAGCCCAGCAGCATTGAGCTTGTCATGCATACCAGAGGAATTTAAGGTGGGATTCGAAGGAGGGAAATGAAGTGGCTTTGGGAATTTTTAGAGGGAGACACTCCAAAATAAACAGTGGGCTTGGACAGCTCAGATCCAGGCTCACATCAAGAACTGTCATCTTGATATAGCATGGTCAAAGTACGGGCTCTGAAGGAGCTTTGGAAGTACAGACAGAAGCTGTGCTTGATGCCGTGAAGAGAGGGGAACTCAAATGAGGAGGGAAACCAGAAGGGCCACAAAGGGATATTAGTCTTTACAGCAGTATTCTGAATTGGTACAGGAGATGGTGAACAGGCAAGAACATAGACATGACAAAAATGTATGGGAATGCCATGTAAAGAATGTTCCAGACAATACAGAAAGGAAAAAAAATGGGCAGTTCCTCTCTTTTGTTCAGTTTTGGCCATCATAGAGGAGTTTTTTTCCAATATTAGGTAAAACTCTTAATCTGACTATAACTCAGCCTCCTATAATGGATAATATGTTGTTCTGTGTAGAGATACCTATGGCAAGATTTCTGACCATGTTATCCTCATATACAGTTGGCCTTATGAACCTTTAGCTGAGCAATAAATATAACTTTTAAGCATGAAATTAAAGCATTGAAAAAAGAGATATGAAGCATGAAAACAGAGAAACCTTGAAATGAATTGTCGTTTATCTCGTGTTGAGGCTAAGGCTCTGGCTTGAAGCCGGTGAGGACAGAAAGGTTCAGTTCTTCTTCTGGTTATGTTTATTATGTATCTAAAAATTTCTTTCAGCACAAGATCGCTCACTATCACCATGGCACCTGGTCTCTCGGCAGCACTATCTATACCTTGCTCTGTACAATATTTATCAGTTCCCATACTCTATCTTTAACCGTATCTAGTAATACCATAGAAGTGCACGTGCAAGAAATGAAGAGGGGAAAAGAGAGGCAGGAACACCATTCTCCATCTGCTTCTAAACCCCGTACAAATCTAAACTTTGTCTCACTCTAATAACTAATCCTCACATTCCCTGAAGCCTCATCTGTCTCTCCTGTCAGTTAAATCAGCTACAACACTTCTGGCAACATTCCAGACTCGAGACCCCAGTTTCGAGCTCAGCATCTTAGGACTGAGATCTTGAGATCCCACAGAACTTTATCCCCAAGTTTTTGTGTGAGAAAGCCACTGCATTGGCACAGCCACAGTACCAGCACAGTACTGCCATCACATTAGGGCAATACATCACTTTATTTGTGATGTGGCTGTTTAAGCAGCAAAGCACAAGGAGCCACATGGATGCTGTCTGCTAGGACTTCTCCAATGCCTGAAATGCATCCTTACTCTTTACTTGGTTTACCAGCTTGGAGGTTTTTTTGATTGTCACAATCCATTCAGGAGGAAAAGGTTTGTTGAATTACCTCCTGGCAGGATAACACAGACAAATGTGTACTGATGGCAAGCCAAAATGGCCAAGGAGGGAAAATTCAGAGAACTGGACATGTTTATGAATATAATAAAAAATATTATGTTTCCTTACCTCTTCCTTCTCTCTGATTCATGAACTTGCATTATTTAGTTAAGAAAAATACACCTTCTTCTGGTCTGAGCTAGCATACAGACACCCACACTGTTTCCAGCAGATTTTTTGGTTTTTTTTGATTTTCGATACTTATTTTTTTTTTCAATTCCTCTTAAGTATTTTGTTTGGGTTTATTTAAAAGTTTTAATTAGGCTTGTTGAAACACTCCCTTTGCCAAATGCATAGTATCTAGGTAAATTTGACTTAAATTGTTAGCACGTGTCCTCTGGCAGAGGGCAGCTCTGGCTTTTCTTTGGGAGGTGAAGTATTGAATTTGATCCACACAAAATAAAATCTGTGCTAGCAGCAACAAACCTAAAACACTTTTAGGTGTACATACTTAAGGATTTAAAAAATCTTACTGGAACAGGACATTCCCTTCCTCTTTTCTCCTTCAATGAAAGTATCAGTGCAATGAGGGAAGAGAGAACACATTGGTACCTTGAAAACTGAGGCTTCATGTAAGAAAAAAATCAATTTCTCTGTAAAAGTACTTCTAAAAACTGCATGCAGGGAGACATTCTGGTAACAAACTAAAGGAAAAAAAATCAATCTGGAAACAAAGCTTGTTTTTATTACTGTGATGAGAACAAGATTTGTGTTGAGAAATTAAATTTCAGTGAGGAGTCCATGTTACATCTTCTCACTCAGGTGTAAGCATTGAGAAACAGAATGTACAGCCGAATCACAAGAGACAGCCACTTCAAGAAAAGATGCCCAGGAAGATAATAATACAATTGTTGTTTGAAAGTAATTATGAATATTTGTATATCTTTCAGCTGTAGCATTTCCCATTGTTGTCTCAAAGGAAATCTTCACAAATTAAATTACCACAGCAAAGGCTGTGGGTAACATTTGTATAGTATAAAGCCCATTTTTTTCTGAAGGTATGTGATTAATGTGCTTTATGTCATAAATCTGGTCAGCTGGTAGGATGATTAATCAGACACTTTGGTCCCCTCTCTCAGATCATTCCTGGTTTATCGATTATCGCACGGCCTTTTTTCTTCCCTACAGTTAGAGCTCACTAGTTTTCACTTAAAATGATCAGATTAGACCTGAAATGTTTGCTGTGCGTGAGCTAATTCCAGTCACTTGAAACTTCACCTAGCATATATTCTGTGTAAATCTGATTAGAATGGACAATTGGCTTCTGATTTGTGCTCACTGCAAGGGACAGCGCAGCAGCCCCGACGCGCAATTAGAGCGAGCACACGGCGTGCCCTGCGCGGGGGAGGCAGCAGCTCCTGGCCACTCTGCCACTTACCATTACCCAAACCAACAGAGGATGTCACTGGAACAAGAGCTGAAGTCAAAAGGCAGAGAGAGACTGAAAGTGCCCGGTCTCTGATGCAAATGACCTTGAGATATCTCCTGTAAACGTCGGGGAGTCTGGCTCTATTGTCAGGCAAGGACCCACAGTGATGCTTTTCTCAGTCATGAAATACTGGTTTTGAAGTGTCATTCTTGTACTTTAAGACGCCACAGGATAAATAAAATGTGTGGTAGGCAGATCTATTTGTGTTTACAGGAGGCGTTGAGCTCTCTCTGGATTCTGGACCGTTTACAGTTGTCCATGGCTCCTTCTTTCTGCTCTGCTGTTTTAGGACTGCAGAGCTGTTAGTCACAATAAACCCCTAGTGTCTATTTTCTACTCATCTGCCACGACCCCTAAGACACTTCACACAAGAACTTTATTTCTTAAAATCAGATTTTTTCTGCTCTCTGTAAACAGGTATCCTGTAACCACAGTTTAATCTTTCCCCTTTTCTGCTCATGCTTTTATTCTTTTCATTTCTTAGATTCTACAATTTTGCTTTCCTATCTTCTCACTTCTGTGAAGTCCTCAAAAGCTCAGCCTCTGCACTGTCCATTATTTTACTCAACCACTTTTGACTAGATCCTGCAAATACACTTCTCAACCCTGGGCATGTCCCTTGCACCAACTTTTGTCTGTGGTGTTTCTGCCCATGCTAACAGCTAAATGTGGCTGCCACAAAATGGGTCACTTTGGCCTCTTATCCAAGCCATCCTTCCCACATGCAATGCAGAAAGAATGTTTGGATTTCACCCCGGCTTCCTGATTGCTGCCCTGCTCTTAAATCTGTTCTCTGATATGCTATTAGCTTTTTATAGGCACTACACCTATTTTCTTGAGTCCCTTCACAATTCCTCTGTGAGTCACTGACATCAGATGGAGGTTACCTCTGCATCTTTACCTAGACAAAAATAGTTGCTCTTGCCCTTGTACATTTTCATGACCTCCCTCTTCCCAGGTCTCTCCTGTTCACACAACTCTTTTATAGCATCCCTTATGTGCTTTTCAACAAGATTCTTTAAGTCTAACCTACAACTCAGGAATAAACTCTAAGGTCCATCCCTATTTAAAGTCCGTCTTTAAAGTCCCTTCAACAATGCCCTCCCTCCTGTGCTTCCTGTGACAAATTGCCAGGACTGGCCAGAACACAAAGACCTTCAGATATTTGTGGGTGCCTCATTGTATGCATCTGACGTTAATTTACATCTTTACAAAGTGAAAAGATGTTCAGTCTGAACATGCAGCCTTCCTCCTTCTCCACTGTGACCTTTTACCTGGGCTTTTCTAATGCCTGGGACACCAGCTTGTATTTTTCATAGGTAAGGCATAGCTAATGAGGAAAATGTACTGCACCTTTCACTGAGAAATGATCCTCACTGGAGGGTCTCAGCTCTCTTGCAACATAACCAGTGGGAAAAAACATAATAAATGCACTATGAATAAAAAGTCTTTTTTAAAAAACAAAGCAAAAAACCCCTGGCTTTATGGATACATCCCTATACATGCGAGCCCTGAAAAGAGCTGACATTCACATTACAAAGACAGATAAGGATTTAACAGAGCTAACTCACAACAGCAGGATCAGACAAAAGAAAATATTTCAGAAAGACAAAAAGAGGGAGGAAGTGACCACTTCTATCAATGTAAGGAAATGAACTGACCTTGCAGTTTCACCAAGAAGAGATTATTTTTATTATTTCTTTTGTCACAGAACTGAATTCCTTTTCTCTTGCTTTTATCAAACAGTAGGAATACATCTCCTTTTACAAGAGAACTAGAGTCTATTTTCTAGCCTCAAAATAACAACAAATCTTGCAAGTGCTTTAAAAATGGATCAGCACATAGAAGCGAGAATAGATGTAAATTTCTAATTTAGGGCAGCATTTTCTTACACCATTTCAGAGTAATTTTGGTGTTTTATGTAGTATTTAAAGTCCTACAACTATAACTTTTAAGGGGAAAAAAGAAACCAGTAAACCCTACAACAATTCTTTGCCCTATCAGCTGTGATTATTTTTAGGCCTGCTATTAGGTTTTCAAGGAAAAAAATAAGATCATGCGGTAAATTTAATCAAAATAATTGCAAGAAACAAAAGTGAGAAAGCTAGAGAGAAACAAAA
The DNA here is from genome assembly GCF_028769735.1 of Zonotrichia leucophrys gambelii. NCBI lineage: Eukaryota > Metazoa > Chordata > Aves > Passeriformes > Passerellidae > Zonotrichia > Zonotrichia leucophrys. The sequence goes on from NC_088171.1 coordinate 146,422,594, forward strand.
AAGGCAAAAATAAGTTTCTTAGCTATAATATGAAACCTTCTATCAACGTGCCTCTCTTCTAACTTGTAGAGGTAATAATCAGAAAATGGCCTGGTTATTTTGTCATTAAAATTCTTTTTAAATTGGGTAGTCAGCAGCAAGTATGAAGCTCAAAGAAAAGCTCTATATCAGTGGTCAGAACATATTAATTGTGTCCTCTCCTTCACATCCCCTTCCTTGCCACACACATATTTGGTTCATGAAGAACTGAGACCTGCAGGCACAAGGGTGGCTCATTGGTGATCCTAAAGAAATGGGGAACCATCTCTTCCTCTATGGCTTCCAGCACTGAGGAGTGTGTTGGGGGGGAAAAAAAAGAGAGAGAGGAGAAAAAAAGATTAAGTGCCTCAAACCTATATGGAAATACAATGTCCCATTGGGGTATAGACATACCTTACCCAGATGGGTCCATATGCACAACTCACCAGGGGCTCCCATACTAATCAAAGAAGGTTAGACCATGGTCTGTTGGTTTTTATAACTGGTGTTGACATTTGCGTGATTTAATCATGCTTTAAATGTCACTGACTACCCAATGGGTCTCCACTGAACAGGGAACAAGCTTCAACATGGATGTTGGCATCACTGACACCTGAACCCAGCGAGGTGCATCCCACTGGAGAAATGGGATTCTGTTGCTGAAACAAAGGTGCTGATAGAACTTTGAGAAGTGTGAGACCCTCTCAGACACCTCACTCAGGTACCAGGTATAGGAAAGGACTCTTGGGACACCCAGATCTTTTGGATTGTCAGACAGGTCAGGCACAATATCCTAGAGGATTGAAAATCCTCAATAACTGGAGTCCAACACATGGAGACTGTATTTTGTATCCTGGTATTGGAAACTCAATATATTTAAATATGTGAGGAGATACAGAACTTCTAGGAAATTTAAAGAGCGTAAATATAAATACAAGTACGATTTTCTTAATAGTAATTTTTTCATGTGTGAAAGAACTTGAGGATGTTTAAGATCACAGGTTGCTCTGAGTGCAAAGGCAATAGAGATGCCCTAAACACCAGGACTAGCACATGGCTCTGACACAAGAGGGATGTCATGGTGTAATCCCAGCCAGCAGCCAAGCCCAAGGCTGCCTCTTGCTCACCCCCCACCAGCAGGATCAGGGACAGAATGAGGAGCGTAAAACCTGGAATACTCATGGGTGGACATTTAGACAGTTTAATAGGGAAAGCAAAAGCCGCACCCAGAAGCAAAACAAAGCAAGGAATTAAGTCCCTGCTTCCCATGGGCAGGCAGGAGTTCTGCCATCTCCAGGAGAGCAGGGCCCCATCACAGGTAATGGTTACTTGGGAAGACAAACACCATCACTGCAAATGTCCCTCCCTTCCTCCCCTCACTTTGTACACTGATCTTGATGTCACATGGTCTGGAATTCCCCTTTGGTCAGTTTGTGTCACCTGTTCTGGCTGTGTCTGTTCCCAACATCCCAAATTTCCTCCCCAGTGTGGCCATCCAAAGAGCAGAAAATGCCTTGGCTCTGTGTGGGCCCTGCTCGGCAATAACAAAAACATCTCTGTACTATCAGCACAAATCCAAAACAGACCCCCATTCCAGCCACCATGAAGAAAATTAACTCCACCCCATCCTAAATCAGCACAGGGGTGAGAAAGTAGAAACAGCAAAATTATAGGAAGTGCTAATATTTTGCAGAATTTGTTCATATTTTTTGCTTGCTATTGACCTCTGGTGATTTTTCTCTGCTTTGAGACTTTTGTGCCTAGCTCTAAGTGTTCATTTTATGGTTGTTTGTGGATTAAGTGCTTTTTATTTGCTTGTTTATAAGCCAAATACCCTGTTTTAAAGAGCAATATTTTGTTTTGCTTACATATAGAAGACATTTTCTCAGTGAAATTTCCCTGAAAATCGATGGGTTTTATATGGAGGAAAATAACAGTTCTATGGTGCTTTAACCAAGATTGTGTAGTATGATTCTGTAAGAGAAAATAGAAATTATAGAACTTATAATAAAGATATCATATGATTTGTCCTTTATAATGAAAAGTTCATCTCTTTCTTTGTTGCCATGGTAATCTTTTGTGACTTTATTTATAAGAGCTTTATGTAGAATTCATGGTCTTTTTCTTAGATTGGATTTTTTTTTCCCAGTCTCTGTGTATTGCCAGAGTCTCCAGCTGTACACAAATTTCAAGTTCAGGCATCATTGAAAAAACTCATATTGGAGATTTTTGGAACTATTTATAGGAAGTAGCAACTCATGTTTTATAAAAAAAATTCTTTCTTCAGCTGTTGCATGTAGCATAGGCCTTTTAAACTCTCAAAAAATCAGTGAAAGATCTTATTGGATTCCTCAACAGGAAGATACCAAAGTTCCCCATATAGTATCCAGGCATTTTTCTGCCTTTCATCTTTTTTGACTTACCAAAAAATGCCAAAGCTTTCATGGCCCAGGGAAAAAAAAGAGTCCCATATCTTCACACAAATAAATAGATTACTAAACTGCACTCTAGAAATACTCATTCCTAGACATTTGAGATGACACCGAAACAAAAAAATATGAAATTAGCACCAAAGCACTGAGTGGCCTTGCCTGGAGCAGGGATTCAAAAACCTCTGAAGAATGAAAGGCTGAATGCACACCTCCTGCATGATAAATCAGAGCCATGCCCACACTAGAAAGGAGGCACTGGCTGGGCTCCAGGTGCTTCTCCTGTAAGATCTCAGCTGTGCTCAGAAGAAAAAAACCTCTGAAAATCCTGCTTTAGTTCCCTCTGCAGCTAAGGACCTGGGATGTGAATATCAACAGGCAGAACTGGAGGCCTTGGGGATTACACAAGAGCTGAACATGCTTCTGGGTCCTTGAAAAGGTGGGCAGGTGCTCCAAGGCCACCAAGGCTCTGTGGTTGGTAGGGCTGGCATGGTTTAGTGTGGGGAAAACAGCAAAGGAGTGCTGACATTAACAGTGATTCCAGGAAAAATTGCTTCCCTCGAGGGACTCACTGGCAGTGGCTGGCTGGAACCAAGGAGAGGCTTCTGCTTTTTTGAGTTTGCAATTGTGTTGGGGCATCAGAGGAGCTTGCCATTGCTCCAATGGCTGTTCAGAGCTCCAAGGATCTGCTCTTCCTCAGCTACCAGGGGACACAGAGTCTCAGGAACACACAGGATCTTGATCCTCAAGGTGATCTATTTAGGGTTTGCAGCAGATTGTCTGAAAACTGTAAATCTGAAGTTGGTGACTGTTGTGACCAGCTGTGGCAAAGCCCCAGGGTGTAACTAAAGGGACATTCCATCCTCCTCCTCACAGGCAGCCTCTCCTACCAGATGTCAGAGTTCAGCAAAGCTCACTGTATTCTGCAGACAGTCTGTTACCAAGATTCAAGGTAAGAGCCTCACACAGGCTTTAACAGGCTGGAACCATCACAGTATTCCTTGATTTGAGGGTGGCTGTAGCAGTTTTGTGTGGTGATCACAAGTATCACTTTTGTGGCCATGGACACTGTCTCCATGTGACACCCACCAGCCCTGGAGCAGCACTTTGCAGTTCCTCTGCCTGTTTGTTCAGCCACAGCAAGGTTTGAATTGTGAGTCTCCTTTCCTTCCTGCACAGCCCGTGCTGCTAAATTTGTGATGTCTTTTTCTGGGATGCTGAAAGAACACTCTGCCTTTCTCTAACTGTTCCTGTTATGTTTTGATTCTTTCTTCGAACAAAGATGCTCTCAGGTATTACTGTTCTCTGCTTGGTAAAGAAAGGAAACACAGCAGGTTCTGAGTGCTGCTTTCACATGTTTATAAGGGACATTGTACAAATCTTTCTAGCTGGCTTAACTGCTCCTGTGATCTTGTAGGATTGTTGTCATACCTCTTGCTTTTCTCCAGAGTAATTCACACTGAAGTTGCAATTCATCCTGTCGTCTTGTATGCTGAGAACATCATCCATGGCAGGCTCTTTGTCACTGTGTCTCTGGTGAGAAAACCACTAATTTATCTGCTTTATTATTGTTTTTCAACTTTTTTTGTTAAACAGATGTGATAATCATACTGACAGTGCAGTGACAGGATTACACAAGTTTGATTAGTACATAATGAAAATTGCCTGTAACATAAGTATTTTGCAATTATGTAAAAAGCACAATGCCATCTGCGTCCTGCTCGTATTTCTCTCTTTTTTTCCCTAATAAATGACAACTAACAATAAAATTTTACTCTGTAGTAAAATGTGAATTGCAGCAACAAGAAATTATTAAAAACATTTTGTGTTTTCTTCTTAGCATTTTAAGGCTTAGAAATCAGGCCAGCAAGTGTTTTGCCTGCTGAGTATTCCTTACTCACAAAGAAAGCCATTGACTTTAATAGTGTGACCTATCTGGTTAAAGATTATTTGCAAGAGCCAAATGTTTCCAGGTCTCCTAGAGAATGGGGAGAGATTGATTCAAGCTCCTGCAGAGTAATCATTTCCCATCTTTCTTTCATTCACCTGACCTGTGAAAGTATAGCAAATTGCAGTGCTCCAGCCCACAGTGTATATACATCACTTCTATTATTGCTGTTATTCAGTGCATGTGTCCACCCAGGGTTTTTGGACAGTGCATCCCACAGTGGCCATAAGCTGGCAACCAGGACCTGGCATCCTCTTGACTCTTTGACCTCATAGTAACATTTCTTTGGAGCACTGAAACTGAGTCCTTCAGATTGAGACATTCAGAAATCAGTGAAAGCAAGGCTTGAAAGGCTGAGGTAAATGACCTGGTAAGAATCCCAGCATGAGCCAGTGAGGGAACTGGGATTACCAGACAGGGTTAACTGCATCTCAAACTTTTGCTGCATCCCCTGCAAGAAAAAGAAGTTTATCCAACTCCTTGTTAAAACAGTGGTGGATGAGAAGAGGAAGGTAATTATCCTTCTATAAATGTTGAAAATAAGATAAGAACTTCTGGTACAAGGGTCTGCTGGATTTGGGCTTTTATCTCTGCAGAACAGTATTCCTTAGGCACCAAAATACATAGCTAGGAAAGTTCTTGCAAGATTCATGATTCCATGCATGTATAATGAATTCAAACAAGAATTATATAAACCTCCACAAACTACTTTCATCTAAGTCTGGGAAGTCCTCTGTGTTTTTGCAGTCAAAATGCTGTTTGAGATTACTTTAGCTGGATGTAAAGAATGGCCTGTTTACATAAAGAAAAATAGCACAGCATTCCTCTACAGTGGCAGGGAGAGCTGTAAAGAACTTTCACTCCTGGTAAGCACCAGATAAAGCATTTCTCTGAGCTGCTCATGGCTCTTGGGAATGGAATGTCTTCATTTTCTGCTGGGAAGATGGTGCCAAGCATAGGGTAAAGGGATGATGAGAGGTACTGGAAAAGAAAAATTTCATGTTGAAGGAAAGGAGTCAAGTGGGCAGGCTGGGCTGGTTTCTTCTCAAACTCCATAAATTCTGTCAGGTGAACATGCTAAATGACAAAGAAGGGTTTAGGTCAGTGAGAACTGTTTGTCTTCAATTGAGGGAGAAAGGAAATTATTGGAATAAGATACAATCCCAAAGCTTTGGCTTCAACACTCAGTAGGTTTAAAAAAACAAAATTAAAAAAGAGGAATGTTAGTTATGTGAGGTAAACAGAAAATGAGATAAAATGCTAAATAGTTCACCAAGATTAGATAATGCTCAAATAATCATATATCTCCCTTTGATAGCAGAACTGATTACGCAGACAAAGGAAATGCAGCAGATGAAATCTGTCTGCATTTAGCTAGGGCATTAGACATGGTGTCACATGGGAAGACACCAGAGAGGAGAAAAATGGAGAATCAGTGTAACATCTGTAAAGTGGGGAGGGATTTAGCTAAGGTCTGATAGCTACTGCACTCAGCAGGGAGGTGTCACTCTGAAGAGAAGCTGTTAGGGAAGTTCTCCAGAGTTCCTCCAGACTTACCTTTAATATTTTAATTGCTGAACGTGACATAAAATATCTATTGAAATTCTTCATTGAACTGAAATTGTGACAAGCACAGATCAGAACTCTGTGGATCCAGAGGAGCTGTGGTTTGTCTGAGTCCCGCCACACTAAAAATGGGTGACACTCACTTGGACTGAACACAGGGTCATGTGCTGCTGATTAAGAACAATCAGATGGACAGCCTGGGAAGATGTGAATGCAAAGTTTTTTCAGCTATTCTGCTCATCAGATCCTCTTGGAGAAGTGCTCTCAGGGTGGAAATGAAAGCAGGAGTAGGAAGACATGTAGGTATTTCCTTCTTAGGCTTTTCCAATGAGAGCAGAGTTGGAAGTCAAGGAATGGAACTCAGGTCATCTGCAACTTCCATTGCTGCTGTCAGCAGCTGCATCATGGAGAGGAGAGAAATGAATTCTGTAAATGGGGGCGACAGACACCAGCAGAAAACTCTCCCAGCCTTCAAGATTCCCTTTTCCCTGTACTAGGAGAGTCTCTTTGCCATCATTTGCTCCCCACTGGGACTCTCTGCAGCACTTGCAGCTGCTGGTGTCCACCTTTCAGTTTGCTCCCTTAGTGAGAATCCCTGATTTGGTATCTCAGACCCTCACTGCCACCTGAACAGCTTTGAAAAGCAAAGGCAGAGCATTTGCTCATTTTACAACTGCATCAAAATGGCTTTTGGGCTGCTTTTTGATGAAATTTTTTCTGAAAGACACAAACAAATCTTTCATTTAAATACTTGTGAGACAAGAGTTGTGTTTATGAAAAAGTCATAGTCACACAAAGTGATGTTAAAAGCACCACTAGCTATTGCCAAAACAAATTGCAGAAGTTACAAAACCCCCTATATTTGTTGAATTTCAGGGGACATTTTAATAATAAATTAAGATGTGTAACCTGTTCTTCTTAATTAATCTGAACTGACTCAATGAATTATGTAATTCTGGGACTGTTTCCAGTCTGAAAATTGTTTTAAGTCCATAGTAGTTTATGATAATTCTTGTGTATGAAATGTATTAATCCTGTGGAAAACAAAATGCTAGCATTTGTTTAATGAAATCATTATCACTAAACACTTATCATCTGTTTAATGAAATTCAGAAATTCACAGATGGTTGTTCTCTTATACAGCAAATGCATGTTTAGCAGAAACAATGTTGAGAAGTAAACACAGTAATCAGTATTACAAATGTCCCTCTTTTGCAATAAAACTGAAACAATTTTTTTCAAACATGGATATGGACTATCAGCCCACAGTAAGATTACTTACCTCCTCTGAAGAGTCCTCTTTGAAATTAAAATAGGAAATAATCTGCTTTTTGTAACAGCAGATTAAAACAAACCCAAAAATGCAAAATGCTACCCTGATCCAGAGGCTCACAACTCTCCAGACTTTTCAAATCCCCAGCCACCACATGCATAATAAACTTTAGTGAGGCTGATAATTATACTGAGGAATTATCCAGGATTACAATGGCAATAATTGTTATCTCCTACCTAAAACTGGTATAAGTTTAGCCAGCACTCATCACAAGCACATTTCTTTTCATATGCAGAATATACAGCTTTGCAATTTCCTTTTTTCTGTAGATTTGGCCTGCCTGTAGGCATTTACCCCTCACTGCCTGATTTTGTTCTGCTCTGCTTTAGATGTTCTCAGTTATTTAACTGCTCCCATATGAAATTCTGGGTCTGCCTGAAGTCATGTCATGTTGAACTGCAGCTGAGATGTTAAAGTATGTGATTTAGCCATACAGCACAGCCTCACTCCTCTCCCACATCCACAGAGGTTCTGGGGATAGAGCTTGACAAAGTGCCTACAAAATCAAATTGCTTCTCAACATTTTGTCCTTGGATTTGTTCTTCCCATATACAAGGACAGCAAGCAGGAGAATAACTAATACAGGGAAGGAAGCTGTAAGGGAGCATTTACTTATGGGGATTAACATGATACAGCACAGTGACTCTGCAATCTGCACCGTAAAGTACCAGATGTCCCATCACAGTAAGTCCCATAACTTAAAAGGAGTACATGTACAATTTCTCTTTCCTCTAAATAAATTCTGTGCTGCTGTCCCACTGAAAAGGCGAAACTTTCCTGTCTGTTTTCAGTTTGCTGACAATCTCAGCATGAAAACACATAGATCTCAAGCACAGCTTTATTCAAGAGATAAATGTCAGGTGAAAGCAACTCTTTCATTGAAAACTTGACAAGAGCTGGTTGCATTAGACACAGAATTGCTTACAGTGGGTGAAATTTTAATTCATTAAATATAGATTTCATCTTTTTCCACCTCACCACTTTGTGAAACTGCTAGAAGGGTCACATGTCAGAATAATCTTCCAAACAAGCTACATGTGAATAATTTCATAAACACATTTAATGCATCCAGGTTGGAAATTGGCCAGACTCCAGATATAACAGTCTGGAATTGCTCCCACCTTTCCCAATCAGTAGGAAGAGCAGGTTTCGGGTTTTCTATTGCCACTCTTTCATGGTTCAGGTCTATGGCTAAATCTGCTCTCAGTTCAAGGCAAGGCTCATGGGATGAAAAAGGAAATCTGAGCAGAGAGGAGAGAGGGGAGATGATCTCCAAAGGAGCCATCAGCCCTCAGCCCTGGGGAAAATGGGGGATATTATTAGAGCAGCCAGATTTTCTATTGCTTCACTGTGGTGACTGTCTGTGTCTGTGGAGACCTGATGGAGCATAATTCCAGCTTCAGGACTGCCAGAGGGCAGTGGGAGAAGTGAGAAGCCCTGGGGTCCAGACAAAAACCTGACACCGAATAGCACCTGACACTGCTCTTTTCCTGCAGAGCGTCTGAGGGAAATAGGGCAGGAGCATGGACCACTTCTTCCACTCTACAGGGCAAACCCGCTCTCTGAAAAGAAAAAAAAAAAGTTACTGAAGCTGTCAGAAATACTGTGATCAGTGGAAAAATAATTTGATCCCTTTGAATTTCCCTTCTTTGGGACTTTCTTCAGGAGAAATCCAAGCCAAGGCAGTGTCAGGGATAGTTTCTCTATCTGGTTAAGTGTAGCATAATTAAGAAATCACAGACAATAGTGGCTGACACACTGGGATCTCTAATATTTAGGGATAATTTTCACAAGAGTGAAACTGGAGAATTTGGCCCTGCAAAAAAATCCCCATGGAACCTCAAAGCCAAGGTAATTACTGTGCATTTTCTTTCCAACTGCTTCTCTGCCACTTTGTGTTTCTCAGACTTGTATTATTGAAAGGAAAAAACTGAAGGGCATTTTCTTGCCTCTACCGCATGGTTAAATCTTTGAAAGCTTTCTATTTTCATCCAGCACAGATCCTTCCCTGACTTATTGCTGCCCACCCTCCAAGCAACAGCAAATACAGATTATGTGTTAAAAACAAAAAGCATTCAGAGCATATGCACACTATATTTTAAAAAAACCCACAAAAAACTCTTTCCTAATTTCTTCCTTCAAATTTTGTCTTATTTTCCCCCTCTGGGAAACTATTTCTATACATTTCCCCCTTTTTTTTTCATGTTCTGAAGGCCCTTAACTCTGCCCTCCTAGCATTGTCATGCATTTAATTTAGTTAAGCAAATTTAGTTTGTATCAGTGTGTTTGCTGTTCCTGCCAGTGCTCTGAGCCTTCTGTGTTAGCACAGGGGCTGCAGGAGCAGTCAGAGGTTTCCATCTGAGGGACAGTCAACAGAGGAATTTAGAGCACTGGCAGACCCCTGTGTTTGTGCTGGACTGGGAGCCATCAATCATTTACAGAGGCTCTGCCAAGAAGGTGAATGGCCAGATGTCTTATTTTGGTGAGTTTATAATTCTTTCTAAACAGGGAAATAATGTTTCTGCAGCAGACATGAATCTCCTCCAGGAGCACCACCTCCACTCATGAAGCCCCACATAAGACAGAGCATTGGCTTTCAAAATACCCACTGAGCTCAAGTGTCCCACATTCAGCAGACTCCAAATGCAAGATTTAGCTAATGAGCACATTTATAGACTGACATTTACTCTTTTTTTTTTCTCTCTTAATTTTGATTTGAATCAAAAGTCCTAGTGTTTCCTTATGGAAAAGTCTGCATTTTGCAGTAGATTTACATCAAAAATCCCAATAGCTTCAATTTCCAAAGCATCAGTTAGTTTCACTGCAACAGAAAAAAGGAAACACTTCTTCTGTTCAATATCTTTCAGTAAGTCTTGGGTCCACTGAAGATTTCATAACCCCACCACCACCCCAGGAAAGTAGCTTAGTCAATTCTAAGCCACTAGCATAAGTGTGGTTGGGGTTTTTTCCTCTCATTTATTTTAAAATAACAACAAAATGAAGACAACACAATACCCCCAATAATAAAATTGAAAATTTCAAACTTATTTCTCAAAGTAGTTTTCTCAAAATTAAAATCACAATATTGTAATTCCAATATATTTTCCCTATGAGTTCTTTTTTTGACACAATTTCAGAAAAACTCCTTCAACCTCTTTTGCAACAACAATAAGGGGGGAAGAAAAAGAACCCTTTCCAATCACTTTATCCTGCAAAAAAATACACATTGAGCTTCCTCACTGGTCTTATTACAGCTGTCTGAATGAATGGAACAATTTGATTCAGACACATGTTCCAGCAGAAGAAAAAGACAACTTCACTGCCCCTAAATCTTGTAATCTTAATACTGATTTATTCTTACATGTTTTCACAAGTAGCTACCATTGTCCACAAGCAAAGCAATTTGTTCAGCAGAGCTGAGCTGAGCCTTTAGGCTCGTTTGAATTTGCTCTCACACACTCTGAATGGAAAAGAGATGGAAACCCATCTGCTGTAACTGGGAGCAAGATGATGCAGCAAAAGGAGTAAATATTTTTTTCCCACTTTGTGGGTGAAGTTCTGACATCCCATAAATGCCAGGACGAAAAAATGGTAGTCAAGGGATGAGAAATAATATAAAAAGCAGTTCTGCTGAAAAAACAGTCTCAAACCTGTAGTCTGGATTCAAGGAAAAAATTAGTGCTAATTTTTCTCATGTATTTTTCTCATTATATAAAAGTCAAGTAATAACACAGTATTGGCATCATTTGGTGAGTGATTTGATCAAGGATGAGTGAGGCAATGAAGACTGGAATTCCTTCCTTGAGCTGTTCTATAGATTTATTTACAAATCTAGCAGCAACACCAAAATCCTAATGAAAGAGGAGAAGAAATGGTTAACTACTGTGCATTCCTGAGGTAGAGTTTAGATAGGGAGAAATTAAAGTCCTTGAAGATTTTTGACAGTTTCTACTGAACAACAAACCACTGGATGTAGAGCTTCTAAATTCCCACTCATGTCACAGTTACTGGCTCACACCATCTTTTATAACAACAATTCTATGTTAGAAAAAAGATTTTGAGGATTTCTGCATCCTGTGTACTCCACAGAACAGCTTGAAAGGAAGATGATTCATAGGCAACCAGTTGGCACCTTAGTCTCCTGTTTATTGAAGTGCATAGTTGAAAAGGGAAAATGCAACAAATATAAGCTATAAAATTAGTATAATCCTTTAATAACTGGAACTGCAAAACATCCGGAGTGTGAAGTTTTAACAAAGCATGTTTTTTGGACAATTGCCATTCTCTTCATTGAGTAAAAACCAAAATGATGATTGAGGAACACTCATTGGGCACTGGTGAAGCTTCTGGACACAAATTTCTAAAATAATAGATCCCTTTTCATGGATGCAAAAGCTGTTAATAGTTTGTCAGCCATTTCAAACAGGAAAAAAACCCCACAAAATTATGTTGTGTGCTCAGGGCTGGGTTCATCTGTTTGTACAGGCATGCCTGGTCTTGCAAAATCATATTTGCCATATATTCAATTATATCTCTGTACATTCCCAAGTGGCTCCACATTTAGGTACCCATGGTGGATGGTATTGGATCACACTAAAATCTTTCTTTGTTTCTCTCCTAATTAGCAAATTGGACTGTGCCAACACAACTATGGAAGGAAAATACTGTTCTGCTAAAAATCTAAATTCCCTATGCTTACTTTTAAGCATGTCTTGTATAGTTTTCCTTTTAACTTCCTCAAGAATATTGAAATCCAAATGAAATTTAAGGCATGATAGGGTTTGGTCTTATGTTCAACTGGCCTTATTTGATGAGTGTTTTACCAGGATTCCTGTGATAGGAATTACATGGCCTTTGAATAGTGTAAAAGTCACAAGAAGGGAGGAATTGTGAAAATAACAAAGAGCTTTTAACTGCAAGCTGAAAATAGAAACCACAGCACTTGACATTCTTTTGAGCAGAAGGGCTTTTTGAAAAAGAGCAGTTTGTAAAGGGAGAAACAGAGGTCAAGCGACAAAGAACAGGTCTGTGTTACAGGGAATACAGGGAAAGAGCTGAAAAGTGAAGGTACTGAACTGCACAGCAAACTGCAAAGGAATTTACTGGCTTTACAAATCATGCACCAGAAGCCCTGCAGAGAAGTTACACTATTTTCCTTTTCTCTTTGGGTTTTTTGGGGGGTTTTTTTGAGGGGGGAAAGGAGCATATACATTTCAGAGCAGTGCATTCTGCTGGTAGCCACATTCCAATATTTAAAATTATTCTTTATACCTCTCACTTATTTAACTTATCATCATTCAGGAGGGTGCTTAAATATGCAATGAATCCTTTACCAATCAACTGAATGACATGCTTAAATTTTGGCAACTATTAAAGCACCTAAGTGAAATGAGGCCTTAAATGAGATTTTGTATGTGACTGAGATAGGCCTTACATAGATATGCAGAGATGATATGTAATGGTCACATCAATTTCTTTAATATTAATGTACCTCCAGGGATTTCAAAGTCACAGTGATTTATGCTGCTAAAGACTTGTCTCACTGTATATATCATATATAAAACTGTGGGTTTGGGTTGTTAAACAAATATCACTTTTCAGATGAATGAAACACTATGTCAGACAGTATAAAAGCAAAACTCTTCAAAGAATATGACAAGGTCCAGAACAGAAGTTTTGGAGTAAGCTAATTTTTAAATTATTAATAAGGAAATTTACACTTTCCTTTGATTTTTGAAGGGCTAGACACCGTCTTTGTCACATGCTGTTGAAACTGAAACATGTCATTATTAAGAAATTCAATATTCCATCAAAGTATAAGAGAAACTGAATAAGGGTCAGGTAATAAAGTCAATCAAAGCAAGTGTCTACAATGCTGAATTTGTGTTGTTTACTGCTTAGCACAGATCCATTCTTAATTGGTCTTATTATTAAAATGTATGAATAATAATTACTTAAACATTTAGAGATGTGGGTAAAGACCTTGGGATGCCTCCAGCCCAGATTCCAGCAGTGCCCGTTATGGGGTCAGTCCAGGTTGCTTTGGGATTTATCCAATTGTGTCCTAAAACCCTCCAAGGATGGAGATGGCAAAGCCTCTCTGACTGGGCAGAAGCTCCAGATGGACCATCCCAGTGGCCAATGCCTTCCAGCTTTCTGCCCTTCATGCACTGGACTGTGGAAAACTGGACATGCACTGTCCTAAACTCTTCAGAGATGCCTCTGGAATTTGACTTATAAAAGCTGAATATTTGTCGTATACATCTTTTTGTGAAAATCCTTTCTTAGAATCTTTTTCCCTTCTGAGAAGCTGAGGTGTCAGAAACAAAACGTAAACAATGGTTATCTGCTGCTGTGGAATGCAACAGATGGATTTTTGATTGGCCCATCTTGGATGTTTATAATTAATGGCCGATCAAGGCCGAGTTATCTCAGACAGAGTCCAAGACAGCTGCCTTTTGTTATCATTCTTTTCTATTCTATTCTTAGCTGAGATTAACCTTTTCCTTCTATTTCTTTTTAGTATAGCTATAATGTAATATATATATATCATAAAATAATAAATCAAGCTTTCTGCACATGGAGTCAACATTTTCGTCTCTTCCCTCATCCAAGAACCCCTGTGACCACTGTCACAAATACTGGGGGTTTTTTTAACCACTGACAGTTAAGGTGCCATGGGGTAACAGGTTCACTCAACCAACAGGGACCAGTGTGGGCTGCCCCACAGGAAGGGCAGGGCAGGGCCTCACAAGGCAGATCCTGCCCCACAGCCCCAGGCAAGAGCATCAGAGGTGTTTGTGGGGCTGGGGCTGGGGATGGGGATGGGGAAGTGTGACGGTGTTCACAGGGGTCTTAGGATGAGGGAAGAGATGAAGATCTGACTCCATGTTTAGGAAGGCTTGATTTATTATTTTATAATATATATCACATTAAAACTATAATAAAAGAGTAGAAGAAAGGATTTCATTAGAAGGCTAGCTAAGAATAGAATAGGAAAGAATGATAACAAAGGCTTGTGTCTTGGCCACTCTGCATGAGCCAGCTGACTGTGATTGGCCATTAATTACAAACATCCAACATGGGCCAATCACAGATCCACCTGTTGCATTCCACAGTAGCAGATAATCATTGTTTACATTTTGTTCCTGAGGCTTCTCAGTTTCTCAGGAGGAAAAATCCTAAGGAAAGGATTTTCCTTAAAAGATGTCTGTGACAGGGAAGGACAAGGCCAGGCCAGGCCAGGCCAGGCCAGGCCAGGCCATTCCCCTGGGCTCAGGGATGGAGCTGCCCCAGCAGCAGCCTCAGCTAGGCCATGCAGGGCCTCAGTGCAGCACAGCCCCAGCTGGGCAGGGGCTGAGGAGCAGAGCTGTGGGGCATAGCCACTCCCTGGGCCAGAAGTCAGCCCAAAACCAGCTCTGCCCATGGTGACCCCAGCAGGTTTTCCCCAGGGTCACCCGAGGGAAGGGAATGTCAAGGGAAAGGGCCACTCTTGGCTCCTCTGGTGCTGAACTGGTCCCAGCCCTGGCACTTAAGTACTCATAGGTTGGGTTTTATCAAAAAAGAAACTAATTTTCCTGCTTAGAAGGATGTCTTTGAAATAAAATCTACATAAAACAAGGTATTGATTTCTTTCAAGTAGGAATCCTCAGACAAGAGAGACCAGGTCCCATAAGAAGGTGAAACAGACTTCTACTCATTCAGTTCTGTAATCTGGTGGAGAGACTTTATACCCAGAGGAAGAAATTTCAGCTTTATGAAACCCAAGGCATCATGCTTACTCTGGACTCTGTACTACTGACCACTTGTGAAGCTCAGAGCATACACCATCACTATTTTGGTTATTTTTCCAGCAGAATGAGATCATTCTTTCTTATTCTTGAAGTGTAGGATCTGTCCATATCAACATACCACTACAGTATTTTTCACATGACGATGCCACTCCACAGATGATGACTCTCCACAGTGCACCCCTTGATATTTTTATCTGCAGATAGTGAGATAGTGACATAAGTCCAGTGATACAATTGTAGAAAAAACAAGTTTAGAAGCAATAACAAACCCTCTAGGTCACTCCTCCTGGGAAAGACACACCAGTAAGTCTGGCTTCCATCTCTCACAAGATGGTTGAAGCTTTAACAAAGAGTGAGATCACTTTGTTCATGGATAAACACAATGTGTTGGATAAAAGTTGTCAAGGGAAATCCTGTTTTACCAATCCAGTCACAGTTTCAAGGAGATTCAGTAAGTGTGTGGCTAATGGATGTGCAGAATACACTTCTAAAAGATTTTTCATAAGATACCATAACATTATTCAGGAAACCAAGTTGTCAAGTGGCACTAATTCAAGTTTTTGGACTGAAGCTGCTGAAATGGTAAGAAGTCACACATTGCAGGACTTAGCAGCAGGGGGCTGTTGGATCCTTAAGTCAGTAATTCTTAAAAATAAACAGAACATTTTGGGGGTGAAATAAGACAGAAAGAGACAGTAAGTAACTAAACTTGGAAAAGTGTATTGATACACAATAATTAAGACAATTCCATTTTTCCCTGCCAGGTATCAGGAACTATCATGACCCTTACAGCTGTGAAGATATTATGAGTTAACTGATCACTTCTCCCGCCTGTACCCCTTCTCACAGTTGGTTGTTCAGGTTTGGAGACAGCACTTTGGACACATCTCTCTGCTTCTCTTCAGAAAATTGAAGCTGAAGTATTCTATGTCCTTCAGGCTTGGTCATAAACAGGCTCCACACTGGACTCCTTCAATTAGGCTGCAAGTGTCAAAACTCGAGTAATCTGAGGCCCTTTCCACTCATGGGGAAATACCCTCCTCACTGTCTCAGCTTCCCAGAGAAAAATCAATGTTATAAAGAATCACATTGATGTTTTGTCCACAAATAAGTCCTTGGAGCAGAAAAATGCTTGTTTCTAGCTAAACTAGACAAATTGGTGTTCAAGGTTACTCACCTCCTCCCCAGACCCTGAATCCCCAGATGTGATTCATTTGCCATTTCCTCAGTAGACTGCAATAACAACTCCTTTACTATTAAACACAAATATCTCAAAATTAACAGCACAGTCACAGAGCATCAGTAAGTTTCTCTTGTCCCACAAATGTTTCCTTTTACTTGAGTTATTGGATTATTATCTGGATTTCTCATAAGCATTTCCATTCATCCACCAATTCCCCCTTCATTCTCTGAAGATTTAAACTCCACATTTCTCACCTCACAACTTCAGGTAAATTTTGAGGGAAAATGCAATCTGCACAGCACAGTCTGGATGTGTAAACGTTACAAATCAATATGAAATAGTCATATTTAAATAAACAGAATTAAAAGCTCAAATGAAACAGCACCATCACAATCAGTAACACATTTAGATTAGAATTTTTACTACGTTCAGTATGAAATATGGGTATCATAACAGCTGAGCCATCTCCAGATGTCTTTCAGGCTGATAAGTAATAAAATGCTATTCAGAGACACAGATTCAACCCCTTCAGCCCTCCTAACAATGTGAGAACAAATTTTTCTTTGTTCAGCATCTCATTATACCTATTTTGGTGTAGATAATTTTAGCCCTAAAAATTCCCTGTGATTGCTGTTTATGTTGTGCTTCTGCACCTCAAAGTAACTGTGGAGCTCCATAAGCATTGCATGCCAGTGATGTTCATACCAAAGAAGCTCAGTTTTAAATGAGTTTGTTTTCTTTCACTACTTCCAGCTCTACAAAGCCAAGCCAGAGCCCATCCTGTGATAACCAGAGCTGGGGTTTTCCACAGTTAGAACCACACAGATGAGCCCACCAAGGGTCTGGAGGATGTGTGTCAGGGCAGTGTTTCCTCCAGTGTTTGCTTAAACACCCAGTGTTTCTGACTCCCAGAATCATCTCCCCAAGAGCCAGCTCTCATATCTGAACCCATTGTACACACACAGCTCAGGTGTTTGGGTTTTTTTCCTGTGTCACTACTGGCAATAAAGGTGATGTACCATTTTTATCTATATTGTCTTCAGGTTATGTTTCAGCATCTCTACATTATGTCAATCTTCACCCCTACAAGGACATTTTCTGTAAAGAAGTTTTTCCTTGGTGTAACTTCGGGGATGAGCAAATGGCAACAGGGTTATGGAGGTGTTATTGAATTGTTACTGCTGGCAATAAAGTGCCAGCAGAGCACAGCACAGTGTGACTGCCATATCCCAAACTGAGTTACCAGCACTGACAGCTATGAGTACATAGCTTTTTTGCTGATAAAGTGATCACACTTGACTCAAAGGCCCTGGAACACTGTGTGTTTGGGATGATGTGTTACAGCCTTTATAGCCACTAATCACAGGAGAAACGTGATTTGCTGTAACTTCTTTTAATGCAGACATCTGGATGATACAAGCTAACTGCACCCAGAAAATCTTACAGAAACTTAAATTCTGATCCAAAGTTTTGCAATAACCATGCATACCTACAGTAATAACTCGAGCTCCTTAATCTTTATTGCATGTGTAGTGCACCACTGTGCTAGAATAGTATACTTTATACTCATTTGTTTTTCAGCACTGAAAATTTAAATAATGTTAATCTCCCTTTAGATTTGATGTAAATTTAACTTGCTTATATAGCAAACTCCAATCTTTCCCTGGATAGATTCTGCATTCCTCTTTTGTCTTGACCTTTGAAAATCTTCCCCATGACTACTAGTCAAAACACTCTAAACATCAGAAATTCTTTCAGATCTCATTGGAAGATTAATCATTCTGTATTCCAAAATATTCAGTTGAGAGCCTTTTAGTTAGTTAATTTCCTCAAATCTCACTCGAATAGTATCTAACTACTAAAAAATTGACAGGAATGATTAGTGGCAGTACCCTGCAATTGCCATTGAAAAGGATGTGCATACTTCCTAACAATAGATGTTAATTCTCTGAAGTGTATTTTTGCTTCCTAAGCTAGCTCTAATATGAGACTCCTATGCCTGGAAGCCAATATATGTATGATATTTAGAATCTGATTCTCCCTAAGCAAAATACAGAGTTCTTCTCTGTGTGTCTGAACTCTGGGTATGAGACACAGAGAATCACAAACTACAGAATGAGACCAGGGGCAGCAACTGTGCTGAGCAGAAAGCTGACAGGAGCATTTATGCCTCCCCCCAAAAAAGGGATAACTGTGGATATAGCTTTAAAACAATTTAAAACACCTCTGCTCTGGTTCCCCACACAGACTAGTTTCTTTTGAGGAATACTGAGATGCACAGATAAGCCAAGTATAGGAGCAGACAGGTTTAAGAAAGAGCTGTCAAGCTGCATCCAGCAGCTCTCCCAAAGCACACTGGCCATTACACAGACACTCTCCAAACAACTTGCCAAAGACAAGCCTTGCCATACCCACAAATATGGGATGAGAGTGTGTGTGTTTGCAGGGAGTGTTCGTGCTGACATTAATTGCTGTTCCTTCGTCTGTTTGATGGAAGGTAGAAAGGTAATTAGATAAGAAATACCCAAAAAGGGGGATACTCTGGGATTTGCTGTGCTAACATGAACACACCCACTCACACAGGGGCACACAGTCCCAAGAGGTCACTACTCCCACAGCTCTAATTTCTCATTTCTACTGCACTGGAAACACACACGTCCAAGGGAAGGCTCTGAATTTAGAGCACAGGGAGACAAGTCTTCAACTGCAGGTTCGTCTAAGTGTTCATCCCCCCAACACTGAACTCTTCCCCAGAAATTTATTTTATTTTTAACTCCCTTGAATATCATAAAATCACGTCTGCTATAATTCCTCCTTGGAAAGTACCTGCAGGGTCATTCAAGGTGAGAGACACTTTAGAAAAGCATTAATTATCATGGTGATATCAGAATTTATCTTTTGCAAAGTGTATAAGTAATGTCTTAGTAGCTTTCTCTAACTTTATGTTTTTGCTTCCAGTAATTGATATCTCTCTAGGGATTCGTCACCACCAGATGGGTGACCATATGGATAGGGACACTTGTTTATAAACCCCGTTATTTATGCACCCACAAGGCTACCTAGGGAAAATAAACTTCCTCTAGATTTTATTAGGAAGACAGACATTAAAGTATTGTCATTCCATAGTGGTAGAAATTACATTTTTCTTGTCCCTTTTCAATAGAAGTTAGAGAAAAACTCAGGCTTTGATTGGTTTTTGGTGTTGTATTTTTTGGGTTTTTTAATAACTTCTTAAAGAAAGTGAGGATTTAAATTAATACAAAAAGTTACCTGTGCAACTGCATCACTTTTTCTTCTCCAAACAAAGAGCACATAGAATGGTGAAAGGAAAAAAAAAAAAAAAAAGTGTTTTGCAAGAAGGCTGAGTCTAATAAAGAACAGTGTGTTTGACTACTAGTGAGTGCACCGGAAATACCAGCTGGATAACCAGCTAAGGAAACCTGCATTTGAAATCCCACCAAGAAGGAAAATGCATCTGGATTCTGATCTATTCCATTAGAAAATGTTAAGAAAAAGTTTAGTAGTTGTAGGTGAACAGCCATCTGCATTCACACCAGTGTAATGGAGATCAGTCCCTGGCCTGGAACTAATAATGTTAGAATAACATTTTAGGCTAATGATAATTTACATGACTTAATTTGCCATTTACCTAAAGCCATTTAATCCACCAGAAAAAATTAATTTGCTGTTAAAAGACCTCTTATATCCCATTGACTTCAATGGACATTGGATGAACCTTTTTAAGTTCACAGCAGTTTTCAAAAGGGAGTGATGATAGGTGGTAGGACAGTTTAACACTGGTGAACTGAGACAGTACAAACATTGGAACTGGCTGCCCAGGGCAGCTGTGGAGCCACCATCCCTGGAGGTATTTCAGAGATGGGTAGATGTGGCCCCTGGGGACGTGGTTTAGTGCTGGGTTAATGTCTGGACTTGATGATCTCAGAGGTCCTTTCCAACCTGCATGAGTCTAAGTGAGGAACACTGTGAAATATTTTACACCAAATAATTTTTATATAATTCCTGTAAGCCAACAAAAGAGTTTTCTCTAACATGAAGTTAATAATTGTATTACTAACACATACAACAAATGCTATTACACTGAAAAGAAATGTAACAGTTGCTGTGTGTGACATTGACTCTGTATGGACACACCAGATGAGGAAACCTTGTAAAACCACCAACCCAAGTAACAAAACATCTATTTATATTTTTCCTGCGAGCACTAAACAGTGTGATGCCATGGCTGGACTGAAACATGGCCACGTGGCATATGCAATAAAAGGCAGAGTTATCCCTGCCCTTTCCTAGCAGACCTCCTTTGTTCATCCCCAGGCTTCACTAACAAACCTCAAAGGTCTCATCCAGCTTCTATTGGCCCAGGCCTTCCAGGCTGAACACCTCACTGGGCCCTGCTGGGACCCTGTTTCTCTTCCCAGTTAAAAGGTAAAGGAAAAAAAGTCTGTTTCTCTTCCCAGTTAAAAGGTAAAGGATTTCTGTGCCTCCTCAGTTTTTGTGGCTCTCAATTTTGGACATGAAGTGAAATGTGAGTAGGGCCTCATAGTTAATACAGAAGCTGGGAACACACAACTCAGATTGTTGAGGTTTTTGTTTAGTTTTGTTTTGTGTTTTCAGATAGAGCTCAAGAAACTGCTTGATTTGTGTTTAGCCTCCACAGCCACTTGAAAGTGAGGTTACAGCAAAGCTGAGCTAACATTTTCAGATTGTTGGTTTCAGCAACACAGCACTGCAGGGAGTTTTCACAAAGCAGCTCACCTTCAAAGCTCAGTGTGCAGGAATGCCTGATTTCCCCTTTGAAGCCCTGGAAGGGAAATAACTAGTTGGTGTGAGACGGGGGAGGAATTCTTCTGCACTGCGATTCTCCACTTTATTTGTCTGAAATTCTGCTTTGCTTTGATATCAGTCGAGTTAACTCAGCTGTGACGTTAAATTTAGGTAGAAGGTTTGCATTGGCACTCCTCCCTCTTTGGATAATCCTCCAGTAATGCTCACAGCAAACGAGCAGCAGGCTGGATACCCAAGTACTGATTTGTCACAACTGTCTGAAAGACACTCACTTTCAATGACAGAGCAGCACAAAGTGTTTTCTAGGTCAAAGGTTCCTTCCTGTTTACCTAATAGCCACACTAATGTAGCTTTCCTGTAGAATTTATGGCTGTGTCTACACAGTACATTAAACATTGCCAGGAAACATCCTCAGACATGGAGATTCGATTGCACTGTTAAATCACTCAGATGGTCCCTGCTGCTCTGGTCCATGCCAGCAGTCCCCAAAACATTTTGGGAGTTAGCACAGGCCAGGGATCACTCCTAAGAGGAATTTTGGATGTAGTCACCCTGGTTTAGAAGCCACAGAATTTCAGCAAGCTAATTGCTTTAGGGGCAGATGATGGTCTTGGTTCCTTTTGTCTTTTTAGTACAGCAGTAGTCTTTGATTTTGTTGCATGAAAATGTTCATGCCAAGAAAGATGCTTAGAAAAGGGTGAAATTTATAGCCATCACAGACCATAAAAATCACATTCCTGTTGTAGCAGGCAGCAGCGCATGTTATTAAGGCAGTTTATAAAAATAATGATAGGATGTAGGGGATGAATTCCAGACAAGATGGATCCAACAGGAAAAATATACTGTGAGGATGACCGAGCACTGGCACAGGTTGCTGAGGGAGGTTTTCTCCAACTCTGGAGATATTCAAAAGCCATCTGGATGTGGTCCTGGGCAAATGACTCTAGATGGCCCTGCTTGACCTCCAGAGGTCCCTTCCAGCCTCAACCATTCACTGATTCTGTGATTGAATTGAAGAAAAAAAAAATTATTCTAATTTAATTATGTCAATGGTCACAGAGAAGATAAAGGAAAATATTCCTTTTTTTTCTGGACTATATGGCAGCAGAATTGGATGTTTTACTGTGATGGCATGAGGCTTGGGCAGCAGTGAGTTTGACTCATGGAAATTCTCTACTCCTGGGTGTGCTCTGTTATATTGTGCAGGAAAAGGGGAAAAGAGACTGGTGGCCAGGTGAGCTAAGAGAGTAGAACAAAGAAGAAAAAACAGCTTTGCCACTTTTCCCTTCTATTGATAAAATATCAAACATCAGTACTGACTAACTCCAGCTGGAATGTGACATTTCCCTTTAAAGGCAGAATGTATTACATTACAAAAGGGTAATGAATTGTTCAGCTTCTTCCTGGAATGGGAAAAGAACAAGGAACGAAAAAAGAAAACTTCTTTGTCATGAATTGACAAGCATGTTATTAAAGCTATTTATTCTGCAAACATGCCTGCAGAAGTAAGCTGTCATGCTGTCATCTGCAAGGACTGCAGGGGCCAATGAGCAGGGTGGACATCTGACCACTAGAAACAGGGCTGAGATCACTGCACTCACTTCTGACCACAGGTTGCAGTATAAAAGGTCTCACATCCAATAATTCATCAGGTTTATAAAGCCAGAAACATCTGGCCACATTTGTGGTCCTATTTACTGAATATACTTGAGCATCAAAGTACTGATAAATCAACTTTCAGCAAAATCTGTAAGAAAAACATTTCAGATGTGTCTTAATATTTCACAGCTGGAAGAAGATTATTGGCTTCTTGCCTCTCATATCTCAGAGGGCTGAGAGTTTGAAAGACATGTCTACACCACTTCCTTCTCATGTCAACTGCACCACATGTTATTCCCTCTAAATATCCTACATTTTGGACTAGATACATCAATTATTTTTGTTGAAATATATTGACCTTGGACAATGCAGGAATTGAAGGTACTAGGGAGAGAAACAGCTTGTGAAATGACTGTTGTCAGAGAAATTTGAGCCAGATCAGGGTGGAGGGAGGGGGAAGGTGTTGGCAAGTGAAACAGAAGTGGAAGGAGTAAATCCAAATGGGGCTTAGCTCAGCTGGTGCTCACCACTGAGGCACCTCAGGTAAAGCAGGTTTCTCCTCCTGGCCTTGAATTCACTGTGCATGCCTATAATTGCCCTGAAAAATAAGATAGGTCTCTCATCTCTTTCTTTCTACCTGGGCTGGAGGGAAAACGAGTAAGAAAGAAGTTTTACAGTGTCTTGATGACCCCATCCAGTCTGTTCAGACCCTCATGATCATCATGCCAAGCACTGTCTGGAAGCTGCAGATTACATTTATATTTGCAGTGATACGTGCTGGCACTACCAACATTTTCTATACAACACATCACCTACAGGATTCCTCTCAGGCAGCAGACTGCACTATTAGAGAAGAGGATTTTCATCCCCATTGATGACATAGATAATGCTTGAACAGAGAGCTGCAGCTTCTTTAAAACCCCAGTGCCTGAGAAGGCCTTGCACCAGGGTCACATTTTGTGAGTAAGTTTCCAACCACTTGTACTGAAGGTGAAGTGCAGCTTCTCCTGCATCTTTAAAAAGACAAGAGTGAATCATCATCACATGAGCCCTTTGACAGACAGCAGGGGCTTTTCCTAAAGAGGACTTTGGGCTCCAGCTTCCAAATAGAAATTCTCTGAAAGAGCTTTATTGGGACTGCTCATCTCTGGTTGACAGTGAAGGCTGGAAAAGCATCCAGATGCTTGGCAAATTTAACAGAGTGTATGGAGAGAGCTCTGAGCTCTGAAAGGGTTGAGTTGATCTGCTAGCTCATGATAATTAGGAGTGACCTGCCTATGGTTATATGCTCTTGTTGCGTCTTATATCCATAGAGAACTTGTACATCTCTAATCCAGGAGAAAAATGCTGAGTTCTCTACCTTAGAGTTTTTTCAAACATAACAGAGGGAAAAAAGAGAGAGGAGGAGGAGGAAGAAAGCTGTAGCTCTTGCCAAAATGAGACCCCATCCATCCTCTGAGTGCACATTCCTAACTTGCTTTCTTTGCCTAAATCTCCCTTTACATCACATGAAAAGTGAAACTCTGAGATCTGGATGCAGTCCCAGGCACCAGGGAACTCCACTTGTAGGTACTTAAGTTGAACACTGAATTAATTCAACAAGAGTCAATAGTGCAAAAAATCTCAATGCCCAATAACCACAGGTCAAACCACAGTAAACAGATCTGAGCTCTGCTGCACTTTCCTAATGACCCTCTGGCTAAGCTAAATTTTCCTCTTCATTGCTCAAAGATGGTGAGTAATGCAGAGAAAGTGATATATCCTGGCATGTGGAAAACACTTTGGAAATCCCCCAGAAATGGGTATTTCATTGTGTAAGCGAAAACCATTCTAACCACCATTTGAAAAATAGGCCTTCATGTCAATCTGACTGATCTCATGAATACAAGTGTTACAAATAGATTAACTTTTTAGTAACTCTGTTATTTTTATTCTTGTTATTAATAATGTTGGAATCACTGTTAATCCAGGATATTACTTACTTTTGTGCCATTAGGATTAAGTCAGATTGGAGTTCCTTTTATTTTTTTAATGTGTGCTAAATGTTGTTGCTCTCAGACAAATCCTAATGGACAAGCCATAAGGGGTGAGTGCCAGTGCCCTCACCAGTGCAATTACTAATGGAAAAGATTGGAGAGCTGAATGGGATCAAGAAGCAGTGTGTGAAAGTGGAAGAGAGGATTTTGAAAACAACACATTATTTCAGCATTAGTCATCAATATGCATAATTTAGAGCTAATCAATAGTGGTAATTACAACTCCTTACTGATCTAACCATTATCAGATGGTAATATTATATAAATATCCATGTTATTGGAATGGATTGCCATTATTATTCACAGCTGTATTAATTTTTATGGTGACATAATGGTCAAAATCCTTTTCATCCATGCGTGGCATATTAAAGTTTTAGTTTTGATACAAAGAGATCTGATCCATCCATCTTAACATAATTCATCTGCTGATGAATTTTGTGATTACTTAACCCTAAAGAATTTTTCCCCCTAAAATGGCATTTCCTCTCCTCTAGTGACAATCTGCATTCCAGAATAGCAGGACAAGCACTGGGAGGTGTCAAGCATTTATAATTTGACTTCAGTGAAAGTTACAGATGCTTGATACTTTTCAGGTCATGAGCCATCGTCTGCTTCTCCAGCTTCTGGAACACTAATGCTGTCCATTGTAATTTCAGCTCGCTTTCAAATCATGGACTTGATTGTCAATTGCTGGAGTTAATGGCTGTCTTGCCATTCATCCCACATGGGCAAGAGAGAGCTGCATGCAAAGCATAACAGAGATTTATTTTGCATTATTTCATTGAGCATTCTGTAAGAGAACTAAGGAATAGTAGAACAGATTTTATACACAAGTCATAAAATTAATTTGCCAATAGCATGGGGCTGCACTTCATGTTCAGCTCCCAGTGACTCAGAAAAACTCATGGTAAGATTTGGTTAGGCTTTGCCTCAAGGTCAAGGATCCAGGCAAACAACAAAGTATTTATTTACCAACAAAACAAAATGAAATACTTCTGTAAATAATTACTTAGTTGGATTATTCAGTAAAAATATCCATTAAAAAATGGACATAAAAATCAGATTAAAATCTGAAAAGAGATAACTACATAAAGAAATTTTTCCAGTGCTCACATATGGCCATGTGTTTCTGTGCCTAGAGACTAGGTGGTGTTTTGGAGAGGGTTGCATGAATTTCAAATATTTATCTCTAGGATGTACAGTATTTCTAATAAGTGTTTTTTAGGCAAAACTACAAAGCTGCACTGATGTTTCAGCAAGGGTAAGATCTGATGCACCACTGTTTCCCAGCTGATCTATGCAAACATAGATCACACAGCGGCTCTGAAATTTCCCAAATGGGCTGACCGTACAAGGAGTGGAGCCTGTGAGTCCCCCTGTGAATGAAGAGGCACTGAACACATTGTGGCTGCACAGAATTGCACAAAATCTTCCAACTCCACTGAAACTGAAGTTTCATGCAAAAAAAAGGGATGTGACACAGAAAATGCTGACATCTGGTAGCCATAAACCACTGTGCTCTGCAAAGCAGAGATATGAAGCAGAAGGAGAAAGGTAAATTAAATGTCTTGCATGATGTTACAAATGAAAAATAGTTCCATTAAAAGTTGAGCATTAAAGAAATCTCAGCGCTGAGGTGACAGTGTACTACTGTCAAAGCCACTGCAAGTTCACAGCTCCCTATTTATTGTATTTTTGGAAGGATTTTGATCTTGAGAGATCTTCATCACTTATAAATGAACTAGTCATTAGTAGCCTTTTATGTATCTCCAGAGAGCTATCACAGTTCTCATTAACCGCTGTATCTAAACAACTGAAATCTCCTGTTGCAGTGGCACGTGTTCTCAAATCTGAATCCTTACCCACTACCATGTCCTATCTCACAGAAGCAGAATAAAGCCTGAATAAATTAGGGTAAACCACAAAACTTTCAGCTCTGCCTCAATGAGTGTTTAGGATGTATACAAGATATATTGAATTTAACCGTTCAGACTCAAAGACTCCTTCAAGAAAATAAAGCAAAAATAAAGGACTAACACAAATTTTTCCTCTGAACTGACAGAGCTGGGTTTTTTTCACCAATTGTTGGTGGTCTAGTTTATATCAGTCATTTGCTAGCTTTTAATTTAGGTCAGAAAAGAGAATACAATAAGAAAAGTTTTATACAAAACCAGTGTGGACAACTATGGAATTCTATCAAAAAAATCAGCTGTGTTCCTTGTTTTCTCTTTGCCACTGTGTCCTAGATGAAAAAAAAAATCCTGAAATGAGTTTTCACCTAATTCTCAGTTCCCACATTGCTCTTTGTCCTACAGCATGTGAAAACACTATAATACTTAGTAAATGAAATAATTTTTCTTCTCTCGGTCTTACCATTATCCTTTACTTTAGTTAGAAATTTAAATCATATCCATACTGAGTTAGAGAACAGATCCAGCCTGCTGGGTCCTGTCTGCCACAGTGGCCAGTAGCTGCTGTTTATAGAGGGGTATAAAATCAGACTAAGATCCAACAGTGTTTTCCCTCACACACATTCCCAGTTTCCAGAAAAAAATATAATGTGTTGCTTCATACTCATCTTTTTGCCCAATTTCTTCCCTTCCTGCTAACTTGAAGGATTTTATGAAGCACTATAACTGCACAATCACTGTCCTCTTTTATGGGCACAGACAACATTTCCCCCCACCCCCTCTTTTATTACATTTATAGTCTTTGCCTGCCAAGATACTTTTATGGCGGTGGAAATGATTGCCTCACTCTTGATAAAGCCTGGAGTATCCCTTGGTGCTCCATATAACTTGTCACAGTGCTCTCAACAACAGCTCCTGGTGTGTTCCTGAGCCACTGGCATTTGTCCCAGCTCCCCTGATGTGCTGCCTGACATGGCAGAGAATATTCTGCTTTACAGCATCTCCCACACAGGGCTCTGCACTGCTCTTGCTTTCCTCGCTTGTCTCAACTCCTGGGCTTTTGCCTTTGGAGACAATTAAAATTTATAGCTTTGCTTTGCACAGTAACTACACAAACAATTTAAAGGAAAACATTTCCTTTGCTGCCTCACATTTCTGTTGAGAGTGTTGTGAGCAGGGTATATCCCCAACCCTTTTATTTAATGTAGCTGGGAACCAGGCAAGTTCACGTCACAGTTTCTTGCACAGAGCAGCCTGCATTGTTGCAAACTCTTGGCTTTCCATTCAGCACAGCCTTGTTGCCTGGTTCATCTGCATTTCCAGCTCACAGAGGATTACAAGCGTACTTTCTGTACTAAAATGTGGGACCTAAAGGCAATAAAAGACCAGGCAATGGTATAAAATTGATTCTTCTTCAGAGATCTAAATGGGAAAGAATTATTGAAGATACTTTTAGGGCCCCTTGCTGAATCATCAAACTATTTTGCAGTGGTAATTGAGACAGCATATAAATACTGCATAGATATCTCTTCAGGCCCTCTTCATGGAGCTGTTGTATTCCATTAAAGTGCTTTTCTTGTACAGGTTAATCTCTCAAAATAAAAGTGGAAAATACAGCAACAAAACAAGATGATATTTTCACTACTCAATAAACCTCTCTTCCCTTGTCTGTAAATAAATGATTCCCAGAGGCACCCTCTCCAGGGCTCCTGAAAACTCAAAAGGGCAAGGAAAGGAATTAAAAAATATCACACACTGCTGCTCATAGTGTTTATTAAAACAAACAAACAAACAAACAG
The DNA here is from genome assembly GCF_028769735.1 of Zonotrichia leucophrys gambelii. Taxonomy (NCBI): domain Eukaryota; kingdom Metazoa; phylum Chordata; class Aves; order Passeriformes; family Passerellidae; genus Zonotrichia; species Zonotrichia leucophrys. The sequence continues at coordinate 146,451,014 of NC_088171.1, forward strand.
ACAAAACAGCACATCAAAGGCTGTCTTGCTTTATCCTGCATTTACATGGTATTAAAGTTAAATCAGATTTGGATCCAGTCTGCCTGCGGGAGAGAACTCCTCGTACCCCCCTTGACTGACACAAAGGTGAAAACAAACTCCCCACTGATGTGAAGCAGGAAAGCTGAGGGTTTTTTGAAAATGAGAATGACAAATCAGGCTTAATGATCAGGACAAATCCTAAGTGTGAAGAAGGCATAGAATAAGTGCATTATCACCCATTGTAAGTTTTTGCACATCCCTAATTTTCCTTTTTTCTTGTACTGTGATTTTTTTCCCCAGTTCCAGAACTATATCTACAGCAACTGAACAGCATCTGATTTATTTTGGATACTAAGACAGTGTAACTACCAGTGACAAAAATACATTCTCATTGCAGCTGCACACATAGGAAAGTATTTCAACACCCAGAGTTGGATTGATTTTACATTATAGGTAAAATTATAAACATCTCTCCCAAAGGAAGTGAAATCCTGAAGTTTAATGACTAGATTCCAGTAACTGAGTGCTTAGACACATTGCTTTTATTCATAATATATCTAACTATATATACTATCTGTCATTCTGTTTTGACATCTTTGTCCCTCTCTTCCTGTCCCAAACTTGTGTACTGCATATTTTTCCAGACAACTGTTTCCTGCTCAAGAAGTTCTTCATGGACCTTGTATTTCCTCTCAAAAAGGGTGTTGGAAGGAGTTCATAAAATGCTTTGGGATATTTGAGGGATGAGAGGAACTATATAAATCTTAGTTCTTATTAAAAGAGCACTGAATGAGTTGTCTAGAGTATGTGGTTTGGATCTTTATTGTAAATCATAGAAACCTGCATTACTGGTCTGCTTTACTGTAGATGAAACAAGTGTTGGATGACACCTTGTATTTCACCAGCTGCTTTCCTGCAATTTTTCAAAGAAAGTAACACAATATATGGTCCACCTGCTGTGAGAACATCTGAAATACCACAGACAGTAAAAAGCCTCTGAGTAAAGCTCTTCCAGAGAGTGTTTTGTTGATATGCTTTATGGCATATACATATACCTTACATATAACATATACATAAGATATACCTTATTCAGTTTTCAGACAGTATGTCTAGTTTCCCATGAAAAAGAACTATGCTTATAACACTAGTAATTTTTTTTTATGTGAATAAGAATTCAATGACTATTATTTTTAAATGTTGTTTTCCCTTTGTTTTAAGCTTCTGGATTTTTTAAAATTTTCATTTAAGTTTTCACAAAGGATCAATCAGACCATTATGAACTCATTGCTATCAAATACAAATTTATGTCCTGAAAGCGTCCTAACAAAGGACTAATTTTTTATCCTTCACCTATGTAAATAAATTGTCAGATGTTGGTGGAACTAATTACAAGAGCATTGCTTTCTACTTTCATCAGGACTTCAAGGCCTGATTGAAGCATGGTCAATACACACCACTGTCTTCCAATAATATTCTTATTTCAGATCTTGATTTTAAAAGTTGTGTCCTCTTTGAAGAGTGTGAAGGAACTTTATAAGAATTAATTCCTGTAGTGACCTGGAAGGGGGCTGCAGCCAGTTGCAGCAAGGCTTGGTGATTCATCTGATAGATCCTCATCAGCCACATTTTCCATAACCCACACAATTCTCATCATTAAATTCAGCTCAATTCCCTACAAGCACTCTGTGCCTTTGATTTATACCCACAAAGCAGACACTAATTGTGCTGTATGTACACAGTGGAATGGGACTTTAAGGGATAGGTTTTTAGTAACTCTTATGACACCTTTCTAGTTAGTGCAGTGTAGCAGGATCCTTTTTTAAGATTGCTTTGTTTAATTATTTAAGAGCCATTATGGTAACTGGATATACTCTAACTGTAATTTATTAACTCATACACTTGAATTATCCAAGTCTCTACATCCACTTCACAGAATTACAGAGGAACTAGAATAAGATAATGGTATTGAAATGCTACAGAATATTCCCTCTGCTGAGAAGTAGAGAAGTTCTCTTATCTCTCATAGCAAGGGGGTTCATAAGCTTTTCAAACTATGCACTAAGAGTACAAGGATCATTTTATACTAGCAGCAGATGTTCATATAGGCACTATTAAAAAAATGTGTGCATTTTCTATATATGCATGTGTATGTTTAAGTAAATACACACATGAATGTATACATAGATAAGTCTTCAATCTAGTACTGTGATTTGCTTCCCTTTTTTTGTGTAAAGATGATAGTATATAAATCTGTTCATTCTTCTTTCTCTGCTCTTCTGAATATGCTTCTTCATGCTCATATCCTTGTATCTTTCCACCTTTTGCTTTCTTCTTGTCTCCACATTTTATCTATGTCTGGATGTTGTGATAGAAGTTTCCTTACTTACTGTAAGGTGAGTGGAGTCACCATCCCTGGGTGTGTTTAAAGAAAGCAATTGGTGCCATGGTTTAGTTGAGGTGTTGGGGCATGGGTTGGACTCAATGATCTTTAGGGTCTCTTCCAACCTAGTCATTCTGTGAATTCTGTGAATTCTGTGTAAACACTGCCCATCCATCTGCATCCTCCTCACCACTATAGTCTGTGCACACTGCTTGTCTGCCTTCTGCCTGCCTGTTTGGGACATTTTCCTTTTCCTCTGGAAAATGACCCCTCTGGGAGCAGCACCTTGAGAGTGCTCCCATAGAGTATCTGCTCCTGCCAGCAGCAGCTGCATTTTCTTCTTGCCATTTGGGCACTTTTCAGCAGAGCAGTCATTTGCAGAAAGAATGAGCACATGGAGCAGCAGCACAAGGAAAAAACATCTAGACTAAATCATGTGATCAGCCAGCCCCCTGAAAGCCAAAGCAGCTACTCACAGACCAGCTCAGTGTCATAAATTAATTTGGAACTGCTTAGAAAGGAAAATTTTCAGCACTCTGGATTCTTATTTACATCAGTCTCTTCAACAGAATATTGCTTTAGTTTCAGCATGAATCTTTCCTAAACTGAGATGCTTCCCACAATTCTGCTGTGCTCCAGACAACAGGTCATAAACATCAGGAACGTGAAGCAAAGCAATTATTAGCCCTGTATGCTGGGCTGCAGCATCCCTGCTGCTCAAATATACTGGCATAGGACAGAAAACTGATAACAGTAATTCTACAGAGCTTTTGAGCCAGGAGAAGAAGAGGATTGCGAACAATTACGCCTTGGAGGCTCAGATGTTCAAAAGCAAAAAAGGGGAAAACTTATAATTTACCTGGACTGAGCACTTTTGCAAAAAAAAAGGAATTTTCTCTAAATTAAGAGCCTGTCAAAACAGAAAAGTTAAGACCGGCATGCCTGAGAAAGATGATTAACAGATACAGAATGCTTTCCTGTGTAATCACTAATGCACAGTATCCCTCTTACACTTAACCTTTACGTGCTACCAAAGGACAGCACCAAGATTGTCCTTCCAGCACATGCCTGTTACTGAAAGCTTTTAATATCCCACTTCCATCTCCATCAAAGCCAAGATATCAGGCACACAGAAAGATTTAAGCACTTATTAAACAGAGATACCATGTCAGGCAATATGTTCTTTTCTACAGGGCACTACTGAATTGAATGTGCAAGAGAGACAAAGTGTCTAACAAAGAGAAAGCTGCTGCAGGACAAAAATTGTCTCTCCTCTCCCAACAAACTCAGCTAGCAAGGAAATCTCACAGAGTACAAACCAGAGCAAGCCGATGACAGCAGATGAGGCAATGGAAAAATCACAGAAATAAAGGTGTGGAAAAAGACTTGTAGACATAAACCATTTTGTTTTGGTTAGGGTTTTTTGTTTGTTTGGTGGTTTTTGTTTGTTTGTTTAGTTGCATTTTTTTAGGCTTTTTTTAGTTTTCTTTTGTAGTTTTTTAATATTGCATCAATAGCAAACAAAAACTTCAAAGAATCATAGCTTCATAGAACAGTTTGGGTTGGAAGAGACCTTAAAGACCATCCAATTCCAACCCCTCTGCCATGGGTAGGGATGCCACACACTAAATCAGGTTGCTTAGGGCCTCATCCAAACAGGCTTGAACCTCATACAAAGTTCCTTGTTGGATCCAACTTGGGATTTAATTGCTCTGATTACCTGGCTCAAGATGAAGTTGACTCTCCCTTCCTCTTTTTCTGCAATGTGGACTTGGATACCCAGGTCTCACTGTCACGTTTCACACAACCATTGCCCAAACACAGTGCACACCAGACCAGGTACAGAACACAGCTGAAAACCAGGCCTGAGGCAGTCACTGCCACCACAAAACCACAGAATATCCTGGGCGGGAGGAGACCAACAAGGATTATTGAGTCCAACCCCTGGCCTTGCACAGGACATCCCAAGAGTCACACCACATGCCTGAGTGCATTTTGCAAGTACTCATTGAGCTCTGTCAGGTTGGTGCTGTGACCACTTCCCTGGAGAGCCTGTTCAGTGCCCAACCATCCTCTGGGGGAAGAGCCTCTTCCTAATATCCAACCTAAACCTCCCCTGGCACAGCTTCAGGCCATTCCCTTGGCTCCTGTCACTGTTCACCTGAGAGATCTGTCTCTGCCCTTCCTTTTCCTCTTGTGAGGAAGCTGTGACTGCAATGAGGTCTCCCCTCAGTCTCCTCAAGGCTGAACAAATCAAGTGACCTCAGTCACTGCTTGTATGGATTCCCCTCAAGGCAAACCATCTTTGCAGACCTCCTCTGGACACTCTCCAACATCTTTATGTCTTTATATGCTTAAGAACATGAAATAAATATCATTATATAACAACAGGTATGTAACACTGTGGGGAAGCTGCCATCAGGGATGGTTCCAGTGAAAGAAAACACAACAAAGAGCTCTCCCCTGGCATTATTCACACATCTTTACTGCACTGCATAGATGCATCACACATACTGGCACAGAGAGGTCAGAATGAGCCTGTATCCAGCTTAACTACCCCGCAGCCTCAGCATATTGCCACCTGCACAATCTGGGGACACCAAACAGTGCAAACAGCTCAGGACTCCTACATTCCTATGCTGAAAATCTCTGAAACTCCTGCTGGTACAGATTCACACTACCTCACATTTGTTTCCTGTCTTTAAAGCTGTGTCTAAATCCATAATTACCAGTTGATGCATAGTCATGAGTCATACAGACAAAAGGTACCAGCAATTCCAGGCTCTTCAGGTTCTGAAACCAACCTGACATGTGCTTCAACCTACAACATCTCACCTCTGCAAACCTCTGCTAATTGGAGGACACAGGGGTTTGGCCATATTTTTGGACAGAATTCGACCCAGAAAAAATAAAAAACCAGCCAATAATGTATGGGTTCATGGCAGCCATGAGTTTTAGACTTCCATGTTCAAAATGATTACCTGAAATATCTCCCTGAACTTTTATGGGGCCTGGAGCATTGAGAGGCACTTTCTCATGATCATATGAGATCTCAGGTGCAGTACTAAGGTGAAAAAGAAAACATCAAAGAAACCACCAAAGCTATACCCCCAAAGTGAAATACTCTTTCATTTCAATGGAAAACTAAAATATTAATATTAAAAAATCAGAATAAATTATCTTGTTTATTTCACTTTCAAAAAAAGGGATTTTTTTTCAGTCAGCAAAAGAGCCATTTAATTAGGCTTTGCAATTCACATACAATTGAATAAAATCATGTAAAAAAAGGCATAACTGCCTCAACTCATTATACACTATTGTTTGAATGAATGCAGCTTGCCCTCATAGCCTCTTCACAGTGACTTTCCACGAATCATCTCTCTCAGGGCTGAGGGACTGAGTGGGCTTTGTGCAGACAGGTCAAGTGGACCTTTGTGCTCTTGGAGAGTCATAAACAACACAAAAATCTAGTGCATGTAATTAAGCTGAAGGATACAGACTCATTAAATCATTTCCACCAAATGATGAGAAGTTTCTAGCAATCAGATTGCTCAGGATGCCGCTAAAGGAATTGCTCTGGATGCAAATTTGACTTGAGGAATAGAATGCTTTGTGCATCTTCTTTCAGAATCTTGCCAAGGCAGAATGAGAAGAAAAACAGTGCATTGAAGTTTCCAGTCTGAGCCTCAATTACTGCAACTGTAGCAAAATAATCCGGTGAAAAATTCAGAAAAAAGCATCCTGCAAACGCAGGTAGGGAGGTGCCTGCAGCTTGCTGAACACAATAAAAGGAGGGCACTTGAGTGCATTTTGCATTCAAAATGCAAAAGAAACAATACGATTTATAGCCGAAAATCGGCTGTAAAATGTGAGGGCGTCGGGGATGAATGAGAGAGGGAGCCACCGGGAGGCACTATTGCCTCTCAGCAAGGGCGTGATCGGAGCGCTCCTGCTGCCTCGGCCGCAGCGAAACAGCCCCGTGTGCAAGTCAAAATACTCTTATTTTCAGGTGCATTTGTACCTACCTTCAAAGGTGCTGACCATCTTTGCAATGAAAATGATGTGCGACTTCTGCTAGATACCAGAGTGTGGGTTTTTAAGGTTCGTTTGTTTGTTTTATTTTACAGCATCATCCAACTTAATCCTGAATAAAAAAGAGGGCTGTCATAAACAAACTGAAGCCTTAAGGAATTATGAACGAACTTCCTTATAAATTAGAAATCTTGAAATGTCTGCAGAATGAATACTTACCTTTCAAAACTACAAATTGCTATGCAAAAAAGAAAAATGAAAGCAATGATAATATGACTCCTTTCAGTTGGAAAAAAACCCTTTAATTTTGCGTTTTATTAATTTTATTCTGTATCAGCCACTTTGATTTTAATCTCAGAAGAAAAAAACAAAGCAGAGTAGTGTACAGATGAAAAATCAGAAACCACAGAAGCCTGAGACATCCTGCTCTTATACTGACATTCATCAGAATAAAAGTCCACAAAATCCAACTTATTTTTCCTTCCAGCTACAACTAAATAAAATGTTATTTTTCATGTAATTAACAATTCTTTGGCAATTTGAAAAATATTGTACATTTTTTAAAACTCTGCATTCAAATATTTTTAAGTAACTTCATAAAAAGATTTGACTTTCACTTATGAAGTATCATAGTCAGAGAATGGTTTACCTAGTATTCTTATGCATTTACTGTCTTTTTAAATGTTTCCATAGAAAAATACAGTTTATTTAGGATTTTTGTAATTTTATCATGAAAATAGCACATGAAAAATTCAATTAAAAACAATACTTTATGATGTCTATTGACTCATATGTGCAAGAGCTTAATTCCTGAAGCAGATCACACATATAACATTTTCCTTTTCTGCTGTTGTCCACAATATTTCAGATGCAAGATATTTCCCTATTTTCATCTCAAGGAAGAAACACAGCTTTAATTATTGATAAATATAATATCAGCTGCCTTGACTGCCCAACAACAATTAACACAGAAAGATTAGCTGATAGCATTAACTATAGAAATACAATGCAAAGAACCCAAAGTGAACAATTTTAAGGCACATTACTTTGAATTATTTCATTCACCACACAGAACTCATTCAGAGAAACACAATGCACATCTCAATTGAAACTCCTCCTTAGTGCAGAGGTTTAATGTCAAAGTGAGTCTGGTAGGTTAATCCATGGCAATTTCAGGTCTTGTCTGGCAAATTTGCCTCTGCCAAGAGAGTGTGTTTAGGCAGCTGGAAACAGCTGGCTTAAATTCACTTCTACTCAAAGCTAGAAGAATAAAAATCAGCTCCAGGTTTGATAGCCGTGCTTCTGCAAGAGTTTCACCTGTGATGATGGTTATAAGCAGAAACTGGAGTCAATGACTCTAAATAGTTTTGATTTTATGGCACAGCCACACACCTGGCTTGTGTTCTGCTGGGTGACAACACAGCAGAGTTAGCCCAGGTCAGACAATGCTGGGCACCAGAGAAAGGTGGTTTGCTCCATGGGTGCCAACTGAAAGCTCATTGCTGCTCTGTCATAGCTTACCTTTGGACAATTTTCTGTGCCTTGGGTCTTCATCTCCAAAAGATTAATTCTCTCATTATCACAGTATTGTACAGATAATTCAATTTATGACTGCCATGCTCTTCAATACTGTTGTAATGAGGCTCATATAAAAAACTTCAGAGAGGTCCTTAGAGCTATCTTCTATATAAGCTGGACAAGCAGAAATTGCATGCCTCAGGCACAAGATAACCAGCAGCTTCAAGAAGAGCTAAAATATCTGCTTATTTCAGGTACTTATTTAGTTCTTATTGCTGGACAAAGGAAACAAAGAGTAATCATTTAGTTCTACTCCAGAGAGAGAGAAAGAAATTGCTCAGTTCAACAATGTATTCACTGAAGAATGGTCAGGCATTGGAACAGGCTGCCCAGAGAAATGGTGGAATCATCATCCCTGGAAGTGCTAAGAAAACATTTAGATGTGGCACTTGGGGACATGGTTTAGTGCTGGACCTGGCAGTGCTGGGTTAATTGTTGAACTTGATGCTCTCAGAGACTTTTCCAACCTTCAGAATTCTGTAAATCTAGGGTAATATTCTGCCTGTTTTCTTCTACCTTTATCAAAAAACTTGTCAAATTATAGTGAAATTAAATGTGGGATTCAGATCCACTTATCCTTATGGGAGATTTCAACTTCCCAGACAAAAACTGGGAATATCATGCTGCTGTGACAAACTGACAGATCTTGAAAATTCTTGAAGTTTGTAGGAGATAACTTCTTGTCTCATGTACTCAGTGAGCCAGCCAGGAATGATGCCCTCCTAGATCTGCTGTTTGTGAAAAAAGAAGGATTCATGTGGGATGTGATGGTAAGTGGCTGCCTTGGCCACAGAGGCAACATGGTTGTGTTTAAAATTTTCAATGCAATGAGAAAAAGGAACAGGAGGGTCGCTACCCTGGACTTCAGAAGAGCAAACTTAAAGCTCTTCATGAGCTATTTATCCTGGGAATCTGCTTTTGAGGACTTGGAAACCCTCAAGAACTGATCAGTCTTTAAGAAAACCTTTTGGAAGCACAGGATCCAGCAATTTAACTGTGTCTTAAGTGGGAAAGAAATCCAGCTTGGCTGAACAGGGGACTCCTCGTGGGGCTCAGGACAGAAAATAAACTGCATGATCTGGTAAGTGAGCTCAGGCTTTTCAGGAAGAATACAGAGTTTTGGATACTGTCCATCACAGCATCTTCTGGAAAAGTTGTCCAGCAATGGAAAGATCAGATACAAGGAACACTGGGTGAAGAATTGGCTGAAGGACAGAGCTCCAAAGGTTCTCACCATTGGTGTTCCTCTGAGGTTGTTTCTAGGGCCAGTCCTGTTCAATATATTTATCAACAATCTGGATGCAGGAGTAGGATGCACCATTAGCAAGTTTGCTGAGGATACCAAACTGGGAGGTGTGGTTTGCTTTTTTGAGACACAAAAGGTCTTACAGAGGGAACTAGGCAGATAGGGTAATTGGGTAATGATTAACTGGATGAAATTTAAAAGCTGAAACTCTGGATTCTGCACCTAGGGTGGAGTAACGCCCAGAAAAAGTCTAAATAGGGAGAGCAGTGGCTGTAGATCAGCCCTGCAGACAAGGATCAGCTCTCCAGGAGCCAAGAGTGGCCCTGGCTGCCCAGAGGATAAATCCCATCCCAATGGTTTAATGATTAAACCATTAAACACAGAATGAGGGGCAGGAAAACAGAGGATTATCCTGCTGTGCTCAGGGCTGGGATCACCAGGTGAGGATGTGAAGGTTCATGACTCTGTCCAGAGGGTAACAAAGACGGTGATGGGGCTGGAAGTGATGTCCTTTGAGGAGCACCTGAGGGCTCTGGGCTTGTCTGGTTTGGAGGAGGCTCAGGGGTGACCTCATTGCTCTCTGACAGCTTCCTGAGGGGGAAGGGGAATTGCTGAGCTCTTCTCCTTGGGATCTGGTGATGGAACATGTAGGAATGGCTCAAAACTGTGCCTGGGAGGCTAAGACTGCAATTAGGAAGAATTTCTTTACTGAGAGGGTGGTCAAACAGTGGAAAAGTCTTCTTAGATGTAGTTGTTGCTCCAGGCTTGTCAGTGTTTAAGGGGTATTTGGGCAATGCCCTTAAAACACTTCAACTTTTGGTCATCTCTGAACTGGTCAGGCAGTTGGATTAGAGGGTCTTGTAAGTCCCCTCCAACAGAAATAGTCCATTTTAGTTAGTTCTATTCTTGTGATTGACAGACGGTGATTAAAAATCAGCTCTGTCCCCTCACTGTGCTGAGAGTCCCCAGGAGTTTGCTCAGGAACCTGTGATGACCCCTGTGTGTGTTTTCATTCCTGTGCTAATGAGAGTTAACAATATTGCAGAATCCATTTTAAAAGCTGCCATTTCCAACGCTGATGTCAGAGGTAACCTGCAGGTAGGAAATAGTTTAATTTGTTTTATGAAACAATTTATTTGTTCACTTAGCCTAAGCCTTCTAGGGTTACAGGTAACCAGAACAGCAGCAGTTTCTTGAACCAGCTGCACCCAGAACATCATCAGAGAGCATTTAGAAGGTTATATTTCCAAAGTTGTTACTACAAATTAAGCCATTCTGGGCAGATAGCTCCAGAAAAATCTAAAATTTGACCTAATGAAACTCACAATACTTCATTATTTGGAAGATTAATTTGTACAGGACTGAGGATTCTTTGTCCTTTTTCTTTTTCCCTAAAGGATAATATTGTTTCTACAAGCTAGTGGGAGTAGAAAGCTATAAACAACTGCTGATGGGTTGTGAACTGAATAGAATAGTCATCATAATTAATAACTTAGTAATATTCACTACAATGTCATGACCTGGCAGAAACTTTCATCTATAATTAATTATAGTCCTCATTTTGGATAGGCTTTTTTTTTTTTTTGTAGAAAAAGGAATGACAGTATTTGTGCTTATCTAGTTAACTTCCAACATGAGTCTAATTTCATTAAGAGTGAAATTTTGGGTTTGATTTGTAATAAAAACACATTTGCATAAGCCCTGAAAATTCCCTTAAAACTAACTAAAGATTTTCTTGCTTTTACAAAGGTAGAAAATTAGCATTTTTTCATATAAAAATAAGTGAAGAAAATATGCACTTGCATACACTTCTTGTCTGGAAATTGCTGCCCATTTTTTCCAAGTAGATAATGTACTTGTTAGAGCTAAAAGACAGGCTTAGAGGACATTTGTTTTAAAATTTACTCCATGGAGACTTCCAGGATTTATATGCTTTTACAAGGGAAAGGGCAAAACAAAAACAATGTTGAAAACTAGGTTATATAAATAGAACATGCACCTAGTTATGTACTATAAATCATGCAGATGAGTATTTTTAACAGGGGAAGGAGACACAAGAACAATGAAGAAATATAGATGTTCCCAAACTCTGAGGTGATGATATTCTGTTCTGAACACACCAGAAATGCTCATAGACATTGAGCTTTCTTCTCAAAGAGAGCTGATAAATGAGGGAAAGCCTCCCAAGGTGTTCCCTTAGGTTCCCTAAGTTTAACAAAATCAAAAGTACTCTTCAGTAAATGCTTTTTTCCTCTCATCTTTCCTCAAATAAAATGAATTATGCACAAAGATTGTGTATTTCAATTTGGATGCTTTGGAATTTCTGTTGTAATAAACAGGACTCGGAGGACTTCTCTGTAAATACTTTTACTTTTTATTTATGTCATTTTTATCAACAAAACCACTTATCTCAACCCCAACATCTCATGTCTCCCCCCAAAAAAACCCACAAACTCAAATATTATTAGGTTGGAGACACTGAAATATGCTTAAGTTGCTGCCTTTCTGCATCTTTCCATCCATAGAACAAATGGAACAGGAAAGTTTACCTTCCTGCAGGATTGATAGTGAGATTCTTTTACATTCATTATATACTTAGAAAAAGGATTCTCTGGCTGTTTAAGTTAATTTTATAACTAAATTGGCTGTAGGATTTAGGAATAGTCATGCACAATTAAAGAGAAAAGTGCAAATAAAAAAAACAACCTGAGGATATTTTTTTATGGTAACTCCATTCTTTACACAAATATGATACTTTTTTTTTGCCTGTTTTTTTTTTTTTGGTTTTTTTTTTTTGTTTTGTTTTTTTTTTTTTAACAGATGTAATCCTGTCTTCTTTCCCTCACAGCCCAAAGCATCAGCTCTGTCAGGATCCAGAAAATATGTAGAGCAGTGCCTAAAATTCAGACACCCAGTCTGGAAGATGTCTTCTGAGAACAGTCAGGAGACATACTCAGAAGGACAAAAGCTGCCAAAATACACTTGTAACTTTTTTCTTTATAAAATCTGAGCTGCAGCAGTATCTGTCATTATATTAGCCCAGTAGCTGCAATATTTACCCAGAAACTGTTGAGAACTAACTTGTATGCTTTGGGAAGATTTTCCTCTCTTGGAAAGCTGCCCTAGTCAGCAATTCACTCTTTCACATCCATTCTCCCCTTGCCATATGAATCTTTACTCCTTTTCAACACAGGCAAACACTTTGAATGTACCCACAGGCTCCTATGTTTTGCATTCAGTAGACATTGGATTTAAACAAGAAATAATCTTGAGGGCAAGTTGAGACTCCAGGACTCCACACTCTAAATTCAAGGCATTAAGCACTGGTGTCAAAGGATTTCTGATTGAGTGTTAAACCCAGCAGGATATTTTGCACAAGAGCATCACAATGATTTTTGTACTTTTTTTCCCCATTTTTTAGATTAGACATCATCCTTCACAACTGGCTTTGACTCTGGACTCTCAGAAGGTTATCTAGGATGCCCTTAACAGAACTCTGTATGGTGCCCAAATTACAAAAAGGACAGAAAAAATGACTCAGAGTTTTCCACTGGAAACTGCTGAGGTACCAGCAGTGCCCTAGTGAATTTGATTGTCTCCACAAGGGAGCTAGTTCTTCCTGGAGCATTGCAGAGAAGGCATATGGTAGGCTTTGGCTTCCATTTCTTGGGACCAGGCACCTAAAAAAAACATAGCAAAAAATCACTGCAGTCCTTTATCCATCTGTCTTTGGTGTGCTGGTGTGAGACAATTTCACTCCAAGTTGTTCATTCTGATGGAGTCCTACTTAACTGAAGTACTGCCATAGAAAATAGCTGAGCAGATCAGCTCTTCCTGGATAACTCTGCTCACTGAAGCAGATGATAGTCATCCACAGACTTCCACAGTCTTGAGAAAAGCAGGAAGACACAGAAGGTTCATTTCAGCTAAAATTTTGGTGGCTCTCTGTTCCCATTATAACTGTGCTCATCAGAGTCTATCATAAGAGTCCATCAGATATGTTTGAAGTTAAACAACTACACAACCTTTTGCACAACAAGGTCATAGCTATTACCAGTTTTGCTGGTATTTATTTTTTATCTGCTCTCATCCTATTTTGTTTCTAAGAGGCTACCAAAGAACTGTAATGTCCTTAAACACCATCCAGACATGAAAAGCTTGCTGGAGAACTTCAATCCCTACAGGAAAAAAAATATGGCTAAGCCACAGAGGAACAAGTAAACAAGTATTTACATTTTTTAGACATTTTTGAAATCACTAGCCTTACAGAGTAGACTTAATCTAGGAGAACAAATCATCTTATGATAGATTTCTGTGGGGTTAACATCAAGGAAACATCGTGTTGCCATTGGATACATCTCAGCCATTTAGAGGAGAATAAATATTGTCTGAAATCAATATATTTGTGTCCTTCACTAAGATGAGAAATCCCAATCATTCCAACTATTTTTGTCTGTAAAATGAGATGGTGTTTTTCAGGAACTTTCCATAAGCTACAAAGAAATTCTCCATGGATGGGAAAGGGTTCAATTCAGTTGTGTAAGCACAAGCATCTAGTGCTGCTAAATGTTAAAGTGTAGACAGATAGTTAGATAGTTAGATAGTTAGATAGTTAGATAGATAGATAGATAGATAGATAGATAGATAGATAGATAGATAGATAGATAGATAGATGGATGTGTGTGTGTATATATATATACATTTATATATTTGCACCTTAGGGAGCACATATAAATTATATGTATATATTCCATAAAGCTGGAGGTCAGGTGTGCTATTCCAGATTTGTCATGTCACATCAGGCACGTGTTTGGTCCCTGCCTCCCTGCCAAGGGAATACTGTGTCACCTTTATGCTGAAAGAGAGCTTAGTCCTTGCTGTGCACTCAGTGCTGAAGCACAGGTGGTGACCTCACTGCCCACCTTTACTGATGGTCAGTAATTCAAACAAAGAAGCCAGAACTACACCCCTGATTGTCAGCAAATCTTACTTGCCCTCTATTCTCCCTCCTTCACCTTTATGTGCTAAGATGTTAGCTAGAGGTAATCATTTTTCATATACAAAATTTAAACTATACATTTTTATTTCTCAGACACAGCTCATGCAAAACCCAGTTTAGAAATGAATGTTTTGATTTAAACATCCATTACTAGGCTCAGATTGACAGCAAAAAGAATTCACTGAGAATTTCTAAAAAAGAAAATGTCACACAGCTCTGGTGACCTTGTTAGAAAATGTAAGAGATTGCTGTTTCACAAAGTAAATAGCAAGTCTCATTTTCCTAGAAAGATTCAACACACTAAAATTGTTCTCCAGTGGTAGAGCAACACCTGCCTGCAGGGGAGCATTGCAGGAAACTGACTTACACATTGTACTAAAACCACACCCTGCAGACAACAGAGGGTATAAACAAAAGCTGCATCACCTCACTGAATATTGAAATAATGGCAAAAATCTGAGGATTCCAACTACTACTACCAAAAAAAAGAAGCAAAAATCAAAACCCATCAAAACCCCCAAAAACACCACCTATCTTAACAAAAGCTCAACAGATGACTTATTGCATGTTGCTCTCAGACCCTATTATGAAGGAAAGAATGAAACCAAATGGTCCTACATGATCTTAATAAAAAAATCTTCTTTGCAGAAAGAAATCAAAACACAGACTCTAAACTCACCAGATAACTCTGACCAAACGGACCACAAACAAGGTTATGGATCCTTCTTGCACTCTAAGGCTCCCTTGCTCGTGCCACAGTTGTTAACTGTAAGACACAGTTTTACCACACACTACCAACTCTTCATCTCCTTTTTCCCAGGGTGTTAATAAGGCTTAATTAGAAAAATAACCATCAACAGTAGAACTACATTTCCCAGAGCGGTCTTCTTTTTGCAAAGCAGTTATTTTTCAATACCTGTCCAGATCCATATAACAGAGAACTTTCTTCTTGAAACTGTGTCAGGGAATGGATTTTAAGACCCAATTGAACCAGTCAATACAATTGGTATTGTAGAGTTGTTCTCAATTCAGGGTTTTCAGGTATTTGTAAATGAAGACAAAAGATTAGATTCTTACAGGGACCCTATCTTGTCTCAGCTTACTCCACTGTTGCATCTGTACAATGTTTTATATTATAACAGATTACTTCATAACAAAATTTAAAAGAGGAATAAAATTTTCTAAGAATTTCCTCAGCTCAGGAAGTGTTAAATGACATTTGGCTTGGGAAACATCTAGGGCTACATTGTGAGCTTTTTTTGGGTGCCTTAAATTTTTTAAACACACACAAAGGGTTTTTTAATATGAGATAATATTATTTTTCACATTTTTAATGCATATTAGCATTTATTTCTTCCAAAATTTCTGATATTGGTGCTGATGTCCTTTTTTGGTGGGTTGGTTCTAAGACACTGCAGAAGCAGAAATTAATTCAAAACTTCAGGGCTTCTTTTTTCTCAATTTGGATAAAGAAACACATTATAAAAAGCAATAGATGTGTGTGAGGCCTTAGGGTTTTGTGGGTTTTAAGGGTGGACGTTGATAGCTTTTTTTAAACCAGGTTAGAAATAATTCCAGTAAAGACTCCTGCAGTGTCAGCAGATCTGGATAAAAGTAATCAGTACAAAATGATGTATAGGTTTCTTTTCTTTAATAAAAAAAAACCCATACCAAACCAAACAAAGCCTCAAAAGAAAACAGAAGTTGAGAGTCCAATGTAAAGAAGGAAAAGCTAGGAAAAGCTAGTTGCTGCTGCCACAAATGAGTGGTTTAGGTTGCTTAAAGAATCACCAGCAAGGGATCAGCAAAAACAGGTTTGATATAAATTTGCAAAAGCATGGCAAAGTTTGATGGCAAGGTTCACCCTGCTTACTATATAAATAAAACCCACAAATAAAAAATGGTTGAGGAGTGACCTGTGAAGAGTTTTGCTGAGAACAGGGACACGGGTAAGGAGGGAAAAGAGTAACGGAGATCCTCCTGTTGATTCTCAAAGTTCAGAGTGGATGCCCTGTTGCCTTCTGATACAAGGCAGGCGGCCTGGTTTCAGGAAGCAGCACGGCGACCCCCTTCCCCGGGGTCGCTCGGGCCTAAGAAACACGCGGACACCAATATGGTGGAGGATCAAAGGCCTTTATTCTCTCTTCCCGTGGGGTTTTATAGTCTAGGGGGCTTCTACGTCAGGTGAGGGTCTGTCCTTACCATCTATGGTTAGTAGGGATGGAAAAGTTACCTGGGCAAGTGGAAAATTACCGGAATCCGGTTCAGGGGGCTACATTCCTATGTTAATTTTCTTATCTAAGGGGGCAGGGGCCCTGTCTTCCCGTAACATCACGAGATCTTCCGAACGCCAGGCCCTATCTGCTACAATGCCCTTGCCAAACTTAGCCTCAGACTGGATCAGCAGTTTAGGTCTAAAGGATTTAGCACAATGAGACTACAGAAAATATTTTCCATATATAGTGAGGAGTACTATAGTGGCAGACAAATTTAGGCTTTTATCTTTAGTTTGATATAAGAAAGGTTAACTGGGCACTTCTAGGCTTGAAAAATATCACATAATTGTTCACAATCTTTAGGTTGGGTGAATATTACCAAGCAAGATACAGGATGTATAAAATCACATCTGAACAAATGGGATAAACTTTATGGTCTAACAGCTTCAGGGCGGAAGCTCAGGTCCTGCAGTGAGCTCTGTCCTGGTGCACTTGCAGCCCCCCATGCTTTACATAAAAGGAGGTTTGAAAGTGAAGGACAGGCTGTTGCTGGGGGCATTGTATCCAAGTTTTGGCCAGGCAGTTTAGCAGATGTTAGTGTTCCCTAGACTCTTTCACTGGGCGAACTGTTGGATCAGATGACTTTGTGGGGTCTTTCTCACTCTCCTTTTCTTTGGTTCTGTATCATGCAGCTCCCTGTAAGATAGTGCTGTTTGTGCTGTCAAGAAAAAAATATTCATGTTGATATTTTTCCTGCATGTAGAAGACAACAGCATCTGGCAAAGCAATGTTTTATAAAGCTGCACTTGACCACTAACCTGTTGTGTTAAGGACATTTGAATAGTCTTCCATATTGAAAAACCAGCAAGACTTTTAACACTGCTGTAGATAAATACCATAATCTTGAAATCAAAGCATATGTTTCTTTCACACATTCCCACTTCTATGCTTTAATTTGTCCCAGCCTACCTGAAGTGTTTTTACTGAAATTAGATCTGTTACTAGTGTAAAATTATAGCTGTTCTATTTCTGTGATATAAAAAAAAAAGATATAGAAATGTATCTGGTAATACTTAGCATTGGATATTTTTAGTATTGTTTCCTAATCTTGCTGTGGAAATCTAATGCAATGCAGAACATAAGAGATCGCATTATTATACTTATAGCTACAATATAGGCAATAAGAAAAAAAAACCCCTCACAACCCCAAACAATAATGGATATTAAAAATCTAATTATTTGTGTCATTTAGAGAATAGTATTTGTTTTATTATACAACCATGAATATGGCACATTTGTGTAACACATTCTGTTTATTGAAAAACAAATCCAAGATGAGATAATTTTAACTGCATATGGTATCATGGGAACAGGAGATTTGTGGCAAAATACCAGGAAAAAAAATCACAGTAATGAATGAAAAAATCAGTAGCTGATAAACTTACAGCAAGGGACCCATTTGTCCTTTAGGACTGTTATGCTAATTTTTGGGACTTGCTGGAGCAGCAAAGTAGAGATTTTAGGATGAAGGCATCAATTACCAAATACTAATGCTATAAAGATATCATTCCCTTCTCAAGGTAATTTCAAACACCCATTCATACCCTACTTTTCAAGCACTGCACTTTTACTTGAACTCTGTAAGAGGTAAAACTCTTCAAAAGTCAATAAAACTTAACAGTTTCCTTATGAAAACAAAAGTGGTTTCCTTGGGAAATATTATGTTCTAATCCTCCACTAATTTGAAAAAAGATAATAAAATATCTAGAGGCCCCTAAATAAGACCCAGGATTGAGATATTAGACTTCTGAGGTATTATTTTTAAGGAAGTGTGTGCTTGGATACATTTTAAGCCTTAATAAGAACTTCTTACCTGAGTTTACATTTGTGGCTGTTCACTGCCAAAATAAGGCAGTGCATGAATAAAATTCAAACCATGGATTTTTAGTAACTTATTTTGACAAAAATTTATTTCTCAATATAAGTCACATAACTGCATTAAGTCAGAATCCCAAATTAATAGGGGAAATGATGGGGAGGGAAATGAGGGAAGGACACTGCATCTAATGAAAATATTCCAGCAGGAAAGCAAAGATATATTTCTGCCTTAACATTTCACTTTATACATTGATCTATAATGAAACAGTCCTGCTATAATGAAATTTTCCAGCTTCTTACTTTCCTTCATTTTGTGAAAACTTAATAAATAGATGTAAGTGCTGTGATACTTGGGAATGTATGGTCAGGACTATTTTCTTTCCATTTGAGTTCTAAATTAAAAATCTGAAATCAGGCCATTATCACCCACTGAATTTTCAGGCACAATTTATAGAAAGAGGTGTTTGGGGGGTTTGTTGGGTTTTTGTTAATTTTGTTTTGTTTTCCTAGTTACTCCTACTTCTCTTCTCACAGCCACATTTCCTTTAACATTCCCTAAAGCAACAGCTCCTCTTGCTGTGTTATGCAGTGCCAACTCTTCTTGGGGTGTCCTGTGTAGGGCCAGGAGTTGGGCTCAATGATCCCTTTGGGTCCCTTCCAACTCTGAATATGCTGTGATTCTATCATTCTGTCTATCTACTGTCAAAAGCTAACTTAAATGCATAGTTTGCTTACTGCAAAAATTTAAAATAAATTTAAGTAAGTAAACATTTGATTTCAAAATATAGAACCAAAACACAATGATTAGAAGTTTCAATAGAAATTAATCTAAACTTATGTGACAGATTTAAGGAACAGATTTCTTGTGAGATAAAATTCATAAATATAGCAGGTGACAAAACTCTGCCTTGCTATCCAAGATATTTTTTAAAACTATTAGCATTTA
The DNA here is from genome assembly GCF_028769735.1 of Zonotrichia leucophrys gambelii. Lineage (NCBI taxonomy): Eukaryota > Metazoa > Chordata > Aves > Passeriformes > Passerellidae > Zonotrichia > Zonotrichia leucophrys. Next base: position 146,470,310 of record NC_088171.1, read on the forward strand.
CCAATGTATACACAGCTGAAATATTTTTAAAAACAATTGTTTTGCATATGTCTTCTACCTGGCTTTGTGATATTAAAAAATTAAGCAATGAGATACATATGCAACAGTCATATCAACATTGTGGAGATGGTATTGATGGGTAGTTTGAAAAAATTGACTTTAGAAAACATTAGACCTATTTAGAAACATTTAGACCTATTTTGTGTTATAAGTGCAAATGGCACTATTTGGAGCTGGACATAAAAACACAACATCCTTCTCAGGAACTGCTGGTAAGCTGAGCAAACCTCTGATGGCAAAGACTGATGATTGTCTCTGTTCCTTAACTCTTTGCATCACAAAAGATAGCAAGGACAGGATGCTGAGAACATTTTGCATTGTTTGATCCTTCCACTGTGTCCTGACAGAGTGGGTGCATGTGTCAAATCCACGTTTGAGACTGATCTGCGTGTGTGCTTTGAGTGGGAGCTGAGTCTTGCTGTCTTACATGGTGAGTTCCTCTGTCACGTGTTGCCTTGTAGAACGTACAGAAGGACAATGGTTCCATTTCCAAACAGAAAATGCTTTATGCCTTTTTTTGTTTGTTTTCTCCTCCCCCCACAAAATTGCTTCTTTTGGGGGTCTCCTACAGCTGCTGCTTTACTTCATAATCTCTCTTCAAGTATGCAAAGTCACTTAAAAGCAGCATTACTTTGTACACACTTTGGTCTCAACACAGTCTGCAGAGTTACTGGCTCACCCTCTGACTTTTTAAATAAGATTTTTTTATTCCAGAAGAAGAGTGGACATTTTACTGCTAACCCTCCTCCCTCTTAAGAGAAGCTTAAGAAATGCTTTTTCTAAGACTGCTTTACTATTACTGTGTAGAGTTAAAGTTTAAAAGTAAATACAATAAACCACCATCACCAAATGGCCTCTATTATATAATAACTTTAGTTTACTCTGACTCTCTGAGGATCTGAGCAGTCTGAACAGTGTTATTTTCTGATATATTATCAGAAGAAAAGAAACTGTGGTTTTCATGCACAATAATGAAAGAAATAGGCCATGGGTAAATCAGAAATGAAATATTGCAGAAAATAGTGGTATATAGAAGATATTAAGGCAGCAGATTTATTTCAGGGTTGGAGTAGCTAATATTCTTCACCTTGGTTCCAGTCAGTAACAAGGAAAAAGGCACTGATATTTTCAAAGCTCAAGTTTCCAGTAAACTCATGCATTCAGACAGGAAAACAGAGATTACAATTTTGAATTGAGTTCTGTTTCTTTTTCAAGAAAACATCACCATACAAAGATAAATGTTGGGAGCCACATCACAGTCTTACCAAGACAACAGATAACTTATGGCTGATGAAGCCTTGGCAGTTAGGAAAGACAGTCTGTGAGAGACAAGCTTTTAATGGATTGAATATAAGAAGAAAAAATTAGCCACAAACAATTTCACCCTGTAAAAAGCTGTCCTAAGAACAAAAGAGAACATTCATTAGCACACAACACAATGTGCTAAAAGATGTGAAAGCAGGAAGAGGACAGGTATAACAGAGATAAGGGTGTACTGGATTTGGCATCACCCACGTTCAGAGCAATAAAAGAGCTATGTGGGAGGACCAGATGCATCAAGGTTTGTAATACACGTTGATTGTCCCAGCACCAGAGAAGGCAGTCACAAAGTGCTCAAAGCAAACCACTTTTGTAAGTGTACTAGGCAGGAATATAGGAAATTAAAGAGTGCAAAATTTTGCAAAAGCTCCTAGCAGAGGAATTTAGCAACGGTACAACATTCCTTTATAGTTACAGTGTAAGATCAAGAAAGGATTACTAAAAAAGTATTTATATTCAAATATGACACAAGAGAAAAAGACTATCTAGAAAAAGTTTTCTTGCCATGATAATGTTAATATCTTTTGCATCATTAGAACTACAGCAAGTGTGTATTAGCAAGTTCATAATAGAAAATGACAAAAATCTAGATTTTTAACAAATACCTGCACAGAACAAATAATGGGCTGTAAAATCATTGCACCATATTCAAAGCAAGATTAGAAAAGACCCTTTTAATATTACAAAATGCTTCAGAGCAGAGTATACAAAGTTCCTCAAGATGCCTACAGGCACATCATATGACCAAGACACATGTGTGTGCAACTCCAGGACTACACTGCTCCACAGGACTACACTGCAGCTCCACTGCTACAGCTGCCATTAGCAAAATACGTAGAGGAATAAAAAAATCCTTCAGATCATGGCATATTTGAATATAATGACAAAGGTGGTGAACTCACTGCAATGTATGGACTCAATTACTGCACTAGAAATCAGAGAGACTGCTCTGAGACAGTGTGTTAGACCTAGAGAGAAAGTAAAGTAGAATGATAAAATTTATCTGCTCTAGATGATGTAATTGTTTTTCTCTACAAGTCTCATCCATTCTATGTACTGAGTTAGACCTTAACTTGGCTGATTACCTTGATTAGGTAAAAAAAAAATCCTAAACTTTGAATTAGGAGGCAAAAGGTATAAAAAGAGAAAGACATAAATTTTTACAGAAAAGCTTTTGAAAACAATTTGTCAGAGGTGTTTTGATATGACAGCACTCTCTTATCATTTTTTTCATATTTTGAAACACATGCAAGTTGGAAAAAAAACCAGAAAAAAGCCACAGGAATATTGGAGAAAGGAGTGCCATGGTGCTTTCATCACGCCTAATAGAAATTGGCAAGTAACAGACTGCAATATAAAGGAAGCCAGAACCCACTTAGCAACATGCTAGTCAGAACTGTGGTGAGTCACATCAATCACTAAATGTGGTATTTGTGACAAACCATTTATCCAAACAGACCCTGCTTCTACAGGTCTTCAGCTGTGTGCTCTTTAGTGAGTTGAAGTCTCAAATAAATAATGATTCTGTAACAATCTGTTGTGGTCTGAGATTTAAATGAGCAACCCAGGAGTTAATCAGAGGCAAAGACTACATTAGTGGCATGTAAAGTCTGCCACAGAACTGGAAATTCTGTCACCCCAGCAGGGTGAGAGCCTGTGGGCGCAGTGCCTTCTGTATCTGAGTGAGGGTGCTGCAACAGACCCCCCTTGATCAGGTGCCTTGTAGTAGATCCCAACCACAAGGTTGATTTTGCCTAAATTACTGCCCACTCTGTTTGGTTCCTCTCCTGTGACAAATGTTCCATCCATTCAATGGTCACACCAAGCTGCCACTGCCTGCTGGGCTCAAATCCCACAAAGCCAACCCCGTCCTGGGCTGCATCCACACCCTGTGGGCAGCACAGTGAGAGGTGATTCTGCCCCTCTGCTCTGCTCTCATGAGACCCCTCCTGCAGTGCTGCATCCAGCTCTGGGGTTCTCAGGCCAGGGAAGATATGGATCTATTGCAGCAGGTCCTGAGGACGCCACCAAGATGGTCAGAGGTCTGGAACACCTTCCCTGTGAAGACAAGGCTGAGTGAATTGGGACAGTTCAGCCTGCAGAGGAGATGGCTCTGGGGAAGCCTTACAGCTGCATTTTAGCACTTAAAGGGGTCTCTTATAAGAAAGATCAGAACAAACATTTTAGCAGAAGCTGTTGTGATAGGACAAGGGGTAATGGTTTTTAAGTAAAAGATAGTAGACTCAGACTAGTTTTAAAGAAATTCTTTACAATGAGCATGGTGAAACACTAGACCAGGCTGCCCAGAGAGGTGATAGATACCCCATCCCTGGAAAGATTCAAGGTCAGTTTTGATGGGGCTCTGAGCAACCTGATGTAGTTGAAGATGTCTGTGCTCATTGTAGGAGCAGAGCTGGACTAGATGGCCTTTCCAACCCAGAGCATTCAATGATTCCAAGGAAATGACAAATATTTAGTTGTCCTTGCAATATTTGGAACAAAGACTTAATGGTGAAATTACTGTTTGTAATCATTTCTTGTTATGTTGATCCAACAAATAAAGAAAACATACGTGGATTAATTTGTATGGAATCCATATTTCAGAAAGAAGACACTGCTCAGTTTCTGCCTCTTTACACATGGGCTCCTGACATCCTGCTGGTACAAGAAAGTGAATCTCACTCCTAAGAGTTAAGATACCAACACATCTTAATTCTTCTAGCACGTCTGAGTATTAATTTTGGCACCTACAATTTTAGCTTATAGATAGACACAGTGTCAGGTCAGATAACTGGTGCTAAAAAGGGAGAAATAATATTAGTCTGACATGGTTCCTGACTGATGTCCACCTACCAAACCAACTTCCTGAGACTACCACATGCATTAAACAGCAAAGCAGAGGCATACTGTTAGAGAGAAAACACATTTCAGTCATGAGTTTTAGAAGTTTGGACTCATGGATTTTCAATATTCATGAATCCTACAGCTAATACTTACTGGGCAGCTCCTTGAGAAAAGCTGCTTTGCAGGCTCTGCATAGATTTCAGCAGTAAAAAAGCAATCAATCCTTAAGAAGATGGTGTTTCCTGCCTTTCCTGGACAGTAAAAGGGATGCTCAGCAGGCTTTTCCCAGCTAACCACATCCTGGGCTGCTTTCTAAGGCCCAAGGCTTGTAATTTCCCATCCTGTCTGGCCTTGTCTTACTTTATTGCATCCTAGTGAATTTCACTGGAGAAAACAATATCCTGCATTTGTTATGTGCAGGTTTGAGTTTGAACAATAGTGTACAACATGGATAACTTTAAAATTCCTATATTATTACAGACCTGGAGAGAACCAAGTCTTCAGACTTCCAGTAAGTCTTTGTTGGAAGCCAGAAGGAATTGGTATAATATGGGACGAAATACTGTGGTTTCTTGAAACAACAAATATTTGTTTAATCAGTTACCAGAGAGAATAAGATTCTTTCCAAGAAAGGTGCATTGTTTTTTACACAATTTGTAATAGCTACCTTTCTGTCTGAGGTCCTGCATGCTTTAGTACAACTTTAAGTACATTTAGGTTTAACTGGAAAAATAAGGATTGTTTTGCTCCAGGTCACTCAATAAAGATTACACTCCTACATATTGTTCTGTGTCAAGAGTTGTATGTGCCTGCCTGCTTCACAACAGATGGCTGCATTTCAGTACTTTTATATAGAAGACGTATATGGAAGGTTGAAAAAAACATTCATTTTAATTCAAATTCTTCCAGCTGCTTGTATGCTTTAGTTCTATCCATTGAGCTTGATGTCATGCAAAAGAAGTTTTTAAATAGAACTTTGCAAATTTGCTCCTGTTCATTTTGTATCAAGATTTATTTGGAATGGTTGTACAGAGAGTATAAATCAAGTATATTTCATTTCATGCTGTAACATACCAGACATTGTTTCATGGGACATTGAAATCTGTGAAATGCAACAAGGAATAAGATACCTTAAAATACAGACTTTTGGTTTTCAGGGTGAAAGAGCACTTACAGTTCTGAGAAGGGAGCCTTAACCTCTGCTTCCAGGCTTTGAATGAGCATTTCTCATGCTGTTTTACTTTTCAGAGCTTTTTTTCCTCCCTGTATTGCAGGGATATGAGTAAGATACATCGCATATTTTTTTTCCCCCCATGAAATACAGTAGTAAACATATGGTTATTCAATTCACAGACACAAGAGTATTTTTTCATGGTCTTTTAAGTCTAGATCATCAAAGTCCCTTATTGGCTTACCCAGTAAACACTGATTTAAAATGCTACTTTATGGCTTTGGCTTCAGTGATTTAGTAATTTTCCTCTGCTTTGCCCTTGTGCTCTGTGACAGAGCAGAGCTGCTCTGGCTTCCTCCGGGCTTTTGTCACCCAAGATTCATTGATGAGACACCTAAGGACTAATAAGGGAGCGATGTAAAGGCTCAAAGCTAAAGAACAGAGCGAATCACCACCTAGAACAACAAATGCATCCTCTGAAAAAGGTCTTTTTAAGGTCTTAAAAGTCTTGCAAGGTCTTTTAAACTTTGCTTCTCTTTCCTGGTTTAGAACAGGGTGAGCCCCAAACCCACTTAGAGCCGCACATCTGAGCATCAGAAATGCAGTTTTTTGGCTGGTATTTATGAAGTGATTTGTATTACTAGAGGCAAAAGCACAGAACGCTGGATAGAGATTATGCTGTTTGTGAGGGGGGAAAAAGAAAATAAAATCGCGTTTGCGCTACTTTCAGCACAAGGTCTGCCTTTCTCTGTAAATGTGACAGGGAAGGAAAGGACGCCGTCCTGGATCCCCGACCCCTTTCACAGATCCTACGGCCCTAGAGAAGGTCTCGAAGAAGACTCGCGTGTGGGAAGGGTCGCTGTGGGGTCTGAGGGGCTCTGTGAGTCTCGCCAGGGCAGACATTCCCCTAAAGCCAGTCCGCTCCCGCCCAGCTCGCCGTGCGGATCGACTCTGAAAGCGCCCCTGAGCACCGACAGCGGGGAGGCGGGGCTAGCAGCAGCGACCAATGAGAAGCGGCGGCTAGTCTCTGACTGACAGGCCACGCCATCCAATAGCAGCCTTCACTTGAGCAAGGCGGGGACAGTGGGAGAGCTCTGTTATCCCCGCCCATTGGAAGGGGCCGAGGCGGGGCATTGCCCTTGGGCGGGGCTAAAGGCCTCAGGGGGGCGTGGTCTGAGGCGGTATATAATGCTGGTGCGTCGCGTTTTCCCCGCTCAGTGGGCGCAGTGTCGCCGGCGGTGCTGTGTTTGGTGTTGGTCTGTGCTCAGCGCCTACCGCCCCCTGTCTCTTTTATTGTGCGCGGCTCTCGTCTTGCCTGGGTCAGCGGCTCCCGGGGCGCGCCTCTTTCCCTTCTTTTCCCTTGTGCGCTTCCTCAGAGCGATTTGTCCGCTCCCCTTGTCCGCTGAGGGGGGGCGTCCCCCCAGCCCGCGCCCCTTTTCTCCCCCCTCCTGGCCGGGGGCTTGCGGCGCTTCCTTCTGGATGCGTCCCCGCAGCCCCGGGCGGGAGGCGGCCAGGGGGAAGCGCTGCCTCCGAGGATTTACCGCTGCCTGGGACTCGGACCCGCTCCTTCCCCGCGGGCGCACCCGGCGCCCCGGCTCCGCTGCCGCTCCGGGCCGCCGCCGCTGCTGCCATGGACGAGAAGTACCTGCCCGAGCTGATGGCGGAGAAGGACTCGCTGGACCCGTCCTTCACCCACGCCTTGCGGCTGGTCAACCAAGGTGAGGGGCGGCGGGGCGGAGCGGGGCTCCTTGTCCCGCCGTGGGGACGAGCCGGAGTGAGCGGCGGATGCTCAGCCCGAGGTTCTCCTTCCCTTATTGCACCGCCTGGAAGGGTTTGTTGTGTTGAGGTTCTCGGTGCGGGGCTCACCCTTGCCTGGCCCCGCCTGGGGGGTGTGTTGTGTTCAGGCTGTCGGTGTTTGTCGGCTCGGGCGCCTTCCCCTTCCCCGGCCGGGCAGCATCGCCCCGGCAGCCGCGCTCGCTGGGTGCCCGCCCGCATTGTGCCCCTCGTCCCTCCGTGTGTTCTCTGCCGTCGCTCGCTGCTCGAGTTGGAGATTACTCCGAGTTGAATGGCTGTGTCTGCTGTGCTCTGCTCGGGCTGCATGTCAATTAAAACCCCAGAAGGTTTTCCTATTTTACCCCGTCTGTGAACAATGGGCAGCCGATTGTTTACGTGTGTGTGAGCCTTCGGAAGAACAAGCCTGCTGCCAATGGCCTTTCCTAGAAACTTTGGGCTCTGCTACATTTTAACAAACCTTTATAAAAACACAAAGCATATTTTGTTTTGCAATTATATAACTCCAGATAATAAATTACTCCCACCCCTTCTGCATCTGTCAAGTCAGATGTGCTTTAAAGTGCTAGCTTTTTGTTTCAGTGATGCAGTACTGACTGGAAAAGTCATTCTGTGTGAATTAAAGTATGATTTTAATGTACATTTGGACATACTGTATAACTGGCAGGTGACTTTCAATTCAGCTCTGGAGAGACAAATGCTTGATCTAGTGCTTAGGATGCTCAAGTGAAACAAGCTGTGAACTGATCCTCTAATACACCAAACACAGTGATAGCCAGAATGATTTTGGCTTTAATTGCAATGATTACAAAGCCATGCTTGGTGTGCTTTGCATCCTGTAACAAGAACAAGTTTAAGTTGATGTGGGTTCTTCTAATATGTTGTAGGTTTTGCTATGTAGTAGATGTAAATGCCTGTCTCAGAATCAGAAGGAGAATTGCTGTTGTCTGAAACACTCTGGAGTTAGGGGTAGCTGTCACAGTTTAAGCTGTAGAATTCATATGCTAAGTGAATTGAGGGTCCATGTCCATGACTGGTTGGTATAATGCATATTTTTCCAAACTTTGATTCTGTAAAAATGTCCCTGTTGTTTGTGGGAAAAGGAGAATTATGTTAAAAAAGCAGTTATTTGCTGTAAAAGAAAAAACTTGTAAAAATTAAACTTGATGGCTATAAATTATTGAAGTCCCTCTCCAGGTAGTGAAGAATCTTTTTCCATGTGTAAATTAATCCAGAGAGTTACAGAGCCATGTGATTTACTATTTTGTAAACAGTATTAAAGAAGGTAAATCTGTCTTTTTGACTGAATTTGTGATATTTTTTGAGGTTCTCATTGAAATGATAAATTGGAGGATGGAAACTTTTGCTTTTCATTATGGTATCTGCATGCATATATTCAGCTCCAGAAAAAGAACCTATATTTTCAGTGTAAAAATGTAGATGTATGTGCATCCAACCCCTAATCTAGTAGGTGTCTTGATTTTTTTGTTTACTTTCAAAGTCAAGTCTTGGATTGGATTATATCTGAAGTGTTTCACACATTAGAGGTGGAGAAAAGAAAGATTGAAGGTGACTAATCAACTGATTAGCTCCAGTTTAAAATGGATATTTGTGTAATATCTATGTATTATAGTTTAATTGTAGAATCCCCAAAAAGCCAGATCAAATGAAGTCTCTGTATAATACAGGTGGGAAATAGACTTCAGGAGGGGATGTTTCACTAACCCATCCTGCCATGACACTAACTTTATCAGGGGTTGGTTTTTTCTCAATTGTAATAATTCTATGCACTTAAATGAATGACAGTTATTAGTGCAAATGTATATGTAATGGTTGTGGCTTGGATTTTGTATGCCAGGTCTACTGAGTATTTTCTATATTAGTTCATGTGGAAGCAAATGAAATAGCTTGTCTAGATTTTTTAACTGGGTTTGTTTATCTTTTAAGTTTAGAATGAAACAGATTTCTAAGTTTGGCTTCTTTTGGGTATCTGTGAGAGTATGTCTTAGCAAAGGTTTTAAGTGCTTTAAATAACCAGCTTAATTATGTAATAGCATTTTGGTGTCTTAGTGGCATTAAATTTGCTGTCTGTATTTACTTAAACTGAAATACTGTACATCAGCTGGCTTTCTTCAGAAACTCAAGAGTAATTTGTAAGAGTTGTATGCATGAAGTAGAATCCTTTTGAGATGCTGAAGTACTTGAGGTGTGTTTGCTGCTTACACAGAAGAGCCAAATGGCTAACAAATTTCCAGTCATGTTGAAATTTGGTTTCTAGGGAAAATCCTGGGTCTAGACTTCTGAAATGTGGTAATTATAGTTTTCAAATGGAAGTGGATGAATTTGCATATTATGCTTATAATTACACATTTTAATTTGTGTACACACAAATTACATAATTTTAAATTTAAAAAGTGAAGCTTGACCTGCTTCAAGTTCCTGGGTAACATTTCAGTTATAAAAGAACAGTGTGGAAATAACTAAGATGCTGTAAGAATATTTTCGTGGGCAGTATTATTAATCTGTCTTTCTGAATTAAGATGCAACAGGAATTTCTCTGCCTTAAAACACTGTTTTGAAAGAACTAAAATCAAATATTGGTATCCTTCCATGTTCCTGTATAGTAAGTCCTGATTTTTCTTGTTGAGAACTCTGTTCAAGGATTTGATGCTCTGTTTCCTTGGGACACAAATACAATACTTACTGCTTAAATTTTGTTTTAAACAGTCACTGAAACATTTAACTGCTGCTTTTCCAGGAGACTAGACTTTATCCCTTGTTCTAATTAAAAAGATGTATTTGTATACTTGAACATTAAGCCATCCTAAAAAGAGGAATTTTTTTTTCCCCATAAACCCTTAAGCATGTTATAGATTGGAAATGGACTTATTTGCACGTGTGGTAAGATGACCATGCTAATAGGATTAATTTGCAGCTGGTATCGGACAGTGGGAACTGGAATTTTGTCCAGTTATTAGTTTATAGTAAGTTCTGTAAATGAGGAACCTGGGGAAAGATGGGGTTCTATGAAGAAACAAGAGCTTAATACATTTGTGTTTTCCTATTTTCAACTCTCATGGGCTCATCTTTATGCGAAATCTGAAAAATATTTGTCTGTGGGAGTGATGGTAGTTCTGAAATCCAGTCTTATTTCAAAGGCTGTCTTTGCAGTTGTGGTTGTTTGTAAATGTTGGTAAATGTGCAAGTGTAGTGTTGATTCTCATAACTTGGTTCATGAGTGATGCTCTAAAAATACTCAAAGATCTGAGACAGAAAAGTTACTTTACCTTCTTTCACGTTTATTTATAGTAGTTATTCAAGATGAGCAGTTAGTGAATGTTGAATGAAGTATGTGAAACTGCAGATGGAAGAGGCAAACTGTAAATAAAACATGGTGATACCAGACACATTTCTAACAGGGGAGATGCGAAAATGGGTGCTTGGCAGTTGTTTGGTTTGTGTGGATAATTAAATGTGTACATAATGAAAGTTGGAGTTGCTTCCATTGCTGAAAGGCAACTCTTGTGCAGACTGGACCTCTGCAATATTTCCTTTTAAGCTCATTTTAGCTGTTTTGACGCTTGTAGTATCTGAATTTGGCAAGGCTTCCTTTAGAATGTCAATGAGATGATGTACAGGAATACCAAGCCTTGCTATCAGTAGATGGCTGTATGTGCTGACTGTGTTGAATGGCTTCCCTGAGCCACGTGGCTAGTGGTGATCAGCAGGGGATTGCTGTCTCTTGTGTCAGATTTTGCTTGGAATTCAGTAATCAGAGCTGTACCTCCCTAAATATCAGGGAGAATGGGGTGTGAGGGAATGTACTTGCTTTCTGCTTTGTGAAGGATATTAGTGGTCTAATTTTTATTTTTGTTTTCTTTTTAGCAGAGATGGCTTTGTAAAAATGGTTGAAGTAGGAGCTTAACAATAATTTGTCTTGTGGTTTAAGCTCAGCTTAGTTGGTAGGTACTGTGCAGCCACTCATTGCTTTTCTCCCGATGGAATCAGGGAATTGAAAAAAGGTACAACTTGTGGGTTTAATGACTGAAATAAAGTAAAATATAATAATTATACTGGAAATTAAAAAGAGGACTAAAACCCAAGAGAAATAAGTCATAATACAGTTGTTCCCCATCTGCTAACTGATGCCCAGGCTGTCCCTGAGCAGCCATCAGTGGCTCTGAGTCAACTCCCCCCAGTTTATATACTGGACATCCATCCTGTACTGTGGAATATTCCTTTGTCCAGTTCAGGTCACCTCTCCTGGCTGTGCTCCCTCTGGGCTTCTTGTGCACCTGCTGCCCAGCAGAGTGTGAGACACTGCAAAATCCTTGATTTAGAGTGAGCACTACTTAGCAACAACCAAAACATCCCTGTGTTGTCAGCTCCTACTGAGTCTGAATCGCAGCACTGTACCAGGCTCTAGGAAGAAAATGAACTCTATCCCAGCCAAAACCAGGGCAACTTTCCATAAATCTAGGTATGCAAGGGAATTTGTGCTTTTCTTTAGTTTATAAAAAATAAATGTGATTGTGGAGTGAGGTAGCTGTGTTTTAACATAAGTAATGACACTGAAGCATCCACTTTCCTGTGTGGACAAGTTTTGTGGCATGGCACAGACACATGGTGCTGCTCATTCAGTCACTAATGGTGTTGTATCACCATCAGTGTAACCCCAAACTCTCCTTTTTGTTGCTATAGTATCAATCACAGAAACAATGCTTGTTTCAAGTGTCCTACTCTCTGAGGATTTCAGAGCACTTCATGAAGGTTATAGGTGTTTTGAAAATGAGATATGGCTGGAGAAAGCTGACTGTGTTTTAAAAATGCTCAGAGCATCATATGAAATGTATTAAGTTTTGTGCTCCTCAGATTTTTTTTCAGACTGCTGGTCACTTTTAGTTGCTATTCTTAGACGTTAACCAGAAATAAACTCTTGTGGTTTTAGTCTGATTACTAGAAGACAAGAGTCTAAGCAAAACATTTGGGTGGAATTGGATATTTCCCAGGCCAAGTGTGATGAAAAATTAAAGTGATAGTAATAGGAATGGATATGATGTAATGGTTGCACCATCAAACTAGGGAAGGCTGACTTGGCTTTTATTTCTGTTTTCTTAAAGCAGCATGAGAAGTAGAAACTCTTGCAGGGCAGAAGGGATATTTCAGGGTCTGTCTTTCATCTCAGCTATCTGTATCTGGTAAAACTTCAGAAGTTCACATTTTTGTTATGTTTGCTCTTTGCTTTTACTACAGTGAGACTGTATTGGAGCAGTCAGAGGGCTTCCTAAAAGTTAGATTTGAATCTTGCTCTCTTAAAAGGCTGCGGAAGTGGTTTATCAGATATTCCAGTCATGTTAACAGGGCTTCTGCAAAATGCAGCTGAAGATAATCATACTTTCTTCACCCCTGAGCCTAGAGCCACTCACTGCAATCACAGTTAGTGTAAGGCTGACTCCTAATTCACTTGCACACTCACTTTGGCAGTCAATGAGAGAGATTGAATTTAAAGGTTTCAAATGCAGCCTGACATGGTTTGTCACTTTCAATCCTTTTTGACACCAGCCATGCAAATTAAAGCTGTAACCTTCTGAGTACTTATTTACTGGGGAAATCAGGAAGAAGGTCACAGCACTGTTCCTCTGGCCTGTGGCTTGTTTGACTTTTTTTGCATATACTTAAAATTTACGTATGTGAACTTTCTGCCCTCTGACTTCCAATATAATTAAGAAACAAAAGAATTTAGGATGCGCTTTTGTTTGAAAGAAGCAGGTATCAAAGTTCAGAGTTGAGAAGAGTCTGTAAAGTATTCAGTGTGGTGCTGCATGACTTTTTAATTAGCAGGGTTCAGTAAAAAGCATGTTTAAATAGATTAACTGGTAACTGACACACCTAATATTTTATGGTGAATTAACTGACTGTTCTTAGCTGAACGCTGCAGGAATCTTGCAGGCTTAATGTTTACATTATTAATACTGTTTTTCAAATAGAAGATAACAAAGGACAGGGCTTCTATACTGGGCATGTGGAATATCTCAATAAAGTGGAGTTGTCTACCTCTGAGTCCTGGGAAGGCAAGTCTCACCCATGCCATGGGAGCTGTTTGGTAGGGGTGGTGATAGTTCTGGGAATTATTTTAGAGCCATATATTTCTAGCCAAGTGTGATTTTTTTTTTTTTTTTTTCCCAAGTGTAACAGTAGCTAGAAAATTAATATCTTTATGGCCTTAAGCGAAGGCCATAAGGGCACATGGACTCAGGAATTTAATTTTCTTGTGACATTCTACTTGCAGAAGTCCGTATGTCTTAATCTTTGAGGAAATCATGGAAAAATACAATGCTTTGCAAGTTTGAGAAGGTCTGTAGGCCTCTTGCTAGTCTGATGGGTGTGTGAAAGGGATCTTTGACTTGTACTTTGAGAGCCTGCCTGCCTTCAGGAGTGAATAAAGGTGCAAAGAGGCTCTGAAAACCAATGGTGAAATGTCTGGCCAAGAAGTACAAATGAAAAAATGCACAATGCTTTAGCAATAGATGATTAACTCTTAAAGCAGATATAAGGACCAGTAGATTTTGTGTGTCTTGGCATCTTTGCCTCAGAATGAGTTGCATTTATGGATATTTGATCCCTGCTAAATTGTTAAGCCCTTTAGACTGTCAATGATTTGGGCTGTACAGTAGCTGTAGGTTGGCTGTTTATGCCAAGGAGCAAATTAAAGAGCAGTAACTGGAGAGGTAGCATGAAGAAGCATTGTTAGACTGACTGATGTATTTTTGTACCTCCACAGCTGAGCAGTGCATGTTTTATTCTTTGTATGTTTATCCTATCTTAAAATTTTCCTTTGCTTAAATTTGCCTTTGTCATATTTATCACTTGTGGTTCTTTTATGTTGTGTTGTTGTTTTTCAGCATTTTTCCTTATTGTCTAGGCAAACTTATTAAGAAACTAGGCAGTTAAATGGATTTCCTTTCTATTCTCCATCTCTAGTTGCTATTTGCTGGATGCCTTTCATTTCTTATTTTGATGTGTTTATCAGACTTTTGGCTGCAGGTAGCAACTCAACTTCAACAAAGTTGCAAGGCAGCAAAAAATGTCAGTTTAATTCTTGTAGATGGTAAATCTTTCACTTTTTTGGCTTGTATAGGTGTTCTTTTATAGATCTTTATATTCTAGGAAGAATTTGTTGACGAAGTAATTGGAAACCTAAAAGATTAGAAATCATTTCAGTAAACCCATTGTACTTGATCCAACAGAAAATTTGTTATAGCAACTGCTGCTGTGCTGATCTTGGTATAATATAGTGACAGTGAAAACCTGAAGCTGCAAATCCTTTGAGGATTTACTGATTTTCTTCGGCTTTAATAATCCATCAGGATTGTTCAAAAGGAACAGTCTGAGTTAGATGCCTTTATGTGGACAAGACAAAGAGTATAGGAAAACGTCCTAAGTACTGTGTGCAGTTTCAGACCCCACCATATAAATCACAATATAGGGAAGATATAAAACTATTAAAGGGTGTTCAGAAGAGATGAAGATGAATGGTCTAGAGGAGAAGCCATCTGAGATGTGGCTGAGGTCACTTGGTCTGTTCAGCCTGGAGAAGAAGAGACTGAGGAGAGACCTCATTGCAGTCTGCAACATCCACACGAGGGGAAAAGGAGGGGCTGGCACTGATCTCTGGGGGTGACAGTGGCAGGACCTGAGGGAAGGGCCTGAAACTCTCTCAGGGGAGGTTTAGGTTGGATATTGAGAAAATGCTCTTCACCCAGAGGAAGGCTGGGCACTGAAACAGTTTCCCCAGGGAAGTGGTCACAGCACCAAGCCTGACCGATCTCAAGAAATATTTGGACTTTCAGCCACATGGTGGGATTCTTGAGCTGCTCTTGTGCAGGGCCAGGAGTTGGACTTCAGGCCTTGTGGGTCCCTTCCGAGTCAGGATATTCTGTGATTCTGAAAATTGCTGCTGCTCTCACTGCTGCTGCATTTGTTGAAGGCTTAGAGAAGAAATGTGTCTGTAGCCTTTTATTGCCTCAAACCATTCAGTAACAGTACTCTGGGAAGCAGATGTGTTTGAAAGCAAAAGGTTTTAGATGTTGTCAGCCAATTTTTCCTACTGCTTTGGGATAAAAATGATTATTTTCAGATGTAGAAATGGAAGGACTGCTTCTAATGTGGTCATTCTTCCTTTCATGTGTCCTTTTCTGTTTGCTGGTAGTGGACAAAGGTTTTTGTTACTGGTTCATTTTGATCCATGTCCTAATTAACTAGAGGTGGTCAATACCAATCCTGATGTGTCCCTGGGAAGAGTTTCTGTTCCCTGCAGTATTTGAGGGTTAAGGAGATTTTTGTTGCTTTTTTTCTGCTGTTAAGCAGAAATGTTGTGGTGCCCTCTATGCTGACTTCAGTGATACAGCTCCATGGGGTAAAGCAGTGAAGTAAAAAAATCACCCTTTCCTTCTCTGCCCACCTTTAGGCTAGTGCTAAATGATAAATTTCACTTCTGTTAAAGGGAAAGGCGCTATGGTTTTCATGTCTCTTTGGTTATTTGACTTTTATGGTGTTTAACTCTACCCCGTCTCCCCTCCTGAGCTTGAAGAAAAGCAGATTTTTCTCAGCTATAGAAGCACAGTTTGAATATGATGTTCTTGATCCATTTGTAGAGTCATGAAAGTTCAGTGAGCTTTTTGTCACTTTATTCAGTATCCAACTGCTTCATGACTACTTCCAGCCTATTGTTTTAGGCTCAAGAAGTCCCAATTTTGAAGAAACTTGCTCACAGATCAGTTTTCTGCCTTCCTTTAAAGGATTCCCCAAAATCTTTGTGGTAGTTGGAGATGTTTCTCAGAGGAAAAGTTTTGTTCTTAATGATTGGTTCAGTTTCTCCATTTAAAGCCTGGTGTGCCTGGAGGAGCTAAGCTGTTTCACAGCAGATGGGCTGCAGTGATACCTTTAGCCCTTGTTAACACTTGCTCCCTATGTAGAGTTATCCCAGTAATATCCTAGGCTGGATAGTCTGCAAGGTGAAATGCAGCATCTTGGTACTAGATCTTAAACACTGCAAAAGGCTCTTGTGGTCCAATTTGTCTTGTGTTACACAGATTAGTCTTTAAGATTCTTTTTGCTTATCATATACCCTTGACCTTTTTATTACACCATGCATCCATGGTCTGGAAAAATTATTAGGTTTTTATTGGCCTACTGTATAAAAGCATACAACGAAAGATTTATCATGTTTTTAAGGCTTGCTGTGTCTCTTCTTTAGACCTTTTTGTTTCTGCAGGCCCCTGAGTCTTCACACAATCCTGTTAAAACCATGTGAAGCAAATGCTGGGAATGATGTAAGTGTAGTCATAAAGTGCTTGTGAGGGATGTGGTGTTTTTGCCCGGGATTAATTTATTTTTTTCCCAGTAGCCAGTGTGGGGTTGTTTCGGATTTGTGATGAAAACAGTGTTGATAACACAGGGATGTTTTCATTACTACTTAGCAGAGCTTACACAGAGGCCCTTTCTGCTCATTCAAGGCCTTTTCTGCTCGGCACCCCACCAGCAAGGAGGCTGGGGGGGAACGCAGAATGGGGTAAGACACAGCTGGGACAGCTGACCCTACTGACCCAAGAGGTGTTCCAGACCATATGGCATCGTGCCCAGCTTATAAAGCTGGGGGGAAGAAGGAAGAGAGGAAGTTTGGAGTGATGGTGTTTGTTTTCCCAAATCACCATTATGTGTGATGGAGCCCTCCTTTCCTGGGAATGCCTGAGCACATGCCTGGCCATGGAGAGGGCTGGATGAGTTGTTTTGCTTTGCTCATCTGCATGGATTTTGCTTTACTTACTATTAAACTGTCTTTATCTCGACCCACAAAGTCTATTAATTTTACCCTTGCAATTTTCTCCCGCATCCTCTTAGGGGGAAGGGAGTGCCTATGTGGGGCTTAGCTGCTAGCTGGGGCTAAACCATGACAGAGGATTAATGACCTCTGAAGAATTTTTCCAGCTTTATATGATCTGTTAATTTTAGGGTCTTGGGCGATTATGAACTATTAATATGAGCACACTTTGGAAAGAGCAGAAGCATTCCACACTGGGTTTTCCTACAGGATTCTAATACAACATCTTACATGTAGTGATGCAAAGCTATTGATGATGCAGCTTTTGCAGAACGATTTCGAATGCATCTTTGCCATGCAACTGTTATGATTAGGGCACTAGTTACTAGAGACGGTATTGTGTGCGTTTCATTTTCGGGGGAGCCGTTTCGGGAATTATTTCTGGAGCGGTGCCAGGAGGGGGCGACAGCGGCCCGGCCCTGCGGAGCTGTGGGATCGGGTGGGATCCTCGGGAGAGCCGGGATTGGGTGTGATTCGCCGGGAGAGGTGTGATCGGATGTGATCCCTCGGGAGAGGCGGGATCGCGGCTGTGGGATCGGGTGTGATCCCTCGGAAGAGGCGGGATTGGGATCGGGTGTGAGGCCCCCGGGAGGGCCGAGGGGAGCCGGGCTCGGGTGCCAGCCCCTTCAGAGAGCCGGGATCGGGGCTGTGGGATCGGCTGTGCTCCCCGAGAGAGCCCGGATCTGGGCTGTAGGAACGGGTGTGATCCCTGGAAGAGCCGGGATTGGGGCTGTACAAATGGGTCTGATCCCCCGCGAGAGTCGGGATCGGGTCTGATCCCCAGGAGAGGAGGGATCTGGGCTGTACAAACGGGTCTGATTCCCGGGAGAGCCGTGGTCAGGGCTGTGGAATCGAATGTGATCCCCCGTGAGAGGCAGGATCGGAACTCCCGGATCAGGCATCAGCCCAGCGGGAGAGGCGGGACTGGGGCTCCCGGGATCGGGTGTCATCCCCCTGGGGGAGCTGGGCTCGGGTGTCAGCCCCTCCGCAGAGCCGGGATCGGGGCTGTACGAACGGGTCTGATCCCCCGAGAGCCGGCATCGGGGCTGTTGGGATCAGGCGTGATCCCCGGGAGAGCCGGGATCGGGGCTGTGGGATCGGATGTGAGCCCCCGGGAGAGGCAGGATCGGAACTCCCGGGGTCGGGCATCAGCCTACCAGGAGAGGCGGGACTGGGGCTCCCGGGGTCGGGTGTGAGCCCCTCAGGAGGGCCGGGCTTGGGTGTCATCCCCCCGGGGGAGCCGGGCTCGGGTGTCAGCCCTTCGGGAGAGCGGGGATCGGGGCTGTAGGAGCGGGTGTGATCCTTGGGAGAGGCGGGATTGGGATCGGGTGCCAGCCCCTCGGGAGAGCGGGGTCGGGGCCAGGCGGTGCCGGTGTCATCGGTGTTGATCTGTGGCAGCAGCTCCCACAGCCAGATGTATCCTGTCTGTCCCAAGGCGCAGGTGTGTCCCTGTCCTGCTGTAACCCCAGCCCCCGCGAGGGAATGGGGGCGGGAATCGGAAGAGTAAAAGCTACAAAACTCTGGGTGAAGAGAGGATACTTGGATAAGCAAGGTACAAGCTGCACATGCAAGCAGATGAAAACAAGGAATCCATTCTCCGCTTCCCCTGAGCTGGCAGGTGTTCAGCCATCTCCAGGAGCACAGGATTCCATCACACCTGACTGTGGCTCCAGGAGAGCAATGCTTCCACCTGGAAAATCCTCCCCCTTCCTTATTCCTCCCACTCCAGATGTTCACCACTTCCTTCTGCCCCACATCTCAACTGACGCATTCTTCAAGGCCATGCTCTTCCTATGCTCAGGCTCCATCATTCACAGCCTAAGTGGCGAACAAGATATCTGAAAAATAGGAGGGCTCCAAAAAATACTACCCACAACCACTGCATGCCTTACCATCGGCAACCTCACCCTAATAGGAGCACCACTTCTAGCGGGGTTCTGCTCAAAAGACCAAACTGTCAAAAGCCCAAACACATCCTAACTAAACACCTGAGCCCTTCTCCTAACCCTACTAGCCACATCATTGAGGATGACACCATATCATACATGGGGATGGTTTTAAACTAAAGGAGGAGAAATTTGGATTATATGTTAGGAAGAAATTCTTCTCTGTGTGCTGAGGCACTGGCACAGGTTGCCCAGAGAAGCTGTGGAAGCCCCATCCCTTGCAGTGTTCCAGGTCAGGTTGGATGGGGCTCTGAGCAGCCTGGTCTAGGGGAAGGCATTCCTGCCCGTGGCAGGGGGTATGGAACTAGATGATATTTAAGGTCACTTCCACCCTAAACCCTTCTATGACCTGGTGGCTTTGACCTGTGTTGTTTTCTTCATGTGTGCTTGAACTGTTAAGACTGCTGTTGTCCAATTTGAAAAATCTTGAATAAAATTTTAGAAGAAAATGTCCCAGACTTCTGAATTTGAAGTTCTTAGAATATTCCTTTTTTATCAGCTGATTAAATGGAGAGTATGGAGAAATTACCCTAATGGTACTTATAAATTATTTATTTATAGATGCACTTATATAGTTTGCAGACCTGAAATAATAGGCCTTGTTTGAAACCCTAATAATAGTTCACATAGTTCAGTATAACATTAATTAAAAACGCTGGTGTGTATTTCGATTACCACATAAGTGGCAAGTAGCTGGCTGTGGGATCAGGTCTATAAAGAACTGGAAGTGACTTATCCTTTAGATTAATGCCCTGATAGTGGAAAATGGATGTGATTTGCTTTCTTAACTTTTAGGTTATAGTTTAGACTTCACTGCTATGCTGAGCATTGTGCTAACATATTTTCTGCCTCTGAGTAGGTTGTAGGTCCTGAAGGTACAAATCCCTTATTTCTGTTCCTGTGTTCAAAGCAATGACCAAAGCTTCCAACGACTGCCTGGGCTAGGAGGCTGCTTGCTGTGATGCCTTGCATGAGGCTGGTGCTGAGTATTTATTTAGTTACTCTAGGCAATAGCTAAAGTACTCAACTTGCTGGATAGCCTCCTGCTTGGTCATTTTTCTGGGGAAAGAAGTGAAATGGATAGGAAATAGCTGAATCAAAAGTACTTTTTTCCCCACTTGGATAAAGTATAAGGTAAAACTGTAGGTTTAATTCTTTACTGTTCTTTCAGACTGTTTTGCTTAACTTTGTATTATTGCACTGGAGTAGTAGTAACTGGCTGGAGCTCAACCCTGTAGCTTGTATTTCAGTAAGTGTTTTAGCAGTGACTTCATTATTTCTAAGTCTGTACAAATGATGCTAATCCCATAGGTATATCTTGTCAGCATCTGTATGAGGTATTTTTTGGCTTCTCATTTGGAAAGGTTTCATTGCTGCTATCAAAGCTGAGATTTGAAGCTTTTCTGCAGTGTCATTGGAAAAGAGCTGAGTGGAGGGAATGTAGAAAGCAAATGCAGTTCCTTTATTCAGGTTTGGTGCCTTAAACATGGCTGTGCATACTGTTAGTAATGGATGTCAAGCTGTGCTGTAATAAAACAAATGTTAGCATTATTTTTCTTTCATTTTATTGATGACTAATCATCTGTTTTAGCTGTATCAATAATAGTCAATCAACTTTTTGTAATAACACCTTTTCCCCTTACAGTACTTCATCCTCAAAACAGCCATCCTGACATGGGAGAAATTTTACATGTACCTAATTGAAATCCTAAAAGAATAGTGAATGCAATTTCAATTTAAGCCACAAAATGAAGAAATAAGAGCAGATGGCCCCTTCAGAAAAATAGATTCAACAGAATAGATATTCCTGGCCAGCTACATAGTTAATCTCATGCTTCTTGTCAAGGGGTACTGCCAATACATAGTTATTATGCAAGGATAAAGTAAAAGCTGTATGAATTTAGTGATAAAAGCTTTCCTTCATTCCCAGCTCTTTCTGATAATTTAGTGTAATGTTCGTATTTTTAAAGTTACAGTTAGAGCAAGTATGAATAGTAATCTATTAAATTAGTTGTGTATGCTTTAGAAAGGGATCCTGCAAAAAGAGCAGCTCTGGGAATTTAGTTCCATTTATGATCTATGAAAATTCATGGTAGCATTTCCGGTATTTTCTGACTCTGTGACACACTGATGATTGAGTCTTTAAACCAACATGTCAGATTTGGTAGAGGGATTTGTGAGTTTTTCTCTCCTGTTGGCACGAGGAAGAGTTTCTATTCCCTATGGTTAAATGTTCTTTTCACAGTGGACAGTCAGATTTTTGAGTTCAGTGAAGCACCTTTATTTCTTGAGTGTATGCAAAGTAACACATTCCAGCCTCTTTAGGTGGTTATTCTGTATTTGACTGGACGTGGCATTCCTGCACTTGCTCTAAGGTCGAGGGGGAAGTGAGATTTGAGACTTAGTAACACAGGACCTTTTCTCTAGGAAGACTTCGGGTGTGCACAAGTACCCATTGCAACTGTTTGAGTTTCTTCCCAAATGCTCTTTTTTCTTTGTTTCTCTCAAGTAGCAAGGAGCAATAGAAGTCTACCCATGAATTGGTTATTGCTGTCTCAGCTGTTCTTTGTCTTTTAGGTACTCCAAATTTCTGAAGCAGTTGTATTTTCTTAAAATTCGTTCTCTTTGTCCTCTGCCACATCTAGAAAAATAACTTCATTCTGTACTTTCAGAAAATGGAGCCATCAACATTTTCTTTCCCATATAAAAGCAATTTAAGCATCACTGAATCAAGAAGTAATGGCACCTCAGGTAGTTTGCGTTGGCACTTTTCTTATTGTTTCTTGGCAGACAGAAGTGATGAAGGAGCAGAAACTTGAATATATGGGGCTGTGAAGGCAGGTGGGGGACAAGCAGGGCAGGTGTCTGGTTAGAAGCAGCTTCTGCAAGTTCCCAGCATGACTGTTAAAAATATGATTGGTTTTGTTTTTGCTCTCTCACCTTGAATGTAGGTGAACTTCCCTGGCTGTGAATTGTTCTACTGCACTTAAAGGTGTCAGCTGTATTGTGCCTGTGACACTTTGTAGTAGTTGATTTTCAGTGTATAATCTGTAGAAATGTACTGAAATATGCTATTTAAACTATTGAATATAGGAATTGCTCCCCTAAGAAGCCACGTGCTCATCACTGGGAAAAAATGTTCAGTGAAAGTTTGCATTCTGAAATTAGCTGGATGAAAACTAAAACAGTAACATGTCTAAAGTTAATTTATCAAATAACTTCATGACACAATTTGGCTGCAATACAGGCATCACATTTTAGATTTCTATATAAGCATTTGATTTTAAACTGTCTTCAAAACAAACCATTAAGACAAATGAATTTGCAATGTCTTGACTGCTGAGTAGTTGCACAGAACATGCAGTTTTCCTGATTCTTACAGTTATACCATAACCACGTCTGTTGGAAAGCATCTCAGACCTTTAAAAATACTTTTTACTGAAGAAAGATGCTTTTTGTAAACAAATTTACTAGGTCAAAATATAACTTAACAAGAACTAATTGCTTAGTTACATTTAAAGTTAACATGAAGATAATTTCTTTAGAGAAAGATTGAGTCAGAGCTGTTTCTTACCACAAGTAAACCCACACCATAAATACTACTAAAACTGCAGTGTATTTTAGCTTTGTAAGGTGTGTTTCAGCAAAAGCTTACTTACGTAAGTTGGTAGTTAATTCAGATATTTTAGGTATAAAACATGGTTTGTTGTAGTTTTTCTTAAATTTGGAAAGATGCATAATGTTCTATTAGGTCAATGCTAGAAATACTGGTTTAAGAAAAATCGTTTTCTTCATAGATGCCATGAAAGTTGGAAGATTGCCTTCCTCAGGGAAGGTGCTGCATGGACAGGCACATGGTCCTACAGAGGCAGAGATTTATCTGGAGCTGTAGATGTTGCTGCTTTCCTGCAAAGACTGATATGTTGAAAGATCTTTGGTCCTTTCCTTAAGATTTGCAGCTGGATTGAGTCCTTAAGATGGACTTTCAAGTTTTATAACACTTCTAGGGGAGTCTGATCTTGTTCTACAATTCTGCAAAGTGGTTCAACTAATTTCATGAAAATAAGTTTAATAGCATAATATTTGGGAAAAAAATTGAATGTGCTAGCAATATGTGTTATTCTGTGTAATATGTCTTCATTCACAGAAAATAATTTGGATTTGCCTGCTATTTACCATGTGGAAGGGATTGTAATTAATGTTATCCCTCAGCTAGTTAATTTTTAACTTGGATGTTTGAAGTTTTTAACATCCAGTTTATGCTGAAGCTCATACAAAAAATTACCACACAAATTTCTTTAAGCTGCGCTTTCCCATAGGACAGTAGATGTGCAAGCTGCCTTTTCCTGCCAAGTTACATTACTGCAGCCCAGAACTGTAATGGGTGACAAAAAATAAAAGTACTGTCTACAATAATTTTGTCAAAAGTGGTGCTTTACCTCTTTTATCTGCTGGCACTGAAAGTCATGGCCTTCTGAAGGAATCATTAAATGGTTTGGGTTGGAAGGACCTTAAAGGTCATCTGGTTCCAATCCCCCCTGCCATGGGCAAGGACACCTTCCACAAACAAGGACCAGCTTGTTTAAAGCCCAAAGCCCATCCAACCTGGCTTTGAGGTTAGAGGATTAGGGTTGTGTTAACCTAATCCAGGATGGTGTGTTGGAATTAGCCCCTTCTCTTTTACATGCACCAACTACAGTTTGTATGTTTGTTTCTTACATCTGTGGGTAAGAATGCACAAATTCTTTAGGATGCTTTAGGTTGTTACTTTTTTCATAAATGTTATGAAAGCATTTTTAAAATTTGTGATTTTTTTTGTTGTTTTGCAGAGTAAAACATGCAACTCATCTATTTTATGACCCATGACATACATGTGTTTTTGTGGTTTTGTGTTCTTTCTATACAAGATTACTTTTTCACAGCACACTTGCACATCAGTTGTTTGTGCTTTAGTAAACAAAGTTTCAGACGTGGAATTTCTCAGGATTTTGAGAAATTTACATCAAAGGAGCAGAAAGCTTGTGTTAAAAATCAGCAAAATGAGAAAATTACAAACAGTAGGCTGAAACAAGAGATTGTACATGAAGGCTACTCCAGTTTATGCTGTTTTTAATGGTTCATCTCTTAGAGGCTCTAAGCAGTGATTGCATTCACTTTGAGTTCACTCAATTACTGCAATGCCACAGAATATATAGATGTTTTTTATCAGTTCTGTAGCAAGATTGTGGTTTTGCTTGTTGGTAGAGCTTATGAGGATCAGTGGGTGCGAATTTAAGTCATAGCAGTGTCTGGTGCTAACTCTGAATTAAATATAAGAATTTAAAAACACTATAGATATACTTGCAATAGCTTTATCTCGGTTCCTTTCCCTAACCTTGTGTGAAATATGGACAGTGACAAGTTTTTATTGGACAGAAAATGCATTTTGGACAATATTGCATTCTGGGAAGCAGTGGGAAGAGCTGCATGCTGTGTGCGCTTTCAGCCATGCACAATGGAGAGACAGAACAATGGACTACTGTACCCTGGGTCTGTCCATATTTGTTTCTCTGGACTGTTTTAGCATTTCTATGATGAATGAATAACATTGATTTCTACCATGCTTTCAGGTAACAAATCATGGCTTTCTATGTTCCAGTATGTCATGAGAAATAAATCTTGGGCCAGGGTGAGGATTTATTCAAACTAGTATTTTTTTTTTAATTACCAAAGATGGAACAAATCTTTCTGCCAAAAAATAATTTCAAAACTCTTCAACAAAACAGCAGAAATCTTGCTAAAACTTGCATGAGAGGAAGGATCACCACTTCCACAGTGCTGGCAGTGCTGTTCTGATGCAGCCCAGGTGCTGGTGGCCTTTGCAAGTGCATTTTCCTGGCTGGTGCTCACCTTGTTTGAACTTCAGGTCCTCTTCTGCACAGCTGCTTCTGGCATTTGGTTTCCAGGCATGGGGTTCTCTTGCATGAGGTTATTCCTCCACAGGCACAGGTCTTTGCACTTCCCTTTGAGCTGCACAGGACTGCTGCCCATTCCTCCACCTCTTCCAGGCACTCCGAGTGTCATCACAACCCTCTGGTGTTTGGATCACTCCTGGTTTTCTGCTGTGTAAAGCTGCTGGAACTGCACTCTGTGCCATCATCCAGGTCACTGATAATGATGTTAAATTTCATTGACCCTCAGAGCTCACCACTGATGTCTGGCCTGGTTGTGATGCTCCTGACAGAGTCCTTTGAGCCAGGCAGGTCAGTTTGCTCTTTTCAGTCCGCCTCATGTCTCTGTCCTGTGCCTCATCAGTCCACATGAGGATGGGGTGTGGGAAGATTATCAACAGCCCTGCTACAGATGGGGTGTGGACACATCAGCTCTTGTCTCATCTCACATTGTTCATAGTGCTGTTTAGTGCGTATGACTTCCTTGCTCTAAGTTTGTGCAAACTGCTCTCATCTTGACCTTCTGGGCTTGGAAATGGTTTTCAAGAGCTGTTTGCTACATCACCTTCCAAGAGATCAAGGTGAGACATACCTTGCTGTGGTGTCCCAGATCCTCCTCCCTGCTCCTGAAGACAGGACTGCTTTGCCTCAGTTATCGGTGACATTCCCTGATCACCATCACCTTACCAAACAGTGGCCTGTTGATGGCATCAGCCACATCCCTCAGTATTTGTGTATGTTTCCTGAAACTTCTGCTGTAGTGATGGTTTCAGGTAAATTGTGTAAGTTGTGTTTTACCGGTATTTATCAGTGGGATGTGACACATTCCTGAATTAAGGATTGCCAGAGTGTGAGGCTCTACCCTGGCCTTCTGTCATCGGGATGGAGGCTCTGGCAAAGCTCTAGTTGCCTAAAAGTGATTTTTAGAGAAGTAGAAGATAACACTTCTTGGTCTTGCTGATGGCCATATAAATCTTGCATAATGCTAAGTAAAGAGCTGTACACTTATTTATGTAAGTATCAGTTATACAAAACACAGGGATGTGTTTTGTTAGCATAGCTACCTTCTAGTATTAAATAGGGTTTGTTTCAATGTACTGGCAGATTCTTAGACTGCAGACTTTGCCAGTGCCTTAAAGTGTGGTCTTAATAGTGCTCAAGTCTATTTATTTTAAGGGTCAACAACTGGATGTGCTATAGCTACTACCTCACCTTGACAATAGTTCAAAATGTGATATTTGCATATGGAGGAGCTGCAGGTTGTGTCCATTTTTTAGCTGAGATCTGATTTACACCTTTTCTTGTGCAAGTTGTCAGAGGAGTCACAGAAAGTTTGCAGTACTCTGTAGTGCTATGTACATGATAAGGAAGGAAGATTATAGGCCCTTCTTGATGTCTCACCAAAATGTCAAGTGAAATCTTGTGCAAGAGCTACCTGGCTGTGTTCATATGCTGGAATGAAAAAGGTGAAACAGCTGCTTGTAAGGACACTTGATACAGAATATAATTTCATTTGGCCTGAGTCCTATGCACCAAGTAGTGTAAGATGCTCTGTAAATTGGATTTTATTTTTAAGTTTCAGAACAAATGAGTTAACTTTTTGTAGTTAGTGAATCCCTGACCTTACTAATTTAGACATATTCATGCTTAAAGAAAGATCTGCAGTAGATAAATGTACAATAGATAGAGTGGGTAAATCATAGAGCTGATTTTAGCATTTTCTTATAAGTTATCTTCACAATGAGATAAATAATTTTCAGTGGAGTAGATTGAGGATATGGGACTGACGTCTACATCTACATCTTATTTTCTTCCTGAGCAAGACTAATTAAACATCTGTTAATACCTTACACATGATTTTGACAGTTCCTACTGTGGTACTTCCTCCCTTACTGCTAATATTAATCAGCTCAAACAGATTTTAGTGGAGTCATTTTTGATGTGAAGGTAATAGGTGTTCATTTAGATTTCAATTGCTTTAATAAAAAAGCACATTCAAAATATTTGTCATATTGGTGACTGAAATGTATTTTCAGATCAGTGCAGATAGTAGTACCTAGACTGTAAAATAGAACTTATAATGCCTGTGAATGCAATTTAAATAAAGATTGGTTTGAGTCCTTCAACAGGGATATTATTATTAATTTGAGGATTCTGAATGCTGTAGACATCATTCTGGCATGAACTGCTTATTTTATTGTAAATTGAAATTAGATTCATTGTCAGTTGCTTTTACAAAATTAAGGTGGCATATGAAAGACAGTTATTTGGAATTCAACTATTGTAATAATGAGCATTACTTGAAACAAATTAGTGTGGTTTTTTTATGCACAATTCACACTCTTAATGCATTACTTTCTCTGCCAGTTCAGAATTAGGACCTATTATGGATGCAAAACTTGCAGTTTTTGAAAGGACTTTTTAAAGGATTAAAATGTTGGCTGAGGAGAATATGTGAGGTTTTCTGAGGCTCTTAAACGAATAGGGGTGGGTACATTAATAGAAAAACAGCATTAAAAATTGAAAACTGCTGCATTTTTTATTTGTGTTTTAGACCCATTCAGGATGAGTTTAAATGTTGCCATTCCACATATATTAGTTTCCTTATTTTAAATATTTTGAGGCTATTTTTGTTTGGTTTTCCCTCTTTCCTTAGTTTTCCCTTTTATTTTTTTTTTATTAAGACACACTAATTAGTATTTACTTTGGAAACAGAGGGTAGAAAAAGGGATATTTGTCTAAGCATTTACTCATATCAGCAACTAGACATTGTTTTTGTGGAGTATTGGGATGCCATATACAGTTGAAATTGGGAAATTCTGCATTTTTTTGTGTGTCTACACAGAGAAACTTCTTTGAAGCAAACTAGACTATGCTAGACATGTTTTATGATACTTAAAAGTAGGAGACTTAAGTTGCATCTTCTATTTAGTGCAGAAATTGGAGAAATTGGGAAGGTTGTGCAGCATCATGCTCGCCAAGAGGACAGGGAATGAGCAGTGGGTCTCTTAGAGGCTTGTAAGGAAGTCTATGAGGTTTATTTCAGCAAGCTTTTTGGAATGTATTAAAGCCTTGGTGTGGTGATTCTAGTTCAAGTTGGTGCTGTGCAGTGCTGTTTTCAGCTCAAAAGATGAGAAATATTGGTTGGAGAGGTGCTGATTCAAAGAACTTTGAATCATCCTCTACTAGGACAGGGATTAAAGGAGTTCAGGGTAAAAAATGTATAATCTAAAGCACAATCAAGACCATTTTACTACAACAATAATGAGATTAAGATATCATCAGTTTAATCAAACTTAGAATTGTAATTGGGTTCACCATCTTGTGCACTTTGGATTTACAGAACTCCTGGAAGTCAATTAGTCTCTGTGGGCAATTAGTCAGCATCCAGCACAGCAGATTTCTATGACTTGGCTTCATTGGGAAAATTTTCATTTTATTCTTTTATAAGAATAGGTATTCTTAAAATATGTCTTCTTGGATAAATGATGGGTTTTGCCACAGTGAAAATTTCCAAATAAACCGTATGGAATGCTGATATTGTCAGTTTTTTGTCCATTAAGGATTTTTTTTTCTCTGAAATTCCCCTACAACTGACTTGGAGCCCCCTTTTCCTCTGGGAGCTTGTCTCTTACCAAAGCTTAACTGTGTTCCTTAAAGGGGGTCTTCATAAAATGCAAACTACTAAATTAAGGTCTGTTTTTTGTAGTACCATCACTTTGATTTGTTTCTGATGTGAAAGCAAAAGCAATCAGGCTGCCAGGGGAAATGGCCATCGAGCTCAGTGTTCTGTCTCCATCAATGGGCAAAAGCAGTGAGCTTTCAAGAGCTAAAAGGACAGGGGAAATATGTAAAGGTACTTAGCCTTCAGTTTGACTTAAGAGCTTTCTGAATTGAGGAGGGTGTGACTTTTCTAAGTCAACTGTGAAGCTGTGAGAATTCACTGAAATATATTGCTGTTGGGCTATGCTTCAGTAGTTGCACAACATGCTTGATTGAGTCAGTCTAAATTTTGATGTTTCCTTTTCTTAGATACAAGGCAATAAAATTGCCCAAATAAAGCAAAATCTATTGCTTCTATTGTATAATGTTAGTAATTTTCAAACCCACTTGATTTAGGAGTATTTTTAAAGGATAATGTAATTCTTAGAATATTTTCACTTTCAAAATGAATGTGGAAACTACTTCTAGTGCAATTGCAGTGCAGTTCCATCAATGCCCTGTTCTCTTAAGCTGTGATCATGTGGATATCCTTGAATGAGCCTTGCATTTTACACTTTTTCTTCCATCCATAGCAGGAAAAAGTTACTACAAAATTATTTGGATATAATGGTGTGTTTGGTAAGACATTGAATCTCAGGAAATAAGGTAGAAACTTTCTTAAGGGTTTGCAGGCAGATTGACCTGGTTCCTGTTTCTCCTGATCTTGTGTAAAGGAAATATTGTCTTAAGGACAAATGCAGTAAACATTTCTGTTTATTTTTAGGTTGACATTAGTTCTTATATCTATTATATTGATTTACTACAGACAAATAGGGCATCACTTTGCTCAGCAGTAAACACAAGTATTTATATTGGCTTAGCTGAGGGAGCTGGAATCCTGGATTGTACTTCTGCCCCGGGAAGATTAATTCTAATTGAAGAATAATATGAAACAATTCTACTTCATCATTATCTGATGTATTTACCACTGTTGTTTGGTGAATTAAATGAGGACTAATCATTGCTTAGATCTCTGCTATGATTAAATCTAAAGAAAAAAAATCCATCCATGCAGTTGTTACTGCATGCAGTTAAATTCCTGTTGCATTAGCTGCATCCTTGGTCTGAGAACATGAGATTTTAATCTCTAGCATTATGGGAAGCTTTAATCACATGTTTATTTACTTTCTGTGATCTAGGAAATGGCATTGCTTCATATAGCAAAGCAGTGCAGAATGTAATCTAAGGATTAAGAAAAGGCAAATCTTCCTATCCATTTGACCTTGAAAATTTGATTGGATTTCCTGTGTGATCTGGCATGATTTTTCCCTAATTATCTAAAGCTTGATGTATGTGAATGATATTTCAAGAGCTGTGCAGATATGGATAAAATTCCAATGCTTAGCTGTATTTCCTGTTCATTTTTGATTTCAAGTGCAAAGAAATAAAAAAAACCAGTAAAATCTGAGATAAAATGTGTTCAGTGGACTGGACTTTGTTCATACAAAACTAAAGTCTTTTACAACAGCAATGAAGAGGAAGAAAGTCTTAAATCAGTTTGATTAACATTAGACCATAGCAGGAAAAAATTACTTAATCTTACTTTGTACTGCTTTGGCAATGGTCTATAGCTGTTTGTTAGGAAAGTAATTTGTCTTTAAAACAAACAGGGAAAATTGTGATCCCTTTTGCTGAGAGCTGATTTGCAACCTCTTAATGGGTTTCAGTAGCTTCTTCAAGCTAAAAAAAAGTTGTTTAAACAGTGCAAGTAAAAGAATAAAGGGTTTTTGCTTAAAATGGTCAATAAAGTGTGTAGATACTTGGCTTAGGAAAACTGATTTTTGGAGTAAGTAATGGGTTTCTTTTAATAACTTTAGTGGCTTGAAGCTCAGTATCTACCACAGCAAGAAGAGAATGGTCTTTTTATGTTTTTTATCAGCTCAAAGTAGTCCCATATTATGAACATATTTAGCATTAATCACATTGTTGCAACCAAGTCCTTCAAATACCAATTCAAATAACTTTTCTGAGCTCAAGTATTTAGGAAATACAATTAGCACTGTATTGATCTCTTAGGGGATTTATGCAGCTGGCTCAGCTAAAGAATTTTACTGAGGTAGAACTCTGTGCTTAACTCTTAAACTGCATTTTAAGTGCATCTGAGGTGTCTGAAACGACTCATTTCCAGGTGTAATATTTTTTTTGGCAATTTCTAGGAAGTTCCTTAGGCCACTGCTGATTCATAAAGTTGTGGTTCTCACTTTCAGGTGGGCAGGGGGATTGCAGTGTATGCCATGCTGTGCATTTGGGGAAAACAGCATATGGCTCAACATGAGAAAACAAATTTTTAGCTTTACCAGTTCATAAAAACTTGGTGGGCTTTGATGTTGAAGGTACTTTTGTTTTGTAAGTTTAGATTCTTCAGGAAAATGTCCTTTACTGTAACAGTAACTACAGTGAGTGAGGACTCATAAATGTCTTACATCAGGCTGGGGTCAGTTGAACTGCCTGGGAGGTCTTGGTGCATTTCTCTGTCACAAAAAAATACAGCAAAATGCATTAATTGAATTTAATATTTAATGGCGTTTACCTGTGCTTTTCTGACTTAGAAAAAATTTTAGTCCTAACATTTAAAATCAATATGAAATCAAATAATATCAAATTTTGTTGCAACTGCATTTGCTTCAGTCATTACAAATGGATGTATTTTTACTACAGTTTTGATAATCAGCATTTCATGGTGTAAATTATTGCTAAAGATTAGCAAATTGATGGTCAGTTTTAAGCTTTGAATGTTTATACTAACAGAGTAACACCAACAGCAGCCTTAAAATTTAGTTTTGTGTTTCTACTTGTATAAAATAAAAGCTTCTAAGTACCTAATCTTGTTTTTCAAGAGAAATCAAAGAGCTTTGTCACTGCTGCCCTTGTTATAGGAGGAAAGAGCAGTGTTACAAGTATATCTGCATTTGAATGCTGTGACAGTATTATGATTTTACACCTGAATCTGATCTTTGGAAACTTTGACTTCTAAATGGTACCAGTCACCTGATTCCTGAATGGAAACATCACACTAATTACACTATAAAATTTTAGTCTTAATTTCACCTGGAAATGGGTTCCACACAAATTTACATTTGTTTAATTGCCCATAATTCCCTAGTCTGTAATGTGGCATTTCCAAATTTCCGTTTTTACCTAGATTTTGAATATTGAAATATTCTTGAATATTGAATATTCTTCAGTGTTTGTTAGCTGGTGGGATAATGGTGCTGGAGACTTTTTTTTTATTAAGCATGATGTAACAAAGGACATACTGGAGCAAGGTTGCTTTGATAGGGCTTCTCCAGAATTTTTACATTGCTACAATCCATAGGAATCAAAACTTCATAGAGACTTGACAAGAAGTTTTAAAAGTACAGCTGGGGAATTCTTTTCCTTCAAGAAGCCTTCAGATAGTCTGAGGCTGGCTTGACTTCCTTAGTTTTCAGGACTGAAGAGTAACTTGGATAAATTGTTTATTTCCTGTTTTGTGTTAGTGAAGTTAAAACTTGCATGGAAGATAAGTCTCAGTTATTAAAAAAGATGTTGGCATCTTAATTCTGTAGTGGTAAATTGAAATGGACTGGTATTCATTAAACAAATCTGCTAATAATGCATGGATTTTTTTCCATAGTTAGAAATTGGTTGGTTTATTCTGTTTTTCATTGGACCTAATTTCAAACCAGACTGTCTTTGAAGGTGTACTAAAGGCTGTTTTTTCCTATATTTTTGATTGGTTTCTTTGTGTTCAAGTTTTCATTACAGTCTCCTCTCAGCCTAAGATCACATTCCTGTTAAAGAAACTGCAGGGTCTTGATGAATGTCTTTAATTTCTAGTGGTCCAGTAGAGCAGAAGGGTGTTTCTGTTGTAACAGATGATATATGGAGATGCTTGTGGAGGACAAGTGCTAGATTCCCACAGCAGAGCTTCTCTGGCACTTGTGAAATTGGTTGGGTTTTGGTGTGTGCTAACATCTTCAGTGCTGCAGCATGATGGACCCAGTCCACAAAACTGCTTCACTTCATCTCCCTGTGTGCTCCTCATGAATCCTCTCTAATGAAATGAAATCTGCAGCTTTTCATTAGCACACTGGAGAGTCAATATTTGGAGAAAAGTATAATCAAGAGTCAGTTTTGTGTGTGCCTCTGGAATGAATTGAGTCATGCAAGCCAGGGTTTGAACTTGTAAATCCCGTTCCTAATAATGTCATTGTTGGTATAACACTAATCTCGGATTTTTGGGTATGATCTATGTGCCTCAATTACATTTCTGAAATTCCAAAAGATTAACTTGACATTTGTTCCTCAGTCCACTGTAGAAAGCCACCATTAAAACTGATTCTTTATTTATAGAAGAGAAAGAAAATTGTTGAATATTAAACTATGCTATGTTTTTTAATTTATACATGCTCAAAGGTATGTAGGAATAGTTTTCACTAATTGAGCCATATAAAAAATGTATCCTAAGTGTTAAATGAGTACAGTATTTGCAATGCTGATTCAAGGTGCTGGTATAAACATTGATATACAAAAAAGGGAAACATGCTTTATCCTATTGGCTTTGTATAACCAATTACATATATTGATTACACAATAAGTCATAAGTATGTCCTACAGTATTAGCTTTGGAATGTATTTATACTGAATATGAAGATTTTTGGCTTTTAGATTGTTGCATTAGACTAAAAAAATAACTTTTTTCTTTAACAGAAATTGAAAAATTCCAAAAAGGGGAAGGAAAGGAAGAAGAAAAGTATATTGATGTAGTCATCAATAAGAATATGAAGTTGGGACAAAAAGTTCTGATTCCAGTAAAACAATTCCCTAAGGTAAGCCCAGTTTTCATATTTGATAAATATTAGTTCTTATAAAAGATATTTCACTAGTATCTTAACTATTCTTTAATGTTACATTTAAAAGTATTAACAGTCACTGCTGTTACTCTTCTGCAATTGTTTCTGTAAGAGCTCTAAGGTGATTCTTTTCATTCTTCATTTGTTGGAATAAATGTGCAGGAAAGGGGTGGTGGTCACACAAAATAGTATGTTGAGAGCAATAATTGAGCCATGGTTTTGGGATAGCAGGATTCTCCTCTTCTGAATATCAAGAGGAAAAACAAGTTTTGAAGTTGAATCTGATGTCAGACTTTGAAACTTTCTTATTGTAGCTGGAAGTGCAGCTTAAAATGCACCATTAAGGAACTAATTGTGAAAATTTTCTTCTCATCCTCTAAAGTTTCAGCCATTGTTATTCTTGAATGAATTATAGCTTGACTGCTAAATTATGCAGTCTGTTCTGGAGGGGTAGAGACTGCTTCATTAATATCTTTGCCCACCATGAATTCTTAACACTTCTTTACTGCCAAGTATTATCCTGCACTAAAATATTGCTGCCTGGAAGCATTTATGCAACATTCAGTAGGCTGTGGAACTTTATTATTTTGGTGGTGCTTAGAATTTTAAGGTTAATGTTATGACAATCAGATTAGCATTTTTTTAATTTGTTTGAAATGGCTTTTTCTTCCTACTAGAAATTTCAAGACTATCTGTTCATGGAGGGGAAAAAAGTCACCATTCCTCCCTTCTGTTTAGGAAAACCTTTTAATTGTTTTTTTTTTTTTCTTTTTTTTTTTCTGCACAGTATCAGTGTTTTTCTCACAGGCCTGTGCAGAATAACTTGCAGGGATTTCTTTGCTGCTGTTCCAAATTTCATTAAATATTCTTTGAGAGAGTGCAAGGCTGCACATCATGTGGGCACCTCTTTGGAATTCTGACTAAAGTCATCTTTATGGCTAAGTAGAGCTATAAACAAGCATGCAGAAGCATGAAGATGGGAAGGTAAAATACAGGAACTCCTTACTCCATGGTCAGTGTTTGCAAACAGGATGTTTTTCTTCTAAATGTTAAGATGTAGGTACTTGAGCTCAGGGGCAAGAGAGGCAAACTGGCTATTAAAAAGGGAAACACTGCCTGCTGAAAGATACTTCTGCTTCTTTATCTAGTGTCAACTTTCCTTACATGACTAAACACTGAAATTATTTAGGATAGCTAGCAGGTAAGCCCTTGCCATATTTTGGGTGGCTAAAGATGCTCTGCTGTTTCATTCTGACCCATAAAGACACTGAGCTGGAATAAAGCCTGCTGTTTGCTATGGGAAGAATCCTGAACTTATGTCCAGCCAGGTCCAGAGGTGCAAAATAAAGCAACTGTGCAGAACAGACATGTCATGTGAGTTCCTTCATCTCTACTAGGACTGCTCCACAGAAAGGAAAATATCTCTATTCACATAAATCTCTCTTCTGCCTGAGTGAATAAAATCCTAGATACTTAATATTTAAGAATAATTTTACCCCAATATTTGGGGGCTCAACTTCTCTCAGAAATTTCCATTTTATTGCATGTAAATGGATATTTGATGAAGGTTGCTCATTAAAGGTTCTGTAGAGTCAAAATGAGCTAAAATTTCTCTCTGTATAGGGAGTATCAGTTCCGAATTATGATAGGTACTCCTGATACCTCTGAAAAGCACCTGCCCTAAACCACAGCAAGTCACTGCAATTTGCTGTCACTTGGTATTAGAACCAGACTTGTGGTTTTATTTTTGAGATTGAATAAATTATGATACATTGTATGAAATGACATAACTTCAACATGGCAAACTAAGAACCTTGTCCTGGCATACTGTAATCTGCAGTAAGTGACATGAGTTTTAGATGCCTGAATGTGGGAGAACAAAATCTTTTTGCATCAATAAACTTTTGACGTGCTAATCCTATTTCTATTTTATGTGTTCAGAGGAGGGATCAGAAGTTAGAGATGCTTTGTCAAGATTTGTGTGATGGGTATGGGGTTGTTCCAATCATCCTGGTTCCCCTGAACTCTATGTAGAGTGCATGTGTTGGATATTTATCCATGTTGGCTGATTGGTGACAGCCAAGGTGGCTTCACTAAGGCCAAGATGTGCATGACAAAACTGGTGAACTCCTTTGACAGGGTTGGTAGATAATTATTCCTTGGTTTGCATTTGCCAGGGATGACTCTGGGAAAGACAGATGCCTCTGCTGTTTGTTTATATTGATATTTAATTAATCATATCCTAATTTTTTGTTATAAAAGAGGTCTGTGAACCAAAACAACCCATCAGTGCCCTGCCCCCAAGCAAGACAACTTGCTAGACCTGAAATGTATATTACATTGCCTTTTCCTTCTTTCAAACTTTTCAGTAACTCTGATTCCTTGAATAAATCATATAATAGCCTCAGCACAGGTCAGGCAGTGCAGGCTCTGATCAGATCAGCCTGGCATGGTAATGCCTGCTCACATTTCCTGTCCTGTCACATCCATTCTCATGAGCCCATGCCTGGGTCCTGTGCAATTACTTCTGACAGCCCTGCAAGGTGACAGGTTAAGTGCAGCAGAAGCTCTTCAACTAAAGTGCAGAGCAGCTGGGTTTCTGTTGGAAAAGAAACTGGTAGACCTCACATTCAAAAATGTGTATTGCACGTTTTTGGGCATATTTGCTCACCCCTGAAAAATGATGAGGTTTTGATCTTTTGCTTAGTACAGAGATAGTTGAGTGTTCCTGGTGATGTGGTTGATTGGCCTCCTGCCTGAGAGCTCTTGGTTCTTTCTGTGATGCTCTGTAATTAAATACTTTAGCTGAGAACCTTTGTCTTACTCAACCCTTGGCAGTGTTAGTTAACATGCTTAATCTTATGCTACAGATAGTTGGTCTAAATGGGATTTTTTCATACCTGGGCCTTGATAGAAGGTGATGGAATAACCAAGACAACCTGAATTTTGTCTGTGCTATGAAATAACTCAAGATGGTTAGTCCCAGGGGTTATGTTCAGTTTCTCCTTGACTCTGAATTATTAGTTGAATAAATTTCCTTGTGTTATTTACAGACTCCTGTAAAAAAAGTCCCTGATTTACTGTGTCTTGATATGGTGACAGATAGCTGGTCTTACCTGGTAAGACAAAACCTTATGGAAGCTCCTTTATAGATTACAGGCTCAGTCACATCTTTTCAAAATATGGTTGTGCAGGGTCTTAGAGTTTTTTGGTTTGGTTCAGCTCTGCAGATGCCTCCAAGAGGCCTGAAGAGCTGTGATACAGAAATTAATCTGAGGTATTTAGGGGAAGCTTGAATAAGCTTTGGTAATGCTGTCTGCAGTCCTGTTGTAACTGGGACATCTACTACAAGTAAGGATTAGTGAGGTTGGGCTTTTGTGCAGCCTTATAGGAAAAGGGCCAACCTTTTGAGGTAAACCTGATTTCTAAATCAAGTTACCTATAGAAAGGAGTCCGTGTGCATGCTGGATGTTGAAGCTGCAGGTAGTGGAATGAGATCTTGTTAGCTCAGGGCACTGAGGTTAGAGGGACTTGCTCTTTGAGCTGGTGAATTCCTCAACTGACTCTGGGTTGTGCGTGAGAATGTGATGCTTAAACCTGTATTTCTGTTGTGTTTCATGCTTGAAAATCTTCAAACTTACACAGACTTAAAGGCATACAAAGTGAGCTAGCCACTCAAGGAAGGTCCTGATGCTGTTGTGGAGGGACTGTGGATCTGTCCCAGCTCTGCTATGAGGATCCATCATGTGTGAAAGGTGTTTCAGAACTTTGTTGTGTAGCTGTGAGGCAGGAAGGTGTTACCCCCTCCCATACATTTAATGAATATGCATTGTGAAGTAGTTTAGTCTCAGAACCTCATTTTGCTTTGACAGTTTGCTGAACTTGGGTGTTCTGAATTAAGTGGAAAAAATAGCTTCCATGGGTGGTAAATGGAATCATGATGGCTTTCCATGAGATAGATCAAAACTGTGGGGAATAATTATTTCCATTTTGACAGGCTACCATTTTAAAAATTGCCCATAGATCTACACTTAAATACTGGGTAAATCTCAGAAGTTAGGAAGAAATGGTCTGTTTTTCCCCAAAGTGATACTTTAAATGTATTTTCTCAAAAGTTACTGACCTGTGGAACTGGTATCCATTTAAGCCTTTTAACTCAACTTTTAAAGTGAAAATACCTGTTCTAAAATATCATTGTCATATACAATATATCTGTCGTTGTTATGTAAAGTCATGGAGAGATTAATATTTTAATCACATGACTAGTTAGAAAGCAATTTTTCATAATAGCTCATTTCTTAAAGCAGAAATGAGAAAATGTTATTGCATAACCAGAAGTAATGTGGAGAAATAAGCATCAATAGTAATCACAGAGAAAACTTCTGAGCAACTTTATAGCAAAATTTTCTGCTATGAATAAATGTTTAAAGACCTATTATCATGTTACATGAAGCAGAGTAGTTTGTGGTGTAACATTGATGCTTGAAGCACTTACCTTTCTATAAAAACTTTATCTTTCTGAGATGAATAGGAAAAACCTTGAAGCTTGCCTTGTTTCAGGTCATTCCAGGGGAAAGTGCTCTGAATCTTAACTTTTTTTTTTCTAGTGACCCTGTCACAGAGAAACGATTGCAGAAAACTAATATATGAAGAAAGCTTTCCATGGCTTTAATAACAATGGAGTGCTTAAGGCTTTACAGGAAAGCATTTGGTCAAGCATTTATACTTTCACTAAGTGTTTTAAGCTGGATGAACCATTCTTAGCAGACTTGCCTTGGTTGGGGATAAACAAGGATTACTTTTTCTATTATATCCCCTTTTCTGTAATATATACATTTAAAAATGTGGTAACACTGGCATTAATTTTTTTGTTGTTGTTGATGTTATAATTCATATAGTAGATCAAATGGTTCTGCAGAGAATATGATGTTATTTGAATATTCTTTGTAACTGTGTTTCTCCAGAAATGTTTTCAGGGAATAGTTTCAAGCAGTGCTGTGGTAAGGAAGCAAATCTCTAGACAACTGTTCAACTCATGTTTTGATTTGGTGATTCTGAGGAAATGGGTGCTACAGAGTGATGCCCATAATCTCCATTGTATGACAACTGAAAAAGTGCTTCTTAAAATGAGGATTTTATGAACAGCTGAGAAAGGAGATAATTTTGAAGCAAAAAGCTTAAAATAATTTTTTTTCGTTGCTTCTATTTTGAAAGATGCTTTATATTTAAAATGTATTTTAAATTGGAGATTTTTGTTACAGACTTTAGAATAATCTGTAAAAGGGAAACACTTGCCCTCCTTCAGTACAGTTAACCAGTATTTTCCAGCCAATAGACACCACGGTCAAGATAAAAATCCCATGTCTCAGGAATTTGAGGAAGGGCTGTTGTACTGCATGTTGTATCTTTACCCACCAAGTAAACCAGTTCTCAGATTTTAGGAATAAGAGCTCCTTTCAAATCTTGCATCCTTTTGCTCAAACAAATGTATTATCAGATGATACTTTGTTCAGAAGGTACCATTTTTCAACAGCAGAGAATTATTTGGTTAGAAGTGTAACTGAGGTGCTAATTTTTCCCATTTTATCTAATTGTTTCCTCCCAGGTCTGTTTATCAGAGTTATGATATTGTTTTTGCAAAGATGTAATTTTGCTTGAGATACCATATTTGCCAAATCCTTCAGAGCTGGTCTAGAAGCAATTTTGAGTTGGGGACTTCATCTCCTCTTTTATATGCCATTGTCCATAGTTTACTGGAACTTACCTGCTACATTAGAAGCTGTCTTAGTGCAGAGACAATTCCTAATTTGACAAAGGTGATCCAGTGTGGAGTGACATTTATGGTCGACTCTTAAGAGTTCATCTGTCCTGTAGAACTGAAAACTTCACCAGCTTGCACTGGAGTACAGTGGACTGCTTTTATACAATGTTAAGCTGAAGTTGGTGAAGGTGAGGACAATTTTTGGTATTTACAGCAGTTTGGAGGTGATTGTGCTGTTTGAGAGGGGTTAGTAAAGAGGGGAGTCTGGCATGTCTGATTCTGTTCCAGCACTAGTGAATGTGACTGGTGTGACTCAGGCAGAGCAGCTCAGATTTCTGTTTGTTACTATCCACTGTACCTAATTCAGAGATAGTTTATAAGCTTGAGTTCAGTTATAAACCTGAATTTGTTCTTTGTTCTTGTGCTCTTGGGGCAAATAAACCCTAAATGTGGAACGTGGATAGCAACTTGTATGTGAGAATTCTTGTGTAAGAGCTTATCTGGATCTGCCAGGCTGACTTGCTTCTGTAACACCAGCATATAAACAGGATTTGTTAATTTTGTAAGTAACATTTCTTTTACTGTGTGCTGGATTTGTACCCTTAGGTTTGAGGTAGTCTATTATATGATTGAAAGCAGTGTATAAGTAATAGTAGTAACTTAATGACTGATACTTTGTTTCTCTATCTATGAAATATCTCAAAATAAACCTTTGATCACATGTTCCAATTTGATGTAAAAGGGAGATAAACCAATAGTTTGAACAAAATGCATTGCATGTTCAAAGTAAATAATCTGTTCTCTACTGTAAGGATTCCTTCAATATCCATAAATGGCTTTTATTTGTGGAATAAGCAACTGAAATGTTGTAAAGCCTCTCAGTTTTATGTGGGAGCAAAAATGCTTTGTGAGTGTGTTTCAAGCCATATTTTACTAACTTTTGTTTGTGCTTTTAAGCTACACCTATAAGCATTGTGCTTTTAAATTAGCAGAATTTCAGACTTGCAACACAAGTTTCTTATGCTTCAGACTTATCAAATCAAATATTTGGAGCCTCGGTTCACAGAGAAGAATAATTCAGTGGATCTCAGGATGCGGACAATACATTTTCATGTTCATTAAATGTGTCTAGAACATGTCATCTGTGCAGTCCTTGTACAGCTTCTGTAGTGTCTGACTTTGGCACTAGAGATTTCATGGTTTTTAAAAGATGACAACTTTTGGAGGTATTTAAGTTTGGTACATCAAGTTTTAGATTTACACAACATTAAACTACTTGGTTTTAACTGAAAGTATATAGCTGCAGTAAAGAGTGTTTATTTTTGTTCCCAGTAGATTAAAAAGCTGTTATAAGTAGGCATAAGTAATCTTAAGTAATGCTTGAAAAACTGAGGTGGTGTTCCTCTACATGAAAGATTTACTTTGAGCTGAACTATGAGCTTCCTTTAAGGAAACTCTCGCTAAGAAGTAATTGACTTCTCAAGGTTCAAATCTGTTACAAATTGTTTCAATTGGTTTGCTTTCCTTAGTTATATCTTCAGACACAGTAAAATCAAAAGTCCAAGATAAAGGAATCTCTAGAGAACATCTGTGCCTTCAGATGTTCAACCTTCTGTTGAAATAATGATTGTAAATTAAATTGCACAGGACCCCATCAGTGGCCTTGAGTCCTTAATATTCTCAGCAAGGGAAATTTTTGCCTGTATCTGTTCAATCTCTCTGATTAATATTTTTATTGACTGTATCTTAGAACCTATATGAAAAA